>NC_051065.1:72801182-73447015 GCF_004664715.2 Peromyscus leucopus | reverse complement strand
CATTTTGTATTACATTTATGCATTTACTGATTTTGTATGTGGATGTGGGTACAAGTGGAGGTCAGAGGAAACCTGTAGGAGTTGGATCTTTCCTACCATGTGGGAACTGGAGCTCTAACTCAAATCTGTAGGCTCAGTAGCAAGTACCTTCACCTGCTGATCCATCTAGCGGGCCCAGCCTTACCTTTTATGTATTTATTTATTTTTGGTTTTTCGAGACAGGATTTCTCCATGTAGTTTTGGTGTCTGTCCTGGATCTCACTCTGTAGACCAGGCTGGTCTCAAACTCACAGAGATCCGCCTGGCTCTGCCTCCTGAGTGCTGGGATTAAAGGTGTGTGCCACTACCACCCAGCTTACCTTTTATTTTTAATCACAATAATTTAAGAGATAGGTTCTAGGTGTTCCTGATTGTTTCCATTTTTCTTCCATGTAAATGGTTTCTGAAACATGATGATACAAAAGGCTTATGCTGAAGTTAAAGACTTTTGTAAATTGCAATTCACAGATGCTGGAGTTTTGGGTTGCTTAATATCAGAAGACCATGTCAGGCTAGTTTTCGTTATTGGTGACCAGATTGACTTGCTATCAGGTGAGAGAGTTTAGATTTCTCGAGTGGTCCTGGTCCCCCTCCCCCATGACTAGCAATGATCCCTGGGAGAATAGCTGATACTCTATCCCTTTGGCCTTCCCAACAAGCAGTTTCATTGACGCTCCTGACAAGATTTGTTTCATCAGAGACTGAACGATGATGTTCTACCCCCTTTCCTGCATTTAGCTGGTATACGTTTTACAAAGAACCACTTCTCCATCAGCTAATGCTATTTGGTTTTCCAAAAATATAGTACTAGAAAGGCAGAAAAAACACTATTTTCTTAAATAAACACCTTTTAAGAGTAAAGGTGATGAAATGTTCACCACTGATAGTGTGGCAATATGGCTTTCTTTTCTGTTTTAATTTGGCTTTCTTCCTGAGGGGAATAACGTATTATTAATGTTAACGACCATTTTAGTTTCCAGATGTTTTGGTGCTCAAATCGTTCTCATTTTTGTCTAGTGGGGAGTCTTTCGGGAAGGACCTTGCTTGTCCTGGGATTCTCCCTTTCTGAAGCCTGATCTTCTCAGAGGTAGTGTTCATTCCCAGCTTTGACCTGGATTCAATCATATCTCCAGGAATCGTGGCACCTGTCCGTGTGGAGCTGTATTTAGATTAATATCTAAGGGCCAAAGGCAGTCATTTTTCTAGGCCTTCAGTTTGCACGCCTATCTTCATTTCAAGATTTATAACAGAGGTTTTGTGTGATTCTTTTTTTAGAAAGACGAAACAGCGAGCAAAGATGAACAGAGTCAAGTGTCTAATAGACGCCATGTAGGGATCTGAACCTGGGGAAGGGCCCCAGGCATCCAGAGTGGCAACTTCAGGGAGTGAAGGATCCTTAGCCGGTAATCCCCGCTGCAGGGAGGCTGAGGCAGGAGGACTGCCGCGGGTTCCAGGCTAGGCCGGGCAGCAGTGTGAGGCCTTGTCTTACCTGCACCGTGCGTGAAGCCTACCGAGCGAACTACCCAGGGTCTGCCAGGCGGGGAGAAGGCGGAAGCGTGTAGCCGCTCTCCGGCTGCCGATCTGGTCATCCAATTAGCGTAGCCTCCGGCAAGGGGCCGGACATCCGAGGTGTGTATCCAATGGGGAGGCGGCTCCCGTGGGAGGGAGGCGGTGCAGACGGGCCAATCACAGTAGTCGGCTCACGCCGGCCAGCCGGCAGCCAATCCGCAGCGCGCTCTCTCCGCAGCTCCGCCCACTGCTCTGCCCTCGCCCGTGGGTGGCGGCGCGCTGCTCCTGCTGCAGCGCTGGTCCCGCTCATCAGTGCTTGGCACCGAAGACGTGGACGAGCAGATATGGCGAGCTCCGGTTATGAGGACCATGCGGGCCAGGAGGGGGAGACGTTCCTATATTTCGCCTACGGCAGCAACCTGCTGACCGAGAGGATCCACCTGCGAAACCCCTCCGCCGTGTTCTGCTGCGTGGCGCGCCTGCAGGTCAGTGCCGTTGTGCCCGCTACCGGGATAGCGGGCCAGGTGCGACCCCTGCCGGGAACCTTTGGCTACCATCGGCGTTCGTAGCCCTCCGCTGGCTATCCTTTCCCACCGACTTCGAGCATCCTATGGTACGCCTTCTATGGGTGCCTCTTAGTCGAGGATTAGCTGCTTTCCACCCTCTGCATACCTTGTCACAGGACTTGTTCCACAGACCTGTGAAAGTCTGTGTATCTGTCTTTTCCTCCGGATCTGAGTGAGTGGTCCTGGTCTTGAGACCTGGATCAGGACCTGGAGTCGTGTCTTCCATAGAGACAGACGGCAGTGTTCCCCCAGGAGGGTATCCCTATCCGATAAACTTTAACTAACTCTGGTGAACTGTTGCTCTTGACCACAGTTCATTTGCTTATTTAATACGTACTCTTCTGGCACACAGTGCTGGGGTTACAAAGATGACTGAGCAGCTTCGCTACTTGGAGGACCAACCAGTGTACAATCCGATTGTGTGTAGTGTCTTTGACAACTTGAGCCAAACACACATAGTCTTTGATAACCTTGTCAGAGTTCTTGGCTTCAGTCAACAGAAACCGGCTGGTTTAAGAAAGGGAATGGGAGGGAGGGTGTTGGAAGGCTGTTAGAGAGCTCATGGGATCACCCGAAAGACTGGAGTACAGAGCTTAGTAAATAGGCAGTCCTGGTGTGTGTGTGTGTGTGTGTGTGTGTGTGTGTACAACCAACATCACAGGAGAGAACCAGCCCAGCCCGGGGATGCACCTTTCCTGAACTAGTAAATACGATGTGGAGCTGGCTCCTGCCTTCTGTGCCACAGCGCTGCAGTTTCTGAAGCCCAGAATGGAGTCTCTGAAGCCCAGAATGGAGTCCCTGATAATTTAAACACTAGCTCTAATTGAGAGCCTTTCTGGGTGCCCTGATTGGCTAAGTCTCACCATGTATCCAACCAACTTCTAGCCTTTGAAGTTTTAAAACTGGGAGTCATACTCTGTACTCTATCTGAAACACATAAGAGTGTAGGAAGAGAGTTCAAATGCTTAGTCAGAGCACAGAAAAGAAATATTGCATAAATAATAAATTATAGCTGTGGTTAGCCTTAAAAGAGGACATGCAAGGTACAACAGAATATATGACCAGAGGATCTGACCAAGATGCTCAGGGATATGTGAGCTCCTGGATGGAACTTTTAAGCTAAGACTTAGAGTGGTGAAGGGCAAAAAAACCCCAAAAGAATACTTACTAAAAGGGCCTGAGAAAAGAGGAAGTGGTTGTTCCAGTCGAAGTGGCTGGAGTCTATAAGGGAGATGTGGCACGAGGGTTGGAGAGATTAAAAAAGTATTGCATCTTCATGTGACCACAGAGACCTCTGGACAGTCTCCTGCAGGCCCTGAGGATCAAAGCGAATGATGGGATTTATGTATTTGAAAGCTCATTCTGGTTACTATGAAAAATGGAGCAAGGGTGGAATATTGGAAGCCTTGTTAAGACTTTGCCACATTCTTATCAAAGATAATGCCACCATGATCTAACAGGGTGGTGTCAGAAAAAGGCAGATGGCTCTGAGAAATACAGAGATAACATCATTAAACCTTGATGATTGTGTGTGAAGAGAAGCAATATAAATATGACTCAAGTTTTTGCACAACCAGGTAGATGATTGGTATTAATGTTAACAGAGGAGAATCAGGTTTGGGAGGTAAAAATTGTTAACAAACTTGGAACGTAATCAAGTTTAAGCTGCTTCCTAGACAGCCACACAAACAGAAAAATATTAGTGAACATTTGTTAGGCATTACTGTGGGCTGGGCCCTGCTCCAAGTGCTTTTGAGTCTCAGAATAGAGATGTGGGCTGATTTTAAAGGTGGCCAAAGCATTCGATGGTATTAGAAGCTGCTAGAGGTGGTGAGGCTGTCTGTGCTCTTTGCTAAATTCAAAACGGGCCTAAGCTGAACCCCAAGAAACCCTGACGTTTCAAGATGGAGAGTAGGGGGAAGTTGCCAAAGAGGTGAGAAGATCAGGTCAAACTCAGGTCAGAAGAAAGGGCTGATCTGGAGAGGTGGCTGCTTGTGTCACACACAAGCAGTGAGCCATGGAACCAGACAGGGAATGAAATTGCCTATAGGCAGAGTTTTCCTGTCCTGACCACCTGCTCCCAAATAACTGTCACAAAAGTGTAGATGTAACCAACCGTCTTATTAAATAAGAAACACAGAACCAATGCAAAGAAGAAAGCCAAGAGGTCAGAGCTAAGAGCTAAAACCTTACCCTTCCTCCTGCAGTGGTCCGACCTCTCCGAATCAGAGCTACTTCCTGTGTTAAAATCTTTATATAGAGTTTCTGTTCTGCCTTCTCATTGATTGTAAACCCAACCACATGACCGCCTCGTCACAGCCTGTCTGTATAGACCTCCAGGTTTTCTATGGTTGGTATTGAGATTAAAGGCATGTGTATCCAATACTGGTTGTATCCCTGAACACACAGAGACTTACCTAGCTCTGCCTACCAAGTGCTGGGATTACAAGCATATGCCACCACTGCCCTGCTTTCCTATGGCTTGTTAATAGCTCTGACCCCCGGGCAACTTTATTTATTAACATACAAATAACATTTTAATACAAATAAAATATCACCATACAGAGGCTTAATGTTACTTATAAGTGCTCAGTCGATAGCTCAGGCTTGTTACTAGCTAATTCTTACACTTAAATTAACCCATGTTTCTTATCTGTCTTCGCCGTGTGGCTCATGGCTTGTTACCTCATTTTCTATATGTCCTGCTTCCTCGGCGTCTCCCTCTGACTCCGCCTTCTTCATCCCAGCATCCTCAGTTTGATTGTCCCACCTAGCTTCATCCTGCCTCGCTGTAGGCCAATCAGCTTCTTTATTACCCAATGAGAGTGATACATATTCACAGTGTACAGAAGGATTATTCCACAGCAATTGCCTGCTGCATTTAGCAATAGGCTGCCAGTCTCTGGGGTGGATTGTATCTTTGGTCAGATCTGTTGATTCTGGAATACCCAGTATGCTGCTTGAAGGTCCTGGTTACTTGCACCAGCGTTTCCCATGAGTTATCAAACAAGGTTTTTGAGAAAACATAGGTGACAGGGATAATATAAACCAGAAAGGACTACAGCACTGTCATTTAGTCCATCCTGTGTGCTGTGTAGAGTTGGAAGGACATCTTCTTAGGCCACACAGGGCAAATGCCCTCACTCCCTGGCTGCCCATCAATGATAGTAAGAAGCTAAATTAGATGTCTGTTGTTTGTTAGTTATAAGATCTTAGGGAAGTGACTTAATCCTTCTACGCTGTAATTTTTCTGCTGTAAATTGAGTAAAACACTGGTTCATGTAAAGTAATAGCTAGTGCATGTAGCACATAATAAATATTCAGGAAGTATTAGCTGCTCTTAAGTTACTGGAAATAAATTGATACAGTTCCTGAAGATTAATGCTCATATACCCTAAGCCAGCTCGCTTAGAGTAAACACAGTGACTTGCAGGTAAGTTACTCTAGAGACATAAAAGCATATTATAACCCCTATGTAACCATCACCCAGAATGTCTGAGTGAAAATACACGTGCACTTAAGTAGACTGAGAAGTCATTTGCAAAAATGAAAGCTGAAGCTATTGTATGGTATATTGGGTTTCCTTCAGTTTTTTTTTTTTCCTTTAAATGTTTATATGCCTATATGCTCAGAACTAGCTTCATTTTTAAAGGAAAATAAGAAAGAATCTATATTCCTTGAGGTTTGGGTCTTGGTCTGTTTCTCTATTTTCCACAATTTTGTACACACAGAAACAAAGGTTATTGAATGTTTTGCTTGCATGGAAGTCAAGGCAAATCATTTGTATTTTGAGGAGGGAAATTCATGCTAACACAGGTATTGATCATATATCACTCTGATTTTCTTTGCAGGACTTTAAGCTCGACTTTGGCAATTTCCAAGGCAAAACAAGTGAGAGGTGGCATGGAGGTATAGCTACCATTTTTCAAAGTCCTGGCGATGAAGTGTGGGGAGTAGTATGGAAAATGAACAAAAGCAATTTAAGTTCTCTGGATGAGTAGGTGGCTTCTAATTATAAGTTAAAATAATACTTAAAGCGGGTTATATGGATGTGCATTTGTGGATACACTATAGATACATTCTTTATACTTCAGAGGCAGGACAGTAGTTAGAAACTGCAAGTTTACTAATAAATATAGAAAGGTCACACTTACTGATTGTGGATTGGGCGATGTTTGTAATCTCTTAGGCAAAAAGATGGAAGCCCTTATTTTTTAGTTCTGTTTGTCTTTTATTTAAAATTTTCACCGGGCGGTGGTGGTGCACACCTTTAATCCCAGCACTCAGAAGGCAGAGCCAAGCAGATCTCTGTGAGTTCGAGGCCAACCTGGTCTACAGAGTGTGATCCAGGACAGGCACCAAAACTACACAGAGAAACCCTGTCTTGAAAACAAACAAACAAATCTTTCATATTGCAAAAAATCATGAAGTTTTATTATAATCATTACGTACTTATATTGACTTTGAAAGTGAGTTGGTGCTGTTTTTTTTTTTTTTAATTCTTTGAGATTACAGTTGAATAAGTAATAATAATTGACTAACACAGTAGAACTAAAATTCTCAGAGTTGTGTGGCAGAGTACTTGATACAATGCAAACTGTCAGGGAAGAGCTGGCCTTGGAAAAAACATAGTGTCCAGCACACTGTACTTGGCCCCGGCTAGAGTAAGCAGTCTCTACCCACTTTCTCTCCGGTATTCATTTGCTTGCTGTCAGATTACTGTTTTGGGGCCCAGAGGTAAAAATAAGCACATTGAAGCATGTTTTCAGACAGTGAAAAATGCAGAGATCTGCTAGACGAGCACCAAATGCACTTGTTCCTCTGTGTTCACCGGGCATTGCTTCAACCTCCAGGCATCTACAGTTGTTACTATCAGAATCTACAGATGTTAAGTCCCTTTTGTAAATTGACGTGATGCTTGCATGTGACCTACCCTTACCCGCCTGTATTGCGGTAGCATCTCTGGGTTCCATCACTGCTTAATACGATATCAGTGTATTTTACCGTAACGGCTTTCCTTCTAAGGGAATAATGACCAGGAAAAAAATCTGTATGTATTCAGTTAAGAACCAAGTTTTAAAAATATTTTCAGACCAAAGTTGGGTGAATCTATGGATCCAGAAGCCAACTGTAACATTAAAATGCTAAGCATGTTGCATATGGTGGCACACAGGAACAAGGCTGGGCTCACTTTTAATCTCAGCACTCAGGAAACAGAAGCAGGTGAATCTTTGTGTGTTTGAAATCAGCCTGGTCTACAGAGTGAGTTCCAGGCCAGACAGGACCACATAGTGTTAAAAAGAAAAAAATGCTAAGCGTACATTTGACCTGGGGAACTGAGTGAGCAAGCATGCCTGCGTAGGTATATCATTAACCTTACACTTCACCTTGAGTAGAACATCTTATAAACCAATCCTCTGTGTCCCCTGTGGCTAAAATGTGCTTCCTTTGGTTTCAGGCAAGAAGGAGTTAAAAGTGGAGTGTATGTTGTAATCGAAATTAAAGTTTCCACTCAGGAAGGGGAAGAAATAACCTGTCGGAGTTACCTGATGACGAACTATGAGAGCGCTCCTCCATCACCTCAGTATAAGAAGGTAAGCTCCGTGGACGGTGCTGAATCTTTTTAATCTCACTGGGCTAAATTAGAGAGCATTTCCTCTTTAGAAAGCTTTTAAGAATTTAAAATTCCACATGAACATTTTCATCAAAATGTTTTAAATAAGGAAAGTGTGTTTTAATAGATATATGATATCTATCATATATGTATAGTACTCTATACATACACTTTCATAAAATTTTTTTCTTCAACGAACAGTATCTCATAGAACAGATTCATTTTTCCATGGAGGGGGAATGTATTTTCCGCTGCTGGCGTATTTTCTTCCCTAAATGGGAAGGTCACTAGGCCTTTTAGAGTCAGGGAATCCACCCTCCAAGGCATGAGACACAGGTGGGGTGAGACCGGATGCCCCTTGGAGGTAACACAGGTGCTGAGCCTCTGGCATGGTGTCCAGAGATCAGCCTGGTAGGGACTTGGGGGTCCTCTGAACAGTCATCCCTTGCCCCCGCCCCTCCATGTCTCATCTAAGCAGTAGACAGTGGTGCTGACCGATGCTGCTTAAAAGCTTGGCCTTTTTTTTTTTTTTTAAGAACGTAATTTTTCTTAAAGCATCGTGTAAATTTTATACCATAACAATGCATTTTGTCTTAATAGTAAAACGTTTGGAGTCATGCTGTTGAGTAGAACTGAGGCTCTGACAGGGCTTCCAAGTGCTTTGAGAGCCCTCCTGCAGTCACACTCAGAATGAGGAGCAGCTGGCCATGCCTGGGGGGTTTTAGAATGTTCCAGTTCTTTAGTCAGCTACAGCCAGGATCGTGGACCTTCGACAGTACAGACAAAGCATGCTGCTAACTGAAAGGCCTTCCTTGTTTGAACCATTTCCAGGTTATCTGCATGGGCGCGAAAGAAAACGGTTTGCCACCGGAGTATCAAGAGAAGTTAAAAGCAATAGAACCAAATGACTATAAAGGAAAGATCTCAGACGAAATGGAAGAAATCATCAAAAAGGGGGAGTCAAAGCTGTATAGCTTGTAACAGGATCTGAGGATATTTCTGTGTGCTACAATGAAGTGTTTTTAGTCTTGGCGAGCAGGAATCTGGGACCTTCCTGTTTTTAACCTACTGATTTTCAACAGTGCTTTGAAGGACTTCTCACTTAGGTGATTCCGTATTTTCAACTGTAAAAAAAAGAACAGGAATGGGGGTAGGAATTAGACAATTAAAAGGGTGCAGGAGTCCCTGGAGTGTGTAAGTGGCGATGGCTGTGGGTTCTCCTGCGGACACGTTTCGATCCCGAGTCACATGGAAGCATGCCAGTGTGCTCTGTGGCACAGGGTAGGTCTGCTTTCTGCTCGTTTTTGATGAGCTTGTCAGAGTGAGCAAACTATAGAGTTGGAGATAGGATTTTGAGAAGTAGATGGACGATACACTGTCCTTTGAAGTGAGTGCGTTTGTGGCTATAAGGGGTTCCCAGCAAGTGCTCCACCTCACTCTGCTCAGCTCAGACTGCACAGAGCAGCCTCGGCCTCATAGAGTCGGCCTTAAGTGGTGGTGTGGGTTTAGAGCCATGCTGGCCTTGAACCTGTGTCCCTCTTGCCTCCGCTTCTCCTGTAGTTGGGATTACAGTCCTCTGCCGCTGAGCCTAGCTGAGCCTCACCGCTGTCCGGCTGCGAGACTTGAGCTTCTTTGGTGCTCTGTACCTTAGTTGCCTCATCTGTACGAGTAGGGATAATCGAAACGCCTGTATCTTAAGCTTATTTTGGAAGTTTCATGAGTAAACGAGGCAAGCCTAGGACAGGCCTGGCACTCAGTATTAGCAATCACCATCAAGTTTGGGGGGTTTGTTTTTTGAGACATAAGCTCACTATGTAGTCCAGGATGGCCTTGCATTCAGGGTTGTCTTGCCTTTCAGCTTTCCTAGATCTAGAGTTACGGGTGTGTGTGATCCTGTGTGGCAGGGGATTCGGATTTTTTCTTTTTTCAAACCAGTGCTTTGGGCCCTTTAACAAACAACACAACTCTTGAAAAACTAAGAAAGAAAGTACAATTAGGCCCTAGATTGCAGAAAAATAAGAGAAATCTTCAAAGTGTGCCAGCCCTTTTCCCAGGGTGCGGGGAGGGGGGAAAGAGGTGAATTGTGAGCTGACAGAGCAAACACTGGGAAGAAATGGCCCCGATGTCCTGGAATTAGACAGGTAGCTGTGGAGCATTCCTGTAGAGTAGGATAAGAAACCAGAACTCTTAGGAAGGGCTAACCTGGCTCCCCCTTGCTAGCCCGTTGTTCCCACGAGAGAAAGCAGAGACGATAGAAAGTTAGAGCTGGGGAATAGCTTGGTTGGTTAAGTGCTTACCACACAACATGCGGACCCAAGTTCAGTTCCTAGAACCCCAGTCCAAAAAAAAAAAAAAGCTAGGCTTGCAACCCTGGTGCTGCCAAAGCAGAGACGGGTAGGTCTCTAGGGCTCACTGGCCGGCCGGCCTTCTGGGAGAGTCCCCAGGCTGCTGAGAGACCGTCTCAAGAGCAAGGTGGGTGGCCCCCAAGGAGTGACAGCCAAGGTTGGCCTCTGTGCACACCTTCCTCCACACGAACACACACACAGAGCTGAAGAATGCAGAGCTGTTTGTAAGACAACTTTACCAGGCGTGGGTCCGTGTGCTTATAGTCCTAGCTCTCATACAGTCCTGGGCTGAGGTGGGATGATTGCTTGAATACAGTCCGGTCAGTATAGTAAAGCTTCATCTCAAAACGACACACAGAAAACCCACACCAATTTAAAATCGGTGTGCTTTTCTCTATTTCTCCAGTTAAGTACAACTCAAATCTCTATGTATGATTTATGTGACAAACTGGGGCAAGACTGAAAAGAGAGATGGCAAAGACTTCAGTAGGACCTCAAGACCCAGGGCCCCAAGGTGCTAAATTCTCTGAGTTTTCTTCTGACTCATACAACTCAGGCTTATAACTCAGGAAGGTAGTACCCCAAAAGTACCAAAGAAGATATGCTTGAACACACACTGCCTGCTCTAGTGATAGTACCAGGAAAGGGACAGCCTGGCTATATAAAACATTTAGAGCTCAAACACACCAGTCAGGCCATAGAGAAACACTGTAGACTCCAGTTTCCACCATGCCGACAGAGGCCCAGAGGAGAGCCTGAATTTTCACATACCCCAAGCATAATAAGACAGATACCATATAACCCCTTTCTCACCACCAATGTAGTGTCTTAAAGATTGGGAAGGACCTCCTGGCAGCAACACCTCCCCTCAGTGAGTCATCAGAACCATGGGGACTTAAACTCCCATCCATCACTGGTGGTTCCTCTTGCCCTCCTGTTGCTGGAGAGCTTCTCTCCAGGTCCCACCAAGCCCCACAGTCCCACAACCCACGTATAAAATAATCACTCAGACGCTTACATTACTTATACACTGTATGGCCATGGCAGGCTTCTTGCTAACTGTTCTTACATCTTAAATTAACCATTTCTATAAATCTATACCTTGCCACGTGGCTTGTGGCTTACTGGCATCTTTACATGTTGCTTGTCCTGGAGGTGGCTGGCAGTGTCTTCCCTTCCTTCTTCCTGTTCCCCCAATTCTCCTGTCTCCTTGTGCAACCTATACTTCCTGCCTGGTCACTGGCCAATCAGTGTTTTATTTATATAGAGTGATATCCACAGCACCCTCCCTCCATGCTAGAATGATTGCAGAGTGAACCAGCTGGAACAGGACTTCAATAGACCAGAGCCTCATAAATGTCCAGTATACTCAGATTTCAATTGATGATCACATGCCAAGAGCCAGGAAAATCCCAGGCTATATGATAAATGATAACTATAGGTGCCAGGGTGAGGTAATGTGTGTTAAAAAAAAACAGCCGTTGGTGAGCTAGTTCAGTTGGTTAGTGTACAGTGCTCACAAGGGCAGGGTCATGAGTTTGACTCTGCCACAAGCTGGGGATAATATAGACCACTACACTTGTGACCATTTCCAATGACCAATGCAAAATGTACATCACCAAGCCAAAGTGCCTTATTCATCAGAATGCCTTCATTTAACCACAGTGACTGAGTAAACAGCCACCATTGAAATGTCACAGCGAGCAACAAGGTCATGCTGGAAGCCAGTAAAAACAGCCTCAGTAGAGCAGAGGATAGAAAGACCCAAATGGTGATGCTAGTACTTAAAAATATAGCTGAAATCTACAAAATCAGTGAGTGGGCTCACTAGCAGAATGATGGGGACAAAGGAAGGAACAAACGAACTGGGTGATGGGACAGTAGCTGCCAGTGTGGGCGTGGGCGGGGAATATAACGAGTTGGAGGCAAGACCAAAAAGCCAAGAGGTTGTGGAGCCCTGTTAACTTCTAACAGAAGAGCTGACACGTTACAAAAGAAGCAGGAAGAAGGCAGGCTGCAGAGAGGCCAGCACAAAGGACAAAGAAGCTGAATGGGCCTCAAGCAAGCCCAAAGAAATACACACCCAAGCCCTCCATAGTCAAAGTTTGGAAAATCAAAAATCCTTAAAAGTAGTGAGAAGTAACACTTTCAGAGAAAAAGCAGTGTTGGTAATTACTTCACCCATCGGAAATGGTGGAGGCCAGAAGAAAGCACACGCTGTGAAGAGCTGGACAACAAACCCAAACCAAGACACCCCAGAATCTCTAAGAATGAGGGCAAAGAAAGACAGAAAGAAAAGAATAAATAAATAAATAAATAAATAAATAAATAAATAAATAAATAAATAAATAAATAAATAAAATTATTAGCCATTCTTCCCAAAATAATGAAGAAAATAAAAGAAACAAGGAAGCTTTAAGCATCATAAAAATATGAGTCATGGTGAGAAAAACGAGGATAAATGCAATAGGCTTCCCTTCTCAGTCTCCTCATACTTGACAACAGAGCAAAAGTTTTAACACTAACTGCCAAGGTCCTAAAATACAGAGCATGGTTAGGAGAAAGCAAAGAAGTGTCCCATATTTGAGTGTGTAAAATACACCAGTAGGCAACCATAAAACAAATACAGAAAGGATTTACTCAAAAGGGAAAATTATTTTAAAAAAGAAAACACCTCATATCTCTTAGAAGACAAGTAGAAAACGCGCGCGCGCGCGCGCGCGTGTGTGTGTGTGTGTGTGTGTGTGTGTGTGTGTATACCTATAATCCTAGTACTTGAAAGGCTGAGGCAGGGGGGTCATGAATCAGCTAGCTTCAACTAATAAGCAAAATTAAAATGGCAGAGTTAGTTTCAGCATTAACAATCATCATATTAAGTGGAAGTAGTCTCAGTATGCCATTGGAGCTACCAAAAATTCTCTGTGGTTACAAGTGTTGACTGCTCTTCAGAAGACCTGGATTTGGTTCCCAGCTCCCACACAGTGGCTCACAACCACCTCTAACTCCAGCTTCAGGGGATCCAACACCCTCTCCTGGCATCCTCAGCACCAAGCATACATGTGGCGTAGATACATACACGTAAGCAAACACTTGAACGTCTAAAAATACATTTAAATATGATAATTAAAGAAATCGGCCATAGCCCAGCCTGGTGCTGTCTACAAGAAACTTCAACTGTAATGAGTGAAGCAGTTTGAAAGGGAATGGTGGACAAAGATCTGGCATGCAGCCATGAGCCAAAGCAAACAAGAACCTTGTTAGTCCCAGACAAGTGTAGAGCAAAGGAAACAGAACAGTTGCTAATCTTACCTAGCTCATTTTTATGAAGCTAGTATTAGCTCAGTACCCAAGCCAACAAAGATAATACAAAGAAAAATAAACCCACAGGTGAATATTCTTAATGAGTGTGGATTTAAAAAAAAATGCTTAAGGAAACAGGAGTTAATAGGATTCAGTCATACCTAAGCTGTGAGCCATGACAAAGTGTGGTTTATTCCAGAGATGTCATGATGGTGTGGTATTTGCAAATCTGTCAAGCTACTTACTCCAGTAACAAAAGAAAAGAGGGGGAAAAAACCCACAAATCAACTGATGCAGGAAAAGCATTTGGCACAAGTCAACACCCATTCACAATCAAAACACTCAGAAAAATATGCACCTGGAACTAAATTTGACAGAGTTTATAAAAATCATTGTTGGGAACATTATGCTGAATGCTTTTCCCCTAAAATCGGGAGCAAGATGGACATGTGCTCTTCCTAATCATTCAACACAGTTCAGTAAGGTGGAAGAAAAAAAGTACAAATAATAAATTGGGCCAGTGAGATGGCTCTGCAGGTGAGGACTTGCCAACAAGCCTGATGACCTTAGTTTGATCCCTAGGACCCACGTGGTAGAAGAACTGACTCCTTCAGGTTTTTCTCTGACTTCTGCAAACACACACACACACACACACACACACACACACACACACACACACACACACTTTAGATCTAATAATTTGGAAAAAAAAGTTGAACCATCCCTGTTTATACATGGCTGACACAATTGTCCATACAGAAAATACCACGGGAGATGTTTTTTTTAATCTCCACAATCAATGAAGTCCAGCTGGGTCAATGAACACAAAATGATGTACAAAAAGTTCCTCTACACTATGAACACATAGGCACTGGAAGTAAAAATGCAGCACTGCCTGGGGCTGCAGCTCAGGAGGAGACAGCTTACCTACCGGGTGTGTGCCCTGAATTTGATCCCCAGTATAGCAAATGTAAAAAACACCGGGCAGAGAGAGTTCAAGTGGTTAAGAGCACTGGCTGCCTTTCCAAAGAACTTGGGTTCTTTTACCCACATGGTGGCTCAGGATGTGATGTCCTCTATTGACCTCAACAGGTACCAGGTATGTGTGCAATATGCATACATACATGCAGGCAAAACACTCATACACATTTAAAAAAATTTTTAAAAAGAACACCACTTACAGATTTTTAGCTATATTTTTATAAAGTAGCCATTTTAAGTGGACAGTTGGCATTTTATACATTCAGCATTATAACCATCTCCAGTTCTGAAACATTTATGTCACCCCCAAGTGGAACCAGGTACGAAAGGTTGCTGCCTGCTCTTCTCCACCCTGTCAACCTCCAGTCTACTCTCTCTGTGTGTGGATTTAGTTATTATGTCTATTTCATATGAATGGGATCATTCAAGCTCCCCCTCACTGTAGCTGGCATCTGAATCTCCTCCCTTTTTATGATTGAATCCCGAAAGTTGTATACCTACATCACACTTTGTTTCATCCCATCATGGACACTTGGACTGTTTTAATTTCCAACTATTATGAGTGTTTCTTCCAAGAACATTTATGTATATATTCTGAGTACTACTTTTCAATTATTTTGGATAGGAGCAAAACGATGGATCATATGGTAAATATATATATATATATTTAACTTTTTAAGTAACCACCACAATTTCCCACTTGGGCTGAAACATTGTAATTCTGACAAGTCATGTATACAATTTCTTTTTTTAAAAAAATGAAAATACTAGCTTTGCTTATACTCACTGCACTTGGGAGTCTGAGGAGGCAAGGTTGTGAGTTCAAGGCCTGCATGGACCACATGATGAAATTCTGTCTCAAAATAATAGCAAAAAAGAAACTAAAACCATAAAAATGCATAAGTGTAAATGTTAGAAAACTAGGAGCAGAAACCAACGTGGACGTAAGTGAATGGAAGACCAATGAGAATAGTCGTGTGTTGGAAGACCCAAAGGAAATATTCATGGGGAAGACCCATAGTAAAATTGTTGGTTTTCCCCGAACCCAGAACAGAATTAACAAAACTCCTGTGTCAAAATTGTAACGATTCATTTTTCTAAAACTGTCAAAGTGGAGTAGTTAAAGCAATTTAAAAAGAGAGAGACTAAAATGAGACTTTGGTATAATTGCTAGTGAATGGACAGATATATAGAACAATGGAACAGAACAGAGAACACAGGGAAAGACCCAAAAGAATACACCTAACTGACTTCTGGCCAAGGCAGTTTAATGGGAGAACCTTTATAGCAAATGATGCTGAATCCATGATTGGAAAACCTTATAAGGAGAGGGAGGATTTCAGAGACGAAGAGTAAATGTCTGCTGTGAACTGGCCAGCCATGGTGGCACAGACTATAACCCCAGAACTTGGGGAGGACCACAGGTATGAGGCCAGTCTGGGTTATCTTACAAGACCCTGTTAAGGAAAACAAACAAACAAACGAATCTCAAACCTGTAAAACTATTAGAAAAAAGATGTAACTGCCAATTTTTAAGATCTAGGAGTTGGCAGAGTTCAGATTTGACTCCAAAAGCATGATCCATCAAAGGGAAAGTGAGTAGGTTGGGCCTCACAAAATGAAAGGGCAAGCCGGGGTTTGTGGCATGTAACCCAGTTGCTAACAGTCCTCGCCTGGCATGCCCTGGGTTTGGTCTATGGTGTCTGACCATGGTGGCATGTTTTCAATCCCAGCTCTTGGGGGGAGGACTAGATGTTTACGATCTTCTTTTGTAGTAGAATATTATTTTAAGATATGCTACTTTTGTTTATATTGCATTTGTTTAACTCTGTGAAGCTGTGTTACTGTGCCTGTCTAAAACACTTGGTGGTCTAATAAAGAAATGGCCAATAGCAAGGCAGGAGAAAGGATAGGCAAGGCTAGCAGGCAAAAAGACTATATAGAGGGAGAAATCTGGGAGGACAGATAAATCTAACAGTCAGAGAAGGAGGAGGACTCCAGGGGCCAGCCACCCAGCTACACAGCAAGCCACAGAGAAACAGTAAGATTCACAAAAGTAAGAGAAGAGGAAAAGCCCAGAGGCAAAAGGGAGATGGGTAAGTTAAGGAAAGCTGGCAAGAAAGGAAGCCAAACTAAACCCGGGTATTCATAAGTAAGAATAAACCTCCGTATATGATTTATTTGGTAGGTAGGTGGCAGGCCCTCCCCCCAAATAGTAAAATACCAAAAACATCAATCTTTAGCAATAGAATGGGTTTCGGGACATCCTGGAATATGTGAAACCCTGTCGGAGAGAGGGAGGGAAGCAGAAAAGGAAGAGGAAGAAAGAAAAGCCAAAGAATGTTTACAAGCCACACATAGAAACTCTTAATGTACAACACTTAGAAAATGAACAAGAGACAAGGAGACATGCTCTCCTCAAGAGAATACACAGATGGCAAGTAGGCACATGCAAGAAGTTCAGCATCATCAGCAAGGTAAAACCACAGCGATGTCTCACCAGGAAAATACAACTGACCAAATGGCCAAGATGAAACAGGACTCACCAGAGGCTGGTGCAGAGCTATGAAGAGTCACTTGTTTGAATCTTAGATGGTCTCTTAATAAAAAGCCCAGAGCCAGATATCAGGGTGAAAGCTGAAAGATCAGAAAGATCAGCTAGCCACTAGTTCTTACCTCTACGAAATCCTCAGTCTGAAGAGAGTGAGTTCCTGTTTACTCATGCCTTATATACCTTTTTTCTGCCCAGATATCACTTCCTGGGATTAAAGGTGTGTGCCACCACTGCCTGGTTCTGTTCTTCTCCTATACTGGATCAATCTCATGTAGCCCAGTGTGGCCTTGATCTCACAGAGATCCAGATGGATCTCTGCCTCCTGAGTGATAGCATTAAGAGTGTGTGCCACCACTGCCTGACCTCTATGTCTATTCTAGTGACTGGCTCTGTCCTCTGATCCTCAGGCAAGTTTATTAGGGTACACAATATATCACCACAGTCACTTGGTAGGTTGATGGTGGAAATGTTAAATGCTTTAGCTATTGCAGAAGATAGCCCAGCAGATTTTTGAGATGCTGACCTGCAGATGAAGACTTCAGCTTACACACAAGCTTATATAAAAATGAGCAGAGTAGTTTCCTCATTGTAATCACAGGCTGAAAATTGCCCAGGTGTCTGTGAACAGATGAGCAGTGTTTTGTTTTTGTTTTTGTTTTTTTTTTTAAAGCTACCAGGACTCGTGTATTGAAATACTGCCCAACAATAACAATAAAAGGGAAGTAACTATTGATACAAGCAATGGGCTATGTGAATCCTTTCAGGATTATACTAAATGAAAACAAAACAAGAGTGAAATACTATCCAGAGCTGAAATGGCTCAGTGGGTAGAGATGCAGGCTACCAAGTTCGAGTTCAATCCGCGCCCCAAATCTACATGGTGGAAAGAAAAAACCAACTCCTGCAAGTTGTTCTGTGACCTCCTGTGACCTCTACATGTGCACCATGGTACACATATACTCACACATGCAAACACACACACAAAAATGTAATCCAAAGTTAAAATGTTATCCCAAAGTGCAACCTGATGCTCGATTCCATGTATTTAAGTCCTGAAAAATTATAGAAATGGAAACAGGTTTTCAGTTGCCAGAGGCTGTACAGAGCGTGGGATGATGTAAAGGGATGCTTCTGGTGGACCTGTTCTGTATCTTGACTATATTGATGTCTATTTTCTGCTGACTGTATTAATGGCTTTTTGCTTACTGTTATTTTCAGTACCATAACTCCACAGGGTTAGGGGGAAATTGGGTTAAGGGTGCATAGATCTGTGTATTATTTCTTCCAATTCTCTATTAATATACAATTTTCCCCAAATAAAAAATACAAAAGAACAAGCAAGGCACAGCTGTCTCAAAAAAAAAAATAATAATAATGTAAACGACAGAGTAAGCAAAGAGCAGAAGACCGAATATGAACAATGGGCGAGAGGTGCACCGTGCGTTTGGCCCTAGGTGGGTCTCCAGCCCTTGAAAACAGATCAGACTCGGAGAAGAAAAGTTAGTTGTCCCTTCCGCGTGGAGCATCGCAGCGCACTTCAGGAGCTAGGAGAATCGTGCCTTCAGTCCCCCACCCCACCCCTCCACCCCTGTAGCGGCCCACCGAGCTTGCAAAGTTTCGGTTTTGCTTTTTCTCAGAGGGCAGGCTTCATGCGTGTTTTCGTATCCCTGACTGTATGTGGTCACATATCTGAAAGCACTTTTGATTGTCAATAACGTCTAAAAATGTTTATGCGGAAAATGTATTAGAATGTTAACAATTCCTTCATGTGGTTACGGTAAATGAAAAGGCTCGAAAACGTTCACGGTCAAGAGAAGACTTGACAGACGGGGAGAAAGCTTCGGTCTCTAAAAGTAGACCCAACTGAAGTTTGCTTAGTGGGCAGCTTCTTGCGAGGCTCAGACTCCATTTAACAAGCCTTCCCGCCCGGGTCCGGGCATTGGTTGTGGTTACGGGCACTGGGTGGCACTTTTAGGGGGCGGGCCTTGGCTCTCGGCGGCCGTGGCAGAGCTGGCACGACGAGTTCCCAGTGTGTCACCCCTGGGCGCACTCCGAGGCCTGCCCACTACCGCGGCAGGGGCGGCTCTCCCAGCGCCGTGTGCGGCTGCTCTGGCCAGGAAGGAGTGACAGGGAGCAGCGCTCCGGCCCGTCCCCTCCTCGTCCGCCCGCTCCGCCCCATTCTCTCCCGGGAGCCCACCCGAGCCCGGGCGCGGCGAGGCAGAGTGGCCTTGGTGCTCGCCAGTTCCCGTTCCCGGATCTCGAGCCGCAGTGCCCACCCTGCCCTCCAGCTGCTGCTGTGCCCCCCCCCCCCCCGGATCCGCGACTCTAGTCCCCGGATCCCCTCACAGCGGGCCACCGAGCTCCGGGGCCACCAGAGCCAAAGTTCTGTCAGTTTGGTAAGTCGTGGGGGTTGGTACGGGCAGGCTCTCTGGATCAGCTAGGGAAAGGTAAGGCTGCTGTCGAAATGCTGTTGCTGAAACCGGGCGGAAAAGCACCCCCACCCCCACCCCCAGTTTCAGATGCAGTCTGAGTTCTGAGTCGTGCACTTCAGAGCCAGCGGCATCGAAGATCCCACTGTGATCTAAGGCCCGCATTCTCAGCCCGCCAGCCTGCAACTTAGAATCATCAAGTGTGGACCTCGCAGATACAAATGACCAGACCATTCCACAGGCCAGTTCTGTTGGAATCTCTAAGCTATTGCTTCAGAGCTGCCTGGGTGATTCTAATGTGCACGTAGGGTTGGGAGCCAGAGACTAGACCAAAGGGTAGCCGCCAAAAGCTTCCAAGGACCTCCTACGGTCCTGAGGTGGAGGGAGGACTTCCCTTGAGTTTCATGGGATACAAAAGAAGGAAGCAAGACAATGCTTGCTTGGCAGGGTCGCCTCTAAGGGTGAAGCCAAAGGTATGCCTGCAGGATAGAGTCTGATTGCTTCCTTAACAGCAAGCTTCCTGCTTTAGATTTTGAGACTACCTGGAGTGTTCAGGGTAACTTCCAGGAAGTCTGTTGGGGAGGAGAGTCCCCCTGTTCATACCTGGGAGTAGATGCCAATGATTGTAATGCCGGAGCCACTGTCTGCTCCTCTGCATCAAATATATTTTCAAACAGTTCCTTTCAAGAAAGCTGGGCTGTCAGCAGGACTCAGAATTGATGTGGCACACATGGCTCTCTTGCTGGCAACAGCCGGAGATATTGCACCCAAAGTTCTTAGTTTGCTCTTGATGACTGTTGGCCAGGGACTCTTTCATCAAGGACCAAGGATAGTCAGGAATCTGTACAAGAGAATTCCACATCCTGCCCTTACTGATGCCTGCTTCCCATCTGAAACAGCCACCCAGCCACCCACTCTGTTGGGTCTGTCACTGCCAGAATAACAGTAGGAGCACTATTTAGATAAGATGTTCAAATGTAAACTGTGAAGCCATGGAGGCATGGAGGACAAGCGTCTGTAAGTGTGTGTGTGGTCACTGATATTTGCTTCAACAACAACATACCAAGGCTGTGTCTTTTATTCAAAGGAAAGGTTCACTGCTGAAAATGGAAGGCATTTGATTTCCAGGATTTGAATTTTTAAAAGACAGTTTCTTCTATGTTTTTCTGTTGGAGGGTTTTGGGCAAGATGAAGTTAGGAGAGCTAATATGTACTTGCATGTCCATGTAGCAGCCCATCCTTAGATGTTTACAGGTTGTGAGTGTATCTGTGGAGGATCAGGGAGGGCAGGTGTTTCATCTAAACTTGACTCTGTAGTGAGAGGGAGTAGTTGCTGTCTTTTCAATTAACTGATGGATTTCAGCCAGTGCTGGAACTCTGGCCAACACAAGACTTCCTGGCTTGGATGCTTACTTAAACTTGAATTTCATCTGGAATTGGCAGGCACCAAACTGTGGGCAGAGAGTCCTGTCAGTCACAGCAGGAGGCTCTACCCTCCCCATTTACTCTTCTGCCAACCCATGGAGAGCAGGCTGTCATCTGATGGGGCCCTATCCTGGCCTTTGATGGAACAGAGTCCCTAGCAAGAGATGCACTTCTTTCTAGCCAACAAGGCAATGAAGTACCATGCTTCCTTAAAACCAACAGGGTACTCCGTAAACTCACTTTAGAATTTGTTTTTGCTGACAAGTAATTTTCCTCTGAATTAAAGAAAAAATATGTGTATATATTTGGTTTTTTGAGACAGAGCTTCTCTATGTAACCTTGACTGTCCTGGAACTCTCTCTGTAGACCAGGCTGGCCTTGAACCCACAGAGATCCACCTGCCTACCTCCTGAGCGCTGGGATTAAAGGCGTGCGCCATCACCACCCAGCCAGAAAGCTATCTTTTAAAGGAGTAATAAATGGTTGAAGACAAAGACCCAGGAAATGCCCAGTGAGCACCCGATTAGCACTAGGTCTTAGTACGTACATGATCATTACTACTGCTGTGTTGGGGACTGAACCTAACACTTTGAAAATTCTAGGCAGGAGCTCTGCCTTTGCACTGTAACTCCGCCCTCTTCTTACTTTTAAAATCTTGAGTCAGGGTCTCACTAAACTACCCAGGCTGTCCTTAAACTCTGTCTGTAGCCCAGCGAGACTTGGGCCCCACCACCTTAACCTCCTGAGTAGCTAGAGTTACAGGCCTGCATCCTGCTAGATTTGTTTAAAATGGAGATGTCCCTTGCTCTTCTGTTGTATGGTCCGCACCACATAGGTTAGGGTTGGAAGAAGTGGGGGTAGGGTACTAGTTAACGACTCCGTGGATGCTTTCACAGCCATGTACCACTATGTAAGACATATTGATAAAGAAACTTCTTTGGAGAGCTGTGAGAAGGTTAAATTTTCCTTGGGAGAATATGTGTGTTATTTCCAATTCCCAGAAGATTAAAAATGCAATGGCCAAGAACTTCTGTGCTTCATGTTAACAAAATGCCATTTTCCCCCTATGACCCACAGAGCAAACTTTCTAGAAGGAAGTAGGTAGGAGGCTAGGCTTTCCCTTGGGGACAGGCAGTCTCTGCATACTACAGGACAACAGACCCTCCCTTGAGAGGGCATTCCTGGCTCTATTTAACAGTGGAGTTTTAAATTTTATTTTATTATTATTATTATTTTGTGGCAGGGTCTCACTTAGTATCCTTGGCTGTCTTGAAACTCACTATGTAGACCAGGTTAGCCTCAAACTCATGAATCCTTTTGCCTTCGCCTCTAGAGTGCTGGGATTGAAAGCAGGCATTACCATGCCTGCTACAATGGAGATTTAAAAAAACATGCAACCAGGCTTGCTTCCTGAGGCTTCAAGTGCAGGATCTTGATCTCTGTAAGGATCTTGATCTCTGTAAAGCAGATAGCAGATGGATGTGGAAGAAGCCTTGGGCTTTGAACTCAGAGTGGGGGTCACACCATTGCTTTATTTCTTAACTAAAGGTGGTGTCTTCGTTTGTAAATAGGACTTCCTTTCGAAACAGGGTGTTTTGAGCTAATGATGAGCTAATCTGCGAAGCACCCTCTACCTCAGCTTGCTTGCAGTAAGTGGTGATTACTGTGGTGATAGTAATAATGATGGCAACTGTGGTTCCAGGGCTGGTTTTACCATCTCCTCGTGTGTGTGACCTTGGACCAGGCTCTGGCGTCTGTAAAATCGGGGTCAATGCTCATCTGGATGAACTGGGTTGACACTAGGTTTGGTGAAATAAAGTGATGATACAACAGATTTCAGATAAGGACGAACAGGTCCACAGACTTGCTGTGTGACACATTGGGCTAAAGGATGCACGACATATTGTGTTTTTTTTTTTTTTTTTTTTTTTTTTGCTTTGTTTTTTCCCCCACATTGTCTTCCCAACAGCCGCCAAGCCCTTGGCTGTATCTCCCATCTTCCAGGTGGGGTAGCTGAAGTACCATGAGGTTAAAGAACTAACCCCAGGTCAACAGTGTTCCACTCAGGATTTGAAGCCAGCCCAGCAAGGCTGGGCTCTTAATTTCTGCCTGGATGTTCAGTGGGACCCCGCCCTCTCTGCTGGCCCCACCCACCCCTCCAGGTTCCTGCCTGTAATTAAGGGCAGGTGTGCGCATGTTTCCTGCAGCCCGGTGTTTCTGCCAGTTTAAGGAGTGGAAGTAGGAGCTTCCTCTTGTACCCCTCAAATGACTTAAGCCTCGACCATTGCTTGGACTGTAACTGAAAGAAAGCACACAGAGAGAGAAAAAACCCAAAAGCCTTGTTACTGGTGTAGACTTAACTTTATTAGAGTGTATTATGATGTTTATTTTGTGATAATGTCTCCCACCGAATGCAGTAAAGTATGCCTTTATGGCAGGCAGGTGTGTGGGTGTGTGGGTGTGGGGGTGTGTGGGTGAGGAGCACAGAAACCCTTCCAGGATGGGACTCAGGTAAAAGTGACAGTTTAAATAGTCCTAAGTAGACCCTGGCTTTTAAATTTATATTCATCTTCCTTATCCTTCGTACTGCAATGGCTTGTTTCTCTTCTTGATATCTGGCAGCCTTCCCAGAGGTTTGTGTGGGGTAGGGTGGGGGACGGAAGAGCGAACGTCAAGAGTAAGTGGTAGGTGCTTTAGCACGTCCAATAATGAAGTGGCCATTTCCAGGGGTGTGAAGTTCTTGGCTGGCTCCTTAGCCCGGGAGGTAGACTGGTATAAAACTGTCACTCCTGGTTCTTCCTTGCTCTTTGGAGTTTCAGTTCTTCAACACGTTAATACAACACCTATTATCAGAAAGGTCTCACGGAGAGCAGGGGTGTATTAATACTTGGGGACTGTGGGTATAATGCAATGATAGAGGGTGTGTCCAGAGTCCCCAAGGTCCTGGGTTCAAGCCCCAGCACTACTGAAAACATAAGGCTCAAGCATGTTTTTAGCTAGGTTTGGCAGTGCTTGCCTGGAAGAGAGCAGCTTTGGGGCCAGTCCAGACTCTGTAGAGTGTGTGGGCTAATGGAGTGTACAAGCTAGTGGTGGTCATCCTTATAACAAGCTTTCTTAGATTCTGTGTTCTAAACAGCAGCTATTTATTTCTTTTAGCCCCAGAGGCAAGGGCTATGAGATTGGGCCTCTAGCAGGGTCAGGGTTAGTTGGTTCTCTACCTGGTTTACAGATGGTCACCTGTGCCCTTGTGGGACAGATGGAGTAAACAAGATAGCATTCTTCTGTCCCTTCTTATAAGTCCACTAGGCTCACCATGGAGCCTTCGTCCCCAGGGTATCATTTAAACCTAACCAATACCCAGGGTCCTCTCCAAGGCTATCATGCTGGGGGTTAGCACTTGGACTCATGATTGGAAACATGGGCATTCAGTCCTTCCTGGGGCAGGGTGTAAACATACAAGAAGATACATAATTATAAAATGTACTGAGTGCTGTAAGGGGAAGCAAGGACTCTTTCTGAGATAGATCAGAGTATTCCTAGGATTAGAGGTCTGAGGTTCCTCTCTAGGGAGCCTTTCTGCAAGGAGTTGGGGATGTATACAGGAGGAGTGAGATCTGAGAGTTAGGGAACAGCATGTCTGAAGCCCAGAGGTGGGAAGGAACTGGGTATGTGAATAGTGAATGAGTGGCTGTCTTGTGGAGAGAGGGAGAAGGGAATGAGAGGAGCTAGAGAATGAGCCAAGCTCAGGCTGAGCAGAGACTCCTGGGCTGAGTAAGAACGGGATTTTATTCTAACATGAAGTAGAGAGCTGCTGAAAATCTTCCTCCATCTTTACCTTATTGTCTTAGTTAGGGTTTCTATTGCTGTGAAGAGACATTATGACCACGGCAACTCTTATAAAGGAAAACCATTTAAATGGAGTGGTTTATATTTTCAGAGGTTCAGTCCATTATCATCAGGGTACACATGGTGTCATGCAGGCAGACATCATGATGGAGAAGGAGCTGAGAGTTTTGCATCTTGATATGCAGGCAATGGGAAGTAGACTGACTCACTGGGCATGGCTTGAGCATATATGAGACCTCAAAGCCCGCCCCCACAGTGACACACTTCCTCCAACAAGATCACACCTACTCCAACAAGGCCACACCTCCCAATAGTGCCACTGTCTTTGGGGGCCATTTTCTTTCAAACCACCTGACTTATCAATCTATAAGTAAGAGATCATGGGAAGTGTGTGTAGAAAGAGAGCGGAGGGCCTCACATGAGAGGGCAAAACCTTGCTTCTACAGCAGACCCACTCATGATATCTAATCCACTCCCTTGAAAACCCCATTATTGTGACGGTCGGTTTTCCGTTATTGTGACGAAATGCCAGAGATGATTGACTAAAAAGGAAAGGGCTTTCATTTTGACTCATGGATTCAGAGGTGTTGTAGCCATGACTTCTTGGCCCTGCTGTCTTTGTACCTATGATGAGGCTGGATACTATGACAAGGTGGTGCAGTCATGGTGGCTGGAGCAAAACAGAGAAGTGGCTGAAGTCCTCCTGTTCCTCTCAGTGATCTGATACCATGGTATAACACCCTTCCACCATTTTCCAGGAACACATAGGTTGGTAACTAAAACTTTAATACATTGGCTTCTTGGGGACATTTAGCTGTGGTCCATCATGAGGATGGGATCATCATAACCCAGTCTCCTTCAAAGGTCCCACCTCCACACCATGACCTTGAGAATCAGTTTCCAACACAAATATTTTGAGAGGCAAATGGTTACACTGTATCAACTATTGCAGTATTGAATTTAGTAAGCTTCAGCTACTCCATCCTCAGTACTGAAGAAAAACAGGAAGGGGTGGGGGGGGAGGAGCAAGCCTGGGCTAGAGTGTGAAACAGCTCTGAAAGGGGTTGAGGAAGCAAGCCTGGGCTAGAGTGCGAAACAGTTCTGAAAGGGGTTGAGGGAGCAAGCCTGGGCTAGAGTGTCAAACAGTTCTGAATGTAGGCAGTGTTTTCAACTTCTGGATGAAGGCTCCTGAGCCAGAATGCAGTGGGAGTGGGTTCAGAGTCAGGTGTGCCCCGCCGGCAGTCCCTGCTCTGAAGTTTCCTGAGACAGAGGAGTATGAATGGGCGGGGCTCTTCTAGGCATTGAGCATCCTTCGTCAGGAGCTCCAGTGGATGGTGTATGAGAGATTCTAGTCCATTTCAGCTCTGGAAGCAGGGAGAAAAGACTCCCCCAGTGGACTCAGGTTGGGACTAGGTGGGATTAGAGATTGTAGGCACAAAACACTGGCTATTCTGTGGTTATGGGGCAGCGTCTCACACATCTATTGTGCCACCTCTGGCTGAAAGAGGTGCTTTCCCCACCCTCATTATCTTTGAAAATCCAAATTCATCTCCTATGGAATTTGCATATTGTTGGGAGGTACCTGGTTGGTTATGTTTTGCCTTTTTGTTTTTAGTGCTGTGGTTGAAACCGGGACCTCTTAGATGCTAAGCATGGGCTCCATTCCTGAGCTACATCCCCAGAACCCAGGTTTGCAAGAAAGAAAAAAAAAAAGGAAAGGAAAGGAAGGAAAGAAAGGAAGGAAGGAGCCGGGCGGTGGTGGCGCACGCCTTTAATCCCAGCACTTGGGAGGCAGAGGCAGGCGGATCTCTGTGAGTTGGAGAACAGCCTGGTCTACAAAGCAAGTTCCAGGACAGCCAGGACTGTTACACAGAGAAACCCTGTCTCAAAAACCAAAACAAAAAACAAAAAAAAAGAAAGAAAGAAAGGAAAGAAGGAAGGAAGGAAGGAGAGAGAGAGAGAGAGAGAGAGAGAGAGAGAGAGAGAGAGAGAGAGAGAGAGAGAGAGAGGAAGTCTTTACTTGGCACATTCGCGTCACAGAGAAATGCTCCGCTGCCCTCGAAAGCCCCACCTCAGCCCGCTGTCCTGCTAGGTGGCTGCACCGCCCTGTCCTTGTCCGTTGCATGTATTGTGGCTGGTTAAACAGGTCTCCCTGTGATAGGAGCTCACTCTTCAAGGCCTGGCCCAGGCTGTGCAGGCTCTGAGGAGGACAGTTTGGGAGGGTGGTTCTGTTATCTCAGCGTCTCATTGACCCTCAGGGTCCATGCTCTCCTGTCTTCTCCATCTGAACTCCATGACAGATTTGTGTCCCGGATTCTGCTGGCTGTGCACATGTGTTCAGGTGGAGCGAGACAGACTTCACGGAGCCCTCTGGCCAGCAGTCAACAGTGTGTTTATCTGTTCACAGCCAAGTTTCACCTCAAGCTTCTGTGGTGACTAATGCATGCTATTCTTAAGAAATGCCTTTCATCTGAGACGCCTCAGACACCTTCTGTGTAGATACTAAATGCCACCTTCAGATATCTTCTGGGTTGTAGATCCGCCCTGTGTATAGCAGACCCCCAACCCCGAATTAATAGTACATGTATTTATTTATTTATTTGAGAAGGGGCATTTTTTGGAGGTCAGAGGACAATTTGTAGGAATCAATTCTCTCTTTCTATGCAAGACCTGGAGATGAAACTCAGACCATCAGTTTGGCAGCAAGTCTTTACTCAATAAGCCATCTTCCTGGCCTTCATGGGTAACACTTCTTTACTCCCTTTGAGAAATTCCAGGCCTGGGTAAACCAAGGGTCTGATTTCCTTTATTTGCTCTTCTTATTAGGATTTTTTAAAGCTTTATTCATTTTATATACGAGCACTCTTTCTGCATGTACAACTTTATGCCAGAAGAGGGCATCAGATCCCACTCTAGATAGTTGTAAGTCACCACGTGGTTGCTGGGAATTGAACTCAGGACCTCTGGAAGAGCAGCCAGTGTGCTTAACCAGTGAGCCCTCGGATGTTGTATTCACTGGCCCCTCAGTGATGATCTCCAGTCATGATATTTTTCAAAGCCTACATTCAAACAGGAAGAGTGTCTGTTAACAGTTGAGCATCAGTATTAATACAGGGCATGGTCACTAAGCTACAGGTGATTCACTTTCGAGCCGGTAAACTCATAATGCTCAAAAATTGAGACCTGTGCTCTAACTTTGTCTTTTCCTCCCCCCTTCCTTCTGTCTTACCTTTTCTCATCGTGTAGCTTTGGCTGGCAAACTTCCTGCCTCGAAACTAGGTTTACAGGTCTGTGCCACCATACCTGGCTCTCTAGTTGTTTTTAAGGTGCTAGCTATATGAAAGACTTAGAGCAATAGGAAGTGTCTGGATGCAAATCTGCACTCATCTACTGATAAACTCAGGAGATGATGTTTCGGAAGTGAGTCTGTGGACTATGCATATGCATTGATGTCCCTTATTGCCAGTGTCTCTTGGCCTGGAAGTGTAGCACAAATCTTAAAAGATCTTATTAATAAAACAAACCCGGAGCCAGGTATTGGGGTGAATGCTGAAAGATCAGAGAGACAGAACAGGCCACAGCTAATCTCATCTCGCCAACTTCTCAGCGGATCCTGTTTCCTCAAACTGGAAGCCTCTGAGTCCTCATCCAGAATGGATCTCAGCTGAACTGCTGCTAAAAGCCTAAAAGCTTAACCAGACATTAGTTCCTGGTTTTCATGCCTTATATACCTTTCTGCCTTCTGCCATCACTTCCTGGGATTAAGGGCGTGTGTCACCATGTCTGACTGTTTCCAGTGTGGCTTTGAACTCACAGAGATCTGAATGGATCTCTGCCTCCCAAGTTAAAGGGCGTGTGCCACCATTTTCTGGCCTCTATGTTTGTCTAGTGTCTGTTCTGTTCTCTGACCCCAGATAGGTTTATTAGTGTGCACAAGATATTGGGGAACACAATATCACCACATGGAAGAGGATAAATAATTTCCAAAAGAAAGTACCACCTTCTGTGAAAGTGGTAGAGATAAAGTACCATGGGAATTTGCAGTGGGGAGAGATAGGCTTAGGGGAGGACAGGTTGAGGTGGGGTCTGGCCTTCTCTCATTCAGTCCCTACTGAAAGATGGGAAGAGGCATTGCTGAAGAGGGCTACTCTAGCCAGAAGCAGACAGAGAAAGCATTTGCCTCACAGCCAGGAGCCCTGGGTTCCAGTTTTAGTTGATCTACACAAGTCTTTGCCTTGCTAACTGTCTCACTTTCCATGTTTGAGTGGGTGTATGGGATGGTCTTCTCTACTCTAGAAGCCCAGGATCCTGCAGAGTGGCTGGCTTTGGGGCACTCTGTGTGGGGGCTTTGGAGCCGGAGGAAGGAGACACTTGGCTCTGTGGATGTGGAGGCATCACCGGACTTCCCAGAAGCTGAGCAGTTGTGAAACGATGTCTGTGCGTCATCGCTGAATTCTAAGGAATGCTTGTATCAGATGTGTCTGCATTCCTTTATTTGTGGGCAGAATGGCAGTGCCTGTGTGCCTGGGACTCAAGTTATATGGAGACAGAGAAAGAGAAAGAGAGAGAAGCTCTGGATGGGGAATGATTTCTCTCTCTGCTTTGAAATGCTAAGGGATTAAATGCTTTTAGATGCTTAAAGTCATTGAGAGCCAATGGAGCTTAAAAGCGTTCAGTAACTTGGTAGCTTCATCCACCTGCCCAGAGCTCTCCAGATAGATGTCCTGTCAATCATTTCCTGGTGTGGCAGAAACAGTACCAAACTGGGATGTTCCTCCATGGTAAATTCATTAAGAGATTGACAAAAAAAAAAAAAAAAAAAAAGAAAGAAAGAGAGAAATGATGTGGGTTTTGGATCATGTAGCAGAGATGACAGGACCCACTTGAGTGGCTGGGCATGTGCACCTTACATTGCTGTATGAGTGCTGCATAAGAACAGGCTAGACACTGGTATCCATTAGCCAGATCTTAGGATCAGTTAGCCTACCCGGTCGCTGCCTGACCCGCTGGAGGAATGGAGAGCCATGCTGCTCAACTCAACGGTTTAATCCTGGAAATCCATCCAAGTAGTTCATATGCAAATACAGCATAATAGTCTTCAACACTGGAGAACTCCTCAGAGAGGAGGCTGTGGGATTAAAGTCCCCAGAACAACTCTTGCACAAGACAGAAGCCGTTTCGTAAAGGGCAGTGCAGATGTGACCCTTAGCACTCATGGATGTATGTTACAAGTAATGCCTGAGGTTTTGGTCACCCTGGTGTCTGGACCCGATGTGTTCTGAATGACACTTTCCATCTAGATTATTTCAAGTCTGAGATGGGCAGCACTTATTTAAATTAGCAAGGAATGATGGTTTTAATTTGTTTCAATTCAACAAACAAATTCCACTCATATGTCTAGTGCCCAAGACTGTATGAACACAGAGCTTTTGGCAAGCCCATATTGTGCTCATCAAGTTCTGACCTTGCTGCAGATGTTATTTGCTGCCTGTACGTGTGTGTGTGTGTGTGTGTGTGTGTGTGTGTGTGTGTGTGTGTGTGTGTTTCACTATATAGCCCAGATTGCTCTAGCACTTCACTCATGATGCTCCTGCCTCAGCCTCCCAAGTGCTAGGATTTCAAACATGTGCTACTACACCCCACTCTAAGTTGTACCTGTAATAAAAAGGGAGAAAGAATCTGAAATGTTTCATTGGTAATTATTTGGATGGGGGCGCAGATAATGGGTAGGAATGAGAGAGGTGCCTTGGTGGCGTCCATCTGCTTCAGAGAAATCCAATGACAGCATTTCTGGGATAGGCGTTAAGGGCTGTGGTGTGTCTCAGTGGTGAAGTGCTGACCTAGCATGCACTAGGTTTTTGGTTTAATGCCAGCATTAGGGGCGGGGTGGGTGGGAGACAAAACAAAACAAAACAACAACGCAGAAGTAGGGCACCAGTGAGAGACCAAAGTAAAAGCTCCACCAAACTCTCACCTGGAGAACCAGTGAGCTCATTGGGCTCACTTACAGAGCTTTCTTATAGAAGCAAGCCTGAAGGGTGGCCTCCCTAATAGCTGAATACATGGAGTCTCCTCTGAGTTCAGCTAACCTCCCGCATTCTGTACTCTAGCGCCTCTGGACACCATGCAACCACATGACGATTGGGCAGAACTACGTGCCACTAGGAGGGATGTGTGTGTGTGTGTGCCTGGAATCTCAGGGGAGGGGCTAATGGACCGTCCCTTCTGTGTCTTTCTGTGAGGGATGTCAATAAGCCCAATCTTGAAGGTCACTTAAAATAAGCCCAAGTCGAAGCTCGCTCACAGGTCATCACAGCTGTGCTGATGGAGACAGTAATGGACAGTGTTCTACCACATACCGGAGAAGAAGGGGAAGGCAGGGGGTGCGGGGGGAGATAGACCATTCTGTAACGTGTTTGCTGTGCAACTCCAAAGTCCAGAAACCAGGAAACCCAAAAGCCAGGCATGCTGGTGTGCACTGGTAATCCCCACACTGCGGAGAAGTGACAAGGAGATCCCTCGAGGTCATCGGCCGGCCAGCCTAGCCTGGTCAGCAATCAGTGAGCCCCAGCCTAATGAGACCCTCACAGAAAAGGGAAGGAGAGGAACCTACAGTATACAACGGAGGAGTTTGATCCCTGTGGAGCATGCTCATCCACACAAACAGCCCCCAACACACACCCACACCCACACTCACGCGAAGGAAACAAAAGCGAGGACATGTAGACGCAGTAAACAACATTTCCTCTGCATGGTGCTACTTGAGGTCTAAGGATTAAAAAAAAAATCACAATCGCTTGAAAGTTTCTTGGCTTTTCCAAGAAAGTTATTTCTGTGGGAGAGTTCCTTCCCTCTTTTTAGGTTCCAACTAGGCTATCAGTTTGCTAGGCCCTGCCTGCCCAAAGGAATATAAAATAAATCTGTTTAACCTAGAACCTATCCTATTTACTGGGGTATTTCCCCAAACCAGAAAGAGTTTTCACTATTCTCGGGGGCACATGGCAATGGAGTCTGAGACTTTAATGAACACTGTTTCCCTAGATAAACACTATTTCCTTAGGTGGATGCTGTTTCCTTAGGCGGACACACTTTTTCCTTAGCAGCTTCTTCTAGGAAATGGGATGGCCGAGGTGAAGTGAAAGTTCCTAAGGATGAGTCACTCAGTGGTGTATTCTGTCTTTTGACTTCCCTCCTATAGGAACTGCGGCCTTGTGAGGGAAGGGGAGGGCAGGGGTGAGCTTCCTGAGCAGATAATATCTTAGACACCCTCCATGCTGCTTCCTGTTTGACAACCAGTCTGAACCCAGCTTCCTTATGGGCCCAGTATTTTGTCTAAAATTATTCGATCTGTCAAATGATTGGGAAAGGTTAGCCACACTAATGGCTAATGAAGAAAGCTCCCCAGATCCAACAGTGGCAGCTCATTTCTTGATTGCATGCCAAGGTCCTTTGCAAGTTGGCAAGATGTTCCACTCGGGTCTAAGAGATGGCTCAGTGTCAGAGCATTTGCTGCTGCCCAGCACCCACACAGGGTTACTCACAACCTCCAGTTCCAGAGGATCTGATGCCCCCTCTTCTGGTCTCCTCCAGATTCAGGAACACACATGGTGCACATACAAACATAAAATGAAGGTACTCACACACACACACACACACACACACACATAAAATATAAATTAAAAAAATCTTTTAAGCTGGACAGCTGTGGTGCATATCTTTAATCCCAGCACTTAGGCAGAGGCAGAGACAGGTGGATCTCTATGAGTTTGAGGCCAGCCTGGTCTACAGAGTGAGTTCCAGGACAGGCAGGGCTACACAGAGAAACGCTGTCTCAAAATACCAATGTGTGTGTAACATATATACAAGTTCCACTCACTATAAGGATTTGTGAGCTCTGAGGCTGGGGAGCAGTCACCTGTTTGCAGGGAGGCCGTGGGGGGCCTGCCCCTACTTTTCCCCCCAGGGTACTCTTGAGCTGGGAGAAATGAAAAATATTTAGATAGAAATATAGAGGAGAGAGACAGAAACACAGGATAGCCTCCGGAGGGCCTGAGTCAAAACTCACTAGCCCCTTCTGTCTCTACTAAAGGGCTTTTAAAGGAATGCCAAGGGGTGGAGCAAAAGACCTCCCCCCAGCACAGCCAAGTACAGACCATCCCAGACACCTGGGATGGTCCATCCATCCCCTAATGAAACCCTGCTGTGTAAAGCAAGCTCAGATCTCACTAGAAAACCTTTGTGGGCTCCCACAGGAGGCTAGCCATCGTTCCAGAAGAGAAGGATTGAAACAGTGATAGCCGTGTGCCCACCCTTACCACTGTAAGCCTAGGAAACTCTACCTCTATTCTCAGTTCCTAAGCCACGGCAAAGGGATGGAGAGAGCGAGCCAGGCCTTAGGAGGGATAGCAGCGCTGCTGAATGGACAGCAGACTCCTACCTGTGTCCCTCTTCCAGAAAAGGGAGGGCAAGGCTGTCTACACTGCTACATGGTCAGTAAAGTCATTGCTTTACAAACTGGGCCTTTCTGTGTCCACAAAAGCATTGTTCTGCTGCTGCTGCTGCGGCCACAGTCCCTGAGTCACAGGCTGCTTATGAGCTCTCATTCCAGGAAAGGAGCCTGAGGAGAGAGAAACAGGAGTGGGAAAAGAGGTGGATAGGGCGGCCAGATTCTAACTCTGGCCTTGCTTTTGTTTATGCTAGGGTTTATGCCCAACCTCTATACAGAAATACTTGCAAGATGGCCTGGCCACTTAAAAGCAACTTGGTGTAACTCTAAGTAGCATCTGCCATGTTGTTACAGAATGTTTCTCTGGGGAAAGACTCAGATCCACTTGGAATCTTATCTGCTGGTATTGCAACACCCACTTGGAAAAAGCGGGGCTGTTTATTTGGAAATACATAGAGTTTAAAAAGAATGAATGAAGGTTCCCAACAATGGGGTGTGTAAGGAAAGGGTGGGATCCTAAGGCTGGCGGGGCTGATGGGAAATGATTTCCTTGAGGTTTCTCTCCTGGACTCAACCGCCAACTCGGGGATGGGATCTGGATCGCAGCTGTGCTTCTGAGGAGATGGTCACATTCCAGGCAGGGCAGCCTCTGCGGGACAGAAGCGCCAGATGGCTTTGGACAGAACAGAGCCTCTGCTGACAAGAGTGTTTCTCAGCCGCAGGGAGCTGTGTGGATGGCCTCTGGTCACGAACACTTGAGGCAGTGGTGACAGGTTTGGGTGTGTGCGGAACGTTTGGGGGCTACTCAAGTGCTCCGTGTTCCTCTGGGTATCTCAAGTTCAAACCCCCTAAGAGAGAGCGCCTCTGCCTACACTCATCTCCCTGTAACCTTTCCCTGCAGAGGCTCACGTGGGCCCTGCACCTTTGGGGTCATGGTGACAGACTGAAGGATGCCTTCAGGAGAGTGTCAGACTTGCCAGACTCCCCCCCCCCTTTTAAGGGGGCAGACAAAGTAGTGGGTGACACCACGTTGTGCTGTGTGGCTTCCCCCTCCTCGTTCTCTACTTACTGATTTCCTTCCTCTCCCCAGGCGGTCAGGTCCCTTGTTTTTGTCCCCCTCACCTGTTCCCCACTCTATTCCCGTCTCTCCCTCCCCTTTCACAGACCTCTTCCTAGTTTTATGACTTACATGTGGGTCTTACACACTTACACACACATGCACACACACAAGAAGGGAAGGAGAGAAAAAGAGAAAGATTTAAATCTAGGTTCAGCACGTGAGAGAAAATAGAGTCTGTCTCAGAGTCTGGCTTATTTCATTTAATGTAGGAACCTCCATTTTTACTCATTTTCATGGCAAATGTTAGCATTTCATTTTCTTTATTCTCCAGGCATTTCTTAATCCCACTCACTGGACTTGTAATACCTCAGTCTGAGCCTGTCTGAACTGCCAGGTTATAAACACTGAGGGCAAGAGATCTGCTTGGCCTCATTGTGCTCAGTGGAGTGTCCCTCACGGTGACTGTCACCTGAAGCTGGCAGAAGGATGGGGATAATAAGAAAGGTGAGCGGAGCGGGTGATAACTGGGGGTCTGCTCTGTGTCAGCCTGGTGGGGATCTACGCATGCCAGCCTTGTGTAGGCCCTTCCAGCACATCAACTCAGAATTTCTTGCAACACCCTAGGACAGGGACTCTTACTTTGGGAAAATCAAGGCACAGAGCAGCCAACTTGCTAAGCTGCTGGTCCTCACATTTTGGGGGGGGGGTGATCCTTGTATGGAGCCCCAGGAACAGCCATCACCTCTGTGGGCCTTGTCCCCTGCAGCCTGAAAAGCTCTGGCCAGCAGCCCATTCAGCTCTAGTCCAGGTAACTGATCTCCCTAGTGCCCACGATAGGTGTGAACGTGGGTGAGTGGGGTGAGGCTGGGGGTGGGGTGGGGTCTCCAGGAGTCATGCATTTGACCCCAGTTCGTGCCTCTCACAGCATTTGTAAAGTAGTCGGTGAAGCTGGGCCCCAGTCAAGAGCTGACTATGTTAGCTGTTATCGTTGGTGCCCAGCTGGACCCGCACCAGCAACTCTGAGGAGAGAAGGAGGAAGGCAGTAGCATCAGTAAACGTTCCTGCTGCCTTCCACACCTGGCAGCCATTGCTCCTCCTGGTGAGCCTGGAACCCTGTCAGTGATGACAGTGGCATCCAGGCTGTGGCGGCTCGTTCGGGTCAGGCCGAGAAGGACACTCCACTTGGCATCACCGTTCAGCCTCTTGGGTGAGTCTGAAGCTGCCATCCTGACCCTCCAGTTCTTTTGCTCTTTGTAAAGGGAAAGCCATGCCAGGCAAAGCGCTCCGCTGCTGGAGAGCTGGTCTGTTTCTGCCGCTCAAAATCAGTTTCTACAGCTCAAAAGAGGGCCTTGGCAGTCACAAAGAAAGTCGAGGTAATCGATCGAGAGGGCACAAGGAAACAGTGTGGTACCAACCGGGAAAACGTTGCTTGTGCACACAGACATTGAGGGTGGAGGCTGGAGGGGGCAATACACCAGGCTGTCTCGGGAGCTAGTGGATAGCTTTGCTTTGTTCTCTAAGCTTTCTGTTGTTATTAGTCGTTTCCTTTCACACATGTTTTTACAGTGACCAGGTATTGCACTTATGGTTGGTGGATAAGTTATCAAACCACAGAGAGGATGGGCTCATGAGAGAGTTAGGTGTGAAAGGGACTTGCGGCCAAGCCCGCCTATCGGGGTTCAGTCCCTAGGACCCACAGGAGGGAAGGAGAGAAGCGGCTTCTGCAAGTTGTGCTCTGATGAAGACAGGGCGTCGTGGTTTCAGGCCTGCTTTTCTTATCCAGCACAGGAGCGTGAGATGGTGCATTTTTTTGTAGTTTTCTTCGAATTTGATATTCTGAAATTTCATTACCACATAGTTCAAAAATACTTTCTAGATTCTACTTTTCCTTTGACCTGTGAATTTGGAGACTTTCCGTGTGTCTTTTTATTGTTGACTTCTAACTTAATTCCACTGTGGTCACAAAATGTAGAATGGATGAATCTCATCCTTTGCCATGTGTTAGGAGTTTACAGCGAGGTCCAGACAGTGGCCAAGTTTTAAACCATGCACTTAGCACCAGGCCCTGTGCTGTTGTTAGGCACAGTGGGACATACACACAACAAGATGAACTTATTAATCATTTAGATTTCCCAAGAGTCTTACTGCTTTCACGGTCTGTCTGTTTTTTCAGCTATTATATGAAGTATCGTATAGTCTCTGACTATGATCATACATTTGGATATGTTGCCTTTTTGCAAATTTTTCCTTTAATGGATTTTCAAAATGTACTACTAGATGAGTACAAGTGAAAATTCTTCTATCAGCCTGAAGTTCTATTCATCATACTGTTATAAGATTCTTAAATTCCAATTTAATCCCAGTTTAGCTGTGCTAGCCACAGTGCATCCTTCTTCTCTGATTGACTAAACACTGACATTTTACTGAAGATACATCTCTTTGAGTAGCATGTAGTTTGTTTTTTTTCTAACAAATTTGGGGAATTATGTTTTATAATCAGTATTCTTGGACTATTCATATTTCATTTAATAGTAGTATTTTGAGATATAGATATATACATATATGTGTAATTTATGTTGTTTTTTACTCTTTGCTCTTTACTCTTTTGGGTGGCCCCCCACCCAGCTCCCAAATAAAAACATACAGAGGCATATTCTTAATTGTAAATGCCTGGCCTTATCATGGCTTGTTTCTTGCCATCTTTTTTAACTTAAATGATCCCATCTAACTTTTGCCTCAGGGCTTTTTCCTTTTCTTACTTCTGTATATATTACTTTCACTCTTACTCCGTGGCTTGCTGTGTAGCTGGGTGACTGGCCCTTGGAGTCCTCCTCCTTCTCTGGTTCCTTCTTCCTTCCTTCATCTTCTTGTTCTTTTGCTCTTTCTTCTTCTTCTTTTTTTTTTTTCCGGATTTCACCTTCTATTTATTCTTTCTGCCTGCCAGCCCTGCCTATTCTTTCTCTTGCCTCTCACTATTGGGCACTCAGGTCTTTATTAGACCATCAGATGTTTTACACAGGCACAGCAACACGGCTTCACAGAGTTAAACACATGCAACATAAAGGAATGCAATACATTCTTACATCATTAAACAAGTGTTCCACAGCATAAACAAATGTAACACATCTTAAAATAATATTCCACAACATTTACCTCAGTTTTTAAGGATTGATTTGTTATTATTATTATTATTATTATTATTATTATTATTATTATTGATTTTTTTGAGTCCTGCCTATTGTGGAACTAAAAGTAGTACTTTTAGTTAGGCATGGTGGTGCATGCTTTTAATCTTGGCATCATTAAGGCTGAGGCAGAGGGAGCTTGAACTCAAGGCGAGACTGGAGTACACAGCAAGACTCTCAAAATGAAAACAAAACACATCACTACAGTACAATTTCATATAACATTTCAGACTTTAAACATATAGGTTGATGACATTTGGCAAATCGCACGCATGCGTGCGTGCGTGTGTATGTGTGTGTGTGTGTGTGTGTGTGTGCAGTGGAAAGATTTCTTGTGTCCCACCCAGCCCTGCAGTCGGGACAAATCTCTCTCACCTGTAATCCCACAGCCACTTATAAAATAATCACTTGGAGGCTTAATATTAATTACAAACTGTATGGCCTATGGCTAAGAATTCTTGCTAGCTAGTTCTTTCATCTTAAATCAACCCATTTCTATTAATCTATGTATTGCCATGTGGTCGTGGCATTTCTGCTTTGCTGGCATGTTGCTCCTTGGGCAGTGGTTAGGCATCTTCTCTGCCTCTGCTTCTTTTCTTCCTTTCTCTCTCTTTGATTTCCTGACTGGCTATAACCTGATTTGCCATAGGCCAGAGCAGCTTCTTTATTAACCAATCATAGCAACACATATTCACAGCATACAGAAAGACATCCCACAGTGTGTATGTGTGTGTGTCAAGATGATCCAAGGAAAACAAAATACACCAGTGCTCAAATCCATGATACAAGACACGATGAGTGTCTTCATATAACAATACCCTCCTGAACACTTCCAGTCATCTCTAGATTATTATGGTGCCTAACACATTGGAAGTACTATAAAAGTTGGTATGCTATTCAATTTAAGAAATAATGACGATGAAAACATCTATCAATTATTCCATGTTTAGTGAGGTGCAATATTTTCCTGAATATTCTTGATTCATGGTTGATTGAATCATGCGCGCACACGCGTGTGCATGCTCTCTCTCTCTCTCTCTCTCACACACACACACACACACACACACGATACACATAGCACTCACTCAGGATACACAGTGTTTTTGTGTCCCCAGGCCTTTGCCTGACTCATGTTCGCAATCAGTGTCTCCACAGCTGCCATCTCCCTGCTTCCCCAGGAGCTGGTTTCAGGATGCACACAGAGCCATGCAGTACATTCTCTTTCTCTGAGGCTGACTTTCTCTGCCTTACCTCTGTGACACTCATGCTATATTTTATTCCACTGGCATGTGCTGCTGCCTGCTGCTGCATTATGTGGCTGTAGACGCTGTGTTGACCCAGTCATTTGCAGTCCCTCTGGGACGAACTGCCAACTACTTTCTCACAGTTAACAGCAGGGATCTTGTCAGAACAGAACAAAACCAAAACCCTGTCAGAACTTCTGATTCTCCTCAAAGGGCAGATTTCTAGAAAGGGAAGTTGCTTAAAGAGACTTCTCACAGGCTGTTGATCAATAATATTGAGACAGTTAAGGCTCACCACAAGGGGAGGGTGAACAAACTTTGGGCCCTTGACCTGTCCCTTGTCCATGGACTCTCAGCAGCTTGGTTAAGACATCAGATCAGACCACAAGTCCAGAGTACCTGAGGGCTTCTTTCTGCCTCATCAGCTAAAACTACCTGAGTTCAATATGGCCACATAAATGACTTCTAGTAGATCCCAAACCCCTCAAAATTAGCTCTTACTGAGATAAAACTTGGTCCTATAAAATGTCCTTGGAAAGCTCCCAGAATGTTGTTAGACCAGTATCACAGCACCTGCCCTTACTTGACTTAAAACCCTCCAGGACTGGAGGTCACACAGCAGGCCACCATTTCTAGTCTCCCACTAGCTGCAGATAACATCCTTGAGGTGTGGACTGTGGCAGTAACATGAGCTAGTTATTCTGCAGGGACTTGAAGCTGCTTTGGCAGAAAAACCACCACCAGAGATGACCACTGACTCTTACCTTGGATTTCAAAGACCAGAAAAATGGGAACCCTTTCTTCACAATGTAGCTTAGCAGGGACTCTAATACATCTCTGACAGGAATTTACAAAGGTGTTCGGGGAAAGCCATCTTATTGACAGTGGTGCCCTATGGTGGAATCTTATGGCATGGGCAGACGTTGGCCCAGGTCACGAGTTACAATTAGGACTGAAGCTCATGAGCGGGAGGAGCAGACAGGGATCAAAGATGCGGTCAGGCTGCACACTGACTGTAGGGGCCCTCAGAGTCAGCTCAAGACACCCCAAGGCCAAGTTCTCAGCATAAAGATTTATTTGCCCCAGAAGGACAGAGGGCAGGAATAAGAGACAAGGACAGGAGACAGAGGACAAGGGAGAGGTAGAAAGTGTAGCACCAATCTTAAAAGGTCTTATTAATAAAACAAACCCAAGAGCCAGATATTGGGGTAAAATATGAAAGATCAAAGAGACAGAACCAGTCACAGCTAACCTCACTTCGCCAGTTCCTCAGCTGATCTCGTTTCCTCCAACTGGAAGCCTCTGTGTCCTCATCTGAATGGATCTCAGCTGAACTGCGGCTCAAAAGCCTAAAAGCTTAACCAGACTCTAGTTCTCAGTCCTCACATCTTATATACCTTTCTGCTTCCTGTCATCACTTTCTGGGATTAAAGGTGTGCATCACCATGCCTGGCTGTGTCCTTGAACACACAGAGACTCTGCCTGCTGTGTGATTGGATTAAGGGCATGTGCTACCACCGCCTGACTTCTGTTTATGGCTAACTATGACCTCTGATCACCAGGCAAACTTTATTTATTAACATACAAATAAAATACCACATTTCAGCACAAATAAAATATCACCACAGGAAAGGCACAAGGGAGAGGAGGGTGGGGCATTTGTCCTGGGGTGGGACAAAGAACTGCCTCTGGATAAAGAGGAGACAGATGAGACCCGTAGGAAAACTGTGGTTTATAAAGGTACAAGGGGAAACCCTGTGTTAAGATGAGGTGTCTAATTTTAATTGAGCACGTTCATTAGGTGAGCCAAAGGGGATTTTGGTTGTTGGATGTCAGTACTTTGATAGCTGGACCTTGGTAGTCAGCCTAAGGAGGAGGAAGTGGACAAATAAGGGAATAGCTTGGGGCTAGCTACAGGAATGTAATCTAACCGTTTTTAGCAAGGCAGAGGAAATGGGGGAGAAGGGCAAGGCCTGCCAGAGCCATGCCTGCCACACTGGAGCTGTCCAGAGTCCCTCACGGACAAAGGGCAGTAGGTTTCTATTTCAAGTGTACAGAGTTGCAAAATCGCCTCCACCATGTGGCCATTGAACACTTTCAGCGTTGCTGGCCGGAATCTAGATGTTCTTGAAGTGTAAGACACACCCGATTTCAAAGCCTTGGCGTGAAAAATAAGAACACAGACATTCCTTCATAAAAGTGTGTCGTGTGACATGGTTTCTGGGGAGATATGAACAAGTGTTTACCCCCAGACAAAGAACTGTAGGAAAACTGGGGTTTATAAAGGTAGAAGGGGAAACCCTGTGTTAAGATGAGGTGTCTAATTTTAATTGGGCATGTTCATTAGGTGAGACCAAAGATGGATATCATCAAAGTCCAACCTGATGACCGAATGAGTTGGATTGGCTCTCCTTAGAGGAGTGTGGGTGAGGGGTTACTTTTTGGCACAGAAACGACTCAGAGATTGGCATCACCAAAGCTCTGAACAGCCTGCAGGCAGCGCAACAGGTTGGAAAGTGTCATTTCTGAGCAGCTCGGCTGGTGTCTGCTTCCTGTAGGAGCCTCAGTTGGACCCAGCCTCTTCTGGGCAGCTCAGCTAGTCTGAGAGTGTCACTGAGCTCTCCTCACGGATTATATATGCTTGGGGAGGGAGGGGCCTAGTGCGTCTTGTCAGGACTTCCCGAAGCTCCGAATTGTTTACCTCTTGATCTTAAAGAGTTTCCTTGCAGGATGGAATGTTTTACCTCCCTTTAGAACAGTGGATCTCAACCTGTGGGTCGTGACCCCTGTGGATCACATACCAGATGTTTACATTACCAGTCACAACAGTAGCAAAATTACAGTTATGAAGTAGCAATGAAAATAATGTTATGGTTGGGGGTCACCACAACATGAGGCGCTGTATTAAAGGGTCACAGCATCAGGAAGGTTGAGACCTTAGAGCATCTTGTTTCACCTCCTAACATCTTATGTCTTAAAGAGCTTCTTGCTGGGCGGTGGTGGCGCACGCCTTTAATCCCAGCACTCGGGAGGCAGAGGCAGGCAGATCTCTGTAATTTCGAGGCCAGCCTGGGCTACCAAGTGAGTTCCAGGAAAGGTGCAGAGCTACACAGGGAAACCCTGTCTCGAAAAACAAAAACAAAACAAAAAAAAAAAGAGCTTCTCCACAAGACAGGTTTTCCTCTCGGAGGCAATGGCTGTACAGCAGTGTACACTGACGACATATAGAGCAATGCTTTGCACATATTTGATCAGTTGAAATATCTCATTAGGTTGCCTGCTTGTTTTTACTTTCATTAATGAGACTACTAGAAACATTTAAATTGCCAGTGTTGATGATATGGCTCGAAGGCTAAAGGTCTTGCCTGCAAACCTGAATTTCAGTACCCAGCCCCATGTGGTGGAGGAAGGGAACTGATTCTGGCAAGTCATCTTTGCCTACCATGCATGCACCCTGGTACTTGTGCACATGTGAGTGCATGCACACACACTAAATAAATAATACATGTGAAAGATTATAATAGTAAAATGGAACTACCACAAGGATTCTATTTTATTTTATATTAATAACCCTGCTCTACCATTTTTTAGAATTATTCTCTTTAAGCACTGTGTTGTGTATGGGTACTCAGGACCCTGAGCGAATCACTTGAGCTCATGGGTTCAAGACCAGCCTAAGAAACATAGAGAGCCTTTAAAAAAAAATAAAGACTCTGCTCCCTAATCTTTTTTCCTCTCAGTTACCACCTTCCCACAAATCTATTGCATATTTAATTCACAAGTCCAAGTTGCATGATGGAATGTAGAGACCTATTTCCACAAGGACTGGGTAGGGATTCTCCTAGCCTGGAGACAAAACCTGTCCCACAGGAGATCAGAAAGCCAGAAGGAGCTTTGCCTGGTGGCACAGGCCTGTAAGTCCCAGGACTCAGGAGGCTGAGGCAGGAGGATTGTGAGTTTAGGTCAGCCTGGGCTACATGGGAGTCCGTGGACAGCCAGAGTAACACAGCAAGATCCCATCTTAAAAAAACAAAAAAGCCAGAAAAAGAATTGGTGGGAAGGGCCAGTCTAGCAGTCCCCAACACACACACACACACACACACACACACACACACACACACACACACACACACACACACAGTTTCTTCCCACCAACATACTGTTCCTGCCTCTGATTCAAGATGTGGTTCTAGGCGGTGGACTCAGCACCTACATGTTCTACCTCCTATTTTCCATTTGGTGTTCTGTCTTGTCTTCTGCAGCCTGGGAGCTTGTTTTCTGGCCACGTCATTGAGCTTGAATTGTTTCTTTGGTTATTTCCTTGGGCTGTCTGGACAGGATCTCCCTTCAACATCCATCCTTAGGGCTCCACATCTGTAAACCTCCCCCTACAGCGTGGCCTGGCTCTCGGAAGCCCAATGCTACCCGTTGTCATTCCCTCTTCCCTCTCCCCACCCCTTCCTCTCCCCCCTCCAGGCCTCCCCTTCCCTTCCTCCGCCCCTTTCCCACCACTTTCTCTTTCCCTCATGCCGTCCATTTGCAGGACAGGACCCAGTCTTCGCCGGGTAAGACATGAAGGACGCTTCTGAGTCAGGTGACACCCGGCTCTGCTGTTTCTGGTGGCACACGCTCATGAACGGTAACCCCCTCTGAGGTGTCTCAAGGCAGCTTGGTCTGTCTCTGGCTTCTGCTTACCAGGCATTGTTGTTTCTTTGTTTTCTTTTTGACATCCATCCCTCCTTACATTCCTGCCAACGCGAGCTAACTGCCCTCTGGGAATTATTTTAAAAAGCAGCCCCTCTGCTAGCTAGTTGTCCTGTGACTGGCGGGCTTTGTCCAGGTGGTCAAAAAATCAGGAGACAGCATCCCCCTTTGTGGGTACATAGAGGGGTGTCTATGGTGGGTATTACAGGACCAGTCTGGGAAAGCCGGGGACAAGTTTTGTGGGTATCGAAGGCATGGGAAAGAGAAGCAGAGAGTTAACAGCCCTCCCAGTGATACGAGCGGAATGAAGGATGTTGCTTAAGTTCCTTTCCCAGCCTTCTAAAGCAGGCTGACTCACCAGGGGAGAAAGAGCGGCCTTTCCCTGTTCTCTCAGACTTGTGGTTATCTTCAAGAAAGTTTCCACTCTGGGCTGCAGCGTTTCTCACAGGCCTCTCAGGGACACCAGCTTCACAGCCTTAAGCCTGACGGCTGCTACTGTTGCTGCTGCTGTGGCAGTTCCTGCCCCCATTTCCTTTCCTTTAATTGATTTATTTAGCCAGTTAGTTATGCTTATAAATTCATTTATTTTTTTTTACTGCCACAATATACAATTTTAAAGCATTTCTAAAATTTTTGAGATTATAATTTAATTACAAACTTTTCCATATACTTTTCCCTACTCTCCTGCAAATTCATGACCTTTTTTCTCTATTATTGCATGCATATATGTATTTATGCATTGTATATATGTATATATATGTATATGCAATATATATATATATATATATATATATGCATTCCTAAATATAGCCTGTTCAGGCCATATAATGTTGCTTGTATGTATGTTTTAGGGCTGACCACTTGTCACTTAACAACAGATTGGTGTGCTCTACCCCAGGGAACACCACCTCTCCCAGCCCCAGCTTCCCTCGGTTGCCTGAAATTCTTTGTGCAGAGCTGAGGACCCACAGGCTTTCCTCCATCCAGTTCGGTGTGTTTGCTGGTGCCCTCCTGGTTCAGCTCACATTTGGGCGGTCCTGTTGGTAAGACTTTATGGGTGTAGCTGCTGATATTACTAGGAGACACAATCTCATAGAAAACTTCCTAATCCTCTGGCTCGTACAGAATTTCTGCCTCCTCTTCCAAAATGTTTCCTGAGTCTTCGATGGGGGGCTGTGTTGTAGATGTGTGCATTGGGACTGGGCCCTAGAACTTGGCGTTTTTTTTGTTTTTTTTTTTATTAGTTGTGACTTTCTATAGTGGTCTCCGTCTGTTGTGATAAGTTTCCCTGATGAAGGAGGAGGAGGAGGATGCTTATCTGTGGGTACAAGGACAAATGTTTATGAACCATTGGTTGGGATTATGCTGGTTTAACAAATTAGTAGTTGTAAATTCTCTTCCAGTAACCATGATTTCACTAGTGCGGAGTAGTTAGCGAGGTTTCCAGTACCAGGCATTGTTCCCTATTGCCGAGCAGGTCTTAAGTCCAACTAGAGAGCTGTTGGTTACCACCAATGTGCCGCCACTGAGCCCTCAGGGTTCTTGTGCCATGCTGGCCATCGATGTGACCCATAGGCCTCACAGCTGGTAAGATTATGGGTTGCCTCCCTCCTTCGGAAGCTTGCACAGGGCCGTCTGGTATCCTGACAGCTGGTCCTCAGGGAGGGACGTTCAGGTCAGTTCCAGCTCAGGGGTCTCTCGACCCGGGTTCTGAAGTAGATGGTGTCTTCAGCAATTGGGACTTACCTTCCACCTCTGGGGAAGGAGGGTGGTAACCATGGACAACAGCAATAGGTTGTGTGTTTTGAGAGTCTCTTAGATAGTTATGCCCAACAAATCAAAAGAGGGCTTCTAACGTCTGGTTTTGAGGTCTTGTTAGGTGATCTTTGGCTGTTTGAGGAAGCATTGCCAGCCCGGGTGAGGAAATTTCATTAAAACTATATACATATGTTTATACACGGAATTACATGGATTATAGGTGTTTTTTCATAAACAGTTAATAGTATGATTTTTTGTGGTGTTTTCATTCATCCTGATTGCCGTTTACCACCTCCCTCCTCTTGCATGTACCTCCTCCTTTTCTAAGGAGCCCCCACAGTCCCCAAAGCAAGATTAAAGTACAGGTGGGACCTTAGGTGTGGCAAAGAGACATGGCGCCCAATGACTGATAGTGGAGAAACATGGCCTTCAGAGAAGAAAGCTGCAGAGAGTACTGTGAGATTCTATCACCATTTTCAGTCATTCGTGATTCAGTCCAGTGACATTTAATGTTGATTAATTGAATGATTGATTGATTATATGCATACGTACCCATGTGATGTGGGCCAGAGGTTAATATTGTCTTCTTCAGGTGCCGTCTACTTTCTTTTTTCTTTTCTTTCTTTCTTTTTCTTTTCTTCCTTTTTTCTTTTTTCTTTTTCTTTTTTTTTTTTTTTTTATTTTGGAGATTGTGTCTCACTGAACCTGTAGCTATGGAATCCAGCAGCCTGACTGGCCAGGGAGCCCTCAGGATCCTCCCGTCTGACTCCTCAGTGCTGGGATTCCAGACACGTGCCTCCATCTCTGGCGCTTTCAAATGGGTGCTGAGGGGATCCTTATGCGTGCACAGGGAGCACTTCGCTGTCTGAGCTGACTTCCCAGCACCCTCAAATACCATTTAAAAACAAAAACAAGTCCGGGCATACCTTTAATCCCGGCAGTCAGAGCTATATAAGGAGACCCTGTCTCAACAAACAAAAAACAAACAAGACTGAATGTAGGAAATAAACATGAATTATGAAAGGGGTATAAAGCTAATTGTTTTTCTAATTCTAACTCTGTCATAGGGTTTTCATTTGGGGTGGTGCATAAGTATTTGATTATGGAAGAGCAAAACCCAATGTGAAATTCCATAGCTTTCTTTCCAAATGACTGTTTTAACTGTACAGAAGTTCATTGAAATATATAGTCTTAGGATCTGGCTAATTACAGCGTGTTATTTTATTTTAATTTTTTTTGCAGTTTTTTTATACTAAAGTTGAAATATAAAAAAGAGACTCTCTTTGTGTGGAAGGGTCCCTTTGGGCTTTACAACTGGCAGGGAAACTATCTGCAGAAATATCAGAATGAAACTCGGAACAGCCTGATTTTGGTGCTGGTGCTGGGCAAGAAGTTTTGAGTCTGACACCAGATCCTTTACTTGAGCCGTATTTAAGCACAGCACAGTTTGGGGGAAAGTTTTCTGGTAACAATTAACTCAGCCCTGTGAGTACAACAAGCTCAAGACATGTTTACATTGAAGCTCTTTACGTTGGCATCATCTGTAAGATGGGTTCTTGCTGGCTTAGGAACAATGTTCAAGATAAAGGTCTAGGGAGAATGGCTGAGGTAAACATAATGGCTGGCCTAGGATACCATAGAAGTCACTGTTGTAAAGTACAAACGGCATCTCTCACAAGGATGAACCTAGAAGTCATGCTCAAGGTTTTAGAGGGAACGGATCTGGGGTAAGTAAAACAGGAATTCTGGGAGATATGGGCAGAGCCTGGCTCATCAGACAGCAGAGGATCACCAGGTTGTAAGCTACACCCGGTCCCAGCATCCCAGGGGGAGCAGGTGAAACATCTCTTGGCTTTGAAGGATGCCTGTGAGTTTAACTTTCCTGGCTTCTCCTGTGCTTACTGTGTACACAAGCAGTTTTTGCCATCTCTACCTTCGTTAGCTTTGCAGATTCCAGAAAGATAGTGAGGGCCTAAGGGAAGAAGGCCACCTTAGAGTCGTGTCCACCCCCCCCACCCCCCCCACCCCGCCAGCTGAGGACCGAACCCAGGGCCTTGCACTTGCTAGGCAAGTGCTCTACCACTGAGCTAAATCCCCAACCCAATGTTAGAGTATTTTATCCTCCTTCAAAGGATGATGCCTGTGTAGCTAGAGTTTTCCTGCCTTGCCCACAGTCAGGACAAATCTGTCACCCGTGAGTCCCACAGCCGCTCAGACCCAACCAAGTAAACACAGAGAGTTATATTGCTTACAAACTGTATGGCTGTGGCAGGCTTCTTGCTAACTGTTCTTATATCTTAAATTAATCCATTTCCATAAATCTATGCCTTGCCACGTGGCTCGTGGCTTACCGGCATCTTCACATGCTATTTGTCATGGCAGTGGCTGGCAGTGACTCCTTCTTCCTTCCTGTTCTTTCTTTTCTCCTCTCTGTTAGTCCCGCCTATACTTCCTGCCTAGCCACTGGCCAGTGTTTTATTTATTGACCAATCAGAGCAATTTGACATACAGACCATCCCACAGCATGCCTGAGACTCAGTATGACTAACTATTTGAATTTGGTGTGGTCAGCTGGATGCCTTTTGGGAGTCACTTACTGAAGTCCTGGGTCCTGGTGGCCACCTTTCTTCCCTCTTTCTCACTCTCTCCTCCCTGGTCTCCATGAGGAGACAGGGCTGCTCTGCCATGCCTTCCCCAGAGCGAAGGACTGAAACCAAGAGGAGACTAACTATTCTCTCCTCAACATTGTTCTCTTGCTGCTGTGACAGAAAGGCTAATACAGTTAGCGGTGCGGAATCCCACCAACAGCAATGAATTGTGATTGTTGCTGTTGTTCAGTACGTTCCCCGATAAAGTTCTTTGGCGTGACACCCTCCTCTTGGAGGTAGAGTAACGCAAGGGGCAATGGGAGATGGGAGAGAGGGCGAATCCTTCGGTGACATTTGCTTTGTTGACAATGTCCTTTTTCCCTTCAGGGTCAGCAATGAAAGGCAGGATCCTGGACGGTGGCCCTGAATCCTGATTGCCTGTCTGTCAGGGAGACACATGTGGTCAAAGATGAATTTGAGAAAAGTAGCTGCTGGCTTCTGGAACTATGGAAAAGCAGGGCCATCATGAGATGGAAGCCATCCCACTGGGCTGTCACTCCTACATTAAACTGTTGAAGATCAACAGGGAACATCTGGTCACCAACATCCATAACACTCAGTGTCTGCTGGACAACTTGCTGAGGAATGGCTACTTCTCAGCTGAAGATGCAGAGATCGTGTGTGCTTGGCCCACCAAGCCTGACAAGGTGCAGTGGGGGACGTTGGTGCTGACAGTTACTGACCTGGGTTTCCCCCCTCCTGACCCAGGCAAAGGGAGAATTCGGCATATTGGACCAAGTTCCCACTGGGGTCTTTGTTTTTGTTATTGCTATAACACCCCCCCCCCACCCCCCGCGCTTCTGTAGCACAGGGAGTATTGATTACAGGTGTGCATTCACACTGGGGTCTTCGGGGTGTTTTCAGACTTGGGCCTCAGCTTAATACAGAAAAGACTGATTATAGATGTGCACTCATGCTGAGGTCTTGGTAGAACATAAATAAACCCCCAAGTTTGAGCTTCCTACCCAGTCAGCTGACTTCTGTTTGAGGCTGGAACAAACGCTTCCATGTCAGCTCCCTCTGCTGTGTGTGTCGATACCTAGGCAACTTTAAGGGGGCTTTAAATGAGTAGGTGAGGAAGAGCATGACCCCCAGTGCCTCCACACCCCAAGGGCACAGAGGCAAAGACTCGGGGTAGCCACCCACAAAGCCAGATTTAGAAATGACTGCCTCCCAAGGTGGGACCCCACTGAAGACTTTCCCACGCTATAAATGAGGAAGTAAAACAACCCTCGGTTTCCTAAGCTTGGGAGCATCATCTGAGAAATAAAAGAGTCCCATAAGTCCCTGGATAGAAAAATGAAGCGCCTATTTGAGATGAGGTAGGGAGGGGCTAAGCGACGCCCAAAGAACTTCTGGGGGAGGGGGCTGGGCACAGCACACTGGTATGCTTTGGTTTCCTCCTCTCTTGACCACAACCACCCCTTTCTTGGCTTTTTGAGACAGAATCCCCCTCTGTCGTCTAGGTGGAGCTGAAACTCTGATGCTCTTGCCTCAGTCTCCCAAGCTCTGGGACTTAGGTGTGTGTCACCATGTCCAGCTCCTGATTGCTTTGCCTGTGTTTTTAATGAAAAGACCATTTTGAACATGTGATTTGATGGGAGTCTGTTACTCTACTGCAGAGTAGCTCAGATACACTACTTCCTCTTGTCTATAGGGTGACTACCTCCTAGCACCCTTGTCCCTGGATAGTAGTGACACGAGATTAGGAGGGAGATTAGACGCTTCCTGGGCTCTTATTGCCTTGGGGATGAACTCTTGCTAAAGAGGCCCACTTTGCAGAGTCTGTGCTGACTCTTATACTGGGTATGTATGCAGGTGGTCAGGTTATTACTACTGTACTAGTACCTGCAACCCTAAGCTGAGCGTACCCCGGGATCCTTTTGACCGGAGGATGCCCCTCACACCAGCTCAGGCTCTTAATGTTGGTGCCATCCATAGGTCCGAAAAATTCTTGACCTGGTGCAGAGCAAAGGTGAAGAGGTGTCCGAGTTCTTCCTCTACGTGCTCCAGCAGCTTGAGGATGCTTATGTGGACCTCAGGCTGTGGCTATCAGAGATCGGCTTCTCTCCTTCCCAGCTCATTCGGAGCAAAACCATCGTCAATACTGACCCAGGTAGGAGTCAGCCCACAAGGGACTACACGCAGGGGTGTGAGGGAAGGCACTGGGCTCACCCTTGGGGCTTACACTGAGCATCTATGACTCAAGGTGCTCACCCTGGGAGCCAGAGGTCATACTGTTTTAGCTCAGCATTTTTATTTTTTTTTTTATTTTATTTTATTTTATTTTTTGGTTTTTCGAGACAGGGTTTCTCTATGTAGCTTTGCGCCTTTCCTGGAACTCACTTGGTAGCCCAGGCTGGCCTCGAACTCACCGAGATCCGCCTGCTCTGCCTCCCAAGTGCTGGGATTAAAGGTGTGCGCCACCACCGCCCGGCTAGCTCAGCATTTTTAGTTGTGATGCTTGAGGCCAGACACAGATCCTCTGCAAATCAGATTAATGTCCAGCCTTGTATTTTCTAACCAAAAGTTTTGTCATACAGTTTTATCAGATCCTTATTAAAGAACAAAAGAAAGGCTGGGATAATTTCCCCCTATACAAGACTTTCGGGGGTGGGGCTGACTCTGCTATTCAAACAGGCCTGTGGCCTGCGGTGGGGCAGCAGAGCTGGCTGGCCTGGACCTCAAGTGTGAGTGGCTTCTGTCTCTAGAGTTCAATGACAACATTGTGCAGAGGAACAAGAGAGGCCTGTCTCAGACACTTGACCTGGAGGGGCCTGCAGCCCTCCAGCTGGCTAAACCTGAAGCCAAGCAGAGGGAGGGAAGGCCTGACCTTCAAGCTCTGGGACACTGGCTCTTTGAGGCCTTGGGGGCTCCTGATAAAGGAGTCAATGCCTTGGCTCAGAGTCTGGGCTGTGAGTTTGTTTGCTTGTGTGCTCTCTGTCCCAAGACGCCCTGTTTAACGCATCTACTCCATGTCCCCTCACCTGGTTGCTGGGAAACACCCCTCCCCGCTGCAGTGAGCAGGTACACCCAGCAGCTGCGACACCAGCTGGGCCGCGACTCCAAGTTCATGATGTGCTACGCCCAAAAAGAGGACCTGCTGCTGGAGGAGACCTACATGGACACACTCATGGAGCTAGTAGGCTTCAACAACGAAAACCTGGGCAGCCTGGGAGGCCTGGACTGCCTGCTGGACCACAGCACCGGCATCCTCAATGAGCACGGCGAGACTGTCTTCGTGTTTGGGGACGCGGGAGTGGGCAAGTCCATGCTGCTGCAGCGGCTGCAGAGCCTCTGGGCGTCCGGCAGGCTGGCCTCCACAGCCAAGTTCTTCTTCCACTTCCGCTGCCGCATGTTCAGCTGCTTCAAGGAGAGCGACACGCTGAGTCTGCAGGACCTGCTCTTCAAGCACTTCTGCTACCCGGAGCAGGACCCCGAGGAGGTGTTCTCCTTCCTGCTACGCTTTCCCCACACAGCGCTCTTCACTTTCGACGGCCTGGATGAGCTGCACTCGGACTTCGACCTGAGCCGTGTCCCGGACAGCTGCTGCCCCTGGGAGCCGGCACACCCGCTGGTCTTACTGGCCAACCTCCTAAGCGGGAGGCTGCTCAAGGGCGCCGGCAAGCTGCTCACGGCCCGTACAGGCGTGGAGGTCCCCCGCCAGCTTCTGCGCAAAAAGGTGCTGCTCCGGGGCTTCTCCCCCAGCCACCTGCGCGCCTATGCCCGCAGGATGTTCCCCGAGCGCATAGCTCATGAGCATCTGCTGCAGCAGCTGGATGCCAACCCCAACCTCTGTAGCCTGTGCGCCGTGCCGCTCTTCTGCTGGATCATCTTCCGCTGCTTCCAGCATTTCCACACGGCCTTCGAGGGCTCCTCCCAGCTGCCAGACTGTGCCGTGACCCTAACCGATGTCTTCCTGCTAGTCACTGAGGTGCATCTGAACAGGACGCAGCCCAGCAGCCTGGTGCAGCGCAATACACGCAGCCCGGCAGAGACACTGCGCGCAGGCTGGCGCACGCTGCACGCGCTGGGCCAGGTGGCGCACCGAGGCACCGACAAGAGCCTCTTTGTGTTTGGCCAGGAGGAGGTGCAGACGTCGAAGCTGCAGGAGGGGGATCTGCAGCTGGGCTTCCTGCGGCCTCTGCCCGACGTGGGCCCTGAGCAGGGCCAGCAGTCCTATGAGTTTTTCCATCTCACGCTCCAGGCTTTCTTCACTGCCTTCTTCCTGGTGACAGATGACAAAGTGGGCACCCGGGAGTTGTTGAGGTTCTTTCGAGAGTGGACGCCTCCTGGGGAGACATCAAGCACGTCCTGCTATCCGTCCTTCTTCTCCTTTCAGTGCCTGGGTGGCGGTAGCCGGTTGGGCCCTGATCCTTTTAGGAACAAAGACCACTTCCAGTTCACCAACCTCTTTCTGTGTGGGCTGCTGGCCAAAGCCAGACAGAAACTCCTTCGGCAGCTGGTGCCCAAGGCTACCCTGAGGAGGAAACGCAAGGCCCTGTGGGCTCACCTGTTCGCCAGCCTGCGCTCCTACCTGAAGAGTCTGCCCCGGGTCCAGAGCGGAGGCTTTAATCAGGTGCATGCCATGCCCACATTCCTGTGGATGCTGCGCTGCATCTACGAGACACAGAGCCAGAAGGTGGGACGCCTAGCCGCCAGGGGCATCAGCGCCGACTACCTCAAGCTGGCCTTCTGCAACGCTTGCTCTGCCGACTGCAGCGCCCTGTCCTTCGTCCTGCACCACTTCCACAGGCAGCTGGCCCTGGATCTGGACAACAACAACCTCAATGACTACGGAGTGCAGGAGCTGCAGCCTTGCTTCAGCCGTCTCACGGTCATCAGGTGAGGCTGCCAGCTGAAATGGGTGAGAGGGCCGGACAGACAGGCGTGGGGCCACAGGACTGGTAACGGGGGTCAGGAGTCTTGGTTCGCCCATTACACAGGGACGCAACCTTTCTGTCTGGGGGTGCGGGAGGGGAGGCATGGAGAAAAGTGAGTCCGTCAGGCGACCAGTTCAGCTTCAGCTGGGTGTTTTGTAACTGTGTAATCTTGGGAAGCCCCGGGGGCAGGGCGGAGAGCTGCTTTTGTCCTAGCGTGGCCAAGCCAACAGCAGTGTATATGGAAAGTGAGTGAAATGCCTTAGGGTTGTAGCCCAGCGTAATGCTCTTTCTCCTCTAAGGCAGGGGCTGCTATTTGCCTTAGAACAATATAGCGCATTTAGGCAAATAGGAAGCGAGGCACAGAGAAGTTAATGAATTGCTGCAGGCCTCACAGCTGAGATATGGTGTGGCCAGAAGGGGAAGACCAGCCCTCGAAGATAAGTCTGAGGCTCCGAAATTCTGCCACAGTTTGGCTCATTCAGTTCTGCAGAACAGTGGGGATTTGGAGCTCAATCTCAGGCCTGGGAACCAGAGTGAAAATCGCGTGTGGACTTGGGGTATACGAAGCTGAAGGTGGCAGCCTAGAACCAAAGGCCAGCATCGGTCCTCTGGGCTGTAAGTCGGCCACTCTCCTTGGCGATCTCCACCCAGCATTGCTCAGTGCCCGCTCTGTAAGGGGGAGCTCAGCAGAGTGGGATCCTGCCCTGTCTGGCTGTTCCCCACACCAGCAAAGGAAAAGGCAGCTTAGAGGAAAGCAGGGCTTATGGTCAACCAGATGGAAGTACCTTGAATTCCCTGAGGACATCAGGTAGGATTAATTGCAGTAAAGAAATTGAGAAAACATCACATTTTGGAAGTGTACATATGTTATATCTCTCTGGAGCAAAGCCTAGGAGCAGACAATTAAAGAATGATATGTTGTCTTTCTGATCAGAACCCAGGCTCTCTTTTGTTTTACCTGGCTTCTACATCCTGACCCAATATGGTTGCCCGAGATAGCTCCAGACAACTCCTTAGTATGGTAGCCAGGAGCAATCAAAAGAAGGACATGTCCTATTTTTTTATTTTTATTTTTTTCTTCAATATTGGGGTTTGAACTGGAGGCATCATACATGCCACACAAGTACTCTACTATTGAACACCCCTAACAGTTTTCAAAAGCTCTTGCCAACGATACAACTTCCTAGATTTCTTTAGGTAGGACTGAATTGGATGTGCCAAGCTGGAAAAGAGGAGGGGAGAACAGAGAATTGTATTGCTAAGAACACACAGATACCGGAAGCACCTGCCATATTGGGAATGAATGAAAAAAAGAGGCAATGGCTGCTCCCAGGTATGGTAGAGAAGAAGGTTTATTGTAGATGTGAGGGAAAGCATAGCCTGAGGCAGAAACATCTGGGAGAGTCCAGAGTGGACATGAGCAGCAGATCAAGCCAGGCCATGTGAGGAAGGAGGTGAGGAGAGCCAGGAGACCAAGAGGCCAGAAGGACAACAATGGTGAAAACATACTGGCATAGCCAAAATGGCCCAATTATGAAGGGAAGAACAGCTAGGGGAAGAGCTGGAAAGGTCAGGGCAGGGGCAGGGTAAGCCAGCCAGGAGGACCCTATACCAGGTAGGGACTGAGGGATGCTGGGAGGACCTGGCAGCCAGGGTTCACTTTGATATATTAATAGGCAACTCAGCCTTTGGTCCCAGGTTTGAGACCTAACAAGGATGGCTGTGCAGTGTGTACCTTGTGCTTGCATCCAGTCTGATACTGTAAGGCACGGGTCCTGAGAGGCTGCCCTTATCTTTTTGATGTGGCTTAATGACAAAGCTTTTTCTGTTCTCTTTTTAATTGCCATTGATGTCACCTTTGGGGTCAAACCTAGTCCGTGGCTTGTGCTTGTAAATAAAGTTTTATTGGAGCTCAGCCACACCTGCCATCTACTTCTCGGTTGTTTCACACTGTATGGTTGAGCAGATATGCTTGACCCGGCCCAGCCTTCACCATTTTCCAGCTGGTCTTAGCGTAGAAAATCTGCTCACCACCCCCCCTCAATCTGGTCCCCTCTTGGGAGTCCTGCTCTGACCTTGTCTCTCAACTGCTTCCTTTCTTCAAGGTCAAGGTAGCTTGTTACAGGATTGCTTGGGGTGGGAAGAGAAAGAAAAGGGGGAGGGGTGGAGGGGAGAAAAGAAGGCTATTGGTAGCTCAGTGGCACACTTGTCTAGCATGCTGCAAGCCCCAGGTTTTGTATGTATTATTTACCCCCGGAGATTTGTATGCATTATTTATCCAATAAATACATTCACACATGCACATTTTGCTCATGAGAAGCTATTCTGCTGGTTCAGAAATTTTCCTAGAAAAGTTTTCAGTCTGTGGCTGGCCCTTGACCGGCAGGGAACCAGTCCCAGAGGCCCCATTTTCCTGTTCTTCTGTATGCCTGTTCCCAGCCTGTTCTCCTGTTCCCAGCCTGTTCTCCTGTTCCCAGCCTGTTCGCCTGTTCCCAGCCTGTTCTCCTGTTCCCAGCCTGGCCCGCACAGGCGGCGCTTGCATTGGGAGAAGCTGGAGGGGGTTGCTGCCAAGACCCACCCTTTCCCAGAAAGCTATTGGTTTCTCTTGAGATTTCCAACACAGAGCTGCTTCAAAAGAGCAATTTCCGGGGGTAGCAGGATGCCAGGCCCCCTCCTCCTGCATTTGAGGTGGGTCCGTTCCAGTGGGGACTGTCCTGTCCCGTATTTTGCAAGTTATCTCCTGTCCTGACTCCACTCTTAAAATGCAAGGATACCCCCAGTGGTCGTGATCCCTAAAGGCGGTCCCTTACATTTCAGACCCCATGACCCTCTGCACAAAGGATGGAGAAGCCAAATGCAGGATGTTGGAGATAGCTGGAAGTGGCTGGCTGTGGGTGCCCGACTTAGCCTCTGCGGCCCTTCTGCTTCAGGGCTAGACTGCAGCCCTGTTGCTGGCCCTGGCCTATAGGCAGCTGAATTCTGAGGCTGAATACTCCCTTGGAAGTTCCTCTGCCCTGACTGGCAGTTGTTTTTTTGCTGTTGTGTTTTAGACTCAGTGTCAATCAGATCACGGACACAGGGGCGAAGGTGTTGTGTGAAGGACTGACCAAGTACAGAATCGTGACATTCCTGGGGTAAGTCCTGCTGGAGGACATTGGGCCTGTGGCCTTGTCATAGTTCTAAGTAGCAGGAAATTGACAGCCATGGTCCACTGGTGACAGAAACCGTGGCCGGTGCTGGCATCCTCCAGCCTCAGCCTCCCACATGCTGGTGTTACAGGCACGTACCACCACACGTGGCTCTGGGTTCTGGTCTAGGCTCAGCTGGTATCTAGGTAGAACTGGAGCTATTCACAAACACTTGTGGGGCCCAGGCTTCCTTACTTGTAAAAACTGGACCCCATCCAGGCAAGCTATTTTGGAGGATATGAGGAGAAAAGATGTGGGGATAGGTTTTGTAGATGTTAAAATACCTGTTAGTACATTAGACTCACGACTTTAGATCTGCTCCTAGGTACAGGGCAGGGGCATATATGTGTTGAATAGTAGTGACACAGCCAGAGGGGTCCTAGGTAGTACCCCCTCAAATACTTCAATAGTGCTGCAGAAAAATAAGTGACTACTCAAACCAGGTAGGGTTAAGTAAAGACCACTCATAGACCCAAATCGGTTGCTAAATCAGTTACAAAGAGCTTCGAGTTTTGGAGTTTGAGGTGAGGGCAAGTGGCCCCATGATTGCTGCTGATCTCGTCACCGGAGCAGTGGCTGAGTACTCTTGGGCCTCTGGAACATGAGGACACATAAGCAAAAGGTCCCATGCTCCTCTCTGTTATGTATGATGAGTGATAGTGGAGAGAAGCCTCCCTGCGTTTCTGGTCTTAGTTTTCCATCAGAATGGTTGGGAAAAAAAATGGACACAGGGCTTTACCCTTCAGAAAACCTGAATCACCACCACCTGCATCTACCGCGCATCGTGTGCCAGGGCTGTGCATGGTGGCACATACTCCCTGTGACCATGGGAGGAGAGGTGTTTGGATTCAGCACCGAAGGGAAGTAAGGGAGCTGGCTTTGGAGTCAGGCCGATGCAGAGCCCACATTGGTCTCTGTGAGGTCCCCTTTCAACGCAGACAGTGGAAATCAGCAGGCAGCATGGACTCACGAGAGGAGGAGGTGTTCATGAGACACTGTGACTCACTCTGGCCGTGCTTTCTCTCCAAGCTTGTACAACAACCAGATCACTGATATCGGAGCCAGGTATGTGGCCCAAATCCTGGATGAATGCAGAAGCCTCACGCACCTTAAGTAAGTAAGTGGGGAAGGGGTAGGGACTCCTTAGAAGTTTGTTTTCTCTACAAACATCTGGATCACCTTTTCCGTTACTAGAAGAAGCAGTGTCACCATCAAGAGATCTCACTCTAACATATCTGCCAGCCCCATGGCCATACTGGTCCAACTGGCCAGGTGTGCTCATCTTGTGGAGGGAATACGCCCCAGTGTGGGGCGTCACCACTTTAGTCTCCCTAACTCCTGGCTGGAAGGGAGAGTTGTATCTATGGTCCTTTTTGGGATACCAGAGAAAGATCCTCTTTCTTTGGTAGGTTCAAGGGAGCTTGACCCTTGGTGCTATCATAGATGTGCCCCTTCAGGCTGTTGGTCATCCAGTCCTGGTAATGAAAACACCCATCTTAACCACTGTCAATAAATATGGGCAATCTCGAGCCTGTTAAAAATGAGTGATGGTCCTGGGGTCACTTAGAGAACCCCAGGAAAGGCTCCAATGGTTGACCACCAGCAGAGATCATGGGCTACCTCCTAGGGAGGACACTGGTGGCTGGTCTGTGGGAGACCAGCTGGGAGACCAGCTCCCACATTTTACCCCAGGGTACTCTTGAGGAGTGAGGGATAAGAGATTTAGATTTAGATAGAAGGATAGAGAGGAGAGAAATAGATAGAAACACAAGAGAGCCTCGGGAGGGCCTGGATTCTTATCCACCTGCTCCTCCTGGCTTTTCTAAAGAGCTATTTATACAAATGCCAAGGGGTGTATCAAAAGACCTCCCCCTAGCTCAGCCAAGTGTAGACCCTTCCAATCACCTAGAAACCATGCACATGGTCAAGTAATCCTCTAATGCAGCTCTGCTGGGTAAAGCAAGCTCAGATCTCACTAGGAAACCTTTGTGGGCCTCCACACTGGTCCCAGGCTGTGGGTCCCTCCCTGAGAGGAAGTCCCCAGCATGGATACATGCTGTACCTGTGTGCCAGGTACAAGATCACACTGGCGAGAAGGCCTGGGTGGGCTCAGTGCTGGGAAGGAGGGTGGCCTACTGTGGAGCCAGGGACAGAGGCTAACCAGGCGTGCATCTCTCTCTCTGCAGACTGGGGAAAAACAGAATAACAAGTGAGGGTGGAAAGTGTGTGGCTCTGGCTGTGAAGAACAGCACCTCCATCATTGATGTTGGGTGAGTAGAAGGGGACCCACACACACACACACACACACACACACGGGGTGTATACAGTCTGATGTCTGTGTGGGCATTGGCTGCTCCTCTGGACATCCGTGTGCCAGAAGGAATCTGGGGCTGGCAGCACAGACACTCTGATGGCTTCTGCATGAAAAATGGGTGGGAAGTCCCAAAGGCAGTGACAACTGGGAATGTACAAACTTTCAATTACTTATTTAGAAGTCAGTGTCATTGTGACTGGGACACAGGAGCCTAGCTCTGTGTGTTCACTGAGGCCAGAGGTTGGTCTTGGTTTTAAGAATTTATTATCCGCTGGGCGGTGGCGGCGCACGCCTTTAATCCCAGCACTCGGGAGGCAGAGGTAGGCAGATCTCTGTGAGTTTGAGGCCAGCCTGGTGCACAGAGCGAGATCCAGGACAGGCACCAAAACGACACAGAGAAACCCTGTCTCGAAAAACAAACAAAAATTTACTATCCTCTGGTTAGCTCTGTTTTTGTTTTTATAAACATGTTTAATTATGTAATTCAGTGGCATTAAGTGCATTCATGTAAGACAGCCATAACATCATCTTTCTCCAAAGTGCTCTTGGCCCTGGCTGTTCATTCCTAGGCATCCAAATTTAAAGTGAGTACATCACAGGGTTTTTTGTTGTTGTTGTTGTTCTGTGTGTGTGTGTGTGTGTGTGTGTGTGTGTGTGTGTGTGTGTGTGTGTGTGGTGGCCTATTTCACTTACCATGACAACCCCGAGGGTCACTGTGCCTCATATCATTCCAGTTGTTCCATGGGAGAGTTCCTTTCAGGCTGACTGTCCCCTCGATATCTGCACTTCATTTTGCTCATTGATTTCTCTGTCACTGGACACATGGGTTGTGAACACTGTTGATGGCCTTAGGTACACAGACATCCCTGCTAGATCCTACTTATACTTTCTGTGGTTAAACAGTCCCACAGGGGTTGCACTGGAATGTCAATTCTATGTTTGATTTCTTTCTTTCTTTCTTTCTTTCTTTCTTTCTTTCTTTCTTTCTTTCTTCCTCCCTCCCTCCCTCCCTCCCTCCCTCCCTCCCTCCCTCCCTTCCTTCCTTCCTTCCTTCCTTCCTTTCTTTCTTTCTTTTTGGTTTTTTGAGACAGGGTTTCACTTACAGGCTTAGTGTCACTGAGGCCAGAGAGGGCATCTGATCCCCAGGAACTGACGTTATAGATGATTGTGAGCTGTCCTATGGGTGCTGGAATTCAAACCCAGGTCCTCTTATCCTCAGAGCCAGCCCTTTATTCCTCATGTCTGATTTCTTGGAGGCCTCACGTAGTGCTCCTCACGGCAGTACATCATTTTACACTCCCACCAGCGGGACACATGGGTTCCATTTTCTCCACCCCTTTGCCAACACTTGTTTTTTTCTGTTTTGTTAGCAGTGGCCATCCTAATGCTAGGAGTGGTACCCCGCTGTGGTTAAAAGTCTCCTTGTGGCGCTGTAATTTTCCCTGGATTAAAAAGGAACATAGATGGTTTTCTTGAGAAACTATGGGGAATAGGAACACTAACAAAAATTGTCTTCCCAGAATTGCTTTTAAGCTGGATATAATAGTACATGCCTGTACTAGCTCAGAATTTGGAGGGTGAAGGCAAGAGGATCACCAGTTCAAGACCAGCCTCAGCCATATACCAAGTTCAAGGCCAGCCTGGGTTACTTAAAAGAGAGAACTGCCATTGACATTTGAGATGATGGAAACTCTTTTCAGTTCTTTTTTCTCCCCCTCTAGTGCTTCTTTTACATAGCAGAAACCAAGTCATGCAGACAGAATTTTATCTTCATTTTTTACTTAGTCTCATATCAGAGTCTGACACTTTATGACAAAATTGATGCCGCTCAATTGGATTGTGCACACATTTTCTCAGCAAAGCACTGAAAACTGGGCTCTCATTGGCCATACCTAAAGGCAGTCTGCTGGACCTTGCTGTAGAGGTCAGGTCCTGTTGGGAGTGGGTCAGGCACATTGTTCTACTTCCTGGAAACAGAGGCCCACTTCCTGCTGGGAACAGCCTACCCTTCTGGGCCAGCTGCTATTCTAAGTGCTCACATCTATGAAATCACAAAACCTTCCTCACTACTCTGCCAAGAACGCCCTTATTATCCCATTTGACAGAGAAAGAAACTGAGGCCGAAGGTGTTTTAATGTTTGTATAAGATTGGACAGAGTAGGTGGCTGTCTTAGTTTGCCTTCTATTGCTGTGATAAAGACCATGGCCAAAATTAGCTTGGGGAGGGAAGGGCTGGTTTGGCTTACGTTTTCCCATCCCAGTCTATCATTGACAGAAGTCAGGGCAGAAACTCAAGCAGGAACCTGGAGGCCGGAACTGAAGCAGAAACCACAGAGGAGTGCTGCTTACTGGCTTGCTCCCCAAGGCTCACTCAGCCTGCCTTCTTCTACACCCCAGGACCACCTGCTCAAGGGTGCCACCACCCACAGTGGGCTGGGCCCTCCCACATCAATCATTAATCAAGGAAGTGCCCTACAGAGTTTCCTATAGGCCCATCTGATGGAGGCATGTTCTCCGTTGAGGTTCCTCTTCCCAGTAGCAGAGCTTGAGGGGAGACTCGCATCATGCAGAATGTGTTGGTTGGTCCTCTGAGAGGTCTGCCTGGAGACGGAAGTCAGTTTCATTGTTCACAACTGGACACTGAGACTGAAGTGGCATGCAAGGCCTGGCTGGCAACATCCTTGCCACATACAAAGAACGTTACTAGTATAGTTTCAGCCACAGTTCCAGGTCTTGGCTTCCTGGGAGGTCAAAATCATCTACAGTGGCGGCCCCTTTGCTTGCTCTCTGTTGATCCAGGGTGGGAGTCTAACCCCTGTGCACAGCCCTCCTTTCAGGCCAGGGTAGCCTGGGAGTTTCTTTCTAGGGCAGTTGTGGGCTGAGGATCTCAGACTGGAGCCTTTGCAAAGCTCGGAGAGGCTGATCTCGAACCACACAACCTGCTGGTTGGCCTGTCTGTACTCGAGGTTGCTGCTGCTTTCATGGCTGTCTGTAACTGGGAGCCCGGGGCAGGCTGTTTGTGCAGCTGCAGGCTGCGGCCAGGGTCACCCCTCTGGGAGCTGCCTGTTGAGAACGAGTCGAGAGGGCCAGCTGCCATCCAATGGAGGGTGGCTGTGCATGGCTGTGTGACAGTCCATTTCTCACCTCTGCTTCCAGGATGTGGGGCAATCAGATTGGGGATGAAGGGGCAAAGGCCTTCGCAGAGGCACTGAGGGACCACCGCAGCCTGACCAACCTCAGGTAACATGCCTTCTGAGATGTGGGCTCCAGGGGCCCAGGGAGGGGTTGTTGGGAGGGGGTGGCTGGCTTTCCTACCGGGGCAAGATTGATTGGCACATGACTTCTCTTGCTGAAGTTTTTCTCAGTGGGTGTGAGGCATGCAGTGAGGTGCTTAGCTTGATGAATGCCAGGGAGACCTGGGACACCAGCAGCCCCTCGGCTGTCTTGGTGGGCATCCCCAGAGATGGGGCTGGGAGCAATTTCCAAGCCCAGATAACACCAAAGGGACACTAGCCAGCAGGTTGCTGCCCCTTCCTCTTTCTCAGATAATAAACAGCCTTCTGTTAGCACCCTGGCCTGATTCCAGCACCTTGGAGTCTTAGAGCCTTGTCGGCTCTGCCATGGAAGGGGGCCCAGGACTTTGCCAAAGAGACTATCCCAGGTCTTGTCATGGGCCTCTGAACCTCTCAGATGACCTGAGCTGCCCGATGGATGCCCTCCTACATACAAGCCTGGCACAGTGCACTTTGGGCGCACCAGGATTCCTTGGCCTTCAGCTTAGGGGCAAACCCCTGAGTTCTGCCTCTGCTTTTCACCTGGTCTCTTCAGAAACAGCCGTAAGCCTGCTCTTACACACTCAGGCAGCAAAGCCCGGGCACCTGCTGATGGGCCACGCACTCTGCCTGGGACTGTGTCCAGACAGAAACTTCCCAGTGACTGAGTGTTGAAGGCAAGGCCAACTGTGTCTGTGGCTGCAATAATCCATCCCCTGTGTTTCTCGTCCTAGTCTTGCATCCAACGACATCTCTCCGGAGGGAGGGAAGAGCCTCGCACAGGCCCTGAAGCAGAACACCTCTCTGTCAATATTCTGGTAACATTTTGAGTCATTTCCAAGGGTTGGGTCTGGTCGTTATTCCCAAGGTTATGGAATCGAACCCGAAAAGCGCTTCTCCATGATAAAGGAGAACGACACTTCCCCCAGCCATCCCCACAAACCCAGGAGTAACACACGGACGAAGCGGGCTTTGTCACCCTCGGCTTCTGTGAAGGTGCCAGTAGTCCCTCAAAACACTCCCACCCAGGCCCAGCTTTCATGCACCTCGTCCAAAATACCCACTTCGCCTCTTATGCTGCCAATCATCCATGCACCCTGCCTCTGTCCATGTGCATGCATCACGGCTTGGCTTCTGTGGCCCAGGTGGCCTGTCACTAGAAACCTGGAATCCTTATTCTCAGTAAGTGGACATTGCCGCCATGGTGCGTTTGGTCATCCCCCCCCCCCCTTTCTGGTAGGTCATTTAATCCTTTGTTTTTCCTTATCGTTATTTGTGAGCAAGTTACATCACTGAGTGTGCCATCCTCTTGCCTCCCAGTGCTCATCAGATCCCGCTAACCTATCAGTTACTTATCTTGTTGCCATGACAATATACCTGATGAAAGTAACTCAAGGAGAGAATGGTTTCCCCTGGCTCGGGGTTTGAAGCTACCATCCATCCCGACAGGGAAGACAGCTCTGTTCACACCACACTGTTGGGAAGCAGAGAGATGAATACTGATAACATCGTTTGCTTCCTCCTTTTGATTGACTGTGGTGCTTGCACCCATGGGATGACACCATCCACATCTACCTCAGTTAACCCCATCTAGAAACTCCCCACAACATGCAGAGGTTTATGTCCTCAGTGCCTCTAGATCCTGGCAAGTTTGACCTTCAATAGAAACCATTACATAGTTACTGATAATCCCACATTCTGCCCAGTGTAGTGGAGAACACATATAGCCCCAGCATTCAAAAGGCTGAGGCTGGAGGGTTGCAAGTTTAACACCAGCCTGGCCTTTGTAGCGAGAGCCTGATTCAAACAGTAATGACAAAAATTAGGAGAAGAAAGTACTTCTCATGTTTTCAAATACTAGTGTTCCTTCCCAGTCTTTTTGTATATTCAAATGTATATAAAACAGAGTAGCATTTGGCTATTATACCTCTTCACTCTACATTGCATATTGGACATGCCTGTTCTTTGTCAGGATCTCTCACCTCCACACTGCTGATGGTTTGGCTGTTGCTTGGGGCTGGCCAGGGCATTGGATGGTGTTTAGAAGCATTCCTGGCCTCTACCTGTTAGATGCCAGGAGCACTTAAATTATGATGGTCAAAAATGTCTTCCTCCAGGCACTGTTCAGTGTCCATGGAGAGCAAAAACACCCTGGTTGAGAGCCACTGCTCTGCATGGACAAGAATGCAAAGTTCTTACTGTAAGCCATGGGTCCTTCTGCACCTTTCACACGAGTGGACTCGTTCCACGGCAAGTTGGTGTCCAGAGCACCCTAACACTGCCTCCTTCTTTATTCTCTCGTATTGTTTCTAAGGCACAATCCACCTTTGAATGGATGCTTACTATCTTACCAGTTTCTTCTTTTGACAGGTACCTAAAAGAGTTCTCCTTTTACACCATGAGCACAATACCCCAGTGTGTGTTACAAGGCCTACACCCTTGTTACACATCTTCTTCCTTTTCAGCACTGAGGTTCAAAGTCAGGGCTTTGGGAATGTTGGGCAAGAGCTCTGACACTGTGCTACATTCATGAGCCCTTAAATTCTTAATTAAGTTTTGAAATAGAGCCTCATTAAGTTACCTGGGCTGGCCTCAAACTCACAATCCTCCTGCCTCTGCCTCTGAGAAGCTGGGGTTACAGAGGCCACTTTTCTTAGCTTTGATGAGCATCTTATAATGTCAGGGTGAGTTTCTAGCCTGACCACTTTTATCTGAAAGTAAAATACATTTGTAATTGAGGTAGATGTGACCAAACTGCCCTGCAAAGAACGATCTTTTAAACGGTGCTAATTCTACCTCAGTCTTCGTATTCTTTCACCCACTGGAACAAGAGGGTCCTCTGTTGGGGACATCTGAGAGCTTCGGCACTTTGTCCCATCAGCTGCTGAGTTTAGAGCAATTGAGAGACTCCTTGAGTTTGTTATCAGTTCCTGTTCTTCACAGTAGCTTCAGAGAACAGCTGAGCATGGTTCGCCAGGCAGGGCTTTTCCAGGGCTCCATCCTGATCTGGGCAGTGTGCTGCCAGTGGCCTTCAGAGGTCTGGGGGGGGGGGGGCTGGACGCTGACCCAGAGGCTGACCTGCAGGCACTGGCTCCCTGTATTGTAGGGCCTTCACATCTGTAAAATCCAAGGGTGCTGTCTGGGTAGGGAACTACCCCGCAGGAAGGAGGGCAGGAAACAGAGCTCAGGGAAGGACTGACTGGAAGCCAGTGTCCTTGTATGAGTTTACACGCCATGATGCAGAGTTTCAGTGTAGATGGGGGAGCCTGGCCCTCAGCATGTGATGCCGGGCAGGAGGGAAGGCCCCAGAATGGCCCCTGTGAACTCATAAACAACATCTGTCCATCAGCACTGCTGACGCAACATCTCTTTTCTTCTAGGCTGACACAAAATGAACTTAATGATGAGGCAGCAGAGTGCTTCGCGGAGATGCTGAAAGTCAACCAGACGCTGAAGCATTTGTGGTAACTCATGGGGCCTGGGGCCTGGACTCTGCTTTCCACGCATGGTCTGTGATAGAATCTATATACCACAGCACTCAACCTTTGAAAGTTTAGAGGGTTTTTTGGGTTTTTTTGTTTTATTTTGTTTGTTTTCTTTTTTGTTTTTCTGTTTTGTTGCTGGGTGGTGTTGATGCATGCCTTTAATCCTAGCACTTGGGAGGGGCAGAGGCAGGTGGATCTCTGTGAGTTCAAGGCCAGTCTGGTCTACAGAGTGAGTTCTAGGACAGTCAGGGCTACACAGAGAAACCTTATCTCAAAAATCCAGAAAAGAAAGTTCAGCCCAATCTTTTTGGACTGGGGATCCCTGCTATGAAGGAGAGAGAGAGACAGAGAGAGAGAGAGAGAGAGAGAGAGAGAGAGAGAGAGAGAGAGAGAGAGGGAGAGAGGAGGTGGATCTGTTTACAATTATGCTGTGTATGAGTCTAGATATATCACAATCACTGTGTAAAAACGCTGAAGATCTTCAGGGCTGTTCATTGTTCTCTGGTGAGGCACTGCTAGTCCAGTGAGGAAGTGTGGGGATCCTGTCACTACCTGACCCTGACCCCATGGATTCTGGATTGGACCCAGCCTTCTGTGTTCACACACGTGTACTCTCCTTTCAGGCTTATTCAGAATCATATCACAGCCAAGGGGACAGCCCAACTGGCTGAGGCACTGCAGAAGAACACCACCATAACAGAGATCTGGTAAGGCCATGTGCACAACACCATCTATAACCACCACATATAACCACCATAACAGAGATCTGGTAAGGCCATGCTCTTGTCACAGCACCCAGTTCCACGGTCTCTGGGTAAGTGCCACTGACCACTTTATGGGGTCATGGAGTCCCATTCCACTTCCTTCTTGCCTGTGAGGACAATGTGGGGAGGGGCCGCAGCTATAGGACGGGAGGGGCCCCAGCTCGTTAAAGCTCTTGTTTGCCTGATCAGAAAACAGCAGCCTTGAGTACTCACAAGTGCTGTGGAAAAGTATCTGGTTGCTGCTGAAAATCCAGTGGTGAACACGTGTGAACTGCCCTCATGGGCTCAGTCTGAGGTCAGGGAGGAGCACAGAGCGGGAAATAGTCAAGTGTAGCCACAAAGCCTGCAGGATCAGGCAAGGCCAGAAGGGAGTTGGACACAGGGCAGGCCTCCTAAGGGAGAGACTTTAAGCCACCAAGGATGAATGGGCTTGGAAGGCTGGAGTAGGTCTGAAAGTGCTACATGTTGGAGAAGGGTGCACACAAAGGCTCAGAGTTTGAGACAGTGTCCATCAAGAACTACAAGCAGCCAGCTATGGTGGCATATGCATTTAACCCAGCACTCAGCTCTATGGGAGTTTAAGGCTAGTCTGATCTACCACATGGAAACTGAGGCAGAAGCATCATGGCCAGCCTGGGCTACATAATGGGGCCCTGCATGGTGATTGATATTGACTGTCAGTTTGAAAGGGTCTAGAATCACCTATGAGAGAAATCTCTGGGCATGTCTGTGAGGAAGTTTCAGTTGAGTTAAGCAATGTGGAAAGACCCACGCTAAATGTGGGTGGCACCATCCCATGTACTGGGGCCTCAGATTGAAGAGAGATAGAGATAGAGATACATGCTGGGAGCTGCAGAAATATGAAGTAGAATAGCTTTCTATGGCAAAAGCTAATATCTGGAAGAAGCCAAGGGCATTTCCAGAGGATGAAGCCAAGACTCAAGAAGTCTTGGTGATATTGGCTCTTGAATATTAGCCTTTTTCCTACAATGAATTTCTTGTGTGGTATTGTAGCTCCTCCATTTCTAAAACAGTGTGTTGATCATTCATTGGGCACAATTTCCCCTATGCCATTGGAATATTTGGACAACCTTCCCCAACTGTGCTAAAAGCAGCAACACAACCAGACACCCAATTTCAGGCCTCTCTGTGATTATTGTCATTAGCAACATCTGGCCAGAACCTTCTCCAGATGAAAGTATCTTATCTGAAAAATTTCCCAGACTTCTTAAAAATAGACCATCTGTCAGAAAAGGTAAAGATCTACACTGACAATTGCCCAGGCCAGGCGAATGGGCTAATTAAGCTGAACCTTCCCCTTTCCAAAGTCTTATCTCTAGTTTTAGATCTACCTTTAACTATTAACTCAGAACTAAAGGGATTCTACTTACACCTACATCAAGCTGTGACTCAGGTGCCCAGCCACCAAGTGCACTTCCCCACCCTGACAGAAAATGGCAGCAGCCAAGGTAACTTGGACAGATAAGGAGCCAAAGGAAAATAAGGCAGTTTTATTTGCACTCGTCACTGATAGACTCCTAACACTTTACCTAACCACTTCTAAGAATATGGTTTGAGCACATACATTCCCTTTCTCAGATCTATTAACTGAATTGAACCCTCAGTTGATTCATTCCCCATTAGCCACTTCCCTTTTGGGTTGTGATTGATTCCTGACAATTACTGCTCTTTTGTGGGGATCTTATTGCTCTTCCTTTGACCTTGAGAGAATTCAAGCCTGGTGACCTTGCCTTAGCCAGAGCATTGCTACTGCATGGGTATATAACTGTAAACCTCAGAGACGTGAGAGGACTAGAGGAACGAGATGGAAGATGAGCAAGAGCCAGATGGGGAAGAGCAAGATGAGGAAGAGCCAGATGAGAGAGAAGGAGACGGGAGAGGAGTTAAGATGGAAAAGAACTGCGTGGATGAGAACCTAGATGGGGCAGAACTAGATGAAGGAATTAAGATGGCACTTAGAGGGAACAGCAGAAAAATGTAGAGAGAATCAGGCAAGAAAGGAGCTGAGTAAGAGAGCAGAATAGAAGGTGTGTAGAGAAGTGACTCAGAAGAATAAAGTGAACAGACTGAAGAGTTTTGTGTATGTAGATTTATTAGAGAATCCCTCAAATTAATTAATCTGCCACTGGTAGCATCTCTTCTGGAACTCTGGAAGAAGGCTATTGAGGGATTGGACCCCAATAGTCATCAATAGATGATAGATGATTGATTGATTGATTGATAGATAGATAGATAGATAGATGATAGATAGATAGATGATAGATAGATAGATGATAGATAGATAGATAGATGATAGATAGATGATAGATAGATAGATAGATGATAGATAGATAGATAGATAGATAGATGATAGATAGATAGATAGATATATAGATAGATAGAGAGAGAGATAAATGATAGATAGATGGCACAGAGCACCAGCACTCATCTCTCACCGCTCCCTGACTGCAGATGCAGGGTGACAAGTGGCCCCTGCTCCTGTCCTCGTCTCTGTCATCACGCCCTCTCAAACTGCATGTTAAAATAAATCCTTCCTTCCTAAGTTGCTTTTGTCACAGCAACAAGGAAAGTAACTAATGCACCTGTCTCAAAGAAACCCACAGGAAGTTGGTATGCCATAGGTGTGGAAGAGAGGCCGGGACGGGGCTAAGGAGATAGGCAGAGCCCAGGCATGACAGGTCTCGGGGTCAGATCATGGGTCTCGACCCTTATTCTGAAAGCAGGGGAAAGCTAGTGAAGGGTGTAATACAGACAGGGGTGTGGTCAGGTCGGGGCACTTCTGCTGGAGCACTCAGGAAGACCCCGCTGTGTGCAAAGAAGGGCCCTGGGCCCTCCGAGAAGTGTGGGGGGACCGGGCTCCAGAGGGTCAGAGTATCGTGCCAGGACTGCTTAGGAAATAAACAGAACTTCATGATAGAAGAACTAGCGTGGAGGCAGGCCTCAGGGACCTGACACTGCTGGGCAAAGAGAGGACCTGTTTACCGAGCTGGGGCTCCCGGGCTGCTGTGGCCACTTAGAAGTGTAGGGAGTCATCCAGAGAAAGATGTCAATAGGAAGCTTGCCGAACTGACCCGGCTGTGGAAGGGAAAGAGGCCAGGAGCTGAGGGCCCAGTGGGTCCCCACCTTGGAGGAAGCCAGTCCTGAAGATGAGGGCATGAGAGAGCAGGCCCAGAACGAGTACCAGAGACAGGAGAAAAGCTAGAGTCCACGATGTCCACCGGAGAGGGGACACAGTGCTTCAGGGAGGAAGAAGTCAAGACAGCTGAAAACCTATGAAGGCTCAGAAGAAAGATGAGGCCTGGGAATGTCATTAAGCTCGGGCTTATACAGGCTGCTGTGAGCCCAATGAGATCCAGTCAACAGAGCAAGGGCAACTGGAAAAGAGTGGTATTAACCTGAAAGCATAATTTAGATAGGGTGTGCTCCTTCACTTCAGGGTTGTATGATGCACACAGTGTGTGGGGTCATCTGTTGGGAAGGGATGGATAATATTCTGCAACACGTTGGGTAAAATTTGATTTTTCTCCTTTTCCCTAGTCTCAATGGAAACTTAATTAAGCCTGAGGAGGCCAAAGAGTTTGAAAATGAGAAGCGAATCATCTGTTTCTGATAGACATTCCTGCGCCGGATCTTTGACCTAGGTCGCTCCTCAGTCACAGACAGCACTGTGCCATCAGCAGGGACATGGGATGCTGCGCAGGGCCTGCAGCAAGGGGACCATCAGGAGCCCTCCCCTGCAGATGCTCGGACTGGCAGCACCCGGGCCGTGGCTGGGACTCTGCAGAAGTAGAGTGTCTTAGAGGCCGCCGTCATCATTCGAAACCAGCCAGGCATTGTCTATGTGGAGAGACTTCCCTGCGTGTCCATAATGATGTCTGAAGATGAAAGAATAAGAGGCAGAGGGGGCCGAGCTCAGGTCCCACAGACGCCTGCTTGAAGGGCTCATGGGACTCACGCCACCTTCAGGAAAGAGCTGGGAACTTGGGCAGAACCGACAGCTGCTACTTTTTAGAAAGAAGGCACCTGGTGACCACACAATTATCTTGAAACGTCCTTCCTCTCCTCAGTACCCCCGCTCCCCACTGTACAGATCTGTTTCTTCCTCACGGCCTTGGTTACTAAAGTAGGTCCACTGTGGAGAGGACTCATCCCAGGGCCCACGGCGAGCTGGTTGTCAAGGGCTCATCGCAGACTTCGGGTTCAGTTCTGGATTCTCCCTGGTTGCAAATGAGAGTCAGAGGATGCCCTCTGAACCGGTCTCGGAGGAATGCTATGCCTTAAGAGGACTGAGGTTCTACCCAGAGTTTTTACCCATCTCTACTTGCCCCAGGAGGGAGCATCAGTTCCCATCCGCCAGCCACAGCAGCATGGCTTGCCTCAGTGGTCCTGAGATCCCAAGCAAAACTCTCTCCCTTGCCTGTGAGCAGGAAGTATCTTCATGCCCTCAGCAGTTCAAGGGTAACTGAGCACAGCCAAGACTCGGGGAGCTGGCTGAGAACTCTGCCAGTAAAGCGTGGCAGATACCCACCATTATGGTGGGTATGTGGGGATGCCCAGCAGGGTGGGATGGTTGGGGATGTTGTTAGATAACACGTTCTTTTGCCACCACATTTGTTAATAAAATATTGAAAATGCTCACTATTTCTAATGGCTAAGTCTGGGGGGGTTTCTGAAGGGACTCTACCGGGAAGAAATGCCGTGAGCCTTGAGCCTCAGCATGGCCCACTGCAAAAGGGGTTCTGGGGTGTCATGCTATACTGAAGGCTGATACACAGAAGCCAGAGACGTCACCGACTTGATCCTTCACAGGTTTCACTACCCACTAAGGGACAAGAAAGGTGGAGGAAGCCTCCAAGGCCACTCTACCGGGTCTCTGAATCCAGAGTCAGGACACAGGGGCATGTCGGGGTGAAACGGGCCCCATTTCACACCATCACTAATGCACAGTGGGTTCTGCGGGCCATTTGTCTTCAGGTGCTCACTGCTGGGTGGAAGACCAGGTGCTGTGGCAAGGGGCACTGAGTCGATAGGGGTGGCAGGAGACAGACAGTTCATGGGACCCTCCAACTTCATCGTTTTGGTCCTAGAGTTCATGTGGTTTTGGGTGGCAACTTGGAAGGGAGGGAGCAGTTGAAGTTTTGGGGAATATTGTAGGGGCTGACAACCCCATAAGGGCAGTTCCCTCAAAAGCACTACTGTGGGGATCCCCATCCTCCCCACTACAGGTCCCAATATTCACCTAATAATCACCCTCGGGAGTGGCAACATTGCCCTAGCCAGATTGGGAGGAATCTACCAGGAGCACAGGAAACAGCGGCATGCCGCAGGTCAGTGATGCTTGCAATGGACCGCACACTCACCACGCCTTACAAGAACTCCTCCGGGACAAAGCACAGACTTATTAACAATCAAAGGGAACCCCTCGAGAGGCTAAAATGTGCTCCTTACTGCCCTTGTGGCTGTCAGAACTGTGACCTGGAGGGGCTGGGCATTAGCGTGGGTTTGGGTTCCAAGTCTATCATACTCCAGTCCTCCTGGGGGTGAAAGGCCGGCTAGGCTTTCTCAGGAACTCAAAGCAGCTCAAAGCCTTGAGCCAGCAGGTAGGTAGAGGCTCCGAGTAATCCAAGGAAAAGAAAATGGGTCTTCCAGTGGTCCACACCTGTAATCTAGCTCTGAAGAGGATAGGGTAAGACCATGAGTTCAAGGCCAGCCTGCTCTACATGGAAGAGGACTTGCCTAGGAGGTTGCAAAGCCCTGAATTTTATCCCTAGCATTTCCCTTCCAAATGGAAATGACAATGGAAATTTTCTATAGGAATTTTGAAAATAATTTATTTCCATAGGATGTTCTGGCTAATTTGGGAGAAAAACAAACAAACAAACAAACAAACAAACAAACAGTTCCTGTCTTTTCTTTTCTTTTTTTTTTTTTTTTTTTTTGGTTTTTCAAGACAGAGTTTCTCTGTGTAGTAGTTTTGGTGCCTGTCCTGGATCTTGCTCTGTAGACCAGGCTGGCCTTGAACTCACAGATCCACCTGGCTCTGCCTCCCAAGTGCTGGGATTAAAGGCGTGTGCCATTGCCACCCAGCCAGTTCCTGTCTTTTTTTTTTTTTTTTTTTTTTCCAGCCGAGAGGCGACAAAGGGTTTATTATACACGAGTTACACCCGGGCACGGGGCGGAGGGCGGGCGGGGCTGGTGTGGACGGGGTCTCCGCGAGCCGGTGGCGATGTCCCAGGTCCGCCGGACTCCCGCGATGGCGATGGCCGCGCGGCCCGGCGACTTGCAGGCACCGAGGCTGCTCCGGCCCCGCGTGCACGGGCGCCGCTCACTTGGACCTCTGCCTCATCTTCCTCCTCTTGCGCTTCAGCCTGCGCATTCGCTTCTTCCTCCACTTCGCTCTCATGGCGCAGGGGACCCCGGGAAGATGGCGTTAAGGCCCCAGTTCCTGTCTTTCATAGCTGAGTTCGTGACATATCAAGTGAATCTGGAACTTTTTTCTTCTTAAAAGAAATCTTTCTTTTCTTTTCTTTCTTTCTTTCTTTCTTTCTTTCTTTCTTTCTTTCTTTCTTTCTTTCTTTCTTTCTTTCTTTCTTTCTTTCTTTCGTTCTTTCTTTCTTTCTTTCTTCCTTCCTTCCTTCCTTCCTTCCTTCCTTCCTTCCTTCCTTCCTTTCTTTCTTTCTATCATCTATCTATCAACTTTATTTCTATCATCTATTATTTATTTATTTAGTATGTGTGTATGTGTGTGTATACATATGTGTGTGCACCGTGTGAATATAGAAGTCTGAGGACTTGCTGCTCAAGTGCTGTCCACCTTGTTTTTGAGACAGGGTCTCTCATCGGCCTGGAACTCCTTGAATAGGCGAGGCTGGGGGCCAATGACCTCTAGGGACCCTCTAGGGATCTTCTGTTTGCCACCATGCCTGGCTTTTTTTAAAAATATAAGTTCTGGGGGTCACACTCAGGTCCTCATGCTTAAAGGTAAGTACTTCACTGACTGCATTGTCTCCTCACCCTGGAACTTACTTTTAAAAGCCACATAAAATCACTATGTACCTGAGTAGAGTTAACTTCCCGGCACTCCGCACTCTGCCGCAGCCTGCCTGGTAGACGTGGGCCGGGCATAAGACTGTTGGAATCTTGATTTCCTCCTTGGAAAAGGAGAATCCGAGAGCTGTAACTGACGAGGGTAACTGTTGAGAGGAGGTGTCACGGATGGTACTCAGCAGGGCTGGCACAGGGTCCCCACTCTCCAGGCACCAGTTCCTACAGGCCTGACTTCCTCTTTCCCACTCAAGTGGATTCCCCACTTGTTTCTTCTCCCTCAGCAGTAAAGTCAAACAGGACAGTCATGTTCTCATCTCCTCCCCCCAAATACTGGACATCACACTTCCTGTACCACCCTAGCTCTGCCAATGAGAACAGCAGCTAGTCCTCACCGGAGTTCCTGAAGGATGCTGTAGTTTAAGTGGGACTTGCTGAGCACAGCTGGTAGCCATGTCTCCACCTCACAAGAAAGAGCAGGACAGGGGCTAGCACCACAGGGCTGACCTAGGCCCAGGAACTGTTCCAATTGCCTTTCAGGTTCGGCTATGGCTTCATTTGGAACTATTTCCCCCCAGTGTTCATGCATTGAAGATTTGGTCCTCAATACAGCAAAGTCCCAAAGCTGGTGTTTTGGGAAAGTTATTGCATAATGGATGTTCTGGCCTCATCAAAGGGCTACTCTATTGATGAATGATTGGAAGAAGGTCTAAAGCCTAGTTGGGGTCACTTGGTTAGGTCAATGGAGGCATGCTCTTGAGAGGGTGTATCTTGTTCCCTAGTCACAACCTGTCACTCACTTGCTTATTCTCTCTGCTTCCTGGCCACCCTGCAGAGAGCAGCGTTCCTCCACCCCACCTTTCTGCCATGATGTCCTGCCTCACCCAGGCCAACGGATAGAGCTGAGGGACTCTGAGCTGAAACAGTGAGTCAGGTTAAACATTTCTTCTTTAAGTTATTTGCTTTCTAGTATTTTGTGACAGGGATGGGAAGCTAACACCACTGAACCAGGAAGGAACATTAATATTTTTAGTTCATTTCCAGATGTGGGACATATCTGTTTCTGGTAGCTAATTACCTAGTTTACAGAAACAAGCAAAACCTAGCTGTGGTGCTGAGAGGTAAAAACCTCGGCCATTATCCAGCTCTACAGAGAATTCCAGTAGCATGTGATTAGCTCTAGAGGAGGCCAAGACACGTTTACGCAGATGGGTAAAAACATCCTGTAACAGCTGTGTGAGTGCGGGGCATCCCAATATGATTCCCATCACCTGAGATGGAATGAACCTCACCCACAATCAGCTTAAGATTTCTAGGGGCATCGAATGCTAAAAAGGCTTCTCAAGATAATTTAGACAACACAGAAAGAGGCTGTGGGAAAATGAGGATGCTAAATAAGTTTGTGGGGTTGCCCTGCTTAATTACTAGGCTACTCTTTTGAGTCTATAAATATCAAAATGCCTCACAATTTTTCCTTAATTGCTTGCTCTCTTTCTCACTGTAAGGAACTTCCAAGTCAGCTCAAGACACCTCAAGACCAAGTCTACCACAACTCTCATCATCTGATTAGTTAGTAGATCTGCCAACTGAGAACTAAGTCTTCAACACATAAGCCTTTGGGGTATTCTTCATACCAGACCAAGATAGTAACACAGCTACTTTAGTTTTTTTCAATGATCTTCTATACTTTGCATGAATATCTTTAAAATTTTAAAATATTTGTGTGTGTGTGTGTGTGTGTGTGTGTGTGTGTGTGTGTGTGTGTGGTTGGTGTACATGCATGCCACAGCATATGTCTGGAGGAGGTCAGAAAATAACTTCAGGTGTTGGTGTGTTGGTTATCCCCTTCCACCAGGTGCGCACCAAGAATTGAATGCTGTGGGATGGTCTGTATGTCAAATTGTTCTGATTGGTCAATAAATAAAACACTGATTGGCCAGTGGCCAGGCAGGAAGTAGGTGGGACAAGGAGAGAGGAGAATTCTGGGAATCGGAAGGCTGAGGCAGAGAGACACTGCCAGCTGCCGCCATGACCAGCAGCATGTGAAGACACCGGCAAGCCACCAGCCACGTGACAAGGTATAGATTTATGGAAATGGATTAATTTAAGCTATAAGAACAGTCAGCAAGAAGCCTGCCACAGCCATACAGTGTTTACTTGGTTGGGTCTGAGCGGCTGTGGGACTGGCAGGTGACAGAGATTTGTCCTGACTGTGGGCAAGGCAGGAAAACTATAGCTACAATTGAACTCAAGTCACCAGGCTTGTTGGTAGGTGCCTTCACCCACTGAACCATCTCACTGACCCATGAACCCCCTCTTCACTGTTCCAATCATGGTGCATGTCTGCAGTTATTTTTATATAACTCTGGCTGTCCTGAAACTCGCTTTGTAAACCAGGCTAGCCTCGAACTCACAGAGCTCTGCCTGTCTCTGCCTCCCGAGTGCTGGGATTAAAGGTGTGTGTAGCCACATCCTATGCCTGCAGTTCTTTTAATAAAACATTTCTCCCACATTGTCACTCTTAACAACTCCCCCTTTGTTCTTGAAATTGGGAGAACTCAATTGCATTCTAACAATGGGACATTCATGTTTCCAGACTGGTTACGGAGCTGGTGACGACAGCAGACAATGTTTTGGTAATGCCAACAGTGTTTCCACCGGAGAGTAAAGTTCTGTGCCCCTCAGCCTAGACACTGTCCAGACTCTGCCGATGCCCCGGATGTGCATGTCTGAAGCCCGCTGGTGGTGGCCACACCTGCCCCAGGAGGAGTTAGCAGCCCCAGGAGCGGCTCCTGTAGTGAGGGGGACTGTATGAGACAGAGGGGAGAGGGCAGGGCTTAGACTCTCCCTTGATGTAAACATGTCATATCTCTGAGTGTGTTCACTCGACCTGAACAAATCCAGTCTAAGCCCGGCACTGAGACCTGTGGGAACTGCTTCCCTGCACAGCCTGGGGAAGTGGGGGTGCTTTCCAGAACAGCAGCAGTGAGAATGGTGATCCAAGTGTGCACATTGTCTTGTTAGCCAAGACATGTCTACAGCGGAGCAGAGCAAACTGGAAGGATGGGACCCTGTCAGAGGCGGAAGTCCACACTTGTCCTGTTTGGGACTTGAGGCTCCTATGAGTCAACCGGTCACTCCACCAGTGGGGAAACTGGTATCAGATGGCAGGGTGACAAGCCAAGAGCACAGTTTGTTACTGGTGGAGCTGGGGTGGGAACACAGGCCTCTCCCTGGCTGCTTTACTATTCCCTCTGTTCTGGGGGAGTTCATGGTCTGCTGCTTACTTCGCAACTAACCTGCCCACCATACCTATTAAACACGGGCAGGCCAAGCAGAAAAGGACTTCCCCAAGGGCACGGTATGTCTGTTTGGCACCAAGTATTTCTTCAGAAAGCCTCATGTTTACTCCTTCCATTTAGGTGCTTGCATCCCAGGACTCTGGAGTCAGGCTGATGGGCCTCACGTGTCCAGGGGGCCATCATAGAGAACGGCAGGAAGACTGCTAGAGCAAACAACTGTATCCCCATCCTCCAGCCAGGAGTGTGGACTGAAGGAAGTCGGCAGGTGCGTTCCAGAGCTGCAGGGCACATGTGGGGTGTTTGTGTGTGGGGGTGACTTTCACCACAAGAGGACCCGAAAGAGCCATCTCTACAGGGACCCTGGTGACTGTCACATTCTTCCATTCACTCGTTTTTTTAAATAAAATTTTAAATTATTTATTTACGTCGTGTGTGTGTGTGTGTGTGTGTGTGTGTGTGTCTGTGTGTGTGTGTGTCTGTCTGTCTGTCTGTCTGTGTGTACACATGCCATGGCTGACTATAGAGGTCTGACTCCACTGTCTCCAGCTCCTCTTGTTTCTGCGGCTGTGCTGCCCTCTTCAGGCCAGCTGGCTGAGAAGCTTCCAGCTGGTTCTCCCATCTCCCCCTTCACATCTCACTGTAGGGTGCTGGAACCACAGATGAGCACAACTGCATCTGGCTGTTTCTGTGGGTTCCAGGCACCCAACTCGGGTTGTCAGACTTGCCGACAAACGCTTTTCCTACAGAGTCACGAATTCAAACCAAAACATACCATGCTAAAAAAACTTGATCTTAATTCCACTCCTTCATCAGGTCAAGAAGAGAACGGGCTAAGGACACATTAAAAGCGTATCTGGTGAATCACTGTAGTGCTGAGGGTCTGAGTTCAAAGCCCAGTACTACCTGTAGCTGTGTGTGACCTAGGACACATGATTTAGCTTTTCTGTTGTTGAGTTTCCCATCTGTCAGCGGGACCAATCAAACAGCGCTTCCCTTGCAGGGTTATCTGAGCAAGTGCGTTAAACAAGTTAATATAAAGCTCCGCTCACATTGCGGGGGGGGGGGGGGGGGGGCGGGGGGCAGAAACAGCGACTCCCGCTACCTCATCATTCTGATTCCCTCTGGGCCTGCCTCAGCGGGATCAGGAATTAGAGTTGGCAGAAGCAGAGATATGCTGGGCTACCCTCCCCAGCCTTAAGTATGCAGCCAAGACAACATCACCCTTTCACATGGCCAGACAAGATGAAGCTTTTAGACACACGAGGCTATGTGCAATGCTCAATGCTGAGGGATGAGAAAACCCACATCCATACTGCAACAGTCTTCTTTATTTAATAAAGAAGCCTTGTATCCAGGTGAGCAGGGTGAGCAGCCTTGCATCCCGGTGAGCAGGGCATGGTGTGGACAGACAAGAGGCTGTCCACATCAGTCTCTAGGGCTGCAGGTTGCTTCTGTTGTTTCAGTGAACAGTTCTGTTTCCAGGACCCCTTTCTTTCACGTACTAGCTGCACGGCTGCTCAGTCTCCTGCCTATAGCACAATGAAATGAGAGGAAGACAAGACAGGAACAAACAGGAGGGAGTGGGTGGGCTAATTCCTGGAACCTTGACTTCCATCCACTCCACAGGTGTTCCACTCGCCTCACATGTGAGGTCACCACCCAACAGCCTGTGTACAGGAAAGATTGATGTAGTTAGCAAGTGCACAAGCTACTGAGCCCCCAGAAGCACAGGATGGGCCAGCTGCCTGCTGTGGCACTTAGATGTCCAATCAAGTGTTCACTAGGTGACCTGTAGGGCTCTGATTCCTGCTACTGAGAAGCACTTGGTTATTTATTTGAAAGAGGGCCTAAGGTCTCATATACAGTCCAGGCTGGCTTCAACTTTATGATAGTCCTGCCTTAACCTCCCGGGTGCTGGGTATACAGGCGCCTGCCAACACAACCAGCCAAGAGGATTCCTGTCTGCAATTAATTTCCCAGCAGGACTCATTAGTGGCCAACAAATTCTTCTAACTGCACCAAGCAGCCCAGTGTTTGCCCACACTCTTGTCATAACCTCCAGAACTGACTTCCATCACATTTTCTCGATTCTCTCCCCTCAGTGCATTTAGTCACTCGATGTGATGCATTTCTGTTCAAGTCCCAAAGATTCACACTCAAGATCTAAGTTTCCTACCACCCCTGCCCCCTTACCTCTCTGGTCTCACCTGTTTTTGTCTTCCTGGTTGGCTGCTCTTGAGAGAGAGAGAGCTCTATTTCCCCACACCTGGTAGTTCTCTCTGTTATAAAATATTATTTTAAGGTGTGCTGTGTTTGTTTATGTTGCATTTGTTTAACTCTGTGAAGCTGTGTTACTGTGTCTGTCTAAAACACCTGAATGGCCAATAGTGAGGCAGGAGAGAGAAATAGGCAGGACTGGCAGGCAGAGAAGATATATAGAAGGAGAAATCTGGTAGGAAAAAGAAGTAGCCAGAGGAGGAGAAGGACTCCAGGGGCCAGCCATCCAGCTACACAGCCAGCCATGGAGTAAGAATAAGATTTACAGAAGTAAAAGAATGGGAAAATCCCAGAGGCAAAAGGTAGAAGGGATAATTTAAGTTAAGAGAAGCTGGCTAGAAACAAGCCAAGCTAAGGCTGAGCATTTATAATTAAGAATAAGCCTCTGTGTGTGATTTATTTGGGAGCTGGGTGGTGGGCCCCCCAAAAGAATAAAAAACACCAACAACACTCTCCCTGTCCCATCCCAAGTCCCTCTGCCCCACCAAGGGTCTTTCCGTACACTGTGCAACTTTCCATTCAGCAAATCATGGCCACAGGTCTAACCATCTGCTTTCTTTCATTCACCTGTCCTGAAGATCATCTCAACGCATGCGACAGCTTTGTCTCTGTTATTTTTTGGACACCCCTGTAGAAGGGGAAGAGGCTGCCATAGGAGCAGCTGCCTTCTAAAGCACACGAGGCAGCAGCGGGTGCACAGCATTTCTTCCATGGTCCCTGACTCCTGAAAGCAGCCCATGGGGCAGAGTGAGAGGCCAAGTTTGCCTGTGTGGGCTGCTGTCACACTTCCTCTCATGTCCTGGCTTCCTCCCATCCTGCCCTCGGAGAGACCAGGGCCTCCTCTGCGGGCACCCAAGTTGGCTTCCTTACCACACACATCATGCCATCTCTCCACGACGCCGGCTAAGGGTCAAGGCCTCACATGGAGGTTCGGAACAAAATGCAAGCGCGCGCCCCTGCCCCCCATTGTCAGCAGATCTCCTGCAGCCTCCCTCACCACCCCATGCCTTTGTCTCAGCCAGCTCTCACAGGCTCCCTGGAACCCACCCCCGCCCCGTCAGGTCCACACTGGCCAGAGAAGCAGGTGGGTGACCTTCAGACCTTCACTCTCCCTCTTTTCCACATCCAGTCTCGCCCCCAGCTGGGTGGCAAACCAGCTGCTATGGCCTCCCTTTCTCCTCTGCCCCACCTACGGAGGGTCACACAGAACTCCACGGACTTCCTGACCACCCCATGCCTTTGTTTCACACAAGTGTTCCCTGGGAACTTGCCTGCCAGGGAAGCAGGTAAGCAGATCTTCACCGTCCCTCCTCTCTTCCAAATCCAAAGCTCCAGTCTCACCCTCAGCTCCTTAGCAGATGGCTCTGGCCTCTCCTCCCTCTCTGCCCCGGGGGGACTCAGCAGATCCTGGTGGCACACCCTGCTTTCCTCCCTCCTGTGGACCCTCTCAACACCCTCTTCTAGTCAATCCCCACAATTTATTGTCAGCTCCCAATACAAAGAAACACCTTCTACCCAGAATCCCCAGTGGCCACATCTGGCAGGATCTCAGAAGCATTCCCTACCGGGCCACCCACAGCTACCACACTCTGCTAAGAACAAGAGAGGGCAACAGAAACCAAGGAATGGAACCCTCACCCAACAAAGACAAGACCAGATACCAGAAATTAGAATTACAATCACCCCAAACCCAGATGCCTAGATGCCAGCCCCAAACCACAATCAATAATAATCCAAGCAATTTGTCTCCACTACAGCCCAGCAACCCTACCACAGGAGGCCCCGAGGAATGCAATAAGGTTAGAGCACCAGACAAGGACTTCAAAATAGCCTTTATGAATATGCGAGCGGTCCCTAAAGAGGAATGGACAAATCCATTAAAGAAATCTATGAAAACACAAACAGTGGGAGGAAGTGAAGAAAACAGTTCAAGACTTTCAAGTGGAAACAGAAGCAATAAAGAAAACCAAAACTGAGGGAAAACTGGAAATGAAAAATTTAGGAACCTCAGAGGCAACCGTCACCAGCAGAATATAAGAGGTACAAGAGAGACTCTCCGTCACTGAAGATAAGACAGAAGAAATGGATACACTGGTCAGAGAAACTGTTAAATAATTTTGTCTGTGGCCTGTGGTGCCACCAAAGGTCACATGGATACCCAGAGTCTGGGCCACATTCTGTGACCATGTTGGCATCCAAGGGCTATGCTGCCAGGGCCATGCCGACCTGAATGTCCTGTGCTGTCACCTGGGGCCATGGTACTGTCCAGGCCTGGGCTGCTGCTGAGGGCCAAGTCTGGGTCTGTGAACCAGCAACAGCCAGGATCTGGGTTGATGTCTGTGGCTCCTTTTGCCACCAAGGGCTGTGCAGATGCCCAGGGTCTGGACAGCTACCTGAGACCATGTTGGTGTCTGAGGGCCTTGCTGCCACCAGGGCCATACTGGTCTGGGGTGGCCTGTGTGGCCACTGGGGCCATGGTGACATCACTGTCTGAGCTGCTGCCGAGGGCCATGTCTGGGCCCATGGTCCTGCTGCAGCTGGGGTCTGTGATGATGTCCATAGCCCATGTTGCCACATCATAGGAACCTTGCATGTTGAAATCAGAGGGCCATGCTGAGCTGGCCCTGCCCCTCACTGTCCCTGAGGTAGCTGTCCCTGTCCCTTGTTGGACACTGCAGCAGGAGAGCTGGCCCTGCTCTCCCATGGGAGAGCTGGCCCCCACACTCAGGAGAGCTGGCCCCACCCCACACCATGGGCGTGGGAGAGCTGGCTCCACTCCTTGACTGGGGGGGTGGTCCCAGTGGCCAGGACTGACTAGCTCAGCTACCACCCAGACCCACATCCTGAGCCTTCGATTGGTCCACCCTGACATCTACCACATCTATGACCTGCTGGAGTGCATGAAGGGACTGGTCCGGCGGAACAATGGCCACAGGACCTCCATGACTCGGGGCAACAGCAGGATGTCTGAGAGGAGTTTTGGTGAGGGTCCAGTGATGATGGCATGCCAGAGGACTTGAACCAGACCAATGACTCGTTGCAACGAACATTTTGTGGGTGGGGCTGAGTGGACAAAAGGGGTACACTGCGTGACATACCGCAGCACCCAGTGCCACTAGGATGGATGAAGAGGTGTTGGAAATGGAGGAGTGAGGTAGTGTGTGTGTGTGTGTGTGTGTGTGTGTGTGTGTTTTGTTTTTAATTGATTTGGGGGGGTTTCTTTGGAGGAGTGCTGCAGGGGTGAATGGAAAATATGGAGGGACTGGGAGGTGAGCAGAATTGGGGTACACAACGTGAAATTCCTAAAGAATCAATAAAGAATTGGTTTTTGGTTTTTGGTTTTTTTTTTTTTTTTTTAAAGAAAATGTCAAGTCTAAAAAAAAAAATCCAGACACAAAACATCCAGGAAATCTGGGACACTATGAAAAGATCATATCTATAAATAATAGGAATAGAAGGAGGAGAAGAAATCCAGGTCAAAGGCACAGGAAATATTTCAACAAAATCATAGAAGAAAATTTGCCCAATGTAAAGAAGGAAGATACTAGAAGCATCCAGAACACCAAATACACTGGACCAGAAAAGAAATTCCCCCATGGCACATAATAATCAAAACACTAAACATACAAAACAAAGAATATTAAAAGCTGCAAAGGGCAAAGACCAAATAACATATAACCCATAACACCTGACTTTTACAAGGGAGATCCTAAAAGCCAGAAGAGCTTGGACACAGGTTCTACAAACTCTAAGAGTCCATAGATGCCAGCCCAGACTACTATACCCACAAAACTTCCCATCTCAATAGATGAAAACACAAATTCTGTGATAAAATAAAACTTAAGCAGTATTTCTCTACAAACCCAGCACTATAGAAGGCATTTCGAGGCATACTTAGAAGGAAAACTTCAACCTGAAAAGGTTAAGCACACCCAAGAAAACACAAGAAATAAATATCAGACCAGCAAGTCAAAAGAAGCAGGGTGTGGGGGTGGGACCCACACCATCACAAACTAACAGGATCAGTAAACACTGCTCAATGATAACTCAACCTCAATGCTCTCAATTCCCCAGGAAAAAGACACAGACTAACAAAATAGATTTGAAAACAGGATCCATCCTTCTGCTGCATCCAAGGAATAGACCTTAACATCAAGGATAGACATCACCTCAGGGTAAATGATAAAAGAAGATATTTCAAGCTTACAGATCTAAGACATAAACTGCTATAGCCATTTAAATATCTGGTAGACTTCAAACTAAAGCTAATCAGAAGAGACAGAGATAGTCACTACATACTTATCAAAGGAAAAAAATCCATCAAGAAGATATTGCAATTCTTAACATCTATGCACCATACATAAAAGCACCGGAATTCATAAAAGAAACACTATATTTAAGATATAGTATTTTAAATCAGAGCTGACTTTCACACACTCATAGTGGGTGACTTCAATACCTGACTGACACTTGCCAATAGACAGGCCATGCAGACAAAAACAGAAATGCTGGAGCTAAGTGATGTCATACCCAATGGACCTAACTTATTTACAGAACATTTCAGCCAAACACAGAAGAATATACCTTCGTCTCAGCAGCTATTGGAACTTTCTCCAAATTGATCACAGGTTTAGACACAAAGCAAGTCTCAAGAGATACAATAAAACTGAAATAACACCCTGTATCATGTCTGACCCTGACAGATTAAAGCTGGACATCAACAACAGAAACAGCAGAAAGCTTACAAACTCCTGGAAACTGAACAACTCACTACTGAATGAAAAATGGCTCAAGACAGAAATTAGTAAAGAAATAAAAAACATTCTAGCCGGGCGGTGGTGGCACACGCCTTTAATCCCAGCACTCGGGAGGCAGAGGCAGGCGGATCTCTGTGAGTTCGAGGCCAGCCTGGACTACTGAGTGAGTTCCAGGAAAGGCGCAAAGCTACACAGAGAAACCCTGTCTCGAAAAAACCAAAATTCTAGAACTGAATAAAAATGAAGATAAAACAAACACAAAACTTATGGGGCACAATGAAGGCAGTTCTAAGAGGCAAGTTCATAGAAATAACAGAAATAGCTTACATAAGGAAATTGGAAAGACCTCATGTTAGTTACTTAACAGCACACCCAAAAGTTCTAAAACAAGAAGAAATAACACTCAAAATAAGTAGATCGTTAGAAATAATCAAACTCGGGGCTGAAATCAATACAATAGAAACAAACAAAACAATACAAAGAATAAATGAAACAAAGAGTTGGTTCTTTAAGAAAGTCAATAAGATTGACAAGCTCTTAGCCAAAGTAGAGCGATAATAAAAGGTAGAGAGATAATACCCAAATTAACAAAACTAGATATGATATGAAAAGGGGGACATGACAACAGACACTGAGGAAATCCAGAGAATTATAAGACATTCTTGAAAAGCCTGTACTCTACCAAACTAGAAAATCTAAAAGAAATGGACAATTTTCTCTCTATATAACACCTACCAAAGTTAAATCAAGATCAGATAAGCATTAAACAGACCTGAAACCCTAGCAAAATAGAAGCAGTCATTAAAACCAAGGCTGGGCGGTCGGTGGTGGCGCACATCTTTAATCCCAGCACTCGGGAGACAGAGCCAGGCGGATCTCTGTGAGTTTAAGGCCAACCTGGGCTACAGAGTGAGTTCCAGGAAAGGTGCAAAGCTACACAGAGAAACCCCGTCTCTGGAAAAAAAAAAACAACAATCAACGACAACAACAACAACAAAAAACCCAAGGCCAGATGGTTTTATCACAAAATTCCACAGACTTTCAAAGGAGAATTAATGCCAATACTCCTAAATTATTCCACAAAATAGAAACAGAAGGAACATTGCCAACTTCTTTTATTAAGGTCACAGTTAGCCAGATACCTAAACTACATAAAGACTGAACAAAGAAAGAGAATTACAGACCAATTTCCCTTATGAACATAGATGCAAAGATTCTCAGTAAAACACTTGCAAACAAACAAGAACAAATCAAAATAATCATTATGATCAAGTAGGCTTCTTCCTAGAGTTGCTGCAGTGGTTCAACATACCTAAATTGATAAATGTAATCCACTATAAAAGCAACTGAAAGACAAAAATCACATGATCATCTCATTAGATGTAGAAAAGACCTTTGACAAAATCCAACAGCACTTCATGAGAAAAGTCCTGGAGAGATTAGGGCTACAAGGGACATACCTCAACATAATAAAGGCAATTCACAGCAAGGCCATAGTCAGCATCAACTTAAATGGAGAGAAACTCAAAGCATTTCCACTAAAACCAGGAACCAGACAAGGCTGTCTACTCTCTTCATATCTATTCAATACAATAGTAGAAGTTCTAGCTAGAGCAATCAGACAACTGAAGGGGACTAAGGGGATATAATTGATAGGGAAGAAGTCAAAGTATTTTTATTTACAGATATGATGGTATATATAAGTGGCCCTAAAAATTACACTAGTGAACTCCTACAGCTGATAAACACTTTCAGCAAAGTAGCAGAATACAAAATTAACACACAAAAATCAATAGCCTTCCTATATGCAAATAACAAATCGACCAAGAAAGAAATCAGGGAAGCAACACCTTCCACAACAGCACCAAAAAATATCTTGGGGGTAATTCTAGCCAAGCAAGTGAAAGACTTGTATGATAAAACCTTCAATTCTTTGAAGAAAGAAATTGAAGATATCAGAAGATGGGAAGATCTCCCATGCTCATGGATCAGTAGAGTTAACAGTAAAAATGGCTATACTACCCAAAGCAATCTACAGAGTCAATGCAATCCCCATCAAAATTCCAACACAATTCTTCACAGAACTTGAAAGGACAATTCCAGCTTCATATGGAAACAGAAAAAACCCAAGGAGAGTTAAAATTCCAGAATGATAAAAGAATGGGTAGAGGTGTCACCATCCCTGAGCTCAGACTTTCCTACAGAAATATAGTGACAACAAGAGCAAATAGCATGGTATCGGCACACCAACAGTGCAATAGAACTGAAGACCTAGAAATAAGTCCACACATCCATAGATATCTGATGTTTTATAATAAAGAAACAAGGGGAAGAAAAAAAAAAAACCAGCATCTTCAACAAATGGTGCTGGGCCAACTGGATGTCTGCATGAAGAAGAATGCAAATAGATCAATACTTATCACCCTGCCTGAAACTCAGCTCCATTTGGACCTACAACCTCAATATAAGGCCAGATACACCAAAGTTCACATAAGAGAAAGTGACTGGTATCCTTTGATGATAGACAGCAATGTGGAAGCGTAAGCCAAATAAACCCTTTCCTCCCCAGTTAGCTTTTTGGTTATGGCGTTTCCTTGCAGCAATAGAAACCCTGACGAAGACAGTATCCATGTCAGATAATTCATATATCAGAATAAGAGCTGGCTGGCCAAGAAAGCTCTGTTAGGGATGTTAGGGCAGAGACTTCAGGTCAAACCAATATTCATGTCTCTTGTGTCAGCCTCCCACACCTGTGAAAAAGGACCAGCCTAGCTAACTTAACAGGAAGAGAGGCTTATTTTGGCTCATAGTTGCAATTCATGGTCCTGGAGCTTGAATGTTTCTGGGCACGTGAAGCAGAACATGGACAGTGGAAGTGAGCAGGGGAGCAGCTGCTCACCTCATGGTGACACAGGAGGGGGAAAGAGTTGGGTACAAGGTGCAGCCAAGACCCATTCCTTTAACTCCATCCCTTCTGCTAAGTTTCCATCACGCTCCAGATAGCTTGTCACATTGTGAACCCAGAAGAGAATTACTCCACTAATGAGGCCGGATACTTTATGATCCAGTCACTTCCACAAAGCTCACCTCTGAGCATTGCTGTACTGTGGACCAAGCCTTCAATATATGAGCCGTCCGAATCCATCTGGAACATCAGCATCTCTAGTGGTTTTCATTTCTCTGTTACAATTCTTCTCTGGGCATCTTAAGCAAAAGGAAGCTGAATCACAGGAGTCCTCTGGAGGCTAGAGATGACTAGTATTAAAAACGGCAGGAACTAAGACAGTTCTGTGTAGTTTTTTTTTTTTTTTTTTAACTCTTTTCTCTTTGGGGCCCCACCACCCAACTCCCAAATAATCACATGGTGATTTATTCTTTCTTATGAATGCCAGCCTTAGCTTGGCTTATTTCTAGCCAGCTTTTCTTAACTTAAATTATCCAGTCTACCTTTTGCCTCTGGGCTTTTACCTTTCTCTATTTCTGTGTATCTTTTCTTTCCTCCATATTCCATGTCTGGCTGTGTGGCTGTGTGGCTGTGCCCTGGCATCCTCCTCTCCTTCTCCTTTTCTCACTCCTCCCTCTTCTCATTCTTCTCCTCCTATTTATTCTCTCAGCCTCCCAGCCCCACCTATCTCTCTCCTGCCTGGCTATTGGATACTCAGCTCTTTATTAGACCAATCAGGTGTTTTGGACAGGCAAAGTAAGGTAGCTTCACAGAGTTAAACAAATGCAACATAAAAGAATGCAACACATATTTGCATCATTAAACAAATGTTCCACAGCATAAACAAATATAACACATCTTCAACTAATATTCCCCAACAGTTCTGAAAGGCTGAGCAAGAAGATGCAGTGGCAGTGGAACCAGGGCCTGTAGCTAGAGTTTTCCTGCCTTGCCCACAGTCAGGACAAATCTTTGTCACCCGCCAGTCCCACAGCCAGTCAGACTCAACCAAGTAAACACAGAGACTTATATTGCATACAAACTGTATGGCCGTGGCAGGCTTCTTGCTAACTGTTCTTATAGCTTAAATTAATCCATTTCCATAAATCTATACCTTGCCATGTGGCTGGTGGCTTACCAGCATCTTCACATGCTGCTGGTCATGGCAGTGACTGGCAGTGTCTCCCCACCTCCGCCTTCTGCTTCCCAGAATTCTCCTCTCTCCTTGTCCCACCTACTTCCTGCCTGGCCACTGGCCAATCAGTGTTTTATTTATTGGCCAATCAGAGCAATTTGACATACAGACCATCCCACAGCAAGGGCCACTGACTCAGTCATGAGTGATGACGTCTAATGGAACTTTTCACTCATCAGAACCCTTCACCAGGGTGAGTGTGGGTGGAGGCAGCGCCTCAGTTGCCAGGACACAGAGGGATGACATGTCCCATTCTCTTCCACCCAGAAGACTCTGGAGATCCTCCTGAAGAGAAGGGCACCAGGCTCTGAGCCGCCACAGTGTGGCACATGTCTACTACATTTTTTGATAGAAATTCAGCACGACCTAAGCACAGCATTTTGAAGATGGTAAGGGTGGTGGTTACGACCAGCCCCCTCATCTGATTCTTACACCACGTCAGCATCCTCCAGCCTGAGGGGACAAGAGGCTTCTAAAACATGACTGAGCTGGTATTTGCCAACATTCAGTTGGCTGGACGGCACTAATATATTCTAGAAATAAACTTGATATTCCTCATATTGACATATGATGGATCAAAATCAAACACAGTCTTATCCCAGTTTTCATTGTTTGTTTGGTTGGATGATTAGTTTTGGCTTTTCAAGACAGGGTTTCTCTGTGTAGCCCTGGCTATCCTGGAACTTGCTCTGTAGACCAGGCTGGCCTCAAACTCATAGAGATCCACCTGCCTCTGCCCCACAGAGTACAGGGATTAAAGGCTTGCATCACCTCTCCCCATGACTAATGATACTTTTTAAGTATCAGTTTTCACTGTTATACAATGAAAAATGAATACACAGTTTTCATTGTTGTATCAACAAAACAAACACCTGAGTCTGGGTAACTTTATAAAGAGATGTGTGCAACTCATGAAGGGTTCACAACATGCCCCCACGGTCGCATATACCAGGCGGACACTTCTGCCTAGCCAATTCCAAGTCAAGATAGCCATTTCCGGGTCAAGGCATCTCGCATGACCAGGATCCGTGATGTTACATGGCCACATAAGCGCGCAACGTGACCATGTGATCTACGCACATGCGTGGAGTAGTGACGTGACCTGGCCACGCCCCCAGCCGGTTTTTAAAGTGGAGCGCCATATTCCCGGTTCTCTCTCTTCTCTCCTCTTCCTCTTCTCCACGCACGTGTCTCTCCCACAGGCCTGAGCACTCTCTGTCCCTTTATCTCTAATAAACTCTTATAAGGGGACTCTGTCGTGTTTCATGACACTTCCTTGCAAAGTAAGAACACAACGCAGCTAAATAACTAACAACTCACCCTTCTGGGGTCCAGTGACGGCACCAGTGCCAGCATGGCTGTGTGAGGATGTCCCAGATGACGGTGTCACAGTGGTGGGAACAGGAATGAGAGGGAGAGATGGGGACGTCTAGAGGAGAAAGCCAGAGAGGCTGGGAGGGGCCAGGCTCCTTCCATAGGAAAGTTTGTCTTGGTTTGTCAACAGGCTCTCAAGTATTCCAGACTGGCCTCAAGCTCACTATAGTTGAGAATGACCTTGAACTCTGGCTTTTCCTGCCTCTACTTTTGAATCTCAGGCATGCACCTTCACACCCAATTTTATGACTGTCTTATGAGAAACAACTCAGGGATCCATGAGAACTACCCTAATTCCTTCCAAGGGTGTTTCCCAATGACCTATGGACCGCCTGGTGACCTCGTCTCCTAAAGGCCCCACACCACCTGCCAACAGGAGCCCTGGGAGAAAAGCCACATCCCAACCGTAATGATTGGCCAATATCGTAGTCTCATATCCAAACCGGAAAAGTAATTTAAAATAACTGGAATGTTATTACGCCCAGCACTGACTCGGTTGATTGAGAAGCAGAACACTGAGGTGCACATCTACAACCCCAGCGACAAAGGAGGCTGAAGCAGGATCAAAAATCCAAGGCCAGAAGGGGGATACACAGGGAGACTCCTTCCTCACCTACTCCCTCCCATCAACACATTTTTAATTGATTCAGGAGGTTATGAAAACAGCTTCACAGCTGACATCATTATCAAATACGCAGTTAAGCTGTCACACAAATGGGAACCAAGTGCCTACTTACTTTGCATACTTGTCACATACACAAGCGACTGTAGCGGGAAATGGCCCCCATAAATCCTGTGTCCTTTGAGCCTGGGTAAGGCGTCAGGGCTAGGGAACAGCGGTGCGCACTAAGCCAGAGCAGCTTAGGAAGTATTTGCAGACGGGGCTTGTCCTCTCCTGCTCCTGGGAACGCTTCCACCATCACATGAATGAGCTCAGGCAAGCGTGCTGCAAGCGCGTGGTCCAGCCAGCAGCCAGCGCCTACCAAGGAGTTACAGGGGAGCGACAGCCCAGCTGGACCCCATGAGATCCACCTGCTGATTCTAGCTGCACAAACAAGCACATTTGAGAGCCCAAAGTTCTGACCTCTGTAATCAGGGGTTAATTAGGGCTGACTGTGGTTTGAAGCCGCTACAATTTCAGAGTACTCTGTTACCCCAGGAAAGGGTAACTGAAGTAGCCCACACAAATTAAGACTGAACAGCCACGGAAAGAAACAGACTCCCAAGGATGAAACAGCTCACAGCAGAAGGTTCCCTTGTGTTTATACTTGCAGCCCAAGGAGGCCTTGCGCTGATGGCATAATCCACAGAAACCAGGACCTCGATGGGGCTGAAGAACCCACCTCACCTCGTCCCAGTGTACTGATGGCTGGAACACATGTCTCTTCTTGTGGCCATCCTCCAAAGAAGGCAGAGCTACATGGCTGTTTTTTTTTTTTTTTTTTTCCTTTAAGCACCAGAGACCCAGCAGATCCCACAGAGAAATGATCACAGAAAGAGTTGCAAAAACTATGGACCCACTTGCTTGGGCTGGGGACAACAAGCCTTCAGGATGGTCGTTGCAGATGGAAGGTACCTAGTCATGTGACTGGCACTTGCGCATTCGCCCCACCACACAGAATGAGGGCGCAGGGGCTGAGCACCAGTTACTATTTCTTTCCCATAAGAAATATTTTCTACAGAGCTAAATCTTCAGTTTCTCATGGTGGCATCCAGGTTTGTAACCTGCTGTATGAGTTGTCAGCATTAAAGGTGACAAAGGTCAGGGGAAAGACAGAGATAACTTCAGAAAGAAAAGACCAGAGACATGGGAAGTTAAGAACTTATTGGCTATGACTTAGTACTTTGGTATATATATATATATATATATATATATATATATATATATATACATATATATATATATATTGTATGTGTATGTATAGAATTTAACCATTTCAAGTAGAACTCTTTATATACTTGCCTATCAGCCTTAATACTTAACTCATGCTGCTGTGTCTAACTCGTGTTTTTTAATTTTGAGGTATGCTAAACTGTCTTTTCCAAAGAGGGACACTGACCTACCCCGCCTCACATGCTTTGTTAGCACGTTAACTTTGTATGCCCCGTCCTGTGCGGTGGGCCTGTCTTCTTTCTGTGAACCCAGGAAGACCTTTGTGTCCTTGGCACAAACATGATGGAGTGAAAGTGACTGTGTGTGACTTGGGAGCTGAGATCATAAAATCCGAGCACTTTTGCCTTGTTCTCTTGGGGAAACCACACTGAGAGTCCAGTCCCTGCAGTTAGGAAGTCAAGTTGCTACTCAGACATGCTACGAGTGGGGTCTTGGTTTCTTTTCTCTTTGCTGTGATAAAATACTCTAACAAAAGAGCCTAACGGAGAAAGGGTTTGTTTTGACTGACAGATCTGGGTTACAGTCCGTCACGACTGAGAAGCTAAGGCAGCAGGACTTGAAACAGAGTGGCACCTTCAGAAGCAGAGAGCAGCGAGTGAGTGCTTGCCGCTGCTCAGCCCTCTTTCTCTACCTATGTAGCCAGGGAATGGTGCTGCCCACAGTGGGTGGGTCTCCCCACAGCAATGAACACAGTCAAGGTAATTCCCTAGAGGCAGGCCCAGAAGTAATTCTATCAAGTCTATCAAGTTGATAGTCAACACTAATTTTCACAGTGGGTGTTCTGGCAAAGATCTCCAGCTGCCTGAGGTCCACACTGACCACCAACATCCACCAGCAGACAAGAGTGAAGTTTCAGGCAACTCCAACCTGAACCTGTGCATCAACTAAAGTGCATGGAGCAAAGATGAGCAAGCTGCTCTGGACAGTTCAGCCCATAGTGGTAATGAAACAATGGCCACTGTCATTGAAGTCACTAGGGCTGACTTGCACACAGCAGGGATAATGAGGAGACCATAGACAAGTGTGGCATTAGTAAAGATGGTGACTACACAGAGGGCCAGCCAGCAAAATATATTGGATTGAAATGAATAAAGTAGATACATTTTTGGTTCTTTTTTTATTTTTTTGGACAGCATACTGTCAGCAGTCAAGGCAAGGGCAGCCCCTTGCCTAAATGGCTAATTTTGCCATATTGAAAGCAAACTTCATATGGAGTTTCTTCTATGCCCATCATTTTCTCTGAAGTAAACTGGTGCTGCCAGGAGCAGACATATCTCATTGTCATGAAAAGCCTTATGTTAACAAAACATTTTAAATGCCATATTCTATAGGTCTTTGAAGTATTTGAAGACCATCTATCTATCTAAAATATATCTCTGTTTGACCTTGAAAACATACCTAATATTACTATAAGTTTGATTATAATAGGTGACTATTAACCTGCATTTCTTTATTATCCTAAATAGTTTGTAACAATAACTTCAAGTTTATATTACATTATTAAATTAGGTACAATACCTTAAACAAGAATAGAAACATATATATATATAGTATAATAAAAATAGCCTTAAATTTGTATCAATACATAAAAATCCATACCAAAGTAAAATATTTGAGAGTAATGATTGTTTAAAAGTGGACTCAGCAATCCATCGTTTTATCTCATCATTTTTATACTATATTCCCCTTTTTTCCTTCAGAAAGAGATCCTTGAATCTTACTCCTTTGTTTAGCTTTTTTCCTGACCATGACCAATAACAACTTGTAACCAACCCCCCTAAACAATGACAAACATCTATAACCCACCAAATGATCAAAAATCACTCACTCCATCTCTTGGGAATGTGGGTGTTGTGTTCTCTAGACTGCTTTCTGTTGTCTGGAGGCATTGGCATCTTTAGGAGACCCTGGAAAATTTGGGATAATGGTTAGGTCCTGGAACAGTTATATATAATATCTGTTGTCCAGTCTCTGTGCAATGGGAAGGTGCAAGGCTTATCTGCAGTCCTGGCTGGAATAGTTTTTGAGGCTGGACTATCTCAGTCAGCAGCCTTCAAGCTGTTCTGGATACAGAACTCTGAGGAAACTGTAATAGAGGCACTCTGAGAGGCTGGATCACCTGGCCACCCATTTTCATTGGTGTCTGGTCCCCTTGCTCTGAAAACACTCAGACTTTCAAAGGTGACATACATATCTGCATTAACACAAATATGAAATATGCAGTATGCACAAATCAGTTAAAGATGTTTTTTGTTCTATGTTTGAAGAGGTAGAATGCTTCTATCAACTTTATAAGTCCATTTGAACTGTATAATTAAATTGTAATATAGATCTCTATCCATGTCATATGAAAGGAAGCATGTAATAATAAGTCATGAGGACTCTGTAGCCAAAAAGTTTTATCATGTCTCATCTCATCTCAGAGCTGTTCCCATGTCAAGGGATCAGCTTACACGTCTCCTATCCTGTAGTCTTTTTTGGCTTCCTCCCCCATGTCTGTAGCCAACATACTCAGGAGGTGTCTTCAGGTCAAATCTGATCTCTATTAATCTGGAAGGAATCCACAGCCTTTCATTTCCTATGGAAACAAAAGCATAACCTCTCCCCCAATGCAACACATTGTCCAACTTCCATTTCGAAGTTTTAAGACATTTTAAAAATATATAGGTTGATTTAATTTAGTTTTTATAATCTAATGTCTCTCAGCAGCTATTGTTTACTCATCAGCAATCAAAAAATTTAAAGACAACACAGTAACATACAGGATCCAGACTTCCTGTGTATTTCCCATATCTATGTGGCTTCTTATTATTATTACTTTGCTCTTTCTTTAAAGACTTTATTATTTTAAAACTATTTACTTATTTTATGGCTGCCTATATCCTTTTCCTCTTAAGCTTATGCACATTGTTAAACACACTGTGACCTGTTTAGAGTTTTGTTTTGGTTTGGTTTGGATTTTTCTCGTCTGAACCTGCTTTACTGTGTATCTGTAACCTTTTCTGTCTGCAAGAACAAAACCTTAAATCTGTCACATGGCTTAGCTTATGGTGAACTGGGGCCTCAAGCACGTAGGCAGCTGCTGGGAGATGTGTCTTTGTACCGCAGCTGGCATGAGAGACAGGAGGCTAGGAAGCCACATTTGGCTCTATTTTTGCATGTTTAGAACCTTTTTAAAGCTTTCTCAGGTCTTATGTGGATATATATGTCTGGACATTCAGCGCCATTTGCAGTCGGATTTTTCTGTCCCTCTTGCCAGTTCCCAAATCACAACATGGAGACTTATTATTAATTATGAAAGCTCAGCTGATAGCTTAGGCTTGTCCCGCCAGCTCTTATAACTTAAATTAACCCATTTCTATTCATCTACGTGTTGCCACATGACTCATGGCATTTACCTGTCCTGCATGTGTTGCTCCTTCTCTGTCTGTCTGGCAATGCTACACTTCTTTCCAGTGACCTTTTTGCCTGAAAATCCTGCCTAGTTATTGGCTGTTCAGCTTTCTATTAAATCAACCAGAATGACACATCTTCATGGTGTACAAAAAGGTTATTCCATAACACAACATAGTCCAGGCAGGTCTCAAACTCTCAATCCCCCTGCTTAGCTTCCAAAGCTGGAATTACAGGCCTGTGCCACCATGGAACAGTTTTAAAAAGTAAAAAGGGACGAATGGTATTTATATGAAACAAGATCATAGATTACAAAAACATAATAAATAATAAGTAAAGAATGATATACCTATAATAAATAAACGTTAAAATCCTATATATTGTCAAATATTCACCAATCTAATCAACTACCTGGATCAGTCAGAAGGGTGTATACCTACAAAACTAGGGTGGGAGTAAGAGCAGAATAATTAAGAAGAAGTACAAGCGGTCATGTTATTGAATTACTGATTTTATTCACATTTCTTCCTGGGAATAGAGCCAAATTCAGTTTTCACCTCCACTGTAAGCTGTGGTCGTATGACTTAGCACAGTGTCACACAGGCAGAAGGGATCTCTGTGATCTCTCTCCAGGCCAGGCTTCTCAGCAAGGGGAAGATGGCCTTGACAGGTAAAAGATGCCAAGGTGGACCAGATCCTATCTGGAGCCGGAAGACAAACCTTCATTGTGCAAAAGAACTGAAATCACAAGCACAGATAAACACTTACCTGTTTGTTGAGGAGTCCAGCTGGAGAGAAACACAAAGTTACCAGGGGCTGGGGAGGCAGCTCAGTGAACAGAATGGTTGCCATGACAGCAAGATACGCTGGGATCGGACCCCTAGCACCCATACAAAAAGTGAGGTCACAGCGCATTCTTGTAACCCCTGCACTGGTGGGTGGCTCTCGAGCATGGATGTGATGTAACTGACTGTCTGATGTTGCCGCCTTCGCTTTCCCACAGTGACTGGCTGAACCTGAAATTGTCCGTTGAAATAAACCCCTTCTTTCTAAGATGTTTTTTGGTGGGTATCTTATCACAGAAAGAAAACTAGAATGGAGCTTCACCTCAGATTCACAAAATCCTTATTTTGTAGTCACTGAAGCACAACGTGCTATGCATGGGAACAGCTGCTAGCGCTGTTCTGGCTATGAGGATCCTCGGCTTTCTTCTGAGACTCTGAGACTCTCCACCATGATTTGCAGACACTAGCTACACGCCCCCCCCCCCAGCTCTCCCTCCCAGGAGAGGAAATTGGCCCATACCTGCTGGGATAAATCTTACTTACACTCCCAGTACCATCTGCTTCAGATCTCGGCATGGTCTCTTTTCAACCAAGACACAATTTGTGAGCTGCAGGCTAAGCAGTACACAGGAGGACATTTCTAGCATTTTGTACAAACTTTTAAAATAAACCAGGGAGCAGTTCCCGAGACTCTCAATGAGCCCTCCATTTTCTAGAGAGAAAAACAAAACACACTGCAACAATAGAAAACCATAAATCACATCCCATATGAGTGGGGTAAAAAAATCCTGAACCAAGTATTAGTAGAGAGAAAATATACAAAAGGTTGCCCCAGCATCTAAAATGGTGGTGTCTTTTATACTATGGTCGCCTCTTTCACAATGTCAGTGTTGGTGTTACTACTGCTGAGCTTGCTGAGTGACAGCTACGTGTCAGGCAGTGTTTGGTGTTTAGTGTGTGACTGAAGAAGGGTCTCCACTGAGTGACAACCGTGCCAGAGCAAAAGAAAGCAACAAGATTCTGGGGAGGAAGTGTCATAAGCAGAAGAGCCCAGACCAGGGGGCCAGTGAGGGAAGGAGGAAGAAGAAGGGCTAGAGAAGGAAGTGAAAGGGGCGTGTCTATGTCTGTGTGTTATGGGGTCCTTAGGTTATGGTAAGGACTTTTTGGTATTGCGTAAGATGGAGCCACAGGACTGGACTCAGTGGAGGAATACCATGACCTGACATTGCATTTGTGAGCTTGACCCATCAACTTTAGATAAGACTGTTCATTCCAGCCTTAGACAAGACATGTTTAAAAAATGAAGGAGTTACTCAACCATGGCACTGTTAAATATTTATTATTAAATATAAATATAAATATATTAGTAGTATCTGATATTATGGCACAGTAACAGAAAGAAAACTAGAAATGAAAGAAAACTTATGTAATGAAATACTATGGAAAAAATGATAAATAAGACGAAAGTGATTCTAAAAACTATATATAATTCCAAGAATGTGGGAGCCCATTCTGGGGTTCCTCGTGGCTTTACCCAGCAGGTCCGAATAGAGGATGATCAGGACCACGGGCCTGAGTGCAGGTGTCTGAGATGGCCTGCACTTGGCTGTGCTGGGGGAGGAGGTCTTTTGCTCCACCCCTTGGCGTCTCTATAAAAACCCTGGACCAGAGACAGTCCGGGCCCGTTGGAATAGGTTCCAGGCCCTCTCGAGGTTATCCTTTATTTTCTATCTGTTTATATCCGCAAGATGCTCTGCTATAAATCCTTCTATCTAATATTTCCTGCTGCTCGCACTCAAGAAAACTCTGGGAAGCTGTGGGGGTGGTGGGTAAACACCCCACACAAGAATATATATGCACAGAAAAGAGTGAGGAAAAATATTTACCAAGGAATTAACAGAAAACAAATCTCTGGCCAGATGAGAAAAAGGGAAATACAATGGATATTTTTTTAATTTGTGCCTTCCTTGCATTTTCAAAGGTCTCTATAGCAAAATTCCATTATTTTGCAGGGAGAAAAATTTTATTTGGAAATAAAGGATGCATTATTAAAGCCATTGTCCTGGTTGTTCTTTTGTCAACTTGATACAAGCTAGAATCATCTGGGAAGAGGGAGCCTCTATTGGGAAAATGTCTCTACCAGATTGTCCCATGGGCAAGCCTGTGGGCAAGGGCTGTAGAGCATTTTCTTGATTGATGATTGGTGGGGGGGGGGCAGCTCAGTGTTAGTGGTGCCACCCCTGGGCAGATACCCTGAGTTGTATAAGAAAGTAGGCTAAGCAAGCCATGAGGAGCAATACAGTAAGCAGCATTCCTCCATGGCAGCTGCATCAGTTCTTTTCTTGAATGCCCTCTGTGGTGGTTTGAATAGGAATGGCCCCCACAGACTCACGTGTTTGAATGTTTGGCCCATAGGGAGTGGCACTATTAGGAGGTGTGACATTGTTGGAGTAGGTGTGGCTTTGTTGGAAGAAAGTGGCACTATTAGGAGATGTGTCAATGTGGGGGTGGGCTTTGAGGTCTCAGATGCTCAAGCTAGGCCTAGTGTGGCTCAGTCTTTTTTTCTGCTGCCTGTTGATCAAAATGTAGAACTCTCGGCTACTTCTCCATCATCATGTCTGCCTGCATGCTGCTATATTTCCTGCCATGATGATAATGGACTAAACCTCTGAACTGTAAGCCAGCCCCCATTAAATGTTTTCCTTTATAAGAGTTGTCATGGTCATGGTGTCTCTTCACAGCAATAGAAACCCTAAGACACCCTCAATGATGGACTGTGATGTGGAAGTGTAAAATGAAATAAACCCTTTATTCTACAAGTTGATTTTGGTCATTGTCTTAGTTAGGGCTTTATTGCTGTGAAAAGATACCATGACCATGGCAATTCTTACAAAGGAAAACATTTAATTGGGGTGGCAGCGTACAGTTTGAGAGGTTCAATCCATTATCCTCACGGCAGAGAACATGGTGGCGTGCAGGCAGAAGTGGTGGCGGAGTAGGAGCCGAGAGTCTTGCAGGCAACAGGAAGTCGGCTGAGACACTGGGTGGTATCCTGAGCATAGGAAACCTCAAAGCCCGCCCCACAGTGACACACTTCCCCCAACAAGGCCACACCTCCTAATAGTGCCACTCCCTATGAGACTATGGGGGCCAATTATATTTAAACTACCATAGTCATTGTATTTTGGTTTTTTGTTTGTTTGTTTGTTTGTTTGTTTGTTTTTCAAAACAGGGTTTCTCTGTGTAGCTTTGTGCCTTTCCTGGATCTCACTTGGTAGCCCAGGCTGGCCTCGAACTCACTGAGATCCTCCTGGCTCTGCTTCCCGAGTGCTGGGATTAAAGGCGTGAGTCACCACCATCCGGCGGTATTATTTTTATTTGTTGTTGTTATTTGGTTTTTGTTTGTTTTGTATTTTGTTTTTCAAGACAGGGTTTCTCTTCATAGCCCTAGCTGTCCTGGAACTTGCTCTGTAGTCCAGGATGACCTAGAACTCAGAGATCAGCCTGCCTCTGCCTCCCTGGTACTGGGATTAAAGGTGTGCGCCACCACCCACTGGCTACTCATAGTGTTTTATCACAGCAATAGAAACCCTAATTAGAATAGCCATACACAAAAACAACCCTTTCCTTAGCTTTACCTTAAAAAGGTCCTCCTTGTGTGCTCCATTTCCTTTCTGTGATAATTACCAAGCCAATACTAACTGACGTGTAAGCAAGTCCCTTCCTAGAAGGAGCTGCCGACAACCAGTAAAGCCTAACAGTGTTAGAGCGAGCAGACTTAACTCTTCTGCACTGCTGCAGCCGGCATTCTTTCTTGCTCTCCCCCACTTCCACCCTCCTCCTCGCTCTCTCTCTCCCTCCCTCCCCCATTCTGTGAGTGTGTGTGGCATGTGGGCGGTGGATATCGATATGGGTACACATGGGTGTGTAGAGGCCCGGGGTTAACCTGGGGAGACATTCCTCAGGAGCAGTCCACCTTGTTTTCAGTCGGAGTCTTTCATTGGCCGGGCTTTCCTGTTAGGCTAGGCTGGCTGGCCAGCGAGCTCCAGGGCTGCACTTGTTTCTGCCTTCCTAGCACTGACTGGGAGGCAGAGACAGCTTTTCCCTGGGAGTCTTGGATACAGAACCCAGTTAGTTAACTGTTCATGCTTGTGCGGCAAGCTCTCGTGATCCCACGCAGCTGCTCAGCCCCCCTTCTTTCTTGGACACCATAGCACTGGTGTAGCCTGGCTCCCTCTAAGTTTCTACATTTCTCTTCACTTTAGGACTCTCAAGCATCCCAGGATCAGAAAACACTTTGTGTGGCTACAAATAGGGGGTAGGGGAAAGCCTATTAGTGGCCATGAGTAGAGAAGCAAGTGGCCAAACCTTTGCATGGCCTAGAACCGCCTGGCAGATGCTCTCATTTCTAGAACAGGTCTGCTCTAGTTTTCTTAGTGTGTCCAAACACCTCATTCCTGGTAGGACACACCTTCTCAGGCCTCTCAGTTCTGAGGCGGGCTGGACTCCCTCACTCAGGCTCTCTCATGTGGTTGGCCACAGTATGATGGCAGCTGGGGAGAGTCTTCTAGAAGCTTCCTCCTTCACTTGCCTGGTGACCAGTCTTTCTCAAGTACAAAGCTGGGAACCATGGAGATTCTCCAGAGACAGACAGAAGGCTTTTCTAAACTGGTGCTGGAGGCTTCTGCAGCACATGTAGGCCGATTCTAATGAGTTAGGAGCAAGGTGCCAGGACAAGGCTATAATCCAGAGGGGCAAAACTGAGGCTCTACGTGTAGGAAAGGCAAAGGGGTCTGTGGACATGATTCAAAGCCAATAGTCCACTCTCTGGCCAGATGTATTTACGTGCCCTCCGACATACAGCATCATGACTCCTCCCAGACACCACTCCATTTGGTGCCTACCAGCTCAAGCCAGTGCCGCAGGACCTTGTCATGTGCCTGGGCCTCAAGAGCAGAAGTGGCTCCTTAGAAAAAGCAGCTACTATCCTCTCTATCCAAGGGGCTGAGACTGGGCTGTTTCACACACCCAGTGTGCACTGAGGACAGGGGCGTAATGAAAGCTACTGTATGTAGTCTTTTGTTTTTTCCAAAAAGGAAGGAGGGAGGTACTGTGAGATTGCTCAGTGGATAAAGGTACCTACCAGGAAGCTTAATGGCCCGAGTTTGATCCCTCGACCCACATAGTGAATGAGGAAAACTGACTTATGCAAGTTGCCATCTGACTTCCACACACACGCAACTCCCATATAAATCAATGTCATTTTCAATCACACATTAGCCTTTACTACCTTTATTTTTATATGTCTGTACGCCTGCATGTACCCCATGTGCCGGCAATGCTTACATAGGCCAGAAAAGCGTGTTGTATCTCTTGGAACTGGAGTTAGAGGCTGGCGCCGTATGAATGAGTATGTCGTCTATAAGCTCAGATATCTGAACACCGAGTCTCCAGTCGGTGGCACTGTTTGGGGAGGTAGTCCAGGCTTGCTGGAGGAAGTCTGTCTTTAGGGGTGGGATCTGAGAGCTCACAGCCCCACTCCACTTCTGCTCTCTGCATGTGGGTGGAGATGTGACCTCTCATCTTTCTGTTCCTGCCACCTTGCCTGACGTTTGCTGCTATTCTGCCCACCGTAATGGACTCCTATCCTTCTGGATCTGTAAGCCAGCCCTCTCTTCCATACATTGCTTGTGGCCACGGTGTTTTATCACGGTGATAAAAAAAAAAAAAGTAACTGATCCAGTAGTTGTGAACTGCCCCTGTGGATGCTGGGATCTGAACTCAGGTCCTCTGCAAGAGCAGCAGTGCTCTTGACCACACTTCATCCTCCTCCCTCAGTCCCACCGTCTGAAACAGGAAGGGGAGGCATGCAGCTGCCACAGATCTGGAACCCACCCGGGCTGGCTTTTGCTGTCTGGTAATAGTTCTTAGTTTTTGTCTCCATCTTTCCATTTCTTGGTTTCCTGCCGGCTGACTTCTCTTTCATATTTAAAAAAGAAAAGCTGGAGGCTTTAAGTGGGGAGGAGCACTAGACACACACTGCTGTCAGAGAATGCTGAGTCCCACCTCCATCTTGCTCAGTGCCCTTTCCTGTCTTGGATGACTTCCAACCTGAGGGCTGATCCTTCAGTACTGTTTAGATCACACACACACACACACACACACACACACACACACACACACACACAGAGAGAGAGAGAGAGAGAGAGAGAGACAGAGAGACAGAGACAGAGACAGAGAGACAGAGAGAGCCCAGGCTAAGGACTGATCCCTTTCAGTATTGTTTAGATCACACACACACACACACACACACACACACACACACACACACACACACACTCACCATCCCAGCTGGTAGGGCTGTTCTGGAAGATTGTGGAACTTTGAGGATTTGGAGACTGACGGGAGAAAACAGACCAACAGTCTGTGCCTGGGAGCTTCCTGCCCACTCTGAGAAACCATCTTAGGACCCTACTGGCACCGTCCAAGCCACTCTGCGTGGCCACCTTCTGAAGCTGTGAGCCCAAAGGAATCATTAAGTCGCCGCTTGTGTCGGGGATTTTGCCAGAGCAATGAGGAAAGCCACTTCTCTGAGTCTGGAGGTTTCCACACAACCTCTGGAAGTAGAGGGTCCCTAAGGTCCTGGACACATCTGCCCTTTCTCTGTGTGACAACCTAGCTTCCTGTGTTCCATGGGGCAGCCTGTTATGAGTCTCACTGTTGGCTGCTGGCGTGGTTTGAATAAGATGCCCCTCCCGCTCAGAGTCTCAGGCACTTGACTACTTGGTCCCTAGTTGGTGATGCTGTCTGGATAAGTTTCAGGGCCGGCTTTATTGGAGGAAATCCATCACTCAGCGTGGGCCTTGAAGCCTCACACCAATTCCCAGTTCACTCTGCTTCCTGCCTGTGGTTCTGAATGTCAGCCCTCAGCTTCCAGCTTCGGCCACCATGCCTACCTGCTGCTACCTTTCCCCTGTGATGGAGCCCAAGGAAGCTCTTCCTCTGTAAGTTGCTTGGTCGTGTGTTTTTACCACAGTGACACAAAAGTAACTCCTATAACTGCCATCAAGACCAAAGGGAGAGGATACAGCCGGTGCTAGGCATTCCCTAGACTCAGACCCTGCCAGCCTTCGCCTGCCACTCTGTTCCTCCACGGAAACTCTTTCTGGAGCCAGGACTCCTGATCATCACAGGCCTGCCTTCAGTTGTAGCTTCCAGAGGCCTGTGCTCGGGCAAACCCTTAACTTCTCCTTTTCTTCCTTCCAGTCTTCAGACTGGGCTACTGTGAAGATGAAGTAACTCTGTTTAACATGACAGCCCACACACCATGAGAGCTACCATGGTAACGAGCATCATTTCATCACTGCCAAATCCTGATGCAAGAACATCAAAAGGCTGATTACGTAGTTTCAATAATAGGCTTATTTTTCTCACTCTGTGCTCAACCTATGTATCACGTATCAAATGACTCCGAGAAGTTTTTACGTGGAATTACTTTCTTCTTTTGAAGTGTCTGAGTGGTAGGATGTGTACATGTTCTTCCGTGTGTACAGGCACTTACATACAGGTGGATGGAAGCCAGAAGTCAATTCAATCACTCTCCACTTCACTTTTAGAGATGGAGTAACTTGCTGAATTTGGAGCTTATCAGTTCCCCCGAGATGTCTGGATGGTCACGAGCTCCCAGGATTTGCCTGTCTCCGCCTCTACAGAACTGCGAGACTGGACACAGGTTGCCGGATCTGACTTTTTATGTGAATGCTGGGGATCTGAACTCAGGCCTTCATCTTGTGTGGCAAGTATCTGACCAGCTAGACCACCTCCCCAGTTCCATTGCCTTTTTAATTTATGATTTCAGATGCTTTTGGATTGTTAATTTCTTGACTCAATGGGAATCAAAAAGCTTAAGCGATTCATTTCTCCAAAAGCAAAAATCCACCTAAGATACTCCTCAGTGTTGTACAGAATAAAAAATCCTGTAGTTTTGATAGTTACAGATGGATTAAATATTTAGATATTTTTTAAATGAACTAAACATTGAAGTATTAGGAGAAAACACAGGTGAAAAATTCTGTAAGTTGAGATGTATAAAGTCTTTTTTAAACAGAACCACAAAGGCTAGAATCATTAAGGGTAGCTTTCAGGTCTGGACCTGGCAGAGTGACACCCACTAAGAAGAGCAGTTAATAGGGTACTGAGAATGTACCATTAACGTTCACAAGTGGGTCCATGGGACAGTCTTGAAGAACTGTACACTTCGGTCATAGAGCTCAGTGGTTGGCCACTTGTTTAATATGTGAGGGTACTTCCACAGCCAAAGGGATGTCTAATATCTGTGACAACACTAGAGAGCCAAGCCAGCTGTCAACAACTCAGTAGACGCTCAGCTGAGGTTCCTGCTGCCACCTGCATTATTACTGTCATTTACTAACTACAGAGATGTGTATTGACACTTACAAACTGGCATTCCATACAAGTACAAGGTCAAGTACAAACTAACTTTTCATACAAAAAGTCTGAGCCAGGCGATGATGGTGTATACCTTTAAACCCAGCACCTGGGAGGCAGAGGTAGGCAGATCTCTGTGAGTTTAAGGCTAGCCTGGTCTACAGAGAAAGTTCCAGGACAGCCAGAGCTACACAGTGAGATGTTATCTTGAAAACAAACAAAAAGCCCTAGGTCTGAGCTTCAAAGCATACCACAAATATATAGTTATTAAAACCATGTGGTACCCATAGAACCATAAAGGCTATATATATATATATATATAGCATGGAGGTCCCTAGGACGACTGTGGCTTATAATAAATTTCAGTTTTACTCAATTATTGAAAAAAAATAGCCAAATGAATAGAAACACATGAACTATGAACCAAAGGCTGAGGGGCTCCCAGCTGGATCAGGCCCTCTGAATAGGTGAGACAGTTGATTGGCTTGATCAGTTTGGGAGGCATCTAGGCAGTGGGACCAAGTCCTGTGCTCATTGCATGAATTGGCTGTTTGAAACCAGGAACTTATGCAGGGACACTTGGCTTAGTCTGGGAGGAAGGGACTGGACCTCCCTGGACTGAGTCTACCAAGTTGATCACAGTCCTCGGGGGAGGACTTGTCCTGAAGGAGGTGGGAATGGAGGGTGGGCTGGGGGTAAGGGGAGGGCGTGGGAGGGGGGAGAATAGGGGAACCCATGGCTGATATGTAGAATTGAATGGTATTGTAAAATAAAAAATATATATCACAAAAAAAAAAAAAAAAAACCATGTGGTATTGGCATTAGGACAGACATACAGCAATGGAAAACATTGTGAGCTCAGGAAGAAAGCACCCATTCATAGTCATTTTCAACCAGATGCAAGATGGTATACAGAAGAACAGAATGGTGTTGGGACACTGGCTGTCAACATACCACAGAATGAAGCTAGGTTTCCACAACACAGAAACTAATCCCGGTTAAAGTAATGACCTAAGTGTAAGAGGCAAAATTATAAAAAATTTGGGAGAAAACACAAGTGTGAATCTTTATGACTTAGCTTAGGCAATGGTTTCTTAGCTACACTGATGCACAAGCAACCAAGGGAGAAAACAAATAACTGTACGTCACCAAAATCAAAGCCGCCAAGGTCAGAAGAATGGAAAGACAACCCCAAGGATGGTAGAAACCATTTGCAAATCATCCATCTGACTATAGGCTAGTAGGCAGAACTCAGTAACAGAAGACTAATTTTAAAATCAGCAAAGGATCTAGACAGTTCTCCGGAAGGCCAGTAAGCACACGAAAAGACAAACAGCAATGCAGCACAATCCTTCTGGAAAGGCCCAAAGACAAGCACTCCCCACCCTCCTGGCTGCTAGATGGCCATGAACTGTGGAACTGGGAAATGGTGCAATCAAAAAGCCTGGCCTCTTCAACAGGGTTACCACATGGCCCAGCAATTCTGAGGTGTAGACCTGAAGGCATTAAACCCATCTTCACACTAATGCAAATGGCAATATTCAGAATCCCCAGAATGGAAACACCAGAGAATATCAAGAAGAAGCTATCCATAGGATGGAATGCTAGTTTGCACAAACAATATAAAGAATTCATGGTAATACACAGATGAACCCCGAAAACACGGCTAAGTGAAAGGGACAAGATCTAAGAGGCCACATGCTGTCTAATTCCATTGATGAAATGTTTAGAAGAGGCAGAGACAAAGCAGATCACTGGGAGTTCACAAGGGGGGTGGGCGGGTGGGGGGTTAGTTAAAAAGAACACGGACATTCTTCCTAGAGTGATGAGATTATCTGAAGGAAATGGCTGCATGATGTTTTTAGATATATCAAAAATATGGACTGCACACTTGGAGACAGTGAATTTTATGCATGTGACATCTGTCTTGGTGCTGTTAAGACAAAAGAGAATGGAGCTCTTAGAATCTTCTAAGTACTGAAGAAAACAGAGCAAACACATTAGCATGGACACAGCAGACCACGGGGCCTAAAAGCAAAGGGGACCAGAAATGGGTCCATAGAGAAAAATAGACTTTTTCCCCCCTCTGGAGCTGAGGACCGAACCCAGGGCCTTGTGCTTGCTAGGCAAGTACTCTACCACTGAGCTAAATCCCCAACCCCGAGAGAGACTTTTAATGAAGATGTCAAATCAGTACTATAGGGAAAATACCATCACAACAAATTATCTGGAACAAGGTCGAGTGTCATAGGGAGGAACACAAACCATAACCCTTACTGTAGCACAGTACACAATTAACATCAGCTGTGTCATAGGCCTAACTGTAAGAGCTACAGAGAAAACCCTGTGACTGTGTATTAGGTAAGAATTGCTTAGGACAAAAAGGCAGGGAGACAAGAAAAGAACACACTAATAAATTGACATTAAAATAGAACATTTTTGAGGCTAGCCATAGACTAGCATTTATAAATCACCTAATAAAAGATTTGTGTAAGGCCAGGCGGTGGTGGCGCACGCCTTTAATCCCAGCACTAGGGAGGCAGAGGCAGGCAGATCCCTGTGAGTTCGAGGCCAGCCTGGGCTACCGAGTGAGTTCCAGGAAAGGCACAAAGCTACACAGAGAAACCCTGTCTTGAAAAACAAAAAACAAAAACAAACAAACAAACAAAATTTGTGTAAACCTCCCCCCACAAAACTCAGTAAGAAATATGAGCCAATTAAAAACTGAACAGCCCGCCGGGCGGTGGTGGCGCACGCCTTTAATCCCAGCACTCGGGAGGCAGAGGCAGGCGGATCTCTGTGAGTTCGAGGCCAGCCTGGACTACCAAGTGAGTCCCAGGAAAGGTGCAAAGCTACGCAGAGAAACCCTGTCTCGAAAAAAACAAAAACAAAAAAAAAACCAAAAAAACAAAAAAACAAAAAAAAACAAAAAAAGAAAAAAAAAACTGAACAGCCCAATGACCACACAGAAGGTTAACCAAGCTCCCCGCTACCCCACCCTACCCCCTCCCCTGACAGGTTCTGGGTCAAAGTAGCCCTACCAGGGTGGAGCTGGCTGGGAGGACCAAACAGACTGGGTGGGAGTAAAGTGGGGGAAACTCTGGTGAAGGTCAGTGTTAGAAACAGTATTGATGTGGGAGGCACAAAATCAAGGAAAACCAATGTGGTCGTCATCAGCCCAAGGACAAGAGACTCACTGGAAACAGGAGACAGTACAGCCAGGAATCTAGAGGTCTGAGGAATGAGACCAACAGAGAGGAAGGGAGCTGCATGCACATGACCCAGCAATTCTACCCTTCAGTACCTACTGGAAACCAATGTCCATACAGACTTGAGGGTAGATGTTGAAAGCAGTATTCTTCAGAGTGGCCATCCACAAAATAGAAACAATTACAGATTTCTACCAACTAGCAGACAGATAAAATGTGGCATAGCCACACACATTATACTAGTCACTAAATTAAGAATGACTTATTATATTGTCTGTATTAATGACTGTAATATGCACTACGCATGGGTAAATGTTAAGGTGCAAAACATCAAATGCAAGAGCATATTGGAGTCCACTGACATGGGCTAGATAACCTGAAATGCAGATCTACAGAGAGTATGATGGCCAGAGGGTCCTCTGGCTGGGGAGTAGATGGGAATGATTGATAAAGTGTTGGTTTTTTTTTTTAGAAAGGACCTCATGCCTCACAGGCTTCAAACCTGAAATGTAGTATGTAGCTGAGACTGGCCCTGAACTCCTGGTTTTCCTGCCTCCACTTCTTGAATGCCGGATTACAGGCATGTATCAATAAGGTGTGGTACTGGTGGGAAGTGAAACACAATGTCACTTCGTGACAATTTGGCGACATCTTATGACGGAAATACCACATAACTCAGCAATTTTACCACCAACATTTATTGAAGAAAAATGAAGTTATATGTTCACACACATTGTATATAAATGTTCACAATCATTTATTCATAATAACCCAAACTAAAAACAGCTGAGGTCCACACCAATAGGATAACAGCATCTTCATGTAACAGAATATTACTCAGAAGAAAACTGACTCAAGTAACGTGTGCTTTTCACAGAGTCACGCTGAGTGAAACCACACACAAATAAAAGCCATACTGATTTCCCCTAATCCACAGCAACACAAAGCAGACAGCAGTGGCTGGGGCTGAGGGTAGATGGACGGGAACCTACTCAAGGGACACGAGGTAACTTTGAGGATGATGGAAATGTTCTCTATTTCGGTTGTGGAGAAAAGCCACGCAGGTACATTTCTGTCCAATTCCTTAGGCACTGTTTCCCTTCGGTGTTTCTGTTATATGTAAATTTTAACTCAGAGGAGAGCTGCTCTGAAAAAGAAATAGCTTGATTAGGACACACCATTGCCCTTGCTGAGGAAACAGGGCCGAGTTTGCCTGGCATCTGCAGGGCTCACACTGGTTCTCAGCAGTACATCAGTTTGGTAGTATGTGAAACCGCTGTCCTGTGCAACAATCCTTCCTTATTCCTTCTAAGACCCGACGACACACGCCTACTCAAGAAGTGTTTGAAATCTGTTGCTGAGATACTAGTTGCGTACCGTTAGCAGGTCTGGCATTTACTATGAAGCCTAGGTTAGCCTCAAATTCACAGCAACTCTTAGATTCTTGAGTGTTAAAATTACAGGCATGTGCCGTTTATTCTTATGGTTGTTATACTGAATGTGAGTCCCAATCTTTTGTTACAAACAGCAACCATCCACTCCCTATCTGTCTCCTATCAGCATAGCTTCACACAGTCCTCCACAAGATGAGAGCTGAAGGTTTATCTGTGAGTGGAACAGATTGGGACAGCTCTTCTGTCTCACTGGAATGCAGCATTTTTAGGGTACAGAGTTTTGTGTAACCCAAGCTGGTCTCTGGCTATGTAGAAAGGGTGACTGTGAACAACTGATCCTCCTGCCTCCACTCCTAAGTGCTGAAATTAGAGGTGTGTGCTACTAAGCCAGATAGTGACACTATTTTTAGCTGCTATGGTCCTTGTTCCTGTGATTTTTTTGTGTTCTGGGTGCTTCTGGGAAGTCGGACTCATTAGAGTCATTGCTTCAGGATGGAGAGAAAGATGTCAGTGCTCAGTCAAAGCTGAGTTTATTAAATGTGAAGAAGACAAAAGCTTAGAAGCAAAAGGACTTTTGCTTTGTCTGAGTGCCAAGCTCTGGGGGGAAAAAAGGTTTTGAGGAACCTATTAAACTCGGCTGTGCAGAATCAGTGTTGGAGCCTTGGCGAGTCAGAGTTGGTTCCTTAACCAAGGAGGGGAAGGATTTATAACTTCACCAAGAGCAGTTTTCTCAACATTCAACAAGGGAAGTTGGACCTAACAGGAAGAGCAGTAGAAGAGATGTCGAGAGCTGGGCTGAGGTCTGAGGTCTCTTGGATACTCCACAGAACCATACTGCAAAGATTAGCCCAGAGCCCACAGATTTAGAGCCGCTCCTGCATTCCCTCTTGCCTCTTGAGTTAATCTGATGCTTGGCCAAGTTTTGAGAAATTACTGACTCACAGGAATCAAGGGGCACAGTGTTTAATATGCCTTTTCTCAGGGAACAGTTCAACTTAATGAACCCCACTCAGCATGACACTGGAACACAAGACCCCTCAGCAAGTTGGGCAGTGGCTTCAGTAACATCTACACTTCCACTGCCTCTAGACTGCTCCCCACACAAGATTGTCAAGTCTGTTTTGCAAAGGAGTATTTTGTGGGTAAGCCTAACAATAGCACCAAGCAAGAACATGGTAGAGAGTTAACTACAAGTAGATGGTCAGGTAGAACTCGAGAGGTGATGCATCTGAAAGGGGTTCATAAACAACTCTGCTTGATCAGACCTCACAAACCCCCAGCTCCTGTGCAGGAGACCAGCTAATCAAAGTCTGCATATAACCACCAAAAGCTGCAGCCACAATGATGGTTAGAGTTGTCCATGAATGCACACGAAGACCTTAATTTTGCAAAGATTTTTCCAGTTCTTTTGTCCGAACAAGTTGGCACAATTCCTGTCTAGTCCCAATACAGAGCCAGCAAGAGCTGCTTACGTGTAGTTGTTCAACCAGACCAACTCCAAATGAGGTCAGGGTCTTAACAAAGCCTTCAGAACTATCCAGACACAAAAAGTCAGAGAGAAAACATTCCCAAGTTGCCCGAAGCTGTGCCTTCCAGGACAATAGAACATTTATGTAAATGATGTCCCAAATATAAGGATTATGTAGATTATATGAAATAAGTAATCATAGGGAACACAATGTCCTACTTATTTATTTTACTGTATTTACAGTGTGTGTGTGTGTGTGTGTGTGTGTGTGTGTGTGTGTGTGTGTGTGTGTGTAATGGCACATCTGTGGAGGTCAGAGAAGAACTTGTGTTCATCACTTCTCATATTCCGCCATGTGAGGCCCAAGGATCAAACTTGGGTCATCAGGCTTGGCAGCAAGTTCCTTTCCTGCTGAGCCATCTCTCCGGGCTCTTAATAGTTTATTTTTAATTGAAAAGGTAACTGCTCCTTGTGAAACACTTAAGTAATATACAAACAATGGAAGCTGGGCGGGATGGTCCAGGCCTGTAAGCACAGCACTGGAGAGGTGAAGAAGGAGAAGAAGCAGAAAGAAGTTCAAGGTCTTTTTCAGCCACATCTCAAGTTGGAGGCCAGCCTGGGCTACAGGAGACCCTATCTGAAACAATAACAAAAAAAATCCTACCCCTCGTGAACTGCGACCACCTTTTCCCTACACAACAAACCAGAACATGGGATTATTCTATTTTCTGCCGCTTTCTTGTCTCCTCAGGACATTACAGTCCTGTGGAAGAATGAGTTGGGGTCATGATTAAGCCAGAGGTTCCCAAGTTGAGGTTCAAAACCCAGGGATGCCACCGAATCCAGCAGCCATGTGATCTTGTGTTGTACCCCATGGTGTCTCAGTTCCCTCATTTGTAAAATCATACGTGCAACGGAGGTCTTCCTTTTTTGCTTGCTTGCTTGCTCTCTCCCCCTCCCTCTCTTTTTTTTTTCCCTTTGGTTTTTCGAGACAGGGTTTCTCTGTGTAGCTTTGCGCCTTTCCTGGAACTCGCTTTGGAGACCAGGCTGGCCTTGAACTCACAGAGATCCGCCTGACTCTGCCTCCCGAGTGCTGGGATTAAAGGCGTGTGCCACCACCGCCCGGCCTATAGCTGCTGGTTGCTTAACTGCTGAGCACTGAAAACAGGGCTGGTTCAAAATAGATCCCAAAGATGAAAGAAAACAACAACAACAACAAAAAAAACACCTAGTTATCTATCAGTTGGGGACTATCAAATTGATTACGTGGTAAGGTGGATCTGCATATCTGAACAGTCTAGTGCAGTTTATAGTTTGTGTTCTAACAACAGATGAACTATATGTCATTTGCTGTCCTTGATGTACAGGACCTGAATATCTGGGTGGTGAATAACCTTAGACTTTTATTTTTTGAGACAGTTTCACTATGTATCCCTGGCTGGCCTGGATCTGGCGATATAGACCAGGCTGGTCTCAAACTGCCTCCTGAGTGCTGAGACTGAAGGTGTGTGCCACCACATCTGACCTAACACTAAAAATCTCAGGCATTACAGAGATACCAAAGGCTCATGATACGCAGTTCTTTGATATTTTTCTGAAGTTGTTTTATACCAAGGCCAACACTATGCAGCTACTGTTCAGTTAATGCCCTGGTCACTCGGCTCTTAAAGGACCAAGTAAATTAGAAATATTAAAAACTCAATTTTATTTTATCAGGAAGGCATTTTTTGGTTATATTCTATCAGAATCCCATAAAATAGTGAATTCAAGAGCTCACAGAAAATATTATTAGAGGAGATAAGCACTATTTGACAAAATTTTAAGTTCTATAGTAAGTACTGAAGACATTATTTTAAAGAGCATTTTATGTGAAATATATAAACCTAGGGTGGTCCTTTGCCATCTTGGGATATATATCTCAGGGTTAAGTTTCTGTTTTCACAGGTCACTCTGGAGCAATCTGTTGTGGTGTTGCCAGGATGTGTTATTGGACTAGGTCATCGGGAGGTCTCCTCCTTGACCCATACAGCTACCCTGAGGTTGCTGCTCCTCCCATCTTTACCAGTCCTTTCTGTCCTTTGCACAACAGCGAAGATCATGCAGCAGCACCCTGTAGCCTTCTGGTCCTTCTCCAGAGAAGAACCTGCGCTTTCCTGAAGAGCGACTGCCACTAGGACCACAGGCTCACATGGATGTGGACGAGAACCCAAACCAAGCAGTCCCTTTACTTTCTGTTGTCAAGATTTGAAGTCAGGCACAATGCAAGGGGCATGGAAAATGAACCCAAGACAAAACTCTCAAGTGTTTCAAGGTACAGGTTGGCACTCACTAAGCAAGGGCCACAGCAACAGAGGCTAAGGCAATGGGGCTTCAAGAGAAGTCCAACTCAGCCAAGCTGGAGTTTTAAGTAACTCCGTGTTCCTCACTAACGAGCAGTTAGCGCTGCTGATATTTGCAGCCCCAAGGCATTATGACCCTGAAGCAACTGCCTTTGTTCTCAACCCTTTATCCCGACCCCCACCTCAATTCATTTTCAAACGGAAGGTCCTTATTTCCGGTTCTTTAGGATATTCCTGGCATAATCAGATTTTCCCAGGCAGTCAACCTTTCAAGATAGACAGAAAGGACAATGAGTTGTCCCAGGAACTCTCTATCCCTTTCTACAGAGATGACTGCTGAGGTGAATCAACCTTCCTTCCTAAGGTTCCAGGTCCTCCTGACCTCACCTTCTCTTGACTTCCCTTTCATCTCTTGAGTTACTAGAGATTTCTTCCCAGGCCTTTCTGCCTCCAGTTTCACTGTCCCCAATCTGAAATGTAAGCATGATTGTCTTTTTCCTGTTTCAAGTTCTCTAATCACAGTTAGTCATACACATGCTGCATGAGCTGTTGCTAGCTTACCTCCCTAGACAGAGTGAAGGTTGATTTTGTCTACTGTCCATATCCCTTTACCCATACTCTTTAGAGCTATGAATCATCTACCTATTCTTAAAAACCTACTCATGCTCCAATTTCTTCTGAGTCTCTGAGTCATATTACATAGTAACACATCTGCTAAAGCTTATTACTCTCTAGCATGCAATGGTAACTGAAATTAGGCTCCTAGAGACCAGCTGTCTTTCATTACTATGTTTCTAGTTCCAAGACAGCATGGAATCAAAAGCTGTTCAATGAAAAGTTGCTCAAATAGCACTCTTGCTAACTGGTGAGAATGGAAATCAGAACCCACGATGCTCCGTTATTACATGGCTTCTTTCAATACACCAGTTAAGATCTCAGATGTTATCATCACACTTCATGGTAAACATATTAACAAAAATCATATAAATAGGTACAAATGTTTTTGTTTAATATAGCAACATTTATGTATACCACATATCTGACTTTGAATACACATACCTTCTTACTTAATACAAGAGCCCTGGTATCAGAAGACCAAGGCAAGGCACAGAATAAAATCCATGGCCAGAGATGCCTAAGACTAGGAGATCCAGCCCCAAAGCCTAGTTTCTTAATCACTTCATTACAGAACCCAATGGTGTTTATATCTTAAAAACTGCTTCCAGAAATAAAGGCAAGTTATAAAACAAATTAAGTCTACAAAGTATGACTGCACACTCATAGGGTATCCCTCCCAACAGTGTTCTAGCTGCATTTCAATGATAACATTAAAGGTTTATATCAGGTATTTCAAAGTACATCTTTACTTATAGTCATGGAAATACAAAAACACCTTTGTCCATTACTGTAAGCTAATGAGAAATTTTCACAATTTTGGATCTAGCTGTGTTATTATGGGTAAAAATAAAATAAAGAGGCCGTAACATCAATTAAAGCATGCCAACTTTCCAGCATTCAAATATTTGTTTTATTGTAATGCACTGTCAACTTAAAGACATAAGGTAGGACATGACAACTTCCTTTGAGAGTATTCTTATTTTCTACTTCTAAAGAACAGAGTTTAACAAGATCTTCTAGAATTTTTACTTATTAAAATATTAACGATGAATTGTTCTGTTTCTGTTTAGATCACACTAATAAAAGTTGTTCCTAATACATTTTCTCTGTTTCTTGTGATCAGTGCTTCCAGGGCCTTATTTAAAGAGAACAACAAAATACTTTCTAATAGAGGAAATTAAGAGGTATTCTAGAAGAGTTGTGGAAACCAGGAGCAAATCAATAGAGGTAAATATTGTGATTCTCAATCAAAGAAGTCCACATAGCAAGTCATCTGCAAAGAAATGCAACGAACTGTTACTCAGTACCACCAAGTCCCATGTTCCTATTGTTTCTCCTAGACTAGTCTCCTAAATATACTGTGCACACCCAAATACAACCAAACTCTGAGACAAGCTCTCATTTTGTAGTTCAGGCTGGTCTCAAACTCACTGTGTAGCCCAAGCTGGCTTCAAACGTGTGACCTTAACCCCTTGGGTGCTGGGATACCAGATGTGCATGTCCTTGGCTAATGAAGGAAAAATTTCTGGTGCTAAGTTACTGCTGACAAAAGGCGGGCAGTTATGAAGTTTCCCAAATAAATGATTGGTACATGTTAACTCCAACATACTAAATCAGAAATGTCTCCTCAGTGACAGGAGAATGTCACCTCTGTCCAATTTTGAGATGGTAATGCCATAGGGGCAGAGCTAAGAAACACACCATGTTAATAAATAAATGCTACAGTATCACATTCTTCTTCTTCTTCTTTTTTTTTTTTTGGTGTGGGGATGTTAATTCATATCAACTTCTCTTTGCTTCTCCATAAACAAAGAGACCAAAACAAAACAACAAACTACCTTATATTCAGCCACTGGTCAAAAAACGAAGAAGAGTTATGACATAACTGTGAGGACAATGACTGTGCATAGTAAACTAAATATTAACATTTCTGGTGTTCAAGGCCTTTTATTTCTCACAGAAAGTCAACAAGCTTAGGAGATCAGGTATTTCCCATTTAAGACAGAACTCTAATAAAAAAAAATTCCGTTTCCTAGCTTAAGCACAACATTTAGAGAATATGGTATAAAGTACTGGGTACAGTCTCACCAAAACTGTTTTCTTAATGATTTCAGAATGTGAATCACCACCAGGAGTACAGTAAGCAGCAGCCAGTCAGACTCAGCAGCAGATGTGGGAAGGAGGAGCAGACAGTGAAACAGGAAACTACAGTCACACCACAGCTAAGAAAATACTAAATTACAGATTTTAGGAAAAATAGGAGAATGGGCTCCAAAGCACTGACATACTATTCTTTTTAAGTCAAGTTAAATTATCTGTACAGTGAGTAACAAGGGACATTTCACGTTTCCTCTCTGTCAGTGAATACCTAGTTTACACCAGGGTAAACCAAACCCACAGAAAATGGCCGAATGCACCAGAGCACCCACCAGCAGCAAAGGACATTGATGACAACAGCGTCATTTGCCTCTAAGTCATTTTGTATGTCCCGGACGATCTGCGTTGGTTTAGATGGAAACCTCCTTTGTGAAGCATAAGGCTGTCTGAGTCATATGGTCAATATAAAGTCAGATTACAAACACAACTATTCTCGAATTTTGAGTTTCATGCTTTGCTCACCATTAGCTTACTGTTGGGGAAATCCCCTCACCTAACTCAAGTCAGTACAGAAAAGTAGTTCCTATTTACACTGAATTCATGATCCTTCTCACTGAGAGGAATATGCCTATGTCTTGCTGTAACATATTAAAATGATTGCTTTTGTTTTTGTTTTTGTTTTTTTTGAGACAGGCTAGCCTAGAACAACCCAGGCCAGCCTGGACCTTGTGGCAATGAGTGCTCTGAAACCTCACCACACCCAGACTTAGAACCCCAGTCTGAGATAAGGTCTGGAAAGGCTTGCCATCTCGGACAATTCATTCAGGTGGAAACAGCTTTGCTGTATGTGCTGCAGCTATGCTGAGGATTGTCCTTGGTTATTCTGGGCTACACCCTAGTGTCTACACGGGTGAAAACCAGAGTAATTATGGAACATTTAAGAATGCAGAAGACTTGCACTGGGAAGCCCAGGCCTATACACTCCCACAGTCAACCTGAGTTGACCACTGTGGTTTCTGTCACACACACCAAGTCAGTGAGAGACCACTGCTTATTTTAGTCACAGAAATTCTTCTTAAAACAATCGTACAGTCTGATTTATAACTAGGTTTGAAAATCATTGTCTATTTCTCTAGAGAGGAATCAAAGAAAGAATTGGTTTTCTAAAGAGAATAGTGCTTCTCTTAAATATCCTGGTAAAGAGGAAATAAACAGCCAGATGAAAGAATAAAAATTGGCAGAAAGTTCATGATGGACAGAGCAGCATTAGAGAAATTCAAGCATGTACCTCCTTCTTCTGCACATACTCGTGACCGACCTTATCTGAGAGCATTTACGAGGGAGGATCCTAGCGGGTGATGGCTGGCTGGGTAGGTGAGGACCCACTGTGATCCCGTCTCTGTCGTAGTTACTGTCAGTAGTTTCAGCTGAACATTCAAATAACTAATATAACTTTATGACTGATGCTACTCAGTGTCTGAATACAGACTGATAAATATTATAAACAGTGTTTTAAACTATCAGTTGTAGAACATTCCCAGAATAGTAACTTTGAACAGAAACTGGAACATCTCCTTTCTTCTATTTCTAAATTATTCTTTATAGGAAATCATTACAGACAGAATTTAAAGTAAAAATGCCAACTTTATAAAATCTGAGGGAGGAAAAAAAGGTTGTTTTAATGGAGTTCAGCAAATACTGTCCAGACAGGCACAGCCTGCCGGTGTCCTGGACACAGCAGTACTGGCCTCTAATACCGCAGGAGCTTGGAGGCAGCAGCCACAGCAGAGAAGCCATCAAGAGCGCTGGAGGACATGTGAAGGAAGGGCAAACTTAGGCTGAGACGTCCAACAAGTTGAGCTTGGCACAAAGCAGGTCACCTTCCAGGGGAATATAAACATTCATTACCACAGCTGCTCTCCAAGAAGAGAGGCCAGCGGAGGTAATTCTTACCACGACAATACACCAGTAGTAGAAAGCAAAGTGATTATTCACATTCTAAGAGTTCTTCCTTGGGGAAAATCAGAGGGGAGAGGAAAGTGTACAAAATGAAAGATAAAGTAAAATAGATTGAGATTTCATATTAACAATAACAACAAAAAATTAAGGTAAGAAAATTTCCCTTGAGGGAAGAGTAACTTCCTACACCTGGATAGGAAAAAAGCAGCTACAGAGCTGAGCTGGCAGCCGTCCCTCCCACTGAGGTTCTGTGTCTGACCACTGTCCCCAACAGGTAGGCCACAGTGTAACTGCAGGGAAGTAGTATCTAGCCTACAACCACAGGAAAACAATGCAAGTTCATTGCATGATCTGGACAACTCCCCCTCCCACCCCCACCCCGTCCTGCCCTTTGCCCTTTTGAAAAAGGGGAAGCAGAAGCAATAGGGCTGGGACCAAGTGAGAGAGAGCGCAGCAGCATCGGAGGAACACATACTTCAGCACCCTGACAGCTCGGCCGGAAGCAGGACTGTGCAGCCCGGACTAGACCAGGGAAACGACATTCTCCTGAGGAACCCAAACGTGAAACCTACTTAGTGATACTCTGACAGTATTTTAAAAAGACATACACTGTTGGAGTCCTCATAGCTAAACTCTTTCAGTATTCTTAACCATCAGATGTATTTTGGGGGAATATTTATTCACATAATTTTGCTTAATACAGTTCTTTCTACAAAGACTGAATTTAAAAGTATCCACAACATTTTCAATTACAGTAACAACACATTAATAAATTATAAATTAACAAAATCTTTATATTTGCTTAAAAATCATTTATCAAATGCTAACTTCCAGATTATCTGGAAAACTAAAGATGCAAGTTGCTAGAAATCTGGCATCCCAATTAAATTCTGATTTTTAAAAGTATATAAAATGTCCCTCAAATTACTACAAGTCCCACTGCAGACGTGTTTATTTCACCCTTTTCATAAGGTATTAAGTTTACAACTCGCTAAACATTTTACCAAACATGGGAAACCTGCCTGGAAATGCCAAGCACAATGACATAGTTATATGAAAGGAAGAAAAGATCCCTGTCAGGATAGTCACTGCGGCCCCGCACCAAGACGACCTGCAAGTCTGGACTTTTCAAAGTTGCATAGCTGCAAGATGGTCACTGCTAACAAGCTATTGCGCAGTTTTATTTCAAAAGAAACAATGTTTTTCAGAAACTGCAATTCAGTAGACACTTCTACATTTAATTAGCTAAAATGTAATTATGTAACTTGATTTACTCTTTGGATGGCATTTTTATAATATTAAACCTTTAATTCAAACTACTAACATATTTTAGCTCTCCTATCCAGAAATCTATTTTTCACACATAGGGAAAAAATGGAAGAACTTGAGATTATACTCTCCATTCATAGAATATTATTCTGTGTTGATTACATTTCTTGGTTTCACATTGAAGAGTTTGTAAGAACTAAATTGGGTGGTTTTCAAGTTAAGAATAGGTGAATGCAGAAGCATTATGTTGGGGAAAATAAAAAGCCCCCAAACTAAAAACAAACAAATAAAACAAATACAATAAAACAGCAGCTCTACAGAACTTAATAAAAAGTAAATCAACTTTGAAATTAGTTAACTTTGGCGTCTGAATACAAAATGTTTATCAGTATCATCTACGCAGTGACGAGTACAGGATGTGCAGCATTTTCAAAATCCCTGTGTGTCCCTTATATGCAAGTTTGGTACCCTGAGTTCTGTGGTTCCTGTCCATCTCTGGATTACCGAGTGTCACAGAACTCAGTTCCTGGCTGAGGAAGCCTGCAGTTTTCATTTTTTTTCCCCCAGAGACAGATCTTCAAATCTTCTAGATTTCTCAAGCATCTTGAAAAGACAAGAAAACCTGCATAAAAATAAATTATTAAGTCATGATCAATAATAATAATGCAAACAGAAATAAATATAACACCCACTTCCCCATGAAGAGTGCTTTACTACTGTAGCCTTTTATACCACCCTTTTTACTTCAGAAATTTACAAAATTATTATTCTGTAGAACAAATCAAGAAACAGCATGACAATAAAAGCTTAACATAGTCTAAGAAATCAGCAAAAACTTAAGCCATTCCTTTTCCACAGTAAGTGCTTAAGTACGCATATGAACACATATACATACACCCTCTCAAACTTAAAATCATCTCCCCAAATAAAAGCAGTAAGCAACTTCATAATTAATCAAGATTATGCATATTCATGTCTCTATTTTGGGTTGGTAATTATTAAATTCTTATGCTATAGATATAATGCAAGGCCTTGCTACTTAAAAAGACTCCTTAAAGCTTTTGGAAACAGACTCCGTTGGTTTGGATTTCTGCAGGCAGATGTGTAGAAAGATCAACTTATCCCATGTAAGTTCGTCTCAAAGCACAGGTGCCATGTGCAGAAACACTCCTAAAAAGGAAGGACTAAGATGTTAAGAAAACAAATGTTGTCTGAGCTTAAAAAGATATGCTGGTGACTATGAGATAGGATGTGTTCCAAAATCCCATGAGCTCACTGTAACATCAAACAAAAAAGTTCAGTGATGAGACCATGAAAGGAAAAACTGTCTGCTGTGATCTTGGTGTTTGCTAATCACCACCACAGCAGCATCAGAGCCTTTCCTGGCCAATGACCTCTCTTCTGTCCTCCAAGGACACCTGAGGAATGATCATCGAAGACATTGTCTTCTGGCACCTTGATCTGGACTTTCCAGTGTGCAAACCTCTGAGCAAAGATTTTGCTCATCATCAGCCATCTCAGGTACTTTGTTAGGTTATCTTGACTGCACTAATACAGACTAAAAGGAGCATATTTATATGCAGGTTAAAGATTTAGGGATAGATTTTGGCAATGTTAAACACTAAATTAAAAAAACCTCCCCTTTTTGTGTAGGTCAGGCTGACCCAGAACTTCTGCCACCATGCCCAGCAAAACCCTCATTTTATTAGCACTAGTTTTTACTATTTCTTTTAAAATGCTTCAGTAATTTCCCCTTACTGTGTTGACCCAGACACAGGACAACACTTGACAAAGCATCCTCGCCATCAGAAAATGTTTTCAGGTTGGGGCACCACCTAGCCAGAACAGAACTTTCAGTTCAAGCTCTGAAACAACAACAGGAAACTTTACTGGGGCTGTGGATGTACCCCAGTGTAAACTGCTGGCATGTACAAGATCATGGGTTTGATTTCCAACACCATAAAACAAAACCAATAAAGATCTCTACCTTTCTAATAGTGAACTAAAAACACTGACGCACACACCCGTGCCCTGATACAACCTCACTCCATCCCACTGCTCTGCACCAGAACTCCTGCTATCCCATTTGTCCTCAGGGTCTTTCAGCACCCCAGTCTCCCAGGGCCTTTGCTTTCTCGTGTGCCCTGCTGTAGTTCTCACTGCTGAATCTGTTACCCTTAAGTTACCCTCAACAATGCTGCAACCATGTTTCTTGAGTACATCACTTCAATACCTAGACTTCTAAGCTAAAGAGCAAGAAATACTAATTATATCATTTATTTATTGTCTGTGGAGGTGGGGTCCATGGGTGGAGGTCAGAGAACAACATATAGGAATTGGTTCTCTCCTTCTACTATGCGGGTCCCAGGGATAGAATACGGGTTATCAGGCTTGGTGACAGGCACCTTTCCTCATTGTTCTAGTTAGGGTTATCATTGCTGTGATGAAATACCATGATCAAAAGCAAGTTGAGGAAGAAATAGTTTATTTGGCTTACACTTCCACATCACTGTTCATCATCAAAGGAAGTCAGGACAGGAACTCAAACAGGGCAGGAACCTGGAGGCAGGAGCTGATGCAGAGGCCATAAAGGAGTGCTGCTTACTGGCTTGATCATCTGCTTTCTTATCGAACTAAGGACTACCAGCACAGGGATGGCTCCACCCCCAATGGCCTGGACCCTCTCACATCAATCACTAAATAAGAAAGTGCCCTACAGGCTTGCCTATAGCCTGATCTTCTGGAGGCATTTTCTCAATTGAGGTTCCCTCTTCTCTGCTGGCCCTGGCTTGTGTCAAGCTGACATAAAATTAGCCAGCACACACATCAAGCACCACGAAATTATTCAAGGATGGCAGAGAACAAGACCCCAGAACAACACTCCCAACTTCTAGCTACAGCTGCTCAGCAAGTCTACAGCTGGCTAGTCTTCTCACCTTCATCATGAGTCTCTCAGTTCTCTGAATCATTGCAAGATTAGCTAAATTAGCTTAAAGATGACAACTAAGTTAACCTCATTTTTTTTTCAATGCTAAATGATGCCTTACTTTAATTTTCCTTATGGGAGATACATTAAAGAAAAATATAGTCACGGTTTACCTTTAATTCACTAAGCATTTTCAAATAAACTACCTCTGCAGAATAAAACCACTCTCCATTTAGTACTGCAATGTGATGTATGGGCTGGGTGCAAATTGGCACCACAGACCACATGTCCTCCAAGCCTCCCACGGCTCTAACTTCCTTATCTGAATACTGAAGTACTGAGCAGCTTACTCTCACTTCAAACAAGTAGCAGACAGGAAATGACCCCAGCACATAAGACTTCTGAATGACTGCAGTTATATTACCTGAGAAAACACCTGGGACAATGCTTAAACATGTAGACTAAATTCTGTACAATCTGGACTTGAAGTGTGCCTTGCTTCTTTTTATCGTTCATATATGAGAGTGTGTGTGCCTGTGCTCACATGTGGGAGCCAGAAGTTGACAAGTCATGTCCTCCTCAATTGCTCTCCACCATATTTTTGATATAGGGTCTCTCACTAAATCTGGAGATTGCCAACTAGGCTAGACCAGTAAGCTCCCAAGATCCTCCTGCCTCCGCTCCCCCAGCATTAGTATTTCAGTGTGGACCACCTGCCCAGTGTTTTTTTCACATGGGTTCTGGGGATCTGAACTCGGGTCTTCATGCTTCCCTGGCATGCCCCCAACCCTCTTTCTTTAAACCACTTGACTCAGATGTAATGACATGCAAAAAGCTATGCATATGCAACATAAATATTCTGAGAAGTATGGTACAACTTGCTTTTTAAAATCATGGGACTTAACCTCTCTCTCTGACCCTTAAAGAATTCTTCCTGGAAGATGTGGTCATGATTTGTACCTCACTGTTTTTTTTCCAAGTAGTAAACTGTAATTAAATAAACAAGTATGTTTCTAAGGAGCAAGGGTATTGTAGTTATTCAACACCTAACTCTATTCAAGAATCAGGAACAGTTGCTTTTCATGTTATTGTTTTGCTGTTGTTTGGGGAGTGGTTTTGGTGCTTGTGACAGTTAAGTCTGTGTTCTAACCCTGAACAAGACTTAGCCTCCTTAGTATAGCTTTAAATGTGAGTTTTTGTATAGTAGTCTCGCAAAATACCTAGAAAACATATACAGACATGCACACAGAAACGTGCCTTGGTGAGTAAATGGATGGATAACAATGAGAGCTGAGGTAGCTTGAGAGGTAGCTCAGCAGCAAAGGTGAGTGCTTCAGAACCGAGTTCAATTACTGGGACCTCCATGGTCAAAGGCCGGAACGAATTTCTGCAGGCAGGTTGTCCTCTGACCTCCACACACATGCCAAGGCTTGTACATGACACATGACCACATGCAGTAGGCAAGTGCAGACAGACAGACAGACACACACACACACTAAAAAAGTTGAAAAAAACTGAAGGTGAAATAGTAATTCAAAATAATAGTTTATAAATCAATTAAAACAAAACAAAACAAAGGGACACTTACCCATAACACAGGAATCTGATGCTTAATCTGAAGGGTGCTCTGGACAAGATCTATTTACTTCAAACCATTCATCTATGCAGCTAGAAAAGAACAAAACCAGAAAAGTATAATCCTACGTATAATGATATCACAACAGTCATAATAAAAACATCTACTACTTGGCTTTTAGTGTCTTTGGAAAACAATCAGTATTTTTAATGATCACACCTGACAAATACAGTAAAGGATGTTAATTATATTTTAGTTATTTTACATTATTAAGGGAGAAAATCCTCGAATAATTATGCTATGACATACTTTCAAATTTAAAGAGAGTAACTATTACCTTAAAGAACTACCATTTCATTAATATTCAAAAGTTAGAATAACATTTCCTTTTCAAAACAGTTACACACAGGCCTGTTTAGCTTGCCTAGCAATGCAATAAAAAGCTTTAAAATTTTAATTCTTGACAATAATGCTTAACACTTAAAATTTCATGTTTATAGATAATTATTGACCCTTTAATTCCACCCTGCTCTGCAGTCCATATATACACAGACAAAGATACCCTGATCTATTTACATTTATAGAGCATTCATGGTCTTACTGGAAATGATGTACAGGGTACACATAATTATTCTTTGGGTTTGTGTATGTATACATATGTGCATGCCTATATATGTATGTGTGTGTACATGTGGAAGCCACACACAACCTAGGAGGTCATTTCTCAAGTGCTTCCCACCTTTTTTGTTAAAACAAAACAAAACCCAAACAAAACAGGGCTTGTCAGTAGCCCAGAATTCTCTAAGTAGGTTCGTGGGGCTAGCTGTCCAGTGAGTCCCAGTGACACTCATTTCCACCTCCTTAAGCATTGAGATTGTAATGGCTTGTCGCCACAGCAGCTTTTCTGCGTGTGTTCCAAGGATTGAACTCAGGTCCTCATTCTTACAAGACAAGCACTTTAGTGAGCTATCTTCGAAGCTCATAATTATTCCTAACATAGATCAGCAATGTCCAATGCAGTAGTTATTTAAATTCATTAGCTTAATTAACAACAGAGTCCAGTTTCTCAGCCCCATTTCAAGTGCTCTCAGTAGTGATGTGTAATGGCTGCTCCACTGTTGGACAGATGTAATACATTTCCCTCGTTGTACAAAAAAAACAGTTGTACACATTGTTCCTTCATTTTCTCAAATTCGCAGAGCTGTGGCAAATGATTACATCAATGTCTTCAAAGGACAAGTAACTCGGGCAGCAGTGTATGAGTACTAGAGCAGGATTCAAACTTCTCAGAGTTCTCATTGGGGGCACAGGTTAATTTCTGTATGCTCATATAGCCAGGTTAGCCAGTATCCTGAAGGGACAAAAAGATGTCATCCTCATAGTCTGACAGGGAGTTCTACAGGTGAAAATAGAAAATAAAGGTACACTACCTCAATAATCATGTCTTCCAAGCGACTAAAGCAGCTCCTGCCACCACTGTAATATTTACTCTAAATATCATGGTTTTACTCTGGTCTGTACCACTGCACCCTAAAAAACTCATCTACAAAAATACATCTCAAACCAAATGCTCCAGCTGTAGTTACACTCACAGTGCATTTGAATAATACTTATGCAGTCTAAAATGGGTTCTTACTTTATATCCATGTCATCTAGGCTCATCATGAGAAGGCAATATAACTCACTCCAGATCCCATCTCATCAAACTAGTATCAACTCACATAGTTTCTATTGTAAACTACCTCACTGGTGGTTTAGACTGTGATAGCCCTTTCTCTTAGCAGCTCCAACAGGAAATCAGTATTCTGAATTTTATTCTCAGCCATTTTCTTACCGCATAAATATAGAGGCATGTATTCTAAATACACATAGTATTGTCCCATGTTTAAAAATCTACATCAGTGCCACCATAAATATTATGCCATATTTGCCTTCTTTGTAAGTGCTTTTCAATTTGTATTCCACTATATAAATATAGCACATGGACTTGATGCCACAAGCCTATAATCCGAGCTGCTTGGGTTACTGAGGCAGGCAGGAAGATTATAGGTTTAAGACCAGCATAGAAAACTTGATGAGATCCTGTTTCAAAATAAATAATGACAAAAAGTATATCACAATTTTCTTATCTGTTCTTTTACTATAGATATCCCCAATTATCTATGAACAGTTTCTGAAAGGTCACACAAATTATAAATTAATCTTGTCACTAATTACAGTTTAGAGAGTCACAGTAAGGCTTTCTCACATCCTGGTTTAGATGCTTTCTTTCCTCCTGGTCGTAACTAAGGGCAGTGGCTGCTCTCTCTAGACTTCTTCTGCAGCACAGACTTGAGAACAGAATGACTGACTTATAGCATATACGTTGTAACTATAGCTGCTTACCAACCACATCAACCCTCTTTACTGAATTACATTTTCAAAAATCTTTTATCATAATTGATATGTAGGGTGTGGGGTGTGTGTGAGAGAGATTTGGTGATTATGTGCTGGCACGAGCCCACAGGAGTAAGTTCTTTCGTTCTACCTAATGGTGCTGGAGATCCAACTCAGGCGGTCAGACTTGGAGAGAGCACTTTTCCCCATGAACTATCGCACCAGTCACAATTTTTTCTTTGCATTTTTCAATGTTCTACAGTTTTTTTCTTACAAATTTTCAAGAAGCTACTATTATTCAGGTACCTTAGTTACAATATATATATATATATATATATTTTGGGGGGGCGGAGTCAGGCATCTGAAACAAGATCTTGCTATGCTGATCACAAATTAGACATCTTTCTGCTTCTACCTACTAAATAATGGCACTGTTTAATGCTTTTTTAATAACCCTTTCCACAAAATTATAAACTTAAAATAACAAGGTTTGATGGTAAAAAACAGATTAAAGGCAGACCATGCAACATAATTTGTTATCAGAACAATGACATGTTCATTTCTAATAAATAATGTACTTTTTGGAATGTTATGAGTTTATTGCCATATATAGTTAAAAAGAATCCAGACTGATAGGCCATGAAGACAAAAGCCAATGCACATAAAACTGAGAACTGTGACTTGGGCTCCTTTGAAACACTTAGCCTGAAGGGATACCTACAGGGCCATGGGGGGATGAGTGCTCTTCAACACTGCATTACTGCATGGCTTGTTGTAGTTGTGTCTTCTCCTCTGCAGCTGTACAAAGCAGCACTTATGGTGGAGAAAAGGTATCACCTGGACCAGACTATTACCATGTCATTACACTATCATGCTTCTATCTGCCAACTTAAGCATCATCTGCTACAGCATCTAACCAAAGGACTGTGTACTATTTCAATCACAAAACTTTTGTTGTCAAGAGCAATTTCCACTACAAAGTCTAGTTTCTACCTCAAATGTGAATATGCTACAATTTTTAAACTATCAAATTTTAAATTATCAGTCTTCTAAGTTTATAATTTAAATTTGTCTATGTGTATGTATGTGTGCCTAAATGTATGTAGGGTACCATGTGTGTGCATCAGCCCTTGATAAGAGGGAGTTAAATCCTCTGGAACTGAAGTTACAGGAGGCTATGAGCCATGTGAATGCTGGGAACCGAGCTCAGATCCTCTTCACAAGAGCAGAACAGTATTCTTAGCTGCTGAGTCATCTTTGAGCACCCTTAAGCTTATTTGAGGGGGCGGGGATGGAGGGGAAAAGGGTATATCTTAAGCAAAAAGAAATTCCTTACCAAAAGGTCAAAAACAATTCCTTATTTTCTTCCCTTATTTTACTTCTTTAGATTTTTGAATTTCACAGGTATTATGGAGACAACCTAGAACTTTTATTTCAAATTTCAAAAATGATTCAACTGTTTTTCCATATCAATAACCAATGAATCCCAGCACTACTCATCAACAGCCTGCTCTATGACACTGTAACACCATCTGTAGTCAAATAATTTTTTCACTCAATTTAGTGCCAACATTTCCCAAATTTTAACACATTTAAATCCTCACAAGCACATGAAGTTTGTACTATTGTCCTTTGGTCACTGCTCTTTAGCCCTTCACTTATTTATATATATAAACACTGTGTCCAGTTACAAGAAACTAAGATTTGATTGGGAGAGTGTTGTAGAATTTTTTTTTTTTTTTCAAGACAGGGTTTCTCTGTGTAGCTTTGCGCCTTTCCTGGAACTCACTTGGTAGCCCAGGCTGGCCTCGAACTCACAGAGATCCGCCTGGCTCTGCCTCCCAAGTGCTGGGATTAAAGGCGTGCGCCACCACCGCCCGGCTAATAGAATATTATTTTAAGGTGTGTTACATTTGTTTATGAAGTGAACATTTGTTTTAATGATGTAAAAATGTGTTGTATTTTTGTTTATGTTGCATTTGTTTAACTCTGTGAAGCTGTGTTACTGTGCCTCTCTAAAACACCTGATGGTCTAATAAAGAGCTGAGTGGCCAATAGGGAGGCAGGAGAAAGGATAGGCAGGGCTGGCAGGCAGAGAGAATAGAAGGAGAACTCTTGGAGGAGAAAAGAGAAAAGAGAAAGAGCAAGAGAACAAGGAGAGGAGGACACCAGGGGCCAGCCACCCAGCCACCTAAGAGTGAAAGTAAGATTTATAGAAAAGAGAAAAAAAAAAAAACAAAAACAAAAAAAAACCCAGAGGCAAAGGGTAGATGGGATAATTTATGTTAAGGAAAACTGGCAAGAAACAAGCCAAACTAAGGCCCAGCATTTATAACTAAGAGTAAGCCTCTGTGTTTGATTTATTTGGGAGCTGGGTGGTGGACCCCACAAAAAAGCAAAAACAACCAACAACAGGATAGCATTAACTATATAGGCTAATTAGGGTATAAATATTATTTTTATAATACTGCATTTTTCTATACATAATATGCTTTACATGTATAAATCTTAGATACCTTATTTCAATAAGGTTTTAAATTTTTTTAAAAGTCTCATATACCTTTTCTAGAAACTATTTCTAATACATTATTGCTTCTGTAGCCCTTGTTACTTTTAATGGTACTATTTAAAGAAAAGTTCATTTTTTTTCTTTGTGGGACATGAAAGCAACAATTTCCACACATAAGTCACCTATCTGACAACCCAATAAACCCTCATTGATTTAAATAATTTTTATTCCCTATCACCCATATCTCTCTATGTACCCACCCATCCATGTGTGTGCATGGGTGTGTGTGTATGTGAGCACCCTGCTGTGCATGCAGAGGTGAGAGAGCAGCATACAGGAACTGGTTCTCTTTCTGCCATGTGGGTCTGGGGGAATAAGCTTGAGTTGTCGGCCTTGGCAGCAAGTGCCTTTACCTGCTGATCCCTCTCACTGGCCCAGTTCTGATATCGTTCTGACCTATTATTGAGCCTGAGTTTTTGCTGTAAAGGTCATGAACACAGACAGACTTTTCCTTAAAGCTTCCTCATTTACTGGGCTAATGGTCTCATTTTATAGTGTTGGTTCAGCCCCAGCATAAATCCAATTTGGTCCTGAGGTATAATTTCATTCACTCATTTATTTGCTTGTTTATTCTGTGTATGTGTGTGTCACTAATAGTTGGCTCCAGGTCCTAAGGCAAGCGCTTTTCCACAGAGCTTATCCCTAGCATGAGACACTACTTTAGACTGGTATTATTCAATCTGGATTTCTGCATTTTAAGTTTCCTTCGCACTCAGTCCTTGTCTGGTGTCAAATAGCTGCTGTTTTCTTTCTTCTCTGAATACAGAGACCCACCGTCAAACCATCTCTGAAGGCTGCTTTAGGGTTTGTTTGCATTTCTCTAATCAATGTTTGCCATTTTTCAGGTTTAGTCTTAACTTCTTAAAGCAGTCAGCAGTTGAGGTTTTGAATTTCTTTTTTAATCAGTATTAATAAAATTACACATTTAAGGAGATTGTCCATTTGTTAAAATTCTAAATTCAAGAATATTAGCAGTGAGTTTTCCATTTATTCTTAATTTGTGTCAAATTATGTCCTTTTCTATTTTTTCCTTCTGGAGACAATTCTGTTAACAGTTTTTCCCAGAATTATCTTCAACTTTAGTGCATTGTGTGGTGGTATTGTGTTCCCCAAAATATTGTGCACCCTAATAAACTTATCTGGGGTCAGAGATAAAACAACCACAATGGCTAGAAAATGGTGGCACTCACATCCTTTAATCCTAGCACTTCAGAGACAGAAATCCCTCTGGATCTCTGTGAGTTCAAGGCCACATTGGAAATGGCCAGGCATGGTGACACACGCCTTTAATCCCAGGGACTAGTGGTAGAAAGCAGAAAGGTATATAAGGTGTGAGGACCAGAAACTAGAAGCATTTGGCCAGTTAAGTATTGGGCTGGTTAAGCTTTTAGGTTTTGAGCAGCAGTTCAGCTGAGAGCCATTGGGATGAGGACACAGAAGCTTCCAGTCTGAGGAAATAGGACCAGCTGAGAAGTTGGTCAGGTGAGGTTAGCTGTGGCTTGTTCTGTCTCTGACCTTCCAGTGTTCACCCTACCTGCCTCAGGTTTGATTTTATTAATAAGAACTTTTAAGATTCATGCATTGTTTTTAATCAGCACTTTCGCCGTCTGCTGCTACTTTGCTAACTCTCAGCATCTACTCTACAATCTCCTGATTACTCACTATAGGCGCACATCCAGACTGTTTGTCACTGTTCAGTTACAATTGTTTCCCACGTTCTTTGATGTATATGTTATTCAGAAGGCTATCTAAGAATGAGTTCTGCTGTCATTCCTGGTATCTGATGATGGTCAGAGTTCTGTATGGTGCCTATTTATTGTAAAAGTCTGCTGAGGTATGCTTTATGGATTAAAACACAACTGATTTCTAGAATATTCTTTGTGTACTTGACAGGGAAATGTATGCACTCATTAGACTGAACCACAGGCTGGGGGTGCAGTTCAGTGGTAAAGAATGCAAGGCCCCAAAGTCTATCTCCAGTACCAAGAAATGAGCTGGAAACAAGGCACAGAAGCACAGCCAAAATGCCTGCTCTCAGGAGGCTGGGGAGGAACGAGCTGAGGGCAGTCTAACTACATGGAGAGTCTGAAGCTATCCCGGGCCAGGAGTTAGAGTCTATCTGCAAAAACAAACAAAACCACATCTTGAAAAGCTGAAACGACTCAATTTATCTGTATCTTGACTCATTTTTTTTTTATTTATTTAGTCACGAAAATGTAAAACTTTTCCATTATGATGACAGAGTTGTCAGTTTCTTCTAACAGTTTACATGTTAAAACAGATCAAGGAGAGTTTTCAGCATTTACCATTATACAAAAAATCTTCTCTAAATAATGCTGCTTTAATGGTTTACTTTGTGTGACATTGGTACACATTGTTAGTTTAGTTATTACTGCCTGGATATAGTTCTCTATCCTTTTAATTGCATATTTGTCCATACCCTTAACGCATGTTGTTTATCAATATTCTAATATTTCACCTAATTCCATTTTATTCTTATAGATAATAATTACTGGTATGTCTGGATTTTATTTTTGTCTCCTTATTTTGAATTATTTACTCTGCTTTCTCTATGTAAATGTATTTTATTATTATTTCTTTTAATCATCTGTATGTGTATAGATATGTGCATTTGAGTGCCGGTACCCTCCCCCAAAGCTAGAGTCACAGGTGGTTGTGAACTGTTTGACGTGGGTGCTGGGAACTGAACTGACTAGTATGTGCTCTTAACCCCTGAGCCAACTCTCCAGTCCCTAATTTTCTATTCTTTACGTGGCTACCTCAAATAGTGGTGGTTTTTGCAACAGGGTCTCTCTACTAGCCCAGAACTCACTATGTAGATCAGGTTGGCCTGTAACTCACAGAGAGTCACCTGCTTCTGCCTCTTGAGTGCTGGGATTAAAGAAGTGCCACACCTGGCTTTGTTTTTTAAACTAAAAATTGTTGTGTTCTTCTGAAAGCAAGAAGAATGTACAAAACACCAGATGGGCTTTGGAGTCAATCTCTTGGAATTCCCAATCTGTTGGAATCTTGGTTTGCCATTTGCTAGAAATAGAGGTCTGGAGAAACTTCCTCCTTTCTCATTTCCCAGTTGTGACGTGAAATGGCTGCTAGGCTTACACAGACCACCTGCTGCTAGGTGCAAACACCTGCACCACACTAGGTGCTTTAGAAATGGCAGTCTTTTAGATACAACAGATGTATGTTCAAATTTTATCTGAGCAAAGGGGGTGATGTAGGTGGGTGGGGTGTTATTGAGATTCTAAATTTGGCAGAAGAGTTTGAATGAAGAAGAAACTTTTTAGCCCTAACTATAAAGTTTGAAACTAAGAATAATCCCTTTGCTTTACTATCAACTTAAAGTACTACTAAACTTACCCTTTATGGTATATACACAGGCAAGGCAGTCGTGCTATGGTATCTCCCTGCTGCAATTCCTCAAGGCATATTGCACATTCCCCAGCATCTTTACTCAGCACATCCTCTGTGAAGAAAACAATGAATTCAGTACAAGAAAACTAGCCATCAAACTGAAAAAAAAAAAAAAAAAAAAAAACCACCAAAGAATGACTTCTTCTACCTGTACAACCATACAAAACCCAGCACCTGTACTTGAAGTACTGTTCACACTGAGTGACGCTCATCAGATCTGCTTCTGGAAGGTGCCTTGCATTCCCATTGCACTGAGGCATAAGAGTAAGTCACGGCAGACTACCATAGTTCTCAACTTACACAAGGTTCTAATGCCAAAAGATCAACAACTCAGTCATTTGTAATTTGTAGTTAAGTCTTTCTGCTATGTATCAATATTAGTGTAGTGTCCAAGATAGTTAAAAAAAAGTTTAGTATAGTATGGCTGAAAAGACATGAATATAAACCACCACTCTAAGGTTTTTAATTAAAGGAAACAAAGAGAAATCACCACAGAAAACTGCTAAAAAGCTGCTTATCTTTAAAAAAAGAAAGAAAGAAAAAATAAGAGAAAAAAGCAGAAGGCTATCAGTGCCCTTGCTTAAATTCTGAAAGCAACTCAAGGAACTTGAGAGTTTCAGAGACTGGGTACAGGAGGGAACTCTTCACAGCCCTTCATGCCACACCAACCCCAGATCTGAGTGACTTCCATGCAGCACTGAGGGTATTCTAAAAACTCTGCGGCGTTTTCGAGGAAAAACCCCTTACTCCAAAGCAGATATGCCTGTAAAGGGTTCTGAAATTCTAATTTAAATTGTTTCAATATTATTTTATTTATTTGTTTGCTTATTTTTGAGACAGAGTCTTACTGTGCAGCCCTGGCTGACCTAGACTCACTATGTACACCAAACTGGCCTCAAATTCACAAAGATCCTCTTCCACCTCTGCCTCTGAGTGCTAGAAATAAAGGTGTGCAACACCACACCCAGACGACTGTTCAATTTTAACCCTGCTTCAACTAGCACGTTAACTAGAGATCCTTTGTGCCCTTTAAAAAAGCTGAAAATCATGCCATCACTGCAGAGTATGAATAAAAGACTTGCAGAGAATAGTGTGGCTCCCTCTCAATGATTCATTCTGAGACAGCAGATGGAGGGAAAATAGTCTATTTTGGTCCACAGAAAATCCTGGTAATGAACAACTTCCGTGGGGGGTAAAAAAAGGTATCAGCTCTCAAAAGCTAATGCATTATAATCAGCAACAACTACCGCAGAGATAAAAGAAAGTATTATACCATTTCCCTCACATTCCTGAACTTTACTGTTTCTCTGTTGACCCTTGAGGACCCCAGCCTTTCCCCTTTTCTGTTTTCTCCCTAGAGAGTTCTCTTCTGTCTCTCCCTTGACCCTTTTCTTATCTCCACTGAAGTCTTAGTGTCTAGCCTATCATTTAAGGACTCAGTTCACAGTCAAAGCACTAAATAGACAGATAGCAGGGAGAGCAAAAGGTTTCAACCCCAGCATTGCAAAATAGAAAAAACCACTTTGTAAAGGTCTGTAATTCTAAAAAATACAGTGTATTCCTACCACATAGATTCTATCTGCAAAGACAAATCAAACAAACGTATGAATGAATTTTCTAATAAACTTCAAAACTATTTTTATACAACCCATAACTATGACATTACTGGCTTTATATAATCCCAAATAAGAAAAATACACTCCCATAAGTTATGACACACAACCCTAGTACACAGAAAGCTTAGGCAGGAGGACTGCAAGTTCAAGGCAAGCCTGGATCATACAGGGACCTTGTCTCAAAAGAAATAATTAAAAGCAATCAAAACTGCAGCACACATTGATCTTAAAACATAGCAGTCTCGCCGGGTGGTGGTGGCACACGCCTTTAATCCCAGCACTCGGGAGGCAGAGCCAGGCGGATCTCTGTGAGTTCGAGGCCAACCTGGGCTACCAAGTGAGTCCCAGGAAAGGCGCAAAGCTACACAGAGAAACCCTGTCTCGAAAAAACAAAAAAAAAAAAAAAATAAAAATAAAAAAAAAATAAAAACATAGCAGTCTCTTCTAGCTAACAATGTGTTCAGACTTCAGCAGAAAACAACTCTCAAGTCTTATCACAAAATAAGATGAATGAGATGAGCATGTGAAAAACCAATGCCATTATTATTTTCCTGTAACTCCACATTATAGATTCAACATGAAATAGAAATATGTAGAACTTTTTAACACGCTCTGAATATATTGTTGAGAGAAAAATAAATGACTTCTAACACTTCTAGGCTAACCTATAACGAAGTCTCATTTATTACAATAAGCATTTTTTATAAACTTTTCTATGACAATTTTAGTATTTATTAAAGCTAAAATATATAATTGAAGTTTTTATTTAAAAATAGTATTTTATTCTACATATAAAACTCACACAATAAAGGCAAATCCAACCTATAAAACTGTATTAGGAATATAGAATATAAGAATTAAGAATAAGAATTATATTTTAAGAATTCTATATAATGAATGCTGTTTTAAACTTGATGGGGGCAAGTATGAACTCTCAAATACTTTCTACCATAATTCAGAATATGGTATTAAAGCCAGTTATTTTGATCTTTAATTCTATTCAGTTCCAGTACAATCACAACTGTACTTTCAGTATCAAGACAAGCACACCCACACACAAACACCCCAGACAGCAGCTTACAGCCAAAGCTCAACCTCTGCTGGAAACAGCTTCCTGTAAACCTCTGTCAGACAATTAAAAGCCAATGTTAACACTCCAGCTACTCAATGCTCAAATGTAATCTGCTAAGTGACTAAATTAGAATATGTTCATTCTTAAAGTAAAACCTCATAATCACTGTTTCAAGCAAATAATGCTTAGTTTTTCAAAATTTAAAGTCCCCCTATAAAATGTACCCATGCAATGTGAAAATTGAACTGCGTTTTTCAAAGTGTCCACCACAGGCCAAACACATCTGGAGCAGTTAAGAGTGAAACTGGTACAGTGCATACCATTCTACCTCGCTGGCTCCTTATTATCTGTGTATTAATTGTGACATACAGATAAGGGAATCTCAACACAGAAACAGGTATCTGAGCTTCTCTGAGTTTTACAATATACACCTGCTTCAGAAAGGGAATTGATCATTAAAGAAGGGAGAGGCAGGAACAGCAGGTCAGAGTAGGAAGTTGAGGTGGGCATTGTGGACATTCCTATAACCACACCCAGAAGGCCAAGATGGGAGGAGGGTATTCACGGACAGCTAGGGTACATGGTGAGAATGGGAGTGGGGGGAACGATGAGACCACCCACAAAAATTTATGGGTTGGTCATGGTGGCACAATACACCCAGCAATTAATTGGGAGGCAGAGGTAAGAGTATCTCTCCATGAGTTCAAGGCCATCCTGGTCTACATCCTGGGCATCTTCCAGGACAGCCTAGACTACATAGTGAGATCCTATCTCAAAAACAAAAAACAAAACTAAATTAAAAAGTTGAAAATTGAAAACAATACAGATTTCCATTTTGCTAGTAGTTTAATAATCAACCTCTGAAGCATCCTATTACTTGTCTTTAGTATCAACATTGGAAATGTATTCAAAATATTACAGTTAGGATTTTAAAGAATTATGTAAAATACTTTGTAAGTTACAAAACACTCCATGAAATTTGTTTTATTAGTAGGAAGGATTTTATGGAGTTCTTCAAAAACAAAGCCAGTTAGCATCCTATTCCTTTTCCTCCTCATGCTGATACTCCAATTGTTCAAAAAAATCCATGTTGAAGGAACATCCGACACACTTCTGACCTAGCCATCCTTGCACACTCATTATCCTGGCCAGACCAGAACAAAAGCATGCAGATGAGTGTGCCTAACACTGCCTATGCTGTGGCTTCATTCACATGAGGCAATACAAACCTCACTTTATTACGTTCTTTTGGACATACTTGTATTTTATGTTAGTCTTATACAATAACGATGGCTATCTACATTCACACAGGAGTAAAAAGCCTCAAGGGAGTTAAGCAACTTAACCTGGGCACTAAATTAGTTGTGTCCTAGGACCAAAACTTGGATTTAGGTTGGCTAATTAAGTAGGTTTTTGCCTGCTTCATGAATTTTGCTATAAGGCATAATTTTCCTTCATTTTTAAAAAGTTTCACATTAAAGTAGCATAAATATTGATGCAAATGAACAATTTTAGACAACCATAAGTGTGTGACATTCTCAAGCTGGAGAGGACCACATATTTAGAGAAAGTATTCTTTTTTTAAAAAAACTCTGTGTGTGCTAGTGCCCTCGGGTCAGAGGTCTTGGATCCATCCTGCAGAGCTGGGGTCCTTCCTATGAAGTTGTGAGTGGCCTGATACAGGTGCTAAGAATTGAACTGGGGTCTTCTGTAAGAGCAGCACATTCTGAACCACAGAAGTATCTCTCTCCAGCCCCTGGGGAACGTGTTCTTGAGACTGGCCACACATCATCGTTAGGCGTTAATAACACATTGTAAAGGTGGCAGTACAAAGTCGCTCACACTCCACTGCTTCAGCAGCTTAAAAGCAATCCTGGCCAACAATATTTTCTATTATAAAAGCAATAGTATTATCTGTGCCATCTACAGTGGCCACATACCGACTGGAATCAGCTCTTGAATTTTCAACTTTACTTGTGGTAAAATATCAAACCTCAAAATATATGTTAATGACATACATTTAAAAGCTCATTATAAACTATAAATTGATATTTCACTTACAGCTTCTCAAGCTCTTTAAGTTTGCATTGTCCAAAGAGATTACTTACAATTCAAGCAGCCAACTATGCAAAATAAATATTTAGCACGTCCAAGCACATATCCATATAGTTATTGTGGATCAAGACAACATGAAGAAAAGCAGACAGCCAAAAATCTCCAAAAGCCAAAACAAAACCAAGGCCGATTGTGAGGCAGCCAGGATTCCATGCACAAGTCTCAATCACCACAGTCACTTTCAGACAAGCATCCAAACAGGAGGTTCATCTTTCCAGCCAAAACGATGCCGAGCACTATCACGGATCAGGCGTTTTACCTGAAGCTTTACTTTTTCTTGACCCCTCAATGATAGCAGAAGAAAACAAAAGCAGCTGAAATGTGAAATAATCCCTAGAAAAATCAAGAATTAAAAAAAAAAAAAAAAAAAAATCACAATATTAGTAGAAAGCAATTACTCAAATAATGAAAAGTGGGGGCTCTTATTAATATTTTCAAATATTATCTCTTAATTAGTTTAAAGAGTTAATATTAATATTTGACAGTTCAGGTCCAAAAGCTGTTGTTTTATTTAAACACTGTAACACAGCTTATAAATGATATTTAACAAAGTGAGGCTGATTTTTAAGTTAAATATATCAATAAAAATATGGTATCAACCTTTATTAGTGTGCTTCAAACTGGAAATCCCTGGTGAGTGTTGGTTCTTGACCCATTCAGAATCGTGTTCTGGCTCACCTTGCAATGACTAGCTTCTCTGCCCCGATGCCTCCAAAGTCAGCATGTGTATGCTTTCTTTTGTGTAAATATAACTAAGAACTGAGTCTATTAATCATGCAGCTACCCTTCAACTGTACTGTTACAATCTAAAAATAAGATCAACTCCTTAGCTTTCAGTGATCGCTCAGCTTTAAAATCCTAAGCATTGAATTTTAGATTGGATTGGAGGCCAACTTGAGCTACACTGTAATGTAGTCCACATGTCTCAAAGGCAAACAAAAATATTACTTAAAAGCAGAATTTTTAATAACTTAAAAATTATATGCCTGGAAATACTTGGGAAATTCACACTTAACATCTCTAAGAAAATGTGACCAAAGTGAAAAATAGACTTGGACCTGGAATGGGAAAACTGGAACAGAAAGGATGAAGAGATGGTTTTCAATCACATTTCCATTCCCAAGGTGATCTAAATGCAAACTCCAAATGAAGTACCGAATAAAGCTAAGTTCCTTACAGGCTGCAAACAGCCATGCAAGGCACCTAAGGAATGAGCACCCTGTGGCATTGTTTCCTAATCTTCCAAACTGTCAATCAAGGCCCCTTTTCTTTCCCACAAAAAGAAAACATACAAAATCACAAGTATTTGCTATACTGTAATCAAATACTGTCCCAAATGGCACTCTACTCATAAAACCTTAAATTGTTGAAGATGGAAACAAAAAAACAAACAAAAAACCACGGGGGGGGGGGGCACGAAAACATCAAACTATGCTTTGAACTAAGATTCAGGATCATTTGTTCTGAATCACTACTACAGAGGGGAAAATCAGTTACTGAAAAAACAAAAATCTATTATTTCTACAGGATTTTCAAGCTTAATTTATTACTGTGTACTTTTAAAATTATAATAATGCATAAAGGTAGGTTCAAAATGGCAATAAATTTGAATGCAGAAACAAAAATCTCATCCCAAGCCCGTTAAAACAAACTATCACATATATATAGCTTAGAGAGCTTCAGGTTTGATTCTAAACTTGTAGTTTATTTAGGAACATTTGAAGGTGGCATCTACCTCATAAAGCAGTGTGTAGCATGAATTTTAAAGGTTCTTATTAATAAAATCAAACCTGAGGCGAGTTATTGGGGTCCATGCTGGTAGATCAGAGAGACAGAACAAGCCACAGCTATCTCACCTCGCCGGATCCTCAGCTGGTCTTGTTTCCTCAGACTGGAAGCCTCTGAGTCCTCATCCAGAATGAATCTCAGCTGAATTACTGCTCAAAAGCCTGAATGCTTAACCAGCCAAAATCTTAACCAGCCAAATGCTTCTAGTTTCTGGTCCTCACGCCTTATATATCTTTCTGCTTTCTACCACCACTCCCTGGGATTAAAGGCTGGCTTTCTGGGATTAAAGGCATGTGTCACCATGCTTGGCTTTTTCCAATGTGGCCTTGAACTCACAGAGATCCAGAGGGATTTCTATCTCTGGAATGCTAGGATTAAAGGTGTGAGTGCCACCATTTTCTAGCCTTTGTATCTAGTGGCTGTCTGTTCTCTGACCCCAGATAAATTTATTAGAGTACACAATATTTTGGGGAACACAATACCACCACAGCGGTGGCAAGACATGACTAATACTTGACTATTAGTTATTGGACCTGGCATGGGGCAGGTTATACTGAGATGATTAATGGTCTGTTACTACTAACCACACACACACACACACACACACACACACACACACACACACACACACACCAAAAACCATTTTAGATAACCTTAAGTGTATGAAATTCTCAGGCTGACGAGGACCACATTTTTAGAAAAAGTATTCTTTTTTTTAAATGTAATTTCTTAACACTCTGTGTATATGTGTGTGCCTGTACATGTAGAAATGCAACAATAGAAGAGAAAACAAATCCAGAAAAGAACTCTAATACCTCTAGGACTACAACGTATGATCATTATCAAGAACGAAAAAGTAGGGCAGTGGTGGCGCACGGCTTTAATCCCAGCACTTGGAAGGCAGAGGCATGCAGATCTCTGTGAGTTCGAGGCCAGCCTGGTCTACAGAGCAAGATCCAGAACAGGCACAAAGCTACACAGAGAAACCCTGTCTCGGGGGAAAAAAAAAAAAACCCGCCCCGCCCCCCCAAAAAAAGAATGCAAAAGTACATATAACCTTGACTGAGCGTAACTACAAGACATACATAAAAGTTCAGAATATGTACAGAATGGTCATGTAAAGTATATGTAGAAAGAACATATGAATGTGTCTACATAAACATGAATGGGGACATGGATTAGCAATAGAGAACATTCATGAGACCTGGAGTTTTATGCAAAACAAAAACAAAACAAAACACACACACACACACACACACACACACACACACACACACACACACACACACGTAAATAATCCCTGCTGGAAAGAGGTTAGAAACACAAGCCATCTCTGGGGAGGGGGCTTTTCACAGGGTATTTTCTGTCTCTGCACTGTAACCATGCAAACATACCTATTCAAAAAGAAAAGTTCACTCACTTTAAAACGGAGTAAGAACAAAGATGGCAGGCAAAAGCAATCAAAGCAACCCCATTTGGAAGGCCATTCTCCCTGAGTCTTAAACTGCTGCTTCTGTATCCTTTAGGGCATCTTCTTAATGGACACCCGTACAGCAGAATCAGTTCCAGAGCTAAGGGAGGATGTGCCTCATAGAAGAGGCATGGCTTCCTTGAGCTCCCCTTCATCACAGCCACTCACTGACGTGGGAGCCAAGGCTTCAGGACAGACAAAAGGCTTTTCTGCCTGTTGGTATTTCATGAGTAACAGAATCCTTTGATTTTGACCCCAGACCAGAGTTTTACATGTTATCCCAGAGTTCACACAACCATGGCAGGTTAACTGGGTATGGCAAGGTAAATCAAGCATTTACAGGTTGAGAAGTGCATATCAAAATAATATCAAATGACTAGGGTGGAGCACTTGCTTAGTATGTACAAACTGGGCTGTGATCCACAGTACTGCAAAATCACCATCACCATCAAATGATGACATTAAAACAGAATATTGCTAAAGCCTTATATGAGAGAGTTAAAAAAATAACATATATACATACATATATGTATATGTATTTGGCCCCTATACATATGCATACACGTGTAAAAACACCTATACACATATGAACATGTACATATAATCAAATTATATAAAACCAGAAAAATTCCTACTAGGCTATTAGCACCAACACGACTGAAGTGACTTTAAATCCAAGAAAAATTGGTAAAACCAGTTACAATGTGGGATTTTACTAAAATTTCTAAATTTGTCAGATTTATGTAGATCAAATAATACCCTCTTAGGAAGGCCATTGATTATTTCCATAACACAACCAACTCAATTTATGTATTACTAAGCTGCTGAAGTAGTCAGGTATGATGGCGCATGTCTTTAATCCCTACCGAGACAGAGGCAGGCAGATCTGAGTCTGAGCCTCACTGGTCTACACGGTGAGTACCAAGTCAGTCAGGGATGCCCAGGGATAGGCAGTGAGAACCTATCTCAAACAAATAAAACAAAAACAAAACTAAAGTGCACAAGACCTTTTCACTCTACAGAAAACATACTTCGCTTAGGTTCTAGTTGCTTCAGTTGTTGTGACATTTTGACTGAGAGAAACTCGGAGGTAAAAGTGTTTATTTGGATTATACTTTCAGGTCACAATCCATCACTGAGGCAAGTCAAGGAAGGAACTCAAAATCAAGTAGGACATGAAGTACAGACCAAGGAGGAATGATGCTGACTGGCTTGTCCACAGGCTCATGTTTAGCTACCTTTTGAAAAATTTGTTTTTATGTACATTAATGTTTTGCCTGCATGTATGTCTGTGGTCCATGTGTGCCTGGTGCCTGAGGAGGTCGGAAGAAGGAATTGGATGCCCTGGACTGGAGTTACAGAGGGTTGTGAGCTTGTCATGTGGGTCCTGGGGAACAAAGCTGGGCTCTCTGTAAGGGCAGTTAAATATTCTTAATAGCTAGCCCTTCAGCTACCTTTTAATTCAGCCCAGGCTAATGGCACCACCCACAGTGGGGTGGGCCCACTATATCAATTAGCAATTGAGAAAATGCCCTAGAGACAAGGCCCTAGATCAATCTCATCAAGATAATTCTTCAGTGAGGTTCCTCTTCCCAGGTAGCTCTACGTTTGGGTCAAGTTGACAACTAACTATGACAGCTTATAATCATTATTGATAAAAAGCAATGATGTACTTAACCATAAATAATCAATTTGTTTGTGTCAAGTTGACAACTAAACCACAAATAATCAATAGGTTTCTGTCAAGTTTACAGCTAAAACTATGACAGCTTATAATCATTATTTACAGAAAGTAATGATGCATTTAACCACAAATAATCAATGAATTTCAAAAACAGAGTGGTATGAACAGTGCTCTATAACATCAAAATCAAAAGCAATTCCCACTATATCTCTCTACCAAAATTACCTTTAAAATTAGTAAAAGGAACAAAGCATATTAAGTTGGCAAAGCTATTAAAAATTTATTCTTAAGGGGCTGGAGAGATGGCTCAGGGGTTAAGAGCACTGGCTGCTTTTCCAGAGGTCCTGAGTTCAATTCCCAGTAACCAACCACATGGTGGTTCACAACCATCTGTAATGAGATCTGGTGCCCTCTTCTGGACTGCAGGGACATATGCAGGCAGAACACTGTATACATAATAAATAAATAAATCTTTAAATAAATAAATAAATAAATCTCAAAAAAAATTAAAAAAAATTCTTAAAATGTTTATTATTAAAATATAGAGAATGAAAAGAAATAAGCTATTCAGTATCTGGCATTAATAAATTTTAGCTTTATTTAAAACTATTATCTTCTTTGAAAATATCAATTAAATATTTTAGCTTTGCCTGAAGTAAAAAAACACATATTACAATGAAAAAAAATACAACCAAAGATATTTTAAAGAGTAAATTATGTGAGAAAACATGTGAAATGTACACTGATGAAATATAAAAATTAGAGGAAAATATTATTGATTTTGGGTAGTTGAAGAAGGGTCTCATGTAGCCCAGGCTGGCCTGTAATCCTGCTTCTCCTGCCCCCCACCTCCTGGGTATATCATTATATAATAACTGCTCCGCCACACTCTGACATAGAGAAGAATTCTTTTCAAACAAAACTCTCAGATGCACTGAGGAGGTGATAACTATGAGTGGACTGAGGAAGCTGTCAGTCGTCTTTAAGAGCAAAGAGGTTCACAGTTGTGTTGTAGCTGAGGAGACAGCAGAGCTCCCTGAATTACAGGTTTCAGAGCAAAGGACGAGTGTCCCGTTCACAGTCTTCGCCTGTGGGTGACCTCAGAGCAATGTTTTCAAACACTTCATGGTCAGAGATGCAAAAATCCAGCAATATCAGAAATCAATACAATTCAATTAGACCATTAGAAAAAAATCTACCAACACATTCTAACACCAAAAGAAAAAGAAAAAGCCCAAAATCTCAGTACTTGGAGAGGCCAAAGCAAGAAGTTTATTAAGTTTGAGGCCAGCCTGGGCTACAGATTCTGTTTCAAAAACAAACCTAACTAAATTTAATAAATTAAGCTGTTTTTTTTGTTTTAAAAAAGAAAATAACAGCCGGGCGTTGGTGGCTCACGCCTTTAATCCCAGCACTCGGGAGGCAGAGCCAGGCGGATCTCTGTGAGTTCGAGGCCAGCCTGGGCTACCAAGTGAGCTCCAGGAAAGGCGCAAAGCTACACAGAGAAACCCTGTCTCGAAAAACCAAAAAAAAAAAAAAAAAAAAAAAGAAAGAAAATAACACACACACACACACACACACACACACACTACTCAAGCTCAAAGCAAGCATCCATTCAGCAAGTTAATGCTGAGTAAGAAAAAGCAGCATGCCCCCCAGTGCCATGGTTATCCCATAGAAAGTTTATGAGTGTTTCAGTAAGACAAAGATAAACACGCAGAGAGCTTGCTAGGAATTTCCTTTCAGATGACATTTACATGCGCACAATGTCCAGAGCACTAAAGCCAGTACTAGACCTGGTTCTGCTTCCTGGCCACCAAGAAATAGGAATACATTTCCTGTTACACACTCCTATCTCCTCAGGGCCAATGAAATGGGACCAAAGAATCATGACCTGAAAGCAGGGGTCAAAATCAACCTCTTTTTAAGCTGGCTTTTGGATATTTTTGTCACAGTCACTGAAAAGCTAACCAACAAAACCAGCAACATGAAGTTGCCATCCTTGACCCCAACAGTAGGAATAAACCTAGACACTAAGGACACAGGTTCTCTGAACACCAACAAATGCACAGACCAGGTTCCTAGATAGGAGCATATACAGTGTCTCTCTGTGGGATGAATCTCAAGCTCTGGATCAGCTTATATTCAAGTGTCTGGAACTCACCTTCTCTCAGAGTTCCTCTATAAATACAGGTGTCTGAAAATAAGCCTGACTAACTATTAACTACCTATAAAGATTCGCAATTAGTTAATATACACTTTATAAATAAATTTCAAATTTTCAGATCTAGCTACTTCTGGAAGTCTACACAAGATACAAATGACTATTATCGTACTGAATAAGAATTCTTGTTTAAGCATTAACATAATTTAGAGGCCCAATCTAGTTGAGTTGGTGTCAACATTTAGGAATTCAAACACAAAACTACAAACAGCCTTGTGACCGGAAAGACTCAGCTTCAAAGTCTCTGACTCACTTGCTCTAAACTTTATGATAACATAATATAACAGATGCTTTGCTTAGGCATTAAAGAGGCCACCTCCAATCAGACTCACCATCAACGTGGTAAGTGGTATTCTGGGGCTTTGCCTTTAACCCAATTAGAATTCCCCACACCCAAGATAGACACGAACTTTACCAATGTGCCACCTCTCTGTAAGCCCTAGATCATGATGTACAGCCAAAGATCCTTCTTCACTCACCTGTGTGTCATCACAGCCCATAGGCTAGTTTTAAAATTAAAAACTATCTAAAATTTATGGAAGTTTTGCTTATTGTTGTAAATGTTTATAGAAAGACTCAGGCCTAGTTATTTTTCAAAAGGGCTTTAACTTTGTTTCTGAGCAGAGTGAGTGAGTGAGTGAGTGAGTGAGTGAGAGAGTGTGTGTGTGGGGGGGTGTCAATAACCACTAAGTAGTATAGGAAGCATTAGGGGCAAACTCTTAACACTTGAGGAGAAGGCTGCTATTTTTTAAGACTGCTAACATGCCTTTCAAGTGGCTTTGTTTTGTTTTTTTATAGTTAAAACTCTACAGGAAAATTTAGAGGACTCGCTAAGGCCACAGAGTCACTCTGACTCATTCATTCAGGCAACCTAGAAAAAAACCTGTTAGTTATAATACTGAACAGTCTGCCCAGAAGACCCCCAACACCACAAGAGAACAATACTTTGGTAGTAACCCTAGTACTCTCCTCACTTGCTGCCAGCTAAGGCTTCTCCATTCTTTGTCCTTGGGTTGTACTCCTTGGCTTAGCTTAGCACTTACCAAGACAAGAGCCACTGTATTTAGTTACACTTTGAGACAACCTAGTAGACAAATTTAATAATGTAAACATGGTTGAGTCAGGAAATGAAAAGCTGTCAAGTATCCTAACATTTAGGTAGTGTTCTAGATATTTAAAAAAAAAAAAATATGAAAGATCCTGCCCCCGGACTTCCCTTTTAGACAAGAGGTGAGTGTCTGGGCCCAACCTAGATCCCATCCCTGGGCACCAGCCACTCCGAGGAAGACCTACACAACTTGGCCCCAGGTTCTGGCCACCGGGCAGGTTTCCTTCTAGCCCTACCAGGAAGGCTCCCCTTCTCCAAGACCCCCGGCAGACCCTGCAATCTCCACGCCCTGCCCCCACGCCCATCCACCTGAGACCCCAACCACTTCCTGAGACTTAGAGACTGGCCCCAGCTACCATCCTGCCCCGGACTTCCCTTCTGGACAAGAGCTCCCATCCTGCCCCAGACTTCCATTCTGGACAAGAACGCCCATCCTGTCCTGGACTTCCTATCTGGACAAGAGCTCCCATCCTGCCCCGGAGTTCCCATTTGGACAAGAGAGCTCCCATCTGGACAAGAGAGAGAGACTTCCTGAATCTGTCAGCTCTGTCTGGACAAAGTACGCTGATAAGACCAAGAACGAACCACAAGGAGATTGGCAGACATCAAGGCAGAAGTACATACAACAAAATAAAGAGCAATACAGCATCACCAGAACCTAGCCCTCCTCCAACATCTAGACCTGATCAAACATCTAGATACATCAAAAATTGGAAGAAGCAGAAGAAAACAGCCTTATGAATAACATCATGAAGAAGGTAGAGGCTTATTTGGAGGAAAAGACAAAAAAAAATGGGAAGAACGCTATAAAAACTAGAGGAAAGGACAAATAAAGTAGAAGAAAACAATAAAGTCCTGGAAGAAAACAATAAAGCACTGAAAGAAAATCATGAAAAAGCAATGAAACAAATGAAGGAAACAGTCCATGACCTGAAAAGGGAAATAGAAAAAATGAAAAAATAAACAAACAGAGGGAATGCTGGAAATAGAAAATTTGAGTAAACGATGGGGAACTTCAGATGCGAGTATAACCAACAGAATGCAAGAGATGGAAGAGAGGATCTCTGGCGTTGAAGGTACGGTAAAAGAAATAGATTCATCAGTCAAAGAAAACACTAGAGCCAACAAAGCCATGAACCAAAATATCCAAGAAATTTGGGACGCCATGAAAAGACCAAACCTACAAATAATAGGGATAGAAGAAGGAGAAGAATACCAACTCATGGAAACTTTGAAAGCCAGAAGGATCTGGACAGATGTAATGCAGACACTAGCCTAGACTAATATACCCAGCAAAACTTTCAATCATAGATGGAGTGAACAAACATTCCAAGACAAAGCCAGATTTAAGCAATACTTATCCACAAACCCAGCCCTACAGAAAGCACCAGAAAGAAAATTCCAACCTAAGGAAGTCAGATACACCCTCGAAAACACAGGCAATAAATAAAGCCACAGCAGTAAACCCCAAAGAAGAGAACTACACACATACTACCACCAAAAAATAACAGAAATGAACAATCACTGGTCATTATTATCCCTTAATATCAATGGACTTAATTCACCTATAAAAAAGACATAGGCTTACAGAATAGATACGAAAGCAGGACCCATCTTTCTGCTGCATACAAGAAACACATCACAAATTCAAAGATAGACACTACCTAAGAATAAAAGGCTGGGAAAAGACTTTCCAATCAAACGGTCTTAAGAAACAAGTGGGTGTAGCCATCCTGATATCCAGCAAAATAGACTTCAAACTAAAATCAATCAAAAGAGATCAAGAAGGGCATTACATAAACATCACAGAAAAGATCCACCAAGATGAAGCTTCAATTCTGAACATTTATGCCCCAAAGACAAGGGCACCCACATATGTAAAAGAAACATTACTAAAGCTTAAACCACATATAAAACCCCACACATTAATAGTGGGAGACTTCAATACCCCACTTTCACCACTGGACAGATCTCCCAAATTGAAACTTAACAGAGAAATAAAGGACTTAACTGATGTCATGACTCAAATGGACTTAATCAATATCTACAGAACATTCCATAAAGGACAGTTATTTTATGGATATATATAAATATTTTAAACATAATTATGAAGTACAATGGCAGAACAATGGAGCAAGTACAGAAACAAAACTATCAATGTTTAGCCTCAGATTCTGAACTTGAATGAGAATTTTTAGTAAATGAATTTCAACTAGATTAAGTAAAGAAGACAGTTTCATAAGACAAAAAAATTAGGACATAACCAATACATTTACTATTCAAAGTAACTGCTAGAAGTTTTTTCCACTTATACACTGGTAAATGAAAAAAAATGCTTGTCACCACTGTGATACTAAGGCTAGAGACACTACCTTCCTAAAACACTTGACAAAGTTATCTGAAGAATATATTCATCTCATCAGCTCTAACTGTCTTATTCACTGTATCATAGCACTTAGCACAGTATCTTATACATAAGTACCCAAAAAGATAGTTGCCAAACTTAGTCTTTCAACAGATTTTACTAATTACTCGTATTCTCACCATGCACTTTATATCTAAGCCTCAGATGTCATTTCTTCTTCTTCTTTTTTTTTTTTTCTTAATGGCATTTAGGTATGCACCAAGTGCCTCTATTTACTTACTTCTTTGCATCAAGAGACAGGGTCTTACTATGTGAACAGCCCAGGTCTGAGTTCAGACTCGGCTATGCAAAGTTATTTATAGGCAAACACCACAAAATCCAAATCAAGTTTGTTTTTCTATTAGCCAGGAGGAACAATTTGATTTTTAATTCCTGAATTTATTCCACTTGTTCTGTGATGACACTAAGGACTGTATTCCTAGGGTCAGGAGAGAATACTCTGGTCCTACACGCCAGACCTAAAGCAACTGCCAGGTAGCACAGAAATGAAATTTATCTGTGGGTTCAAAGAGACAGACAAAGTTTCAGTTTCCACTTCCTACCCTTATTTCCTCCCACAGTTGTCTATTATATTTATGAACAAACCCTATACCTACTGTTAACAATGTATCATTTATTAGACATTCCTTTAAGAGTTATTTATGTTTATGTGGACAGGTGCTTTACCTGTATGTATGTCTGTGCACCACATGTGTGCAGTGCCCATAGAGGCTAGAAGAGGGTGTCAGGGCCTCTGGAACTAGAGTTACAGAGTTGTAAGCTACCATGGGGGTGCTGTGAATTGAACCTGGGCCCTCTGGAAGAGCAACAAGTGTTCTTAACCACTGAGAAATCTCTCCGGTCCTTCACTTATTACATATCTTAAACTTTTTTTTTTTTTCTGAACAAAGTCATGATAAACATTACTTTTTCTTTAGGCCTAACTTAAACGACTGTATTCAGCACAGCAGTTCTCTTCTGGAGTGGGGAGGTGAGGGAGTCTTGGCCATCCTATTTTTATGGTCACATCATTTGCCTTTTCATTTCCACTCTCTCTCGTGTCCCAGTGGAATTTTCCAGGATATCTAATGTGTCTTATTACCAAAAAAAAAAAAAAACAAAAACACCTAACTGTGGAAAAGATATGATAATTCTTTGTTACCAAGCCAGATACTAAGAGTTTTAAAAAAAAATAAAATAAAAGACAATGCCACTCTTGCCATTAAATTGTCTTGGAAAATGTATTTATTTTCACTTACGAATAGATATAACCTAATTAACATACAAATGTATCTTGAGATGAGAATTTGAATTCTTTCCTGCCCTTAAATTTTGCTTCAAACATGAAATTCACATTATTTATGGCAATGCTAAATTACAATGTTATTTAAGGCATTGATTGAACTTACCATTATAGGTTATTCTTGGCTTTGTTAAACACATCACAAGATGTAAATCCATTTCATCTGAAGGTACAAATTTTGAGCATACCGGGCACTTAAATCCTAAAACATAAAAGAAACCCAAGTTATTTAACTATTCTGAATATCAAACTATAGTTTTTTAAAAGTCATGGAAGACCAAAAGTATTTAAAACTTCAATATTAGACTTAAGAAATGCATTGTAGTACTTACGTACAACTCAATTGGTGGTGGATGTGACTAGAGATCACTGTGATTTAAATCAGTGTATGAAGATTGTCCCATTATCCTAATAATCAAGTCAAATGAGAAGAGTGCACTCCATCATAAATTCCCTCATGGATTCCTATCACTTAGGTTATTCTCGTTTCTGATTTTTAAAAAATTTTTAAAATTCTCTCTCTCTTTCTTGAGGTTGTCGCCTCAGCTTGTAAGGTCTTGGCTACTGCTCCAGGGCCATGCCTGCCTGCCACTGTCATGCTCCCCCACCATGGTCAATGGACTCACCCTCTGAAACTGTAAGCCCCAATAAACTCTTCTATGGTCATGGCATCTCTTCATCACATCAACAGAAAAGTAACTATGGCAATCCCTTAGCACTATTCTACCCAATCCAGTAATTTAAACACACACTGATAAAGAATGCAAAAGCTTTGTGAACAACAAAGCAGGTCTATCATCTAAGACTCCTGAGGTTTACATTACCACTTGCTACACTTGGAGATGGTTTGCGTTTGCACCTCCAGAGTTCCTATGTTCAAAGCTTCATCACCAACTCTTTTGAAGTGCAATCCTTCAGAATGTGGTTCCAGTAGGTGGTTGTTAGTTCACTGAGGACATGTGCTCCAAAATATTAAAGCAGTTCTGATGAGATTTCAAAGTAATTTTCCCAACACTAAGTTGTCATGCAAGGCTCAGCCTAAGCTTTTAATGGCTCCCTGGCTTCTTGCTGGCAAAGTAATACCTCACCTCCATATCCTCATCCTCATCCCACACCCACCACTGTGGTACCAATCATCATGAGGCCTTTTATCAGTGCCAAACTGATGCCAAGTGCCAAGTCCACGAGCCTCCAAAAATGTGAGCTACAGCAGCCTTATGCAATCAATCAGTCATGCTTGGTTCTTCATTATAGTAATGAAGAACTGACGAAGAAGTGGCCTTTCTGCCACACCATACTAAGTCCTAATGCAAATTAAAAAGAGCAACAAACCAAGAGAGGCATTCACAGTCACTTTTGATACTTAAATGCTAGATTCTTTCATGCAATATTCAATGTGGACTAATATCTGCCTGAAGTGCTCTATTAAAATCAAACTCACATACTAAATGGGAGAATGTTAGTTACCTCACAAAGACACAGTCTGGAATGTTCATGGAGACTCAGATGTAAGCTGAATTGAGAAGACAGAAACCAAGACAAGTACAGAAAAGGAGGCCTCCAGGAGGCCCTTGGGTAGATGATGTTCTGAGAGAAGGAGGAGAAGCACTCTGAGAGATGAGTAACCAGTGAGGGAAGAGACATTCTACTTCTAGGATGTGCAGGTTCTTACAGGAACTGTCTTCTCTCAACTGTAGGTGGTACTATCACTGGGTAGGTATAAGAAAGGTAGCTGAACAAACCCAGAAGCAGCATTCCTCTGAGGTTTCTACTCAAGCTCCAGCTTCTGAGTTTCTGCCCTGACTTCCCTTCAATGATGGACTGTAACTGTGAGCTGAAATAAACCCTTTCCTCCCCAAGTTGCTTTTGGTCACAGTGTTTGTCACAGCAACCGAAGACCAAACTAGGACAGCGAAAAAAGAAGAGAACCGGAATAAAGACAAATCAAATCTCACACTGTAAAAGAACTCTCTTCACAGTCTACCTATAGAGACAGATATATATATATATAGTCTATGTATAAGAGAAAACAGACATCAAGGTTTCTTGGTCTACTGTAAGTCCTGTCTTTGACATAAAACAGTCAATGGGGGTTTTTAAGGGACCTTTCTATTAAGCACAATACAACAAAGGAAAGGAAAAAAATACACGGAAGCAAATTCAAAAGATGGCAGACAAACAATATTTATATTATCTATCTAAAACAAATGGGCAGTATCATTACCATACAAAGAACTCTTAAGAATCAATATGAATAAAGGCAAATACTGTAGTTTTTAAAATGGGCAAAATTTCTAAACAGCCCCAAGCACTCCTTGGTGTGATATACGGAGAACAAACTATACCTATATATACTCGGGTCAAATAGAATTTGAATATAATCATGAATTTAGAAAAGGTCTTTAACATACAAATGTCAATCCAGAAAACAGAAGGAAACTTGAACAGTTTGAACCCTGATCCTTCCTAAACCTGTAAGATTTTTGATTCATGTGGGTTGTTACTGGTTACTTTCTTTGATTTCCATCTTATATGTTAAAGACACACACACCCGCCCCTGTAACTGTTCTCAATTATCCAGTTATAATTCAAGAAGCTTCTGCATCCATGAAACAAGAATGAGAGGCTAGAAAACAGTAACAGAGCAATGGAAGAAAGGCATTAGGGTTGGTGAGATGACTCAGCAGGTTAAGGAAAGGTCTAAGGAGAGAATGGACTCCATAGAGCTGTCCTTGGACCTCTACACACACCGTGGCATATGTGACACAAATACACATCACACTCACACACACACACACACACACACACACACACACACACACACACACACACTCACACACACACACACACTTTAAAAAAACTATAGAAATTAAAAATTCATATAGAAAGATGGGTTCTTCATTTAAGGTAATACTATTGTCAATTAGTAATAACATTTACTATGTATGAGAAAATTATCTAGATACTTTGAATATTAACACTAAATTCAAAGTATGCAGAGGTAAATACCTTAAAGGTAAAAGCAGATGGGCTAAGAACATGGCTATAGCTAGGAATTAGCCGCAAGAGGATTCCAACAGCCCTTCTGGCTCTGAAGTCCTTCACCACAACTCCACATGGCCTGAAGCAGGACCCAAATTCAAGGAAGGCAGATAATAAAATAAGATCAGCTCAGGTGCTCTGTTATCCAACTAAACAGAACTGCAGAACTGAGGAAAGAGGGAATCCAGCATATTTTCCCAAACTGTAGTTAATCAGTATTTAGAATGAAAGACTAAAAATAAATGAGAACAGGTAGCCATGCCAAAGTATATTACTGTGAATTAAAAAGCAAGAGACTTAAATAAAGTAAAATGTTTAAGAAGAAAAAAGACAGTCAAAGCAAAATCTAAACCCAGGCCTTTTTCGTTTTTGTAGAGAGAGAGAGAGGTTTAACTACTTTTCAGAATCTGAATGGCATTAGTCTTTAACAAAGCTGGAAGCCAGAAGACAAGTCAAACTGTAACTCCAAAGTTCTACAAGGCATTTCACTGAAGACACGCCGCCTACAGTCTTCCATGTTTCCATGGGGCTGAACACATAGTTTTTGTTTTAGATAGGCAAGGCCTTTACTTCCTGTGACTATTGTCAAGAAGCTTCCAGAGCATGCACTCCACTAAATCAAGGGAGTGAAGAACACCTAGGAGAAGAGATGGGAAGTCTGTCATCAAAACCATGTTGCCTGGAAGAAACTATGAGGCTGGAACTGTTAAGTGAAAAAAGGGAAGTCTAGAAATTATTCATAGACTAATATAGTTATTAATTGAGATACAGTGTAGGGGTAATTTCATAACTCTTAGAAAAAATGAGATTCAAGAAATATGCATCTTTAAATATTCAAAGACTTGGGACCCAAGAGATCAAGACACAAAAATCCAAGAATGAACAAGCAAGTGATGGTTAAATACATATATGTAACTCCACTTCCAGATGTTACCCCCATCTTCTACCATAATCAACTCTGAGTGTCACCAAGAGCTTGATAAGGTGTTGTCTTTCTACAGTAATCTTTCTTAAAACAGTCCTTCTCGCCGGGGCGGTGGTGGCACACGCCTTTAATCCCAGCACTTGGGAGGCAGAGGCAGGCGGATCTCTATGAGTTCGAGGCCAGCCTGGGCTACCAAGTGAGTTCCAGGGAAAGGCGCAAAGCTACACAGAGAAACCCTGTCTCGAAAAAACCAAAAAAAAAAAAAAAAAAAAATAGTCCTTCTCTACAGGAAATTAATCATGCTTCCTTTTGTATTTTTCCTGGACTTTAACAATTTCAATATCACAGCAGAGCAAGGAGAGTATTTACTACATATTTATCTTCTTATTAGCTTAGTAATAAAACTTAGTAATAAAACTTATTAGCTAATAAAACTTAATTTTGAAACCCCAACATATTTGTATCTGGGTACCAATACTGGTTGTACTACAAGCTATGATGAGGAAAATGTTGATAATGCTAGGTACACACTGAACTCAACAGACTACACAGGAAGTGCCAAAAGTACAGAAGGGTTCAGCAAGCAGTGGCTGTTCTTTTCACTATCCAAGGCATTCCCTAAATATAAAACCCACACTCCTGTGACATGCCTACTCTATCAATTAAACTGGGAACATCATATAGGTATCTACTGTTTGTCCATGGTTGATGACTAAGATTAAAAGATTCTTTTTTTTCTCAATGACCTAACCATATTTGTTTGTTTGTTTGTTTGTTTGTTTGTTTGTTTGTTTGTTTTTCAAGACAGGGTTTCTCTGTGTAGCTTTGTGCCTTTCCTGGAACTCGCTTTGGAGACCAGGCTGGCCTCGAACACACAGAGATCCGCCTGCCTCTGCCTCCCAAGTGCTGGGATTAAAGGCGTGTACCACCACCGCCCGGCGACCTAACCATATTTTTACTCAGAATGTGTCCATTATGTTCTCCTAGAAACCAACCTAGGAGAAAACGTAAGTAAAAAGAGAATGGATGCCCAACCTTAGCAGGACAAGTAATGGTGAGATTTTCCCTTCCCCAAAACAACAATGATGCAAAACTCACCCTTACCATCAGTCAGAACCTATTGCAGAAGGACAGAGGTGGTAAGTACTCAGGCCCTGTTCTTACTGTTTGTGCTGTCACAAGTCAACCGCAGGACCTCCAGCAAAATAAGGCAAGCCCTTTATCAGTAATAGAAAGCCCTAATCTCTAGTCCTTACTGTGAGATTTACATAGCAATGAACTATTCTACAACTGAAGTAAATTATCTACATTCAACTTGATTAAGCCCTGCTCACCACCACAATGGAGGAGAAGCTGTCCTTCCCACACCATAGTCCAGGCAGCAGGGAAAGAAAGGCAGCCAGGTCTAACGGCAGGCTGGCTCTGTGGATGGCACTGATGCAGGCTTGCAGGTTCTTGTATTTTCACCTTTATAAGACTTGAATTGGCTAATCATTTCTGGAAGGAACTGATAGACAGGCTTCAGCTTCTCTAAATATATATGAACTGAATAAAAACAGTGGAACAAATTAACGCTAGACAAATGTGTTTACAAAGTAATCTCCATTTGCTCTCTCTGATCTCCAAATATGGCAGTTGTTCTCTCCCATCTTCAATGGTGGAGCTAGAAATAATAAAAGGAGCCTAGAAACTCACTTGGTTCAGTTGCTCACTTAAAGAGAATATAGGTCCAACTGGAAAGAAATCCAAAGTGGCAGACCTCAGCTCTGCTTCTGGCTTGCTGAGTCTTGGCTCCTGGTGTGCGCGATCATTACTGCGCACACAGCCATCTGTCTCTGTGCTCGGCTTCCCATACTGTTCCCCATTAGTATCTTAATACAAATTTAGTGAAACAATTTTGGATCTTTGTCTCCAAGATAACACTATGCCACCTCTGTGGTTTTGCTCAAGTAAATATGCTTTGCTTTCTTGTATTTGTTTAAAAAAAACCCTATTTCCATCTCTTCAAGTTCAGATCAAATTTTACCCTCTAATCTTTCAAGAGCTTAAAACCCAAATGCCCTCCATTGGCCTATATATTCATTCTATATATCATGACTACTTCTATGTAGATCTTATCTCTCAAGTCTGACACCATCTGTGAGACAGAAGTTATACACACACACACTCACACTATCCCTATTTCCTCTTCCACCTAGATCCACGGCAACACTGAAAACCTAAACCAAGTTGGCTTGCATTCTACAAAGTAAGAGCAGCACAATTAGAGGCCAAACAAAGAACTCTAATTACTGCTAATCATAATTACAAGTAGTCAAGCTCTAAACCTCATGATTTTCCAAATTTATTTAAAAGAAAAAATTGTTTCAAATCTACCAATAAGAAAAATGAATCAATTTCTGTAAGCAAACAAATTTTATGGTGAGTAATACATGATGCACAGTCAAAGTCTTGAAGTCTAACTTGAGAAGACAGCTGTTTCAGCTGCCAGTGAGACCTATTCAGTGGTAGGCATGTGTAGGATTATCTGCTAAGAAAAAATTCTCCCCAAGATACAAGCTAAACAACTTACAAAGCCAGGACAAGATGCAGCTCACCTATCTTCTTTCTAAACTACCATGGTTTTCTCACAGGTAGAACTTCAGCTACCAGGGAAAGGATGCTCAAGAGGCCGAAGGAGAAAACAGGAGATGAAATCTCCAGCTCTGAAAACTGACAGCTACTTCTGTAAAGAAGCAAAATATATCCAACAAAATAAAATGAAAATGGCAGTCCTGTGAATGAGCCAACTCCACACTGTAGCAAAATACATTACGGAAACAAGGTAACTTGTTACATTTAACCTTGTTCAGCAAGTGCTTTACCCCTCTAAGATCAGATTCTCTAATGAATCATCCAAAGCAGTCCTGGAGGAACATACATAACTCATGTCAATAGAAAACACTGCATCACATCACAGGGATTCTTAGAAAACTTACTTCATTCGGGTCCAAGTATTAAGCCCATTAAGGAAAGTCAATGTTTTTTTATTATCTGCCTGTGTGTGACAATTCTTTGTTCATTTTTTTTCCAGGTAATCTTTATAGAACCATTACTTGAGGATGATGCAAACAGGAAATGAATAAAGCAAAGTTTAGGTGACCTATTTTGCGTAGTCCAAAAGTCACTAATAGTGCTTTTTGACACACATTAAGCATTCAAATATTTGAGCGAAAGGTCATCCAAAGAATTGCCGGTTGTTTAGAGTTGAGGTACTGAAAGAGTTCACTAAATGTCTCACAGTCGCTTTTTAAAGTAAGTCTTCCACAGTTTTCTGTACAACTTAAGAACAAAAATCCAAACCCAGGGATTCCTTCTTCCTGAGAAGAAAGCAGTGACATGGAGTAGACATCCTCGGACTTCATACTGTGCTCGTCATGCGGTCAGCGCGCCTGCCCAAGGTTAGGAGAATGGAAATGGGTCCTACAGAAAGAAGTGTCTAATCTCCTTTATAGACAAGAAGATGGTGAGATACGAACTCTAACCAAAAGTCAGAACACTAGTCAACACCAGGGCTAGAAACAGTACTGGATAGTTTTGTGTCAACTTGACACAGCCAGAGTCACCTGAAGAGGGAACTTCAATTAAGAAAACGCTTCCATAAAATCTGGCTGCAGGCAAGTCTGGGGGGAATTTTTTTTCTTTTGTTTTTTTCCGAGACAGGGTTTCTTTGTGTAGCTTTGCGCCTTTCCTGGAACTCACTTGATAGCCCAGGCTGGCCTTGAACTCACAGAGATCCGCCTGGCTCTGCCTCCCGAGTGCTGGGATTAAAGGCCACCGCAGTATTTGAAGAGGCAGGACCAGCCCATGGAGGGTGGTGCCATCCCTGGGCTTGTGGTCCTGGGTTCTACAGGAAAGCAGGCTGAGCAAGCCAATCTGCATTAGCTCCTGCCTCCAGTTTTCTCCCCGAGTTCCCGCCCTCAATGATTCTGATGATGACCCGTTATGGGGGCTGTGGGCCCTTTCGGTCACGGTGTTTCATCACAGCAGTAACAACCCTAACTAAGACAACAGATCTCTTCTAGACCTCTCTCACCGGCATCCGTTAGCAAACTCAACCAGTAATTGACAATATTGTATAGAGAAGCACGCTACCGTAACAGGGGACTATTTTACAACTGTTTTCAAGAAGAGGTGGTATTCCTCGTAGAACTGCAAAACTCAAAACACAAAAATGAATGGCTGTGATTAAGAGCATGCGTTAAGGACCACAAAATAAAATAAAATAAAACAAACAAAAAAACCATAGTGGGATCAAATTCTAGACATTTTCACAATGTATTTGAGACACTATAGAGGAATGAGGAAGATTAAATATTTGAGAATCAGTAATTCCTCCTGTAAAATAAGAACATTTTACAGCCATGTTTAAGTCATAAAGCACATCACAATGGATGCCTCAAGTCTCACATCTGACCCAGTTACAATCTTAGAGAAGACTGTGCAGACATCTGCCCTTTGCTTAGTTACAGTTCCAATTATTTTAACTAACAATTCTCTTTCACTTTTCTCCACCTCACTTCAAATAGTCACCGAGCTGTTTCTCAGACTGTATTGTGGCTTTTTCATTGTCGAGATGTTCATATTCATGCTCCCCCAAACTCATGTGTGCGTGTGAAGGTGGAATGATTATAAAACCTTAGCAGTCACCGGGAGATGGTGATGCACGCCTTTAATCCCAGCACTCAGGAGGCAGAGCCAGGCAGATCTCTGAGTTCAAGGCCAGCCTGGTCTACAGAACAAGATCCAGTACAGGCACCAAAGCTACAAGGAGAAAACTCTGTCTTGAAGAAGCAAAACAAAAACAAAAACAAAACCTTAGCAGTGAGTCATAATCACAGATGCTCTTCCTCAAACTGATGCTGAAAAGCACAGCTTTTAGAAAGTAAAAGTGGCCTTAACCACCCACAGCACTTCCCCAGGAAAGGGAACAAAGGGTGGGATTTCCTTTTAAAGTCTGTGGATGAATGAACCCACCTTACAGAAGAATGTCCAGTCAAATACAACTGCACTCACCAAACAGACAGCTGAAAAGGGGAACAGAAGGAAATGGGGATGTGGTATGATAGTTAGGGACAGGCCAGCTCCCATGGAAACCAGATCAAACCCAGGTGGCAATACATTTTTTGAGAAAGTACACCAGCAAGGGAATAAAAGACCAATGAGTTAACTAATAGTAAAGCCTGATGCAGTACACGTGAGTGGTTTCTGCCACCAGAGAGCCTCAAAATGCCCACCCCACCCCCCCATCACTAGTGATGAAGGGCAGTGAAGCAGGGAGAGGATGACCACTGAGTGTTTACAATCACTGCAAAGTTTCATCTTCTGGAAACTTGGTCCTCAGCTTAGTTGTGTTGAGAGGTGATCAAAGTTTTAGGAGGCTTCAGGGTGTGCGTAATCCTCAACCCTGCATCAGCTCCTGAGAGAGCAAATGTATTAATTAGTCTTGAATCCTTCTGGATTCCTGCGGTGACTTGGAATGTCTTCTATACAGACTCCTTCCTACCACTGTGGCCCACCCACCATGACACCTTCAACAGAGGCCAAACAGATGGGGCTGCAGAGTCCCTCCAAACTGCAGGCTAAACAACTTTCCCTTTCTTTATAAGGTCCGCAGCCACAGGTTTTTCTGTTACAGGACTAAGGCAACAGGAACATGTGCAAAAGAGATCACATGCCAAGATAGGAAGGCAGAGCAAGTGTAGTATTAATGTAATTACTACACAGAATACTAACCACTACAATCATTATACTCTTGGCTTAAAACAACACTCTAAATCTGTCCCAGTCATAGCTAAAGCTCTCCATTTTGAAGCTCAATGTCTCAGAATAATTTGCTTACAGAACACTGGTCTGTAACTGTTCTCACCTGTTCTTAGTTTCCGTCTGAAAAACTCCCGTAACTATCATATTCCTATCAATTATCTGTTGTCTTTACATCTTGTGGCTATTTCAAAAAAATCTGCTCAAGGTTCTGCTGAGATTATCCCAAATCTTAAGTCTCTTAAAATATAAACAAAAAACTCTATTGCTTTTAACAGTCTACTAATAAATTCAGTAGACTTAAAATTTATCAAGAACCACAGGTGCAATTATAGTCTTATTTAAACCGACCAATCAAATGTCCTCAAGACTTCAAATATAAAATATTAAGCAATTCTAACTAAGAAGACAATGATTTTAAAGCCTATCTTGTGCTTCACAGCAAAATACCCATTTCCTTTATAAAGCTATGCCAAAGCAATGGGTTCAGTTATTACTGAATGAACAAACAGGCCCTCCCTCTCTCAGAATACCCTTCCATCTTGCCCAGACTGGAAGACAATGTAGTGCTCACATTAACAAAAGTAGCTCTGGACAGCTAACTGATGTTTAAATGCCATGCCTTGTTCATCAAGCATTTCTTCCCCAAAGATGGAGATTTTACCATGCTATCCACAATCAAGACATAACCTGAATCAAAAGCAACAAAATATGTACCATTTACATTTCTAGCAAGTAGGAGGAAGGCGGAAGGTAGACACTGCAGGATTATACAGAGAAATTCCAAGCCTTCTACTTAATGTAATGTTTACGAGTTTTTTGGTGGCCAGTAGCTGATGGCTTCTACTAAAGTTTATCAGTAAGCCATGTATTAAATGATTTCATCTAGCACCTACCTACAGGAATGTGAGGTCTTGAGAAAGCAATATAATGAGGCAAAAATTCTTCTGATAAATGTTTGCAGTATGAATCCTCCTCCACTCATCATAGAAATATAGCTGTTTTTATCAAAATGGGAACAACATAGGAAACCTTTACAATATATTCTTATAGGGTCTAGTGCCACTATTAGAGACCCCAAATCCACTTCCTACACATCTGTACCTAAGTCTGACAAAACCTGTTAGCTTCTCTCCCATGGGGCCTGACCTCTGCAAGCTACTACTGTTAGTAATGTGTTAATTACCTTCCTAGAGACACTGCTCTTCTGGGACTTCACCCTGCTGTGCTGGCTGGTGGTTCCTTGTTTGTATACGGTTTTGTCTCTTGGGTTCCCAAACTCAAATAGAAGAATAAAATATAGCATTATAAATAATAATAACTGTAAGGACTTATGACCCTTAGGGATGAAAGGAATTATCGTCTCAGTCTCCTTACTCTCTCTACCTCAAAGTTTCTTGTAACGGAAATGTACTTGGGGTAACAACTTGTTTTTGTACAGCAACTAAGTTAAGGACAACCTTTACATTTGTAAACGGCTGAATAAAATGTAAAAGGCATCAGAATAATGTGACACATTAAAACTATAGGAAATTCGCCAGGCAGTGGTGGCGCACCCCTTTAATCCCAGCACTCGGGCCTGAGGTGACTATTTTAAAGATGACAGGAGGTACCAGGTGGTGGTGGCACACGCATTTAATCCCAGTGCTTGGGAGGCAGAGGCAGGCAGATATCTGTGAGTTCGAGGACAGCCTGGGCTACAAAGTGAGTTCCAGGACAAGTGCGGAAGTTACACAGAGAAATCCTATCTCAAAAAACAAACAAACAAAAAAACTATAGGAAATTCATATTTCAGTACACACTGGTAGTTTTACTCTTTATTTATTTTCTAGTCCTCACTTATTACAGAAAGAGGAGATAGTCTAAAACATTTGCTATGTGGCACTCTCATGCAAGTCTGTATCCTCCTTGTAGAAATCATTAGTTGCTCAGAATAACTGTTTCCAAAGGGGCAACTAGGAAAATCTCTTCAAAAAAGGTTTGCTTATGACATGACTATAAGTTACCAGTGAATGTGACCAAAAGGTTCCCCATTCTCAGGCAGAGTTGAGGACAAGGGTGCATCAGTCAGGCTTATGACACATGTGTTTCTCATGGCCACTGTCTATGCTCAAGCACCTCTCCACCATGATAGATTTGACAGCCACCACCACCCTAAATTTAGGCATAATTATCCACTAGAGTACCACTACAAGTGTATGTGACTGTCAGACTACCACTACAGATGTCTGCTATCCACTGGAGTAGCTCTACAGATGTTTGCTATCCACTGGAGTACCACCTACAGACCGATGTCTGCTATCTACTGTTGTACCACTACAGACCGATGTCTGCTATCCACTGGACTACCACTACAGATGTCTGCTATCCACTGGAGTATACTACAGACAGATGTCTGCTATCCACTGGACTACCGCTACAGACAGATGTCTGCTACCCACTGGACTACCGCTACAGATGCCTGCTTATACCTGTACCACTACAGCTGAAATACCACTAGAGATATCCTACCTGCGCCTGCTCTCCTCACTCACACATTGTTCATACAAATTTGTTCTATCTCTCCTCTCCTCTCCTCCCCTCCCTTAACCTCCCCTCCCCTCCCCTCCTCTCTCTCTCTCCACTGTACAAAGACATCCTTTGTCCATTTACTCCTTTCCAACTCTGTTCATTTCTCCTTCAACCCTAATCTACATTTATATATTTAATGATTTTATTTTTATTTTATGTGCATTGGTGTTTTGCCTGCCTGTATGTGAGTGAGGGTGTCAGATTCCCTGGAACTTAAGGTACAGATAGTTGTGAGCTGCCATGTGGGTGCTTGTAGTTATATTTTAAGATGTGTTACTTTTGTTTAACTCTGTGAAGCTGTGTTACTGCGCCTGTGTAAAACATCTGATGGTCTAATAAAGAACTGGCCAATTGCCGGGCGGTGGTGGTGCACACCTTTAGTCCCAGCACTCGGGAGGCAGAGGCAGGCGGATCTCTGTTAGTTCGAGGCCAGCCTGGGCTACCAAGTGAGTTCCAGGAAAGGCCCAAAACTGCACAGAGAAACCCTATCTCGAAAAAACAAAACAAAACAAAAAAAAAAGAACTGGCCAATAGTGAAAGAATAGGCTGGGCTGGCAGGCAGAGAGAATATATAGAAGGAGAGATCTGGGAGAAGGAGAAGGACTCCAGGGACCAGCCACCCAGCTACATAGCAAGCCATGGAGTAAGAGTGTGATTTACAGAATTTAGAGAAAAGGAAAAGCCCAGAGGTAAAAGGAAGTCGAGGTAATTTAAGTTATGGAAATCTGGCTGGAAACTAAGTCAAGCTAAGACTGGGCATTCATAATTAAGAATAAGCCTCCGTGTGTGATTTATTTGGGAGCTGGGTGGCAGGCCTTCCAAAGAGGAGTAAAAAACCACCAACAGGTGCTAGGAATTGAACCCGGGTCCACTGGATGAGCAACAAGTACTCTTTCCTGCTGAACCATCTCTCCAGCATAACACATTTATATTTTAAACACACATTATATAGGGTGACAGTCAACTTCCTAGCCAACATGACTTAGTATTTAATTCAATTACTGTAATTTTAAGAAAAGTAAGTACTAAGTATCAATCTGAACTGCTTAATAACACAGCATATTACTTAATTTTTGCCTCCCTAACTAAAGTCCTAAAAAGTCCCCCGGCCCCTCTCTCCCTCTCTCTCAATTCCAGTGACCAGCATGGTGGACAAAAACAAACCCCCAACTACCCACTGCTTGGGTTCTCTAAACACTGACACTATGAACAACTGAAATGCAAGCCAGCAGCAGGGTTTGAGGGACATCTGTCTGGGCTCCCAGGAGCTGCTCTTCAGAACTGGGTACTATTTAGTTCTCTACTGTACTCATTAACAAAAGAAGGAAAAAAAACATCACATGTTGAGTTTTAGCAAGTAAGTGATCAACTTCACTTCTGTTCTGGAACACTTTCTTGTTCTTGAAGAATTGGGGGTGGGGTGTGGGGAGGATGGCCCAAAATAAGAATGTAATTCTTTTATATCAATGTTTCAAAGTTAATTACCTTATTTAAGTAATTATTTCAAGAGCCTAGATTTCTTACTCTGTTGGCGAAACAGGTAACATTCAGCTTGATCATATGACTAGTTGAATTTATTAGAGGTAAAAAATTTTGAAAGAATAATTTTAAGTCAAAACCTCTAGCTCTAAGTATCCAAACAATAGAAACTGTATCATTATTTTGGAATTTTTATACATGTTAGAATGTTCTAACTCAAGTGAAAAAATGCCCCTTAGGATATAAGACATTGTCTTTACATCAAGAAAATGGCTCATTATTTTAGATACTCATGTTTGAGCATACAAGGTAAAAGGACATCATACCAGAAAGCTGGCTTAAAATCATTCAAAGGTAGTCATGAAGCAAATGTAAGAGAATACAATGAACCGCAGGTTGTGCATGACCTGAAGCTTATTTTTCCAGTATACTTCAGCGTATGTTTGAAAACTTTCCTAATATTTCTAGAAAATCCTTAATAAATTTAAGTCAGTTCTTTCAGTAAATCTGAAAGAACTGAATTCAACTGTAGTTAAAAATGAACTCAAAAACCATTCAAATTTTATTTATAAAACTCTAAGTTTACAATTAGTTTCCATTACAGGCTGCAGAGGTACAGAGGGCCAAGCATCCCTAGTGCTAAGTGAAGCTTGATACAAGCCCCGTGGAAAACTACATTTCCAATCTGCAACAGCAAGCTACAAGTAAGTGCACCTAGTGGTGGCTCAGAGGCCCGTTCCAGGTAGGGAACCAGGGCAGCGGTTTCCCAGGTTGAACTGTGTGGAGACTCATCCTGAGAGCCTACTCTAGTTTCCTAGACCTATCCCAGAGATTCCGACTGAAAGGGGTGCTGGGGTGGGGGGCACGCACGCAAAGAATCCGCATTCCTAAAATATTCAAAATACTTTGAGAAATATTGTCCTAAAGAAGTATGTGCATGCATGCACCACAATACATGCTAACAAAATAGTAACTTGGTAATAGTTTTCTTAGCAGCAAAACACAAACAAGCCGGGCAATGGTGACGCACGCCTTTAATTCCAGCACTCGGGAGGCAGAGCCAGGCGGATCTCTGTGAATTTGAGGCCAGCCTGGGCTACAGAGTGAGTTCCAGGAAAGGTGCAAAGCTACACAGAGAAACCCTGTCTCGAAAAACAAACAAACAAACAAACAAACAAAAAACCACAAACAAATGCCCAATTATTAAATGATTAAATAAAATCTGGTATTTTCATCATCCCAGAACACTGTCAGATTAATTCCAATGACCAGAAGTGGTTGTTTAAAAACAAACAAACAATGAAAAACAACCACAGGGAAGAAATTACAAATGTAAAAAGTATCTCATGATGGCCATTCTTGTCTCATATTTTACTGGGCCATGTTTGTTTTCTTAGTACTCATTAATGCTTTTCTTTTTTTCCTAGAAAATAAATTCTGGTGTATTCATAAAAGGAATACTACAGACTCTATAACAACTATATTCAATATAAATTAGTCTTATAAACAAGTCTTATAAATGTAATATTGGAGGGAAAGAATCAAAATCCAAAACCGGAGTATAAATGCATTTACACCAGCTTGGCAAACATTATTTAGAAATACACAAATAATGAAACACAAAGACAAAAAATAATGATCATGATGCAAGGCATGGAAAATAGGAGCTTTCTATCAGAGGGCACAGGTGGACATGTCTAGATACAGATAGTCTCTGTCTGTACACAGTGACAGCTAGGTATTCGGCATATAACTGTATTCTTTTACTAAATCTGCTTAAGTATATTTCACCAAAATTAGACATTTGGTTTGATGACAGAATGCTATCAAAGTTCTTTCCCAAAGTTCACTACAAAGTTTAGTACTCTAGTCCAGCCTGGTACTCTTTCCAATTGTATGTCATAATAATAAATGTAAAGAATAAAAGATCTGGCCTGGTTATAAATGTAAATTTATTTTATTAATAATAATAATAATATATATAAATTTATTATTGAGGTAACTGCATAACAAGCTGAACACTACGGTGTAAGTCTTAAACATGTATGTGTACCTTTAAAAAAATACTTAACGGTGTCTGATATCTTGACATTTCAATGAGTTATAACACAACATAGAATTTGATAGAGAATTTACCAGAGTCAATGACTTTTAAAAAGTATCATTAGTCACTAGGAGAGATGGCACATGCCTTTAATCCCAGCACTCAGGAGGCAGAGACAGGCATATCTCTGAGTTCGAGGCCAGCCTGGTCTACAGAGCTAGTTCCAGGACAGCCAAGACTACCCTGTCTGAAAAACAAAACAAAACAAACAAAAGCATCATTAGCAGACGTAGACTGAATCTAAAGCTCAAAAACACTGGCTATTTTGCTTTATGTCACCACTCAACAGAGGCCTAGACTACGGCAAAAGGAGTGGGGATGCCAGCACAGCCTTTCCCTTCCCTCCCTGACCCCCCAAACAAAAACACAAAAAAGAAAAGGGGGAGGTAATGCAAGCTCCAAGAAAAACAGACTATGACCCACAAACAATGATGCCATTTGACAAAGCATGCAAGGACAGGGTACCTTAGAACAGTTGGATCAGCCTACACACAAACAAGGCAACAATGAACCCTGCCAAACCACAGAGACCAGCTGGAGTCTACAAAGTTTTCACCAAGATGTGTGAGGGGAAAAAATCCTCACTAGGTCAAAAACTTTGTAAGGCTTATTTAAATACTTACCATTACACTATTGGTTCCAGGAGGATTAGGGGTAGCAGAGTAGGAAAAAAAAAAAAAAAAAAGAGGGAAAACCCAATCAATACTAATGATAGAAAGTGGCGGCTCAGTAGCATCAAATTTAGGCACCTAAAATAACACAGCAGATAAACAGACTAGGAGGCAAGTGGCCCACTTTCTGCAAGACCAAGAAGCAGCAGCCCCTTTGCTTCCCAGTCCTCCCTTGACTTATTTGGAGTACAGCTTGCTTAGTTATCCCAGCTAGCGGGCTTGGGTAGGCCAGAAAGGAAAGCGCTGGTTGTCCTAACACGGTTGTGCAACTGCAATAATACAGGAACCAAGCAGCATCTTGTTGCCTCACTTCTATCTCCTGTATTCCAGGAAAGTCAACACTATCTATCCACAATGAATTGAAAGGGCTCTTCAACATTTCACTGAGCAAAATTAATAGCTGTATTATTTACTGGTTTGGTTAATAACCAACCACTATCCTGGAAAAAAAAAAGTGAAAGGTTGAAACTCTTAATCTACTCAAATTGTCTGTATCTCAAGTCTCAGAAAATTGCTCCAGGAACTTGTGTGACTTTGAGCTGTGTCTCTAACTCATCGCCACCTTTCACATTTGGTATTTAAGGCAAACTGTTGATAGAGAATTATAATAATAAGGATATTCGCTTTCATTTGAAAAAGATTTCACTTGAGCCAAACATTTTGCTAAATGCTACACTATTTCATCTAACTTTATTATCATTATTGAGATAAGAGGTTTACAAAGTTCAATTGATTTAAGGCATTCATACAGTATATCCATATTTTTTTTAAAAAAACTATATTGCTTCTTGTTACAATGAATTCTAATGATTTGTAAGAAAGGTAACTTGGAGGTGGTTATTTGTGTTAGGTTTTTCAGAGATCTCTTTAAATAACCAATGTTTGAAAACTAAGGAGCTATAGCCAGGGTAGGAGACTTAACTAGCATGTTATGTTATTAATAAGAGATGAGTTCCACAAAAAAAAAAAAAGAAAGAAAAGAAAAAAGGTCTAAAATTGGGTATTAGTAGTGCACACACTGTAATTCCAGTGCTTAGGATATGGTTGCAGGAACATTTCAATCTCAAAGGAAGCCTAGGCACAGAATGAGACACTGTCTCAAAAGAACAAGGGCTAGAGATACACAGAGCTCAGTGGTTAAGCACTTGCCAATTAAGCTCAAAGCCCTAGGTTCCATTCACAGTAGAAAAGACTAGAAGAACAAATTACCAAAAATGAAACAAGGTGTATTCCCTCTGATTTAAAGTATCTTTTGAAATACCGGAGGAAGAATAAAATAGTTTCATATTATCATGGAATTGCCTAAGCACATTTGCTGGGATGGTGGATAAATGATATCTAAAAACAAGATGCTCTATCTACCAAGCAGGATTCTGGTGGATACAGACCAGCTGCTCTAACGCTTCTGACTAAGAGCTGCCAGTCACTGTTCAGTCTCAAGGAGACAAGTAGTAAGTAGTACAGTAGCACATTCTTTTATAATGTTCCCACCACAGACACACAGTGACAAATACCCCAAGAACAGACACAGACTGAGCACCCCTACTCCAAAATCCAAAGTGTGTCAGCTGCAGTGGTATGTGCCTGCATTCTGGCACGCAGTGGGATTAGGAGTTCGAGGCTTGCCTGGATTATAAAACCCTGCCTCATAAAACCAAAGCAATCCAAAATCTCAAACTTTTAAAGTAAAAAAAAAAAAAAAAATCCACACCTGACCTCATGACAGGTCATAGTCAAAATGTAATAAGCTAAAAACTAAAAATGGCTGTACAAAATTACATTCAGGTTATGTGTTTATGTACGTATGTGTTTGTTTGAAACACAAAGGAGAGCTGGGATGGAGAGCTGGGACGGTGTGCACACCAGTAATCCAGCACTTAGGTAGTGGAAGCTGAAGGGTCAAAGACTGAAGGCTGGGCTGGCTGCTCAGCGGATGGAGAAGGAAGGCACTTGCTGCACACGGCCACACAGCATGAAGCCAGGAGTCTGGCTTCCCAGCACCCGCATCCAAAGTGTGCAAGTGTGGTGGCTCTGCGGACATTAACAGTGGATGCCTGCCTTTTGCTTGTTCCCCTCAACTTCCTATACTTCTTGAGTTTGCAAGAAAGGCAGCCATAATTGTCCTCAACCTCTTAGAAAGATTTCACCTAAGTTTAATATGAATGTTCCCAATATCACAACACAAATCGTGACAATGTTGTCATCAGAGCACCTGAGTCTGCATTTTCCTAAACAGAAAGCTAGTAAAATCTACTCAATTTAACAGAGAAAGGTATCCCAGAAATATAGTAGAATAGGTACCTGGACCTACCCTTCTGATAGAAACTAATTCAATATCCAAAATAAGAAAGAGAGAGAGAGAGAGAGAGAGAGAGAGAGAGAGAGAGAGAGAGAGAGAGAGAGAAATCAAGAACATCGAATGAGCTGGCAAGTGTGTTACACATTCCCGGGCCAGAAAAACGAGATGGAAACCCACAGAGACAGAGAACAGCAGCGGTCTTTTCTGCTAGAATGATGCCCTCAAAGGGTTTAGCCTTCACTGTTACCACAACCTAGATTAGATTCCTTTCCAGAACCTCCAGCATCACCCAGCAAGTTCATGAGACTAGGCAGGGAAGGGGTAAATCACAAGAATGGAGAATTACAAACAAGTACCTGCAGTTTTTTGCAGGCTGGATCATAATTCCTTGGTAGTCTAAATTGGCCATCAAACTGACATTCCTATATTTGAGCATGCATCAGAACCACATGAGGTTCTATTAAATCAGACTAGGTTTTCAGTGTGGGGGGACAATAATCTGTGTTAGCAGCCAGGTGATGCTGACACTGCTGGTCTGTGGGGCACACTCTGCCAGAAACACAAGCCAAGTGCTCCACTTGCCCCCCAAGCTTCAGACAAAACATTACTTTATGAAAACGGTGCACTACAGATGATTGACAAATGGTGCTAGGACAAATGGGTATAAAAATGCAGACAAAGTTTTAAAAAGATTGACCTCTACCTTGCATCTTATACAAAACTCAATCCCAGGAGCAGTAAAGTCTGAACAATGAAAGTGCCATGCTTTCATTTTAGTCACTAAGAGCCCCTTTCAGACGGAGGAGAAGGCAGACATCTAAAGAACAGGGAAAAACAAGTAACATTAAATAAATTACTATGTCCACATTGGAAATGACATGTCTGGGACTTGCTTGGGAGTGAGGAGGAGGGGTTGGAACAGATAACATTTTCATGGACTTTGAATGTGTGTGATAGGCTGTAAGATGAATTACTAAATGGTCTTGTTAATAAAAACCCACAGCCAGATACTGGGGTTAAAACTGAGAGATCAGAGGAATAGGACAAGCCACAGCCAACCTTACCTCACCAACACCTCAGTCTCCAAAGAGACCTAATTCCGGTATACACATACCTATATACCTTTCTGTCTCTGTAATCTCACTTCCTCTCTCCGTCTAGCTACATCACTTCCTCTTCCTGCCCAGCTCTGTCACTTCCTGTCTGTTTATACAGACCTCTAGACCTTTATGGTTAACTAGTGTTGGAATTCAAGGTGTGTGCCACCACACCTGGCTCTGTTCTAGTGTGGCCTTGAACTCAAGAGATCTGGATGGATCTCTGCCTCCCAAATGCTAGGATTAAAGGTGTGTGCTACCATTGCCTGACTTCTATACTTACTATAGTGGCTGGCTTTTTCCTCTGATCCTCAGATAAGCTTTATTAGGGTGCATAGTACATTGGGGCCACAATATATCACCACAATAGGGGGTTTTGTGATACTGTTTTTCTCAACTTTTATGTATATTTTTCCTTGTAAACAAGGAAACAAGCATCAAACTCAGATTAGAACATAAGTAACAAAAAAGAAAAGACTACATTTAGAAATCTGTGCATCACTAAGTAAAATACTAACAATTTAGCAGAAAAGTAAGCATGATATAGGCCTTTGAAAAGAAGAAACATGGAATCATGGAAAAAGAAACTATAATTGGTCAACCAGCCATGATGTTAAACATCTACAAACAGGACTCAAGAAGCTGAGGGAGGAGGATCAGAGGTTCAAAGCCAGTCAGGGTCACATAACACTATCCTGTTAAAAGAGAGAGAAACAGAAGAAAAATAAAAGAACAAATATGAACATGAAATAGCATATCTTCCCACCACTCTTAGTCAGCTTCAGCTGTCAATCAGCTGCCACAGCCCAGCATTACCTGAGGAAATTGGCTGGATCAGACTGGCATGTCTATAAGCATGTCTGTGGGGCACTCTCTTGATCGTGACTTGACATAGGCAGGTCAAAGCCACTATGAATGGTCTCACCCCTGGGCAGGGGGTCCTAGGTTGTCTAAGAAAGCAGGCTGCATATGGGCCAAGGAAAGCTAGTCAGTAAGCAGCACTCCTCTATGGTTCTTTAAGCTCCTGCCTTGAGCTCTTGCCCTGACTTCAAGGATGGACTGTAACCTGGAAGTAAAATCTAAATAAACCCCTTTCTTCCCAAGTTGCTTTCAGTTAGTATTTTATCACAGTAACAGAAAGCAATTGGAACACCACTTAAGACTAGACAATCTGACAAAAGCAGACCTGTAACTTATTCACTGCCAGGAGAGCACTGTACGTGGATAAACTGATCCCATAGAGTGAAGAGAATATTACAGCTGGGAGGATCTAAAGACTTTCCAGGCTATCAGTTAAAAACTATACAGTCTTATATGGGCCTCCTCCTTCCATGGTTGTTTTTTTTTTTTTTTTTTTTTTAAATTTTATTTTATTTTACAATACCATTCAGTTCTACATATCAGCCACGGGTTCCTATTCTCCCCCTCCCACCCCCTCCCCTTATCCCCAGCCTACCCCCCATTCCCACCTCCTCTAGGGCAAATCCTCCCCCGAGGACTGCGATCAACCTGGTAGACTCAGTCCAGGCAGGTCCAGCCTTCCATGGTTTAAGAGCATGGAAGTGATCCAGACTCCATTTCCTTTGCTCTTCTCCCACTTTATAAAGAAAGCCATACCTCTCACTCCCTGAAAATTATGTTTTAATACACCAGACAGTAATAACAAGGAGAAGAAAACAACAACAAAAAGCATCTGGCACCAAAGAAGCATTGGACATTCTGACACATTCTTTAATCATATCACCCTATCACTCCATACCCTTGCCTGTATCAATAAGAAACACATGAATGAGGCCTTGGATTCTACTTCCAGAATTGGGAAAAACCAAAGAAATGCATTTCCAATAAAATCCTATTTATAATAAGTATATATTAAATTTTGAACAACTTCAATTTTACTTTTAATTAACTGTGTACTATTTATTAAAGTAGCAATTAATGTTCACTATGTGGAGCCTGATAACAATTAAAATTTAATGAAATTTTAAATATCTGAAATCATGTTTATATTCATATTTGGACACATTTAAAGGAGTATTTTTATAGATCAGTATTTGTAATGGACCTAAAATTTTATCTACTGAAATATTCAATTATGACAAAAACTGAAAGAGAACACTGTGCAAAGTAGTCAGGTCTTGCAGTATTGATTCAGAGCTGTGGACTGAATGCAGAGCATCAGGCAGGCTAAGCAAGTGCTCAATCACTGACCTACAAGCCCAGTACCCAAAGGTGGCATTAAAACTTACTTTGAGAATATTAAAAGTGTGAAGACCACTGTGAGAGAGCAAACATACACCCAAATCCACGTCTCCAAATGTTCCTACAGCACTGTTTATAATGCAAAACCTGAACAATCAACTAGCAAGTGTGGCACACTCATTCAATGCAGCATTGTCAATATGAAAATGATCAAACTACTTAAAGGTAACAAGGACATGACATTTAAAACCAAAGTCTCTTGTTTGATGTCTGTGCTGGGATGCACCAGGGAGCAAAAAAACCATAAACTTCAGGAAACCTATGCTTACTACATGAACACAGGAATACACCAAAGTTGGTAGTGGCCAATTTTTTTTTTGGTTTTTCGAGACAGGGTTTCTCTGTGTAGCTTTGCGCCTTTCCTGGAACTCACTTGGTAGCCCAGGATGGCCTCGAACTCACAGAGATCCGCCTGGCTCTGCCTCCCGAGTGCTGGGATTAAAGGCGTGTGCCACCACCTCCCGGCGGTAGTGGCCAATTTTTGAGCGATTAGCTGGTACATGAGGATTCATTATCTGTCTGTCTATCTATCTATAGGTATATCTTTCCTACATGTAAAATTCATTGTGTAATACAAATAATTTTAAAAATTGTCCTATCCAGAAGTCCTATAGAGATGATAACCATCGGTATACAAGACTACAGGAACAATTGACCACCAACAAAAAATTGTGAAATGTGTCTAACTTTCTTACCATGGACTATCATGCAGTTATTAGTCAAAGGGCTGAAGATACTGCTCATGTTAGGAGCATTTGTGCTCTTATAGAGGACGAAGGTTCAGTTCCCAGTACCCACACCGGGTGGCTCACAATCATCTGTTACTCCAATTCCAAGATCTGATGTCTCTCCAACATCTAAGAGCACTGCATGTGGTACACATACAAACAAAGAAGCACACACCTATACACATAAAGTAAGCAAAAAGCTTTAAATGAATTTGGAAATAGATAAAGTGAGACAAGTAAGATGTTGATGAGGGTCTATGACATAATCCCAGTTCTGTAAATAATGACCACAAAATCTCTCTGCGTATTTGTAATTATTAAATCCATGTGCATATTGCACAATGAATCGAGCAAGAATCTGGCATATGAGGATGTGAGGGATAAAGGAAGAAGCAAAAGAGAGCAAGAAAGAGAGAGACAGCGAGAAAGAGAATGAATAAAGAGATACTGTTAGACCCTAAGTTAACCTGTAAGCTCCACTTACACAAGGACCGGGTAACTTCCCGGGATTCTAGGAGCTGTAGTTCTTGGAAAATAACAACAAAGCCGCATGGGAAAGTACAGTGGACTATGTATTTTGTCCATGTAAGCCCCGCTAACATGTGAAAGTTTCCAGATGGTGGTCCTGACCAAATTCTATCTTGGTCAATACTTAAAATTTTAGTAATAGCTTGCTTAAATTCAGCCAAAATGGTGGGACTGTATTTTTCTGGAGAATTTCAGGATTAATAATATACCAGAGTTGTTGGTTTTAGTAGTAATTTGTCTTAGATAATACACTTTCAAGCATGTTTCGTCTTTATGTATTATTTCTAGACTCACAATAGCATGTACTGTTCTATAGTTAGGGAACACCAAGAAAGACACTATCAAAGTACTATGGGCTCTAGAATAAACAGTACATGTTCTAATTGATAACATCAATATAGACATGGGAAACCAGCCAGCTTATAAAACAGATCAAAGCGAGTCACAGACTGAACCAACCGGGAACTAACCGGGAGTTGCTTTTTCCCAACATGGCAGCTACACTGATGCTCTTCATAAGGCAATGTACACACAAATCTCCTGGACATTCTCCAAGTGCAAACTTGCAGCAGTGAGTCTGGAGTATGGCCTGAGATTCCATGTTTCTATGAAGTTTCTAACTAAAAGAATGCCATCTAACCCCTTATTTACCATTTACTCATTAAAGTTGTAACTGGCATGTGATGCATCCTATACTGTGGTAAATACATCATTTAATCCTTAACTACAATCTTTTCCAAATAGGTTTCATCACTTCTATGGACAGAGGAGCTAAACTGAAGGTTACAGGGCTAGAAAAGACTTAGTCAAAAAGGAAAATAATGTTACCTAGGGTAATTATGTTAATTAAAACCACTTGCCCTAGGCCCTCTACATTAAAAAAAAGAAGAAAACAAATATTTCCTACTTTTTTGTGTTTATGAAGCAGAGTCTTGAAATGCATGCAACCCAGGTTGGCTTTGAACTTAATCCTCCTGCCTCAGGTTCTCTTAACTCTGTGATTATAGGTGTGCATAGCCACAGCTAGCTTTCCAAATTTCAAGATACTGTCTTAGTTACTTTTCTATTGCTGTAGCAAAACACCTTGACCAAGGCAAGTTATAAAAGAAAGCATTTTATTTGGGGGCTCACAATTCCAGAGGGTTGGAGTCTATGACCATCATGATGGGGGCCATGGCAGTAGACAGGTATGGTACTGGAGCGGCAGCTGATGAGTAACCACCAGGAAGCTGATGGGGGCCATGGCAGTAGACAGGTATGGTACTGGAGCAGCAGCTGACGAGTAACAACCAGGAAGCATAGAGAGCACCCTGGGAATGGTGTAGGCTTCCTACACACACTTCCTCCAACATGACCACACCTCCTAATCCTTCCCAAACAGTTCCACCAACCGGGGACCAAGTGTTCAAATATATGCGCTTACAGGGAGCCATTCTTTTTCACATCACCATAGGTACCTTCTTTCAGCAGGGAAATAGTTAAGATGATGGCCTATCACAGTTCTAGGAACTAATTATCTCAAGGGAGCATGAGGTAAAGGCAAACTTGTCAGAAATGCAAATTCCCAGTCCACCCCAAATCTACTCAAACAGAACTGGGTGGGAATGTGGTCCAGCCCTGATTCTCCACCATCATGAAAGTTTGAGAGTCACAGAATAGAATAAATAAATAAAATGTAAAAGTAACTGTAGAATTAATTAGGGAAATAGTGACTTAAAATAAGTTAACTAGATTTCTTTACTGAAGAACTTCAGTAAGTTATAGATTTGTGTGGCTACAGAATTCATTTTTCCAGAAAAAATTAGGAGGCCAGTCTTCTACAAACTAAGTTTTCAATGGTGCCATCCCAATTGTGTTCAGAGCACACAGATGGAATCAGTACAAAAGACCTGAGTATAAACAGTTCTAGAAGCATTAGTAGTAAATCAGTATTACCTTATTTTTTCTCTTCACTCATGCACACACACACACACACACACACACACACACACACACACACAGAGAGAGAGACAGAGACAGAGACAGACAGAGAGAGAGACAGAGAGAGAGAGAGACAGAGAGAGAGACAGAGAGAGAGACAGAGAGAGAGAGAGAGTTGTTGAAATAAACAAAACACAGTACTTTTTTTATACTGGAACAATTTCTTTCCAAGGTTTTTTTTTTTTTACCTAGCAAGCATATATTTCCTAAGGGCAACAATCTTTCTTCAACTTTATATTCCAGTGCCAAAAGCCTACCTACCTTATTGCAGCAGGCACTGAAGTATTTTTTATTGCTTTACACACAGCAATAAAAATGTGATACAGATTAAGCATGGTAATTAGAACTTACATATTTCCTCCATGCTCAAATTGAAGTGAGCTAAAACACAAAGATTAGCTAAGTCTTGTAATGTTTTGCTTATAACCGTGTCACGTTTTCTTCTCCTCCTTACACATAATTTAAAAGGAAGTCTAAGACATTGGATATGTAGACACACAGCTACAGCAAGAGAACAGAGTGGACAACTAGCAGATCTCAACCTCCAGTGCAGGACCTGTCAGTTTTCTCAATTTCTTTAGAGCAGTGGTTCTCAACCTTCCTAATGCTGTGACCCTTTAATACAGTTCCTCATGTTGTGGTGACGCTCAACCATAACATTATTTTTGTTGCTACCTCATTACTGTAATTTTGCTACTGTTATGAATCATAATGCAAATGTCTGATATGCGACCCCTGTAAAGGGTAGTTTGACTCCCAAAGGGGTCAGTCATAACCCGTAGGTTGAGAACCACTGCTCAAGAGCTTTCAACTCTCAGCAAGGAAAACTGCTTTCCTCACACACAAGGCTACAGAACTAGCTTTGCTCTCAAAGGGAAAAGGAGGTGAAACTCCCTCCCTCTCCTGAGGTAGCAGAGGCCACTCTGCACAAGGGTCCTCTGGCACAATACCCACAGGAGCACTTTTCTCCTAGGCACACACTGCATCCCACCAGCTTTGTGGAACTAACTGCACCAGTGGGATTTTCCCTGCACTGGGTCATTAAAACAATCAAAACATGGACATTTAAAAATAGGCCAGCTAGGACACAGAAACTTCCAAAACTGAGAAATAAAGTTCTGACTTCGAGTAGAATGAAGTCTCCTTATATTTAAAAGGTAGTATGTCAAAAGTGGATACAAGTAGCATGGGTGGCCCATCTAGGAGGCAGACAGAAGCAGGACTGCTCCAAGTTTAAGGATGACTTGGTTTACATAGTGAGTTGTAGGCCAGGCAGAGCTACATAGCAAGACCCTGTCTCAAAACAAGTGTAAGAAAATGACCATGTCTCAGATTCCCTTAAGCCGAGACCCTGGCTAGCCTTTCCAAAGCATCCTCTCTGCCCCAAATCAAAACAGTATATTTGATTCATTTATATTTCATTGGCTACTATACAAACACACAAAAAAGACTACCCCCCCCAAAAGACCCAAAAGACAAAAACCCCTGCCATTGCCTATACCTGATTTTTAAAAAAACTTCAGATCAAACTAAAACCATAAATGTCTACCATGCAAATCTTTGCTCTCTCTGTTGCCTCTGTATTCCTTGAACAAGTGGAACTTCTCATACACTTTGAAAACTAAAGCTCCCCAACCACTACATCCCACTGCTGTAGTGAATTATCTGAAATGGAATAAAAACCTAAAATTTAGCCACTAACTGGAAACTGAAGAATGGATGAAATGGGAATGGATTAAATATGAAATTTTGATTGTTCTCTCACTAGAGATGTGCACACACTTCAGTTAAACACCCTGGGTATTCTCACCTGTGTCTGCAGATCACAGAACACTGTTACAGCACACAGGGAAAGTCATGGTCCTTTCCAAAGACTCAATTCTAACTGCCCCTACATCACATTAGCCAGTCAGTGAGGACACGTAGTATGGCTTCATTTATTTATATGAAGTTCTATTTATGGTAACAGAAACAGAAGTATTAGCTGGCCTCTCAGAAGGACACCCCATGTTAATGATGTGATCATGATATAGTGTATGTATCAGTCAAAATCTTCAAATCCTACACTTAGGATCTTTGTATGCACGGGAATCTTCCCTTGAAAAATGAATACTCCAGCTGCTTACTTCCTACAGAACTCAGCAGACTCAATAAAATTAGAAACTGTTCAGGAAGAAAGCATTTTAAAAGTTTTCAAATAAAGTTTACAAGAAAAATTTGACAAGCATGAAGCTCTATAAAATATAGATTTTTCTGCTACTACCATCTAGCACTTAGAAACTTACTAAATCTTCAAATATAAAATCACACAAAAACATCAGAATATGCCCCTACATTAAATGGGCATATCCAATGTAATTACAAAGATCCTTAAACTGTAGTAGAGTCTGGTAGTGTGAATTGGCTTGATGTACGTAGCTGGGAAGAATGGAAAGCAAGCCATAAGCACAGAAATGCAAGCAGCCTCTAGTGCTAGAGTAAGCAAGGAAAGATTCCCCTGGAGGTCTTCAGCAGCAATCTGCCCACTGAGAGAGAGTTACTGCAGACTTCTGCTCACTAGTACTGTAAGATCACAAATGTGTGTGGTTTAGAGCTGCTACATTTGTGACCATTTGTTACAACATCAACAGGCAACTAACACTCCGTGAAATGGAAAAAACAACACTGAATTGATTCAGTTATTAATATTGCAGAGCCTTAGTTTCTGATTTATAAAATGGGAGATTATATCATTTTCTTTTTGCTAAGTGTTACTTGGCGCATAAGTATGAGTATATCCATATACTTTGATAACTGAAGTATCTACAGATATAAAACAATACCCATAAATTAAAATGCTATATGAAGCTGAGAGTTATAGAAACAAAATTCTGCTGGTGTTATTGAAGCTCATCCTAATATATATTTCTCAGTTTTATGCCAAAATATTTCAGATTTTTTTTGTTTTGTTTTAGGAAATCCATTAGAAATAGATAGATTTTATATTTTTCTTAACTATGTGTGTGGGTATGTGCAAGTGAGTACAGGTAGGTGCCTGTGGGTGCCAGAAGCTGGAGCTGGAGTTACAGGCAGTTGTAAGTCACCTAAAGTAGGTGCTGGGATCTGTACACAGGTCCTCTGCAAGAAGAGTACTCACTCACTCTTACGCTCTGAGCCATCTCTCTAGCCCCCAAGCATCACTTTTATTGATAAGAATCCCCTCTTCTAACATATATTTCTATACAAAATACACTATACTACACAGCTATTTATAGAAATACTACCCAGATTATGGTAGTTATTAGCTTTCACTTCTCACACACTACCACAAATAGTCTCTTCTTGCTGTTCAACTCTTCCTTACTCTCAAACACAAATGTCCAAAAAATGAGACATACCAGCTTCATATAATTTAAGTCTCTATGAAATTCAACATTATACATTCTAAACTGTAGTAAAAAAAAAACCTCCCCCAAACAGCCATACAGGCAAACCTCTGTGACTTCAAAGACAACCTGGTGTACATATCAAGTTCCAGGCCAGCTGAGACTGGCTGCTAGTCAGTGAGACTATGTCTAAGAAGAAAAAGGGGAAGAAGAAGAAAAAAAAGTAAAGATTTTTTTCTTCTTCAGCTATAGGAACAGATTTACAAATGTCAATTTAATTTAAATTCATAACCCTGTATCATTAAAGACCAATACAGTGAACTTCATTCATAAACCTTATAAACCAGTGGTATGAGAAGTAGTATTTGAAATATGTATATATAAAAACCACTATGTATTGCATTATACAATGAACCACAAAACAATATAAACATATCAGACAAAAAATAGGCAAAGCTAATGAACAAGCAATTAAAAACTTATGCGTGGCTAACAGTAAGCACATGGAAATGTTCATTTTCACTAATAGCCAAAAATTCCAAGTGAAAAAGTTATCAGCAAAACAGAGGAAAAGCAGAAGTTACCTAAAAAGAAGAAAAGCATCTAAGAGCAAAGATAGCAGAAATTGTACTAGCAGAGCAGATAAATTAGTATGCCTTTGGGGAGGGTTAATATCTACTGAAAGTTAAAATGTGCATTCTGTTCAACTAGAAAATTGTATTTCTTGGTAACTGTTGTGTAACAAAGAATGAGTCTGGGGGGTTTTGTTTGTTTGCCTCTCAAAATTCTGGCAAATTTCCAAAATTTTTTTAGTGTCCCAAGTGACTGGCTCACACTTGACTATGCTGAAAAGACATTCAGAATGGGAGCTAGAAAGGACTCCTTATGATTGGAGGATGGTGAGCTGAGTCAACCTCAAGCTCCAGGGAGTTGATGGAGCTTTGACATAATGAAGTCGAAATAAGCAGTGTGGCTACAAGACCTAGAAGAGCTCTCTGGTGCATGAACACACAGCATGAGCTCTGCTGGAGCCAGTCAGATCCCATGGGGAAGGGACGCCAACTGCTTTCTAGTGCTGAGCAATCTTGCCCCATGCTCAACTATGTTCATAGCAGCACTATTTGTAATAGCCAGACCTGGAAACAACCTAGATGCCCATCAACGGAAGAATGGATTAAGAAAACATATTACATATACACAATGGAGTACCACTCAGCAGAGAAAAACAATGACAGCATGAAATTTTCAGGCAAATGGATGGAACTAGAAAATATCATCCTGAGTGAGGTAACCCAAACCCAGAAGAACAAACATGGTATGTACTCACTCATAAGTGTATTCTAGATATAAAGCAAAGAACAATCAGACTGCAACCCACAGAACCAGGGAGGCTACATAGCAGGGGGGACCCTAGGATGACTGTGGCTTATAATAAGTTTTGGGTTTACTCAATTACTGAGCAAGCCTCAATCAAACATTTCACTATTAGGAGAAGAATTTATACTGTATCAAGCTGATACTAGATAAATAAATAAATAATGTAATGTAATATTTTTTAAAAAAAGGTCTTCAAAGCCAGGCATGGCGGTACATACTTATAATTCCAGCACTCAGGATGCTCGGGAAAGAGTATTAATTACAAGTTTGAGGCCAGTTTGGATGCTTCTTTTTTTTTTGTTTTGTTTTGTTTTTTTTCGAGACAGGGTTTCTCTGTGTAGCTTTGCGCCTTTCCTGGAACTCACTTGGTAGCCCAGGCTGGCCTTGAACTCACAGAACTCCACCTGGCTCTGCCTCCGGAGTGCTGGGATTAAAGGCGTGCACCACCACCGCCCGGCCGGATGCTTCTTATATGTAAGAAAAGTCATTTCCAGAAAACATGACTAAACCCAAGAGAAAACAATTTACCATTCCTTAAGGCTCAGAAAGGTGAATGCATGTGTAGAAAGCTTCCAATTAGCTCTCAAGTACCCTATAAGTGTTTACATGACCAGTCAAAACCAAACATTTGAGGAAAACACCCCCAAAAAGACTAAAAAAGGTAAACAAAAGAGAAAAAGCACCCAGAAACTGAATAATCATGAAGGGAGAAGGCATACACACCTGCATCATATATATATGCATATGAAAAAACACAATGTAGCCGGGCGGTGGTGGCACACGCCTTTAATCCCAGCACTCCGGAGGCAGAGCCAGGCGGAGTTCTGTAAGTTTGAGGCCAGCCTGGGCTACCAAGTGAGCTCCAGTAAAGGCACAAAGCTACACAGAGAAACCCTGTCTCGAAAAAACAAATATATATATTTTATAGACTGAGAGGCCTCAAAGTTTTACTTCACACATATTTTTTCTCAGGAGGACATAGGAAATTGTGCTCCACCCCAAACAATGGAGACTATCAAGAAAGACGATGACAGGCGACCAAGGAACCTGGAGATGAAACAGGAAAGGGACAATCTCCTGGGTAGTGATGAGTAAAGGTCTCATATGGTGTGACCAACATACCAGGCAGAGTCAGAGGACCCAGACAGACTTAATAAGATGCAATGTGGAGAGCTGGGTTTGGGAGCCATGCTTGTAACCCTGCAGAGATGGTGGAGACAGGAAGATCAGGAGTCCAGCCAGCCTGGACTACACAGCTAATCAGTTCAAGGCTACCCTGAACTACATGATCGTTTGGAAACACAAACAAAAGTAAAAAGAAAGCTAAAAATAAAAATACAGAAATTTTTAAAGATGAAATTCAGTGGCTAACTTGTTTAAGCTGAGATAAGGCTTACAGAATTAGCAGGGTGGCGGTGGTGCACACCTTAAGTCCCAGCACTCAGAGACAGGCAGATCTCTGAGTTCGAGGCCAGCCTGGGTTACAGAGTGAAAGGCTCCAAAGCTACACAGAGAAACCCTGTCTCAAACAAACAGAATTAAACAAACTTAAAAACAAAACTAAATAAACCTTTTAAAACACAAGGGAGAAATAGGAAGTTGTGTGGAAAAAGAAAAGGCACTGATTCCTGAGACAAAGTTGTTAGGTTTTATGAGCTGAACAGCTGAACTACATAATCAATAATATCTAAAATGCTGCTACTGCAAACAGTTCTCTCCCGAGTCTTGCCCCCAAACAAGTGAACAAAAGAATCTGCCATTCCTATTTCCAAGTCAAGAGACCAATCTTAGGAAATCACTTTCCTAATACACAAATTATTATAATAAAACCATGGCATTGCCTCAGCATTTTTAAAAGAAAGGGGCCCATCACATCTTGATTTAAGTTTCTGAGTGTGTTTTAAGAAACTAGACAGAAGCCTCTGGAAACTGCTGTGCACTGAGACAGAAATGAGTGTGCAGAGAGCAGTTAAAGAACTAGCCTTCAGGATAACCACAGGGGTGGGGAATTCCCCTTTTTGAGACTGGGTCTCACTGTGTAGCCCTAGCTGTCCTGGAACTTACTATATAGACCAGGCTGGCCTCGAACTCAGAGAGCCACCTGCCTCTGTCTCTTGAGTGCTGGATCAAAGGCGTGCACCATCATATCCTGCCAGAGTATATCATTTTGTCCTAAGATAATTGCAAGAACTGCAAATCAAGACTTCCCAGATCTAGGCTGCTGACAGCAGAGTGCCGGCACACAACTGAGCTGCTTTACTGAATGCCAGGCTGCGCCAGCTGCCTGAGGTGCACTACCTCACACAGCTGGGCAGATGTACTCGATGGGGGAGCATGTGCGCAGCGCGAGCCAACTCTTCAGGCTCTGTCCTACAGAATCACACTTCAAAGAATGGCTCCTTACCTCCTTACCAGTCACTGTGACCATCTCAAACACACATCCAGATAGCCTAAAAATAGTCTGTCACAAAGTCAAATGGTCATACAACAAACCAAGCTGTAAGCACAGTGTACTTCCCTTTCCTTCTCAGGCAACTCTATGTCTGTCTCATTTGTAGAAAGTATCTACAATAGAATCTACTTTCATTGTTCAAAGTCAAGAGAACATATATTTACATCAGCGACATACTGCTTTTTTCTAGAGCAATACATTTTCATAGATTTAAATGACAATAGTTTTGGTGACCAATAATCTTGTTTAAAAATATAATAATGTGACCTTCATGTACATTTTAAGAATCAATATTTACAAAGTTTTTACCACAAGCCTGGCACAGTGAGTTTACTATGAAGCCTAATTCAATAGTTTGAAGAAATTAAGAACATATAACTAGTAGAGACTAGAGAGATAGGTTAGTTAATACAATGGCTGTTGCACAAACATGGAAGACTTGAGTCTGGATCCCCAGCATCCCTGGAGTTTGGGCATCCAGTTTGGCCAACTGGTGAGCTCCAGGTCCAGTAAGAAACAGTCTCTAAAAATAAGTTGGGAAGATGGCGTGAGTTCAGATCTCCAGCACACAGACCAGTCAGATGTGCTTCTGTCACTGCAGTGCTTACAAGGGAGACAGGCAGATTCCGGGGTGCTGACCAGTTACTACAGTACAGACACAAAGCTCCATGTTCACAGAGAAAGACACCCAGTGTCAGCCTCTGGCTTGCACATGCATGCATACTCACATCCACACATGGTACCCACCCACCCTGCTCTGCAGGCAGATCCCTACACGATATGGTAGAAAAGCAGTGACAGCGTCACCCAACAACAACTCTGGCCTCCACACACTGCAGGCACATGCCACCCCACCCCTGCCCTCACACACACACACACACACACACACACACACACACACACACACACACACACACACAGAGTTGTGGCACAAGAGGTTAGATAAGAAGGTGGACTGTGACCAACCCTGAACAGATTGACTTTCTTCTAGTTCTTGCTATCTTGAGCTATGTTTCTATCGTTTACAGGTTCTTAAGAGTTTCTGACCACAATGCAACCTACTTCCAGGTAACACTTTATAATGTTACTTCTGTGAACAAAAAGATAGCAAAACAAGCCAGGCAGTGGTGGCCCACACCTTTAATCCCAGCACTCGGGAGGCGGGCAGATCTGTGAGTTTGAGGCCAGCCTGGGCTACAGCATGAGTTCCAGGAAAAACTCCAAAACTACACAGAGAAACCCTATTTCAAAAAAAAAAAAAAAAAAAAAAAAAAAAGGTAGCAAAACAATGATAAATCTGCCACCTGCAAATGTTAAAGCCACACTTTCAATAGCTCCTAGATGCAAAGAACCAAACTATGTCACTAACAAAATTATTCCTCAAGATTTTTTTAAACAATGAGCGTGTGAGGAAGAAACAAGGGAGCATTCCAACGCTATGGGGAGGATTAGATGTACTGAGAGGTAAGTAAAGCCTGATTATGTCCTGAGCATTAGAAAACACATGAAAAATAAAGCAGCTACAAACACACATTTAACTCTAAAATGAGAAAGAAAGCAATAAACAATAGAGAGTGAAACGAAAATCAATAAAAACAAAATGTATTGTTCAAACCAAGAACAGACATAAATCACATGTAATAAGGCAATATGTGTACATACATTATATATACACATATATTGTATTTATGCCCCCACTCCATTTACATGTATGCAAATAGGATAAATTAATGAACTGTTCAGGCTAATCATAATCAGGCTTATTCAAGTTACAGTAAGGATTGATTACAGTTGGAACTTCAATTATTATTATACTTAGCTTCAGCCAGGTGCTGGTGGTGCACATCTTTAATCCCAGCACTTGGGAGGTAGAGGCAGACAGATCTCTGTGAGTTTGAGGCCAGCCTGGGCTACAGAGTGAGTATATATTTCGTAGCTTTATAGTTTTGAAAAACATACAAGATGTGTTTACTATTCTGTATTTATATACACCTTGACCAAATAAATGCAGATCTTGGGTTCTAATATTACCATGTCTCTAATAAATTTCCAAGAACAGGAGCAATGTAAAATTTGGTTTGGCAGGATGTTAATAATATGTGCTGTATAATAGCACAAGCTACAAACTTAAGTACTCAACTGTTAAACTCTTTCTCATCTCTACATCACCTTAGCTCTACTTTTAAAAATATCAGAAGCATGCCACCTCTTACTACCTATGATGCTACACCTAGCCTACAGTCGTCTTTAACTTGGATTGTTGTCTATGCCCACAGAGAGGCCACAGTCTTTTAAACCCCACCAGGTTCCCTCAGTTCTCTGCTCAAAACCATTCATTCTAAACCTCTGCACCACTCTTGAGAGCAAAGCCAAGAATCTCGGACAACGTCACCAAGTATTCCACCCTCGTGCTCACCCAACCCACATGTGTTCTCATCTTCTACAGCCTTCTGGACTCCAACTACCTGGGTTACCAGGACCACGGGACAGACAGCCACACTAGCTTCTGTTCCTGGTCTTGATTGTGTTCTGTCCCAGTCTCAGGGCTTGCTCTTCTTAACTTTGGCTGGAATGTCACCAGGACATTTCTAAAGCCCTATTTGAAAGAGAAGCCATAGACAAGCCTCTACCCAACAACCTCTCTCCTTGCAGACTTCAACAACCAGCCCAATGCTCTACTCTTTCAGCTTACTATGCTCACTATTCATTCCTCCAACTCCACAATCCAGACACACTCTACCAAACTTCAAGCTTCTGCAGGCTTTTACAAAGTATATAGTGCCTTCCCTACCAAAAAGTCTATATCCTTCAAAAACAGTTCATATGTTATTTCCTTTTAAGTATTCTCCCCATACCCCATGCGCCCACAACACATATTTAACTAAGCATTTTGCTTAATGTACTATTATGGAACTTGTTACATGGTATCACAACGGTCACCAGACAGTCTTCTCAGCTTCCAGGAAGAACTATGTAAGGGCAGCCTCATGTTTGTACCCTTGACTACATGCACAGCCTCTTAAAGGGACTGAAAGTCAAGGCCACTATTGCACTTGCCGCATAAATCACCACAACTTTTAGAAAGTAAATAAAAACACAGGTTTGTTTAAATTAGAAGTTCTATGCTAACCTGATCAACCTAATCCTATCTCAATGTGGAAAACAGATTTTAGGGTGGTCACTTTTGATTCCCACTTTCTGGTGTTCAAACCTTTCCCTCTCATCGAGTGTGGATCAGGCCTATATGCACCTAACCAATGAAAAGTGGTAAGGGCAATAAGCTGAACCTAAGATGAAATGAATGTGGTCTCTGCAGGCACGGTAAGCTAACAAGCCACTATGGAAATCTGTAGGATAGCTCTTCAGAAAACTAAAAATAGAACTACCATATGAGCCAGCATCACTACTCTTGGGAATATACCCGAAAAATCTAAGTTATACATTACAGAGATATCTGAACATTCATGTTCATAGTGATACTGTTCAAATTACTAAGACATAGAACTGGCCTCGGTCTCCTTCAATAAATGAATAAAATAGGGTATATTCACTAACAGTGGAGTTCTATTCACCATAAAGAATGAAATTAGGGAGCTGGAAAGATGGCTCAGTGGTTAAGAGCACTTGTCCCTCTTGCAGAGGGGGCTCCGTTACCAACATCCACACGGTAGCTCACAACATCTGGCTCACAACTGAGTTTCAGGGGCTCTGTCATCCTCTTCAATGCCTTGTGCAGCAGGCACAGGCATGGTGCATCTATCTACATACACACACGTGCCATCAAAACACTCCCATAAAATACAATCTTTTAAAATGACATTTGCAGAAAGATGGACAGAAATGGAGAGTATTAAGTGAAATAAGCCACACTCAAACACAAATACTTTGTTTTTGAAACCTAGGTTTAAAAAGAGAATGAAATTAAAAGAACTAGTTGGGAAGAGGAAGGAGATGGGAACAAAAGGGGTTAATGGTGGAGTGGATATGACCAAAATACACAATATAAATGTATGAAAATGTCACAAGCACTTGGGCGGCAGAGGCAGGTGGATCTTTCTGAGTTTGAGGCCAGCCTGATCTATAAAGCAAGTTCCAGGATAGCCAAGGCTACACAGAGAAATCCTATCACAAAAAACAAACAAAAAAAGGGGGGGGGGCGGGGAATGTCACACAACAAAATCCATTTATTCAGTGCAATGACTCCACACTAAGAATTAGGAGGCGGGGAGGGGAATAAAGTGCTGTGAGCCTAACCACCAAAAGGAGATGAATTATGCCAGTCCACCTGAGGGAGTTTGGATGCAGATCCTCCTCAGGTGAGAGCAAGCATTGGTCGCAGTGCCCCCACTCTTGAACCACAGAAGTTGACGAATGTGTACTGCATCAAACAGCTATATTGGTAATATGCTGCTAGTGAGCAGCATAGAAAACAAATACTCCAGCCAGGCAGCAGTGGCGCACGCCTTTAACCCCAGCACTCGGGAGGCAGAGCCAGGTGGATCTCTGTGAGTTGGAGGCCAGCCTGGGCTACAGAACAAGAGCCAGAGCAGGCACCAAAATTACACAGATACCTCATCTGGGGGGGGGGGGGGGACAAAGACAAACAAACAAAAAAACCCCGAATACTCCTACAACACACAAGTTTTTTCTGAACCTTTTGTTCACACAAAGTACCATGGTTTCTCCAATTTCTAAACACGTTAATGTCAAACAGTTCAGAACCTACAAAAATTTAAACTGGGGCTGGAGAGATGGCTCAGAGGTTAACAGCACTGACTGCTCTTCCAGAGGTCCTGAGTTCAATTCCCAGCAACCACATGGTGGCTGACAACCATCTCTAATGAGATCTGGTGCCCTCTTGGGGTCTGCAGTCACATATGCTGTATGCTGTATACATACATACATACATACATACATACATACATACATACATAAATCTTAAAAAAAATTTAAACTGGCACTTAAAAATGTTTAGGAATATTTATATAAAGTAATCTTAGAAAGTACTATATTACATACAACAGTTCTTGCACTTTTCTCTTTGCCCATTTGCCAATATCATGAATTATATGTATAGACAGTGAATCTGGTAGGTAGAACATTAAGTCAATTCTCCATATAATTACGCATCAGATGAGTAAGAGGCAGGTGAACAGCCAGCAATAAGAACCTACTTACTGGTCAATAGGCAAAGCAACCAAGCAGAAGGGAGTCGGCAGGCTTGCTGGTGCGAGCCCACAACAGACAGAACTCTTCCACCAGCCAAGTCATGCAGCTCTCCAAGGGCCGGCCTGTGCGACTCAGCCCATTCCTCCTCCAACCTCGAGGTTACTTCCCAACAGTTCCCAAAGCAGGACCGTCCAGGACAGGCCACACTTCAGTAAGCCACACAAGGCATCGCCTGTGATCTTTAAAGATAGATGATGCTACCAGTGAGAAACATTAACCATCCAAGTCCCTTGGCAGGATGGCAGGAATGGCAGTTAGAAGCATGGCTTCCCCTACACAGCAGCATCTCTTCCGCCCCTCCCTAAGAAAACTATCAACTGTATAAAAGAAAATCCAAGAATGGAGAGCAGATTAACTAGTTTCCCAAATTCAAACATTGACACCTATTGTAAGTAATCACTGAGAATAACTCCATAAAACCTCACATCTGTGCTGAAAATTAATTTAAATAAATCTCCCTAGAAATACAAATCTTATTTAACACTCAATTTTAAATGATGGCCCAGGCTTTTTCACTGTAACAGGAGACACCTGAATTACAGGCTGCTGAAATAATCACAGGCAAGCCACACCCAAACAAGCTCAAGACAATTAAGAAGCCAAAGCAGCACAGAACTGTGGTTCAATGCCTTAAGTGAATTCGCTTCACAATCCCACTGCGAGACACACAGATCCATGACTGAAGTCCATAGGATTTCTCCAGATGAATCTTCACTCATTTGGGTATTTAAAGAGTCTAATTCACCTGCTTTGACAGCTGCATCAGTGAAGCCTAGTTTCCCATTCCTATTGACAGTTTTTATGAACATCAGCGACTTAATGGGAAAAATACAGGCATAAAATAAAGTCAAACAAATTCTCCTTAAGATACCCAGGCTTTCAAATATTAGATGATGCCCTTAAAGAGCAGTTTTAAAGCAAATGGTACCAGAATATTACCAGCAATCAAAAGATGACTTCTGTTCACTACACACACACACACACACACACACACACACACACACACACACACACAGTAGTCGACTCACCACAAAGAGTAAAGAAAAACAAGTAAGCCCTACTTCCTCTAAGATCTTCATAGAGTCTAACCATATCCTGATCTCCAGGAGAACTTGATGCCTACAAGCCGAAATATCTGGTTATACACCTCACTTCTAGTTATTTAATTCTCTAGAGAGAATTAAGAATGTATGCAGCCCAGCTTGGTCTACACAGTAAGTTCCAGGACAGCCAGATCTAAACAGAGAAACGCTGTCTTGAAAAACTGAACTGTGCAGCCAAAATATACATCCCAAAGAAAGCAATACTCAAAAGTCATCGCAGAAAACCTCATTCAATTTGGTAACTCATTGCGATAGAGCAGCTTACCAATATACTTGCCACACTCCTAAGAGTAAAGCAATTTAAAGACTAATAGTTTAGGTTTTCTCTTTCAATACATAACATTGAGAGTCTACAAAGGAATGTTATTGAGTATTTTTAGAACTATATTTTCTGCTTAGGAAACAATACAAACATCAATGTTTTATATATAGTTACAATAAGTACTTCCCATTAATTTAGAAATGCTCTTTTTCTCCATTTCCAGATGGAGTCCATTATGTATGCCCTAACAATTCAAAACTCAACAAACACTGCAAAGGCCCAATCTTTAACTGTAACTGAATAAACACAGTGGCATAAGACATAATAAAAATGAAGTCAATTTAAAGAATCAAGTCTAATTATTTAAGACTCCACATCTTGCTCCCTCCTGTGGTGATACTGTGTCCCCCAAAATATTGTGCACCCTAATAAACTTATCTGGGGTCAGAGAACAGAACAGCCACTAGATACAGAGGCCAGAAAATGGTGGCACACACACCTTTAATCCTAGCCTTCTGGAGGCAGAAGCCTAGCCATCTGGATCTCTGTGAGTTCAAGGCCACACTGGAAACAGCCAGGCGTGGTAACAAAAGCCTTTAATCCCAGGAAGTGATGGCAGAAAGGTGTATAAGGCATGGAGACCAGGAACTAGCTGGTTAAGCTTTTAGGTTTTGAGCAGTAGTTCAGCTAAGATCCATTTGGATAAGGACACAGAGGCCTCCAGTATGAGCAAACAGAATCAGTTGAGGAACTGGCAAGGTGAGGAAGCTGTGGCTTGTTCTGCTTCTCTGATCTTCCAGCATTCACCCCAACACATGGCTCCAGGTTTGTTTTTATTAAGACCCTTTAAGATTCATGCTACACCCTCCATCTCAGTTTAATTAGAAACGTGCTTCTATAAGTTTTTCTCATGACCCCATTCACGGACATACAGGTACGAGTCTCACTAGGAAAGCTACTAAGGACGGATGGACTTCACTATTTTTCTCTCAACAAGGATTTTAAGGTCACTGCATTTTTCATGCGTTTTCACATAAGAACAGGCCATTTCTGGTCTTCTTTAGGTCTTTATCAACTGAAGTTTCTCACAAGAATCAGGAACACGGAAAAATGAGTGACTCTTTTTCTCAAATGTCCCAAGAATGATTCATATTCTAATGGTTCAGAATGAACTGGAGAAAAAAGTTAAAGCCATTCCACACAACTGAAGACTTACGACTGCCTAGCACTCAGGCTCACCAGATCTGGATGAGAAAAGTTGCCCTAGGTTCCTCAATGTCACTGTCTTGCTACCAAACCTGTCTTCCTACTCCACAGGACTACTAAAGAACTACATACACAAATCTAAGAATTAAGTTTAAAAAAATAAACAAACTGCCCGGCGGTGGTTGTGCACGCCTTTAATCCCAGCACTGAGGAGGCAGAGCCAGGTGAATCTCTGTGAGTTCAAGCCCAGTCTGGTCTACAGAGTGAGATCCAGGACAGGCACCAAAACTATACAGAGAAAGCCTGTCTCGAAAAAAAACCAAAAACAAACAAACAGACAAACAAACAAAAAGCTTGCATTCCAACTCTTGGCAAATAGGTCTTGCCAATTTATTAGGAATTAATAGCAGGTAGGCCAGCTATCGGCCCTGCTCTGAATAGTTACTTTAACAAAATAAAGACATACATACTGACTCTTGTCAAAGAGAAATCACCAGCCCAGAGAAAAACTGAATCAAAGTGGTAGTGAGGATAAAGACTTTTCCTATTCCCTTTTCTTGTTTATACTTTTGACGATCATAACGTAACTGCTTAATGACAACTTCATTTTAAAAAGATACATATTATTAAAATGTAGCATTACTCTCCAATTTTCAAGAAACTACAATGTCTCAAATCACAGTATGGACATGATCAGTTCTTTTCTCCAAAAACAAGACTTAAAGGTGCCTCAATTCTAGGAAACACTGCTATAATTATTGGCGTTGCAAAACTTACTATAAAGCAAGCAAGCTATTTAAGTGGCCGGCTAGGTGTTCAGCTCAGTAGTAAAGAGCTTGCCTAACAAGCTCAGTAACTTACTTAGGTTAGAGTCCCAGAACCTTGCAAACAAAAAATACTTTAAAAAAACAATGAAGGTAGCTGAAACTAAGTGCTTTCATACCAAACGTGCAAAATATCATTAAGATGGTGGAAACTACACATGACATTTTTGAACTAACACTGGAGTAGAACTGCTTTAGAACACAGATCAGTGAACACTCCACTTAACCGAATTTCTACATTTATAAACACATGAATAGGGTCTTTAAAACAGAAGGGACGAATTTTACATCAGTCTGTGCACAAATATGAATGTATAATGCCAGACATATAACGTGGGAATATGCGGTCTGAGTTCACATTTTCACAATCAAAGTGCACCCTTTCTCCTGTTTCAAACAACGGACCTGACCTCTAAATTTTTCCTTAACTCTAGTCAGCACGGCTTTTCGGAAGACCCTGACCAATTACTGCCTCTGTGGGCCGAGTTGTGATCACTGTAAAGATTATCTCCTTAAATAACTGCTTTTCAACATTTCCACACTCAGCTTCAAACCAAACAGTACTGACATCAGCCACATATAAAGTAGCAGTTTCCTGGGGGGGGATAAAGAACACTTCCCGTTAACACATACACCCAAATAACATGTACCCGGTAAGTATGTAGAGCCATTTACAGACGCTCAAGGACTGCAGCTTTGTTAGGAGTCGATCCAAAGGAGAGATAACTTCCTTTTTTTCAAACACTCAAACATCCACGTGAGTCCCTTCTGGCTTTGGGCCTTTAAAATCGCTCGCCCTTCAGCTCCCGAGCAGAACTATACTCAACCACCGATCACCCCTAACTTCCTGGTACTAAAAACTACAACCACGAGGCTGTCTCGTCAGTTTGTTTTAAAACAATTCTTGTTCCATTCACCTCGTGGCAGGGGGGCGGAGGGGTTGCTGCCGGGGCAGGGGGCCGTACCTCCAAACAAGTGCGGGGAAAGGTGGGCCGGGAGCGAACCGATCACCAGGCGCGGCCCGCCAGGGCCCCCGCCCGCTGGCCGGTCCCGATCCCTAGCTCCGCCGCCGTCCTCCGGGCTGCTGTGCACCGAGTCCTGCGAGCCGTACGGGCCACTGCCGCCGCCGCTGCCGCCGCCGCCACCAGGGATGCTGAAGGCCGACTGCGCCGCTCGGCCGCCCGCCGCGCTACCCACCGCCCCTCCGAGCGAGCGGCTGCGGGGCGCTGTCGGGACCGAGGCCGCCGCCGCCGCAGCAGCCGCCGCCGCCGTCGCTGCACCGGCCGAGGCGCTGGGCTGCTGCGCGCCGGGCACCGGGGCCGCGAACCGGGCCGCCCGAGCGCCGTCCGCCCCGCCACCGCCGCCGCTGCCGGAGGGCAGGTCCGAGCCCGAGTAGGCGCGGGTGCGGCCGTTGGCGGCGGGGCCGCTCTGCTTGGCGCCCATGTCCGCGCCGCCCCGGGCCGCGAGCGAGCGAGCGAGCGAGCAAGCGAGCGAGGCGGGCTGGACGCAGCTCGCGGCTGGCGCTCAGGTGGCCGTGCGGACGCGGTCGCTGCCGGGCCGCCGCGACGGGCCGCTACCGTTCGCTGCCGCGCTCCGCGGCCTCCGCACCGCCTCCTCCCGGGCGGCCGCCGCCACCGCCGCCATCCTCCGGCTCCCCGGCGGCTCGGAGAGTGGGAGGCGCCCGGCTGGACTGGGGGCCGCCTCCCTGCGCGCCAGCCGCTCGCAACGGGGAAGAGGAACGGGCGGCGCGCGCCCCAGCAACCGTCGCCGCGCGGCCCGCACTGGAGGAGCTGCGGCCCACCTCAGGCGCAGCGCACAGATTGGGTCCCGCCGGCCTGACTCTGCCCGGCAGCCAGGCTTGCCCGCCCTTGCCCCGCCCAGCATGTGGTGATGGACAGACGGGTGGCCCCGCCCTCCAGGCCAAGCTCCGGGAACCAATCAGAAGGCGGCCCCTCCTCCCGCACGTGGCCCGTGGACGCTGGAGAAGAGCAAGTGCACCTTTTCCTGGCTGGGGCATTGGTGGCGGTGCCCTGGGACCGGAGCCTGTGAATGGGTGGATGTGACCTTCGCTGGTGCTGTATACACTGATTAAACAAACAAACAACTGAACAAATCAGTCTCAGCCGTGAGGACGATTTAAAGGAAAACAAAAAGAACAGTACGGGTTGGCGGGGAGGGGGGGGCGGTGGCGGGCGCGAAGGACAACAAAAAACAACTTGATCTGAATTATCCTGGGGCAGGGAGCCCACAATTGGAAGAACACAAAACTGGAATGATAATCCAGCCTGACCTTCAAGGGTACAGCAAAAGCTGAGGTGCAGAGACTATCTCCCTGAAACTCGGCTTTCAGGCCCAACCCCGAGCCAAATTATGCAGACTGTAAATTATTTTACCTTTTTGGACTTTCGCTTCCTTGCCCATAATGTTTGAATTAAATCTCCAGGGCAATAGCGGCTTTAAAATCTTGTGGTTTCTCTAAATGGAATTTAACAGAATCCTTGGTGCCTTCCTGTGTGTGGTGCTTGGGCCAGCGGGTTCCGACCGGTGCTCGCATTTTGGAGGATGCCAGAAGCATTGTCGGCGTAGAAAAACAGCAAGTGAGTTTGTGCAAACAGCAAAAATGAATGCGTTGTCACGTTCCCTCCCCTTTTGTATTTGCAGTGAGTCATTTATGTAGTGATTTTAGTCATTCTTTCAAAAGATAAGAGAAGGAGGGAGCCGGGCGGCGGTAGTAGCACACGCCTTTAATCCCAGCACTCGGTTGGCAGAGCCAGGCGGATGTCTGTGAGTTCAAGGCCAGCCTGATCTACAAAGCAAGATCCATGACAGGAAGCAAAACACCACAGAGAAACCCTGTCTGGGGGGGTAGGGGGGGCTGAGAAACAGCAAAAACCAATCTCAATAATAATGAGGAGAGGGAGGAGGAAGAAGGAGGAAAAGGATACATGCATTGCACCTAATATACATATATAGCTACTCTGAGCTTTTATATAAAATATCCTGTGTTACATCATCATTTCGTTAAATGTCTTTTCCCTGCACATGTCACCAGCCACTCCATTCCCAGGACAGAAGACAATGCTATATAATAATCCCTTCATAGCTCTGATCATGGCATTAAACTTTTCATTAGACACTCAACAGTCTATGTCAATACAGTAGCTTTTCAGTGAATGAGTATATTCATATTTTCCAATCATGCTAAAATGATTTTTTTTTTTTTTTGGTTATTTTGAGATAAGGTTTCTCTTTGTAGTTTTAGTGCCTGTCCTGGGTCTCACTCTGTAGACCAGGCTGGCCTCAAACTCACAGAGATCCGCCTGGTTCTGCCTCCCAAGTGCTGGGATTAAAGCGTGCGCCACCACCGCCCGACAAATAATTCTTTTTAAAAAAAAAATTTTTTACATTTATTTATTTGTGTATACTAATGTATGTGGAAGCACTCATGCTATGAAATTTGCGTGACATACTTGTGTGACAGAGGACAACTCTCAGGAGTTAGTTCTCCTTCTGCAGTGTGGGTTTAGTGCCTTTACTTGCTTGAGTCACCTCACTGGCCCGAAAATGATTCTTGAAAGTCACTCACACACTTACATTGTTACTCTTGGACTTCACCGGGGTGGAGGGACTCTTCTCTGTCCTTTCCTTGATGCTCTTCTCTCTCTCTTCAGCCTTCTCGTCTCTCTCCAAATAGCAATCCTCATGAGGACTGAGTTTTATCGCCAAGCAGCTGTAACTTCACTTCAGATGTGTAGCTGCATCACAGCCTACCAGTTCTCCACATTCCTTTAGTAAACTTGCTCTTCCCTCCGCCTGCCTCCATCCGTTCTTTAGTGAGCTCAAAGCGACGCATCGGGACAGGGTTATACGCACACACCACAGGGTAGGTGTAAAGTCAAGTCAGGCTGGGGTTAGGTCTTGATTCTGCTTAATGCTGGCTTTGCCATTAGGGCAAGCCAAGTCGCTTACCCTAGCTCAACCTGTTTCCTGTAAAATGTGTGAAGTGCACATGAGCACAGTACCAGTCTGAGTAGCTGAGCGTCTCCAAAGATCCAATGTCTGTCTGAAAGCACTTTGGAATTCGGTGTCCTACCCACTGTGGAACGATATCATGCATATTGTCTGTAGCAGGTTGTGACACTGTGCAGTTTAGAATATGCTAAAACTTGATGGACTTGATTTCACTATTTTGTACAATTGAATTGTTAACACTTAAAGTGTCATTAGTAAGTGATTAGTCGTCATGACTGTATGTAATGGCTTGACTGGATAAGGATATATAGAAAGACCAGAGGTAGTTATTTGAAATCTTTGATATCTAAAGGGTTTTTTTTTAATTTTTTTTATTTCATAGGGTAGCTAACACTTTGAACAATCTTTGGTGTATTAACTGGGCTTCAGTGTGTCACAAAAATATTTCATGTCAATCAGCTCCTGAGCAGTGCCCTGTGTTCTAGTTAATGTAGATTTTAGAATCATTTTCTTTTCTAAAAACAGCTGAGACAGAATGTCAGCACCTGCTAATAAAAATAACTTGATTCTTGCTTATCAAACTAGTATAAAGTTATTAATAAGAGATTAAATATGTGTATTATAATCTACTCTCAATTCACTTTGGCTTGCAAACAATCTTTTAATTAAGAAAAAAAGAAAGAAAACCAACATCTTGGAGCTGAGGAGATAGCTCAGTCTATAAACTGTTTGCCACACAAACATTCGGACCAGAGTTGGGTCTCCGCAGTCTCCGGCACCATGTAAAAAGACAGGTATGGTAGTGTAGCTTGTAATCCTAGCTCCAAGGCGATGAACATCTGAGGATTCCTGAGGCTCACTGAGCCATCCTGTAGGGGTGGTTGTCTGTGCTGTACTCCTGAAGCACCGCCCCTAATAGGCAGCAGATAACTGCTAGGTACCTGCCCCCCCATGCCGAGGGGGGACCCCTTAAGACCTGGAATGCTCTCTCTTGGCTACCTCGTGGTCCTGGATGCTGGATGCTGGATGCTGGTACTGCGGACTAAGGCAGAGTTCTCCAGAGAACCACGTCGAACCACACCTCACCCCTCCTGAACCCCGAAACCAACTCCTTTTTGTTTGTTGTAAGTTAACCCAAAATAAACCCCTTTGGTTACCAGATAAACTCCGTGGAATTGCCTCATTAATTACCACTTCATCATCCTACCCTAATCAGGGAGCTCCAGGACTCAGGGAAGAGACCCCTGGCCCAAAATAAATAAATAAATGATGTGTAGGGCTTCTAAGGAATGACAGCCAAGATGGATCTCTGGTCTTCTGAATGCATGCACAGACATGTGCACACATAAATGAACACACACACACACACACACACACACACACACACACACACCCTTTACTTCAAACCCTGAGCACAAAACAAACATAACCTATGATGTTTTTCCTGTATTCTAAAGAAACCTCTTAGATTCCATGGTGTTGTAAAAGGCTTTACTGGGGCCATACTGTTGCAAAGATATAAAACTTAGTGGGAAGAATGGGCTCAGTACCAAGGGGATTTCCCAGGCTATAGAAGTGAAAAGGAACTTGGAGGAAAAAAAAATAGCTCCCTGCTACATAATGCATGTGTTCCCTCCTCCGGTGCATATGCACCATCCACCCCCATCTCCTACCACTTTCACAAATCCCCGAGGCAATATATGAATGATTAAAAAGGAGCATAAGACCCTGTACCACCTCCTCCCTCCGTGGTAGCCAAGGCCCCGGTAGAGGCAAGCCCTGTCTTTTAGGCCTGGATTGTATAAACCTCCCCAGTACAGTGGCTCTAGCGTACTCTCTTTAACTCCCCACAGTGAATGCTTCTCCAGACTCAGACCGTTGCAGGCTTTCAGCCCCTGTTGTGGATCAGAATGGCAGGCAGCAGTCATTAATGCACACCTTAGATTACCACTGGTTTAGCTAACTGTTATTCCCATGCCAAGTTGGTCGTCCTCTATGTTTTACTGCTGAAGCAGTCTGTGCTTTAAGTGGTCAGTTCCCTTGGGGTGACATCTGAATGATCTTGGCTCCCAAGTTAGGGCAAGCGGGAAAGAGTAGAGTCAGAAACGCAGGATTACCTCTTGCTGAGAATGAGAAGGCAAACTGGGTGGTAAGAGCTACTGGTCAATTTACCACACCCTCTGTTTCCCAGAAGCCAGATGGTCTTTGGCTGAACTCTAGAGCTCCAAGTCTGAACCAATAGGTTTTTGGAACATAGCCCTGAGCCGGGTCATCCCTGGTATACAGAAATATTAGCATACATCCGGACCCCTATGGAAGACGTCTTCATTCTTAAACAAACATTGGCTGCACGTGTGTAATGTCTTAGCACTAGAGACACAAAGTTAATCCTGCCCTCATGGCCTGCAGCCACCATGCCTAGACAGAAAGATGGTCCCGAGTATGGGGTGATTGCACACAGGAGCCAAGGGATGGAAGTTGGGCGAAGAACGAAGCTGCAGTCCCGACTCTTGAGACAGTTGCTTTACCCATCTATAGATAGCCTAGGGTGCAAGAACCTGGATGAAGCAAAGGAGAGCTTTGAGTATCCAAAGAACTACAAGCATTTCACTAGCTGGAGTGAAGAGAAGGAGACAAGGAAGTCTGAGAACCAGCTGGAAGAGTGGGGCTGGGCCAGAGTCCAGCTGGCTTGGCCTGCTGGGCAAGGATCCAAAAGGCAAGAGAGCACTCCTCTCCTAGGCAGCTGCAGCATGGTCATATTTAGATTTTGAAAGGATAGGTTATCTCGGGCAGCATTTTGGAGAATGGAGTGATGGGGGAGAGGAAAGTACACCCTTTAGGAGTTGATGTAGGCACACAGGCAGGAGGAGAAACTGGAGGAGGGGGCTCTGAAGGCTGGAGACAGACTCTGAAAGAAGGAAGAGGTGAGGTTGGGGCAGGAGCTTTCTGGTCGGTGCTTCTAGTGCCGGGTATGAATATGGAGGGAAAGACCACTTGGGAGGAGGAACTGAACTCAGCCACACATAGGCAAAAGGAAACCCGCCCTTGGTTTGCAGCAGGTCATGGGATCGAGTTGGGTGTTTTTGTTTGCTGTGTTGGTGGCCGAAACAAGAATATCTAAACCAGCACTCCCCTACTCAGTGACATCCAGTCCTTTTGTTGACTGTGGATGGGATGCACAGAGGCCCACCCGAGCATGTCTCCCCAGCACCAGGTCTCACTTTTCTCAGTGCTGTGGCTGCATCTCACCCAATCACCTGGAAGCAGAGGTCACCAGGGCCGGTAGAGTTAGTGCAGTCAGGCTGGGGAGCGACTGAATATTAATAGGGAGTATAACAAATTTCTTTTTCATTGTTGATATTCCATGAGCTAAGCCAATTCAGGTCTTACTATTCTGTGATACTGTCTGCCATATAATAAATAAATAAATAAATAAATAAATAAATAAATAAATAAATAAATAAATAAGCACCAGTCAGTGGCACTGGAACTTGCATCCTATGCTGTTTTTAAATTAATTACTGTGCTAGATATTTGCTCCCACACACATATACCACCAGCAGCCCATGATTCTCCATATATTCATTCCCAAAATCTGCGTATCTGCTACCTTCTATGGCAAGATGGCCTTTGCAGGTGAAGGGTCTTGAGGTAGGAAGATTGTCCTGTACCACCTGGGTTGGCCCACTTTCTTCGCAGGGAAAAGAGACAGACAGGAGAGGGAGCGGCAGAGGGATGCCAAGAAAGACTAGACAGAGCCGAGCTTGGTAGCCCAGATCTCTAATCCTAGCTACTACAGAGGCTGAGAGAAGAGGATCACAAGTTCAAGGCCTGCCTGGGCCAGTAAGTGAGTTGGTGCTTCAAAATAAAAAGTTGTGGGTTGGTTTTTGTGTGTGTGTGTGTTGTTTTTTGTTTTGCTGTTTTGCTGTTGTTGTTTTAAGGTTGGGAATGTGGCTTTTACCTAGCTCATATAAGGTCCTAGGTTCTACTTCCTCTCCCCCTCCCCCCCCCCCATGGGGAGGGAGACTAGGTTGATCATTGTTGGCTTTGGAGACAGAAGGGGGTGGGGTGGGGGGTTAGAGACAAGCCATGGAATGCAGTGGCTCCTCAAAGCTGCCAAAAAGGCATGGAGGTGGATCTTCAGGAGCATCCGGGAGCAAACAGCTCTCTGCCTGCCCCTTGATCTGAACCCAGCGACCTTCAGAAGCTGTGAGTTTGTTCTGGTCTAAGCTACCCAGTTCCTGGGAGCCGCTGTGTCAGAGACAGCTAACTCGTTCAGCGACTTTTCTTCAAGGCTCCAGAAATCTCCTGATGACAAACTATCTCTAAAAAAAAACCCCAAAGGACAGTTAACCACCACCCCCCAAACTGGTAAACAAGACCACTATACCTCCTGAGGTTGATCAGAAACACTTGGCCACAGTTTCCTGCCCCCCTCCCCCACCCTCCCTTTGTGAACAATGGTGTCGGGGTAGGGTGCTGTGGCTTCCTGAGGCTGGGCCTACACTCTCTGACTTTAAAGACCCTGAGTGGAACTTTCCATTACCTGCCTTGGAACGTCCTTGCCGGCCACCTTCCTAGGGTGAGCACTGAGAATAAAAAGTTGTGATATTTAAAAGAGTAACCTTTAATTCAGAGTGTCTGTGTTTTTAAAGATGCTGAAAAATGAAACTATTAAAATAGACAAAATACTTGGTGAAATGATGGTTCTGAAGCCAGCCCTGGGTTGAGGAAAGGTCCTGGGTGCTGCTGTCTTCCACACACAAAGGCAGTGACAGGAAAAGGCCACACTGACATCTAGTGATACAGCGCTGCACTGCCAAGGGCCTCAGGAGAAACCGTTGGCATCCCTGGATTCCCTCCTCCGGGCACCCCCTGTGGGACCAGAGATCCCGCTGTGGCTGTGGGCTCAGTGTCAACCAACCTCCTTCTGCTTTGGCTGAGACACAGCACGATTTCCTCTCTTAGTGTGCATCTGTGCAAGGGTTGGCCATATGAAAGTTTTATCTCTTCATTTTTTTTTTAATTCAAAACTAAAAATTTGTTTGAGAATTTCATACATGAATATGTGTGATCAAATCCATCCCCAACTCTCTCCCCTCCAAACTCTTCCCATGCCTGACATTTCCCTCCCAAATTGATGCGTTTTTAAAAAAACTCACTAAACCCATTTAGTACTGTCAGTATTGGGTGGGTGCAGGGCCACCCACTGGACTTATGTAGCCATCACTTTTTCTGCATATTTTAAATGCTAAAATTTAAATCCGCTCGTGCCTCTGTGTATGTGTGTGTGTGTGTGTGTGTGTGTGTGTGTGTGTGTGTGTGTGTATTGGAACACTTATGTGGGTATGTGTATGCGCAAACATGCGGAGACCAAGGTTGACACCAGGAATCATTCTTGATTATCCTTCCACCAAATTCAATGAGGTGGGGGTCTCTCAGTCAAACTCAGAGCTTACCAATGTGACTAGTCTCATCTGGCAGCTCCCTGTGGGGTTTTTAGGAGGCCTGTCTCAGCCTTCAAGGATGGAATTAAAGGCAGGCCCCTGGGCCCACCCAGCATTTACATGGATCTCTGATTCTCAGGATTGCTGAGGCAAAGGCTTAATCAGTAAGGCAGCTCAGCTAGTCTGAATCAGTTTCGACAGTCAGAAATGGAGAGGAGAGATACAAACACTTCCAGAATATGTTTGCTTCTGTAAAGCTAGGGAAAAGGACAAACCCAAGTTCGTTTTAGGAAGCAGCATCAGACCTGACCTGTGCAAACCTGGGAAAGTTTCAAAATGATGATTTTGATTTCTTACCATTGGCAATAAATTGGAATGGTGATGCACTGAAATTCCAAGGAGGTATCAAGTGACATCTGCAATATTTTTGGGCAGAGGTAGAGTTTCAACAAAATGTTTAGATGTGCATCTATCCAGTTTCTCAAATATGTTGTAACAGATGCAGACCAATACATCTTCCTGTTTCTTCAAGCACTCCCCCACTCCCCAAATTCTAAAGTCTAACGATTGGTAAGACCAGTCGTGGTTATGAGAATGACAGCTACAGTTAGGATTCCATTTTATGCTGTATTAAATGCAAGCATATTCTTTCCTGATAATAACTCATGCAGTTCAGTGGCAAGAGTGTCTTTTGGAGCTCACAGAGAAACTTAGGCTGTACAAAATCAAATATAAGCTGGAGGTGGTAGAATGCACCTGGGATCCCGGCTACTGCCCTGGCCAAGACAGAAGGACTGCTTGATTGCAGGAATTCAAGATCAACGCTGACAACAGAGAGACCCCCACCTTCTCAAAACTAAATAAATAAAAACACAAAGCCCTACCATGCATACAATGCATGTAGCTTGACATATAGGGCCTTTGGAGAAATAAAGGGTTTGGGGAAGTCAGGCCACTGCCTCCAGTGTCCTCCTGCAGGAGAGAAAAAGGAAGCAAGTGTCTACTGCATTCAGTGGCTGATTCTAGAATGGTAGTAGTTAGCAGACAACTGGCAATGGCCTGATAAACTAGGTCATAGGAGCTGTCTTGTTTCTCATATTTCGTATAATCTGGCTAATGGCTTGTGTGTGATTTTCCAAACCACTTAATGTTTTTTTTTATGACTTATATAATTATCTTCATGTCAAGCAAAGCCTAAAGCATCCAGATTTCCTCATTTGAGGGTGAATAACCTCAGGAAGAAGTTTCTATCTATCTGAACAGTAATTCCAGGGTCTGGTTTACACACCAGCACATCTGTAATGAAGTGTGGTCACCAGAGAAATGAGAACAACGTAGTAGTTGTGATATATGAAAAGCTAGATGCAGTCAATGTTTGAAATTGTCTTTCATCCAAGATGATATCTTTTCATGATTGACATTAGATTGGGTGGGGGTGTTAGTGATTCCCCCCTACCCTATAACCACATCTTTCTTCTCCTCCCTTTTCAAATATTTCCTTACTTAGGACAAAAAAAAAAAAAAAAAAAAAAAAAAAAAAAAAAAAAAAACCCTGACAATCCAATACTGATTTCTAAACCATTTTTTAATTTGTACTGCCTTATGAAACCCAGACAGCAGGAAGCTGTTCCTCAAGAGACCAATAGTCCTGCATTTGGTTTACTTCACTGTGGCACACTGCAGTGTTAGACTGCACCCCATCAGCCAGAGATCCAGGCAGCTTCTCAGCTGCAACAATGGCCCCCAGAAGGAGAGCTGCTTGGCAGAATGCCTGGGAGGTGTCCATATCAGACCAAGACCCGTACAGTTCTAACAGGCCCTTTACTCCACGCAGGTGGCATCACCTGTATCCAAGCCAAACTAAGCTAAGAATTCTCACTCAGAAGGATCCAAGCGTCTTAATGAAGCTAGAAAAGACCTGGGTCCCTCATGTATTAATTCGCTATTATGCTTTTTCCCTCCAGGACGGTGCTATCCCTTCCTAAACAGAGGGACTTCTGGGGAAGGCAAGCCCTAAAATACCCAGTGATCAATGGAGTCTGTGTTTTGAGACAGAATCCTGCTATGCAGCCCAAGTCGGCTTCATTCTTCTGCCAATCCTCCTGCATCAGCTTCCCAAGCGTTGGGATTGTACGTGTAAACCACCAGATCTGGTGTAAGGATTCTTTATCTCTAACACTAATCCCTCAAACTAGAATTTAAATGTCTCTTTGCTCTTCTAGGCCTAGTCATCTTATTATTCTAGGTCACTGCTTCTAGACGGAAATACAATCAAAGAGAGAGGTCAATTTTTTTTTTTCAAAATAAAGGTTATACTCCTTTAGTGAGTTAGAAAAACCATCAGGTCAAGCATGACCTCTCTGTGAGTTCAAGGCCAGCCTGGTCTACAGAGCGAGATCTAGGACAGGCACCAAAACTACACAGAGAAACCCTGTCTCGAAAAAACCAAAAAGAAAAAGAAAAAGGATAGTTTTGAAACACGAGACAGTATAAAAAGTGCTGTGAGAATATTGTTTCATGAACGGCATAAACTATTTCTCCTAATTTGAGTTAGAGTTTGCAAATGTTTGAAGATCATCCGATTTATGACAGTTGTGAGTTCAAGGCATTGTTGGGATTGAACACAAGGTCTTGATCATGTTAGGCAAACATTTACTACGGAGATACCTCTCCAGCCCTCCGGAATCCTAACAGAATCTCTGTAATGCCTTACAGCTCAAAACTCTATGAATTTTCACTCTGGATCCCACTTTGCAGCTCCATCTAGTCTCTAGTTTGTGACCCTCCCGCATCTACGTCCTGCGAGCTGTAACTACAGGTTTGCACCACCACGACTCCAACAAACTTGTGTAACGAACCTAGACCTCTTTCCTCAGCACAACAGCAGCATCCCCCTCCCCCCCGACAGGTAAGAGTGCCTCTTTGTCCATTAACCTGCCACCCAGCACAATGTCCTCCAGACAATCTGCCTTGATCCCTCAAGCAGAGTGGGTGTCAGGCTGCCTCAGGGATCCCCAGCTTGAGCGGGCGCTGCACTCGGTTCTTCGGCTGTAGCCATTGTTTGCACCCCCCGCCCCCAGGCACTGGTGCTTGTACCGCGCATGTAACCGACCCATACGAGAGGAACGAGGGAAGGAAGCAAGCAAACAACAGCTGTATTTAGCCATCTGTCAGATGCCAGAATCTTCTGTTTCCTTCACTCCGCCCAGGCCCTGGGCTGTGAAGATGGATGACAGGGGATGGGATATGGATCTCACTCTTATTTCAGCACGCTCTGTTTCAACAGCAGTGTCTGGTTTTATTTCTCTGTTGAGTTCACACGGGCAGGTTTGGGCAGAAGCAATTATTCTCCTTATTAGTTCACAGATGATGAAGAAGAAATAGATTTGGCTCTGACATGTTACATTTTTCTTGAGCAAATCTCACATGAAAGATAAAAGCTTTTCATTCTAATCAGAGCCAGCTAAACATACTCTTGACTTCCGGCTTCTTTAAAGCCCCTCTTTCAAAACGCATTGAGGACCGTGCAGTGGGCCGGGTGTTGTAGCAGAGTCACACTGGGAGATGGGACAGAGGTCTGGATAACTGCTATAGGACCAGTGAGAGGAGCTCGAGCCTCCTTACAGATGCGGAGGGCAGCAGAGAGGATATGGTGGTGTTCCACAGAAGAGAGACTATTCGGCTTAGCGGTGAAGAAGAGTATGGGTCTGACGAGTGGGACATGGCAGAGAGCCTTTAGGATGAGAGAACAATGTGGACAGCAAGGAGACGGGGAGAGCAGGCGGCAGAGCAGAGGAAGATGAGCTAGAGTCGGCTTGATGCTAGACTGTAAGACAAGTCAATCTTTGGATTTTACCCTGAGATCCATGAGAAGATAACTACTGTCCTAGGTTTCTATTGTTCTGATAAAGAGCATGACCAAAAGCAGCCCAGGGAAGAAAAAAAAAATCTATTTTGGCTTACAACTCTCGGGTCACACTCCTTCTCTGAGAGAAGTCAAGGCAGAAGCTGGCAGGAATCTGGAAGCAGGAACTGAAGCAGAAATCATGGATAAATGCTGCTTATTGGCTTGTTCCTCATAGCTTCTTCAGCCTGCTTTCTTATATCACACGGCCATCTGCTCAGGGGTGGCACTGATATGGCCCTCCCATATCAGTCGCTAATTAAGAAAATACCCCCCCCCCATAGACTTGCCTACAGGCAATCTAATGGAGGAATTTTCTTATTTCAAGTTCATCTTCTCCAAATATGTCTAGGTTTGTGTTGAGCTGACAAAAGTAACCAGCACAACCACGTAATTCATCATTTACACAGGCCACTTTGGAGAATGAATGGGTATGCCTGCCAGAATAAACCATGCTGTGGGATAATGCCCTTGTACACTGCTTTAATAAAACACTGATTGGCCAGTAGCCAGGCAGGAAGTATAGGTGGGTGAGCAGACAAGGAGAATTCTGGGAAGAGGAAGGCTGAGTCAAGAGTCACCAGCCAGACACAGAGGAAACGAGATATGGAGGGAGAACTGAAAAATGGTACCAAGCCACGTGACTAAACATAAGAATTACGGGTTAATTTAAGTATAAGAGCTAGTCAGTAATAAGCTTGAGCTAATGGCCATATAGTTCATAAACAATACAAGCCTCCGTGTGTTTACTTGGGTCTGAGCGGCTGTGAGAGATTTGTCCTGACGGGGGCCAGGTGGGACACAGGAAAACTTTCAGCTACAAAATCACCTAGCAGAAAAACATATCTAAGGCCAGAAGAGCCCTTGGGCTTTGGAAACTTCTAAGAGTAGACCCTGAAGAGGTCTATGTAATACAGAGGGGATTCTGGCATCATTTTCAGTTATAAAGGGGGTAGGGATGCCCACAGTCCCAGAGGTAGCTAAGAAGGCAGGTCATAGAGAGAAAGCGGGTGCAGAGATGGTTCTGTAGGAGACAGAATAGAGTGAACATGGAGGTAGATTCGAGGGGTTGGTTTCTTAGTCACTTTTCTATTGCTGTGAAGAGACACCATGACCAAGGTAACCTATAGAAGAAAGAATTTATTGGGGGAAGGGTCTTACAGTTCCAGAGGGTGAGTCCATGACTACCATAGTGGGGAGCCTGGCAGCAGGTGGGCAGGCATGGCTCTGGAGCAGTAGCTGAGAGCTCACATCTGATCCATGAGCATGAGTCAGAGAGTGTTGTGTAACTGGGGATAGTGTGGGCTTGTGAAACCACAAAGCCCATACACAGTGACACACCTCCTCCAACAGGACGTTGTCTCTTAATCCTTCCCAAACAGTTCTGCCAAGTGAAGACCAAATCTTCAAACATATGAGCCTGTGGGGCCATTCAAACCACCACAGATAACAATGATAACTCAGTATCTGCAGGCTGAGGGTGACAGGGGGACTTGGAAAGGAAAGAGGAAAAACAACTCTTGTGGGAAACACTTTATACAATTTGGGGCATGTTTGATTAGAGATACTGCTAAATATCCATGCTGGTATCAGCAGGAGGTTATAATCACAAGTATGAAACTCGGAATTTGGGTGAGTCTGAACTAGGGGCGTGCAGCTTCCAAGTGGAGACCAGGGACACAGATCAGGCCAGCATGCTGCTAGGTAGATGTTACAGAAATCACCCCTGGAGAAACGTAGGAGGGCTTCTAAAAGTGGCAAGTAGCTGGTATGAGGACCAAGGAGTAGGTGCAGTCAGCATTTCAGGAGTTAAAATGAGAGGGAGCATTCCCAGAAGGCAAGAGCAGAAGGACATTTTAGGAATGAAGATCAGTTCATTCATTCAGCACCGTCAAAAGTAGCCAAAGGGTACAGAACGATGAATGCTGGCAAGCAGCAAAGCCAAGCAGAGGAGACCATCTGTCACTCTTTCCCTGAGTGGCAGAGGTAAGACAGCCTGCAGCATGGGAAGGCATGAGAGGCAGCCATTAAAGCCATCTTTCCAGAGAGTCACAGCGATAGGCCAGGGAGGGAGTCTCTAAAGCTTAATGGGGATGTGAGGCCTCCCCACTTCATTTTGCTCATGCTGTTTCCTTTGGTCTTGTATGAACATGCAGTCAGAAAATTTAAAGGCAGCAGAATGTGCCCCAGGTCCCCTCGGTCTCACTTTCACAGTTTTGAGAGCTGAACCCGAAGCATGTTTCATAGTCATGATTGCTGAGGCAGTGTGAAGCAAATTGACGGTGCATTTTCAAGCCCTAAATCTGGATGCCTTAACTAGCATTCACATACAACCTGACAGTGGTCCAATTAAGACACTTGAATCTCTAATTAATTACTTTTCTATTACTGTGATAAAACACCATAGAAGCAATTTATAGAAGAAAGTGTTTGGGATTTTCAGTTCCAGAGGACTAGGAGTCCATGGCCATCCTGGCGGCAGACAGAAAGGCATGGCGCCAAACAGCAGCTGAGAGGACACATCTTGATCCACACACAGGAAGCAGAGAGAACTAGCTAGAAGTAGCATGAGTCTTTTAAGACCTCAAAGCAAGCTAGTCTACAGTGACAGACCTCTTGCAACAGGGTCACACCTCCTAATCTTTCCTAAATGAACTCAACAGTATTTTTGTAGACTTCTTGTCTCAAAGTGCTTAAATTGATTGTTTTTTTTTTTTGGTCTGCTTGGTCTTTTGCTTGTATATTTTAGTTTCTGGTTTTGTGAGTTTCCTTTTTTGGTTGTGTGTATGTGTGTGTGTGTGAGAGAGAGAGACAGAGGCAGAGACAGACAGAGAGAAAGAGAGAGAAAGAGAGTTCTTGGTTCCTTTTTGTTTTTGCTTCATTTGTTTTTTAGAGAGGAAGAAAGCAGAGCTGAGTGGGTGTAGAGGTGGAGAGGATCTGCAGTGAGTTGGGGAAGGGGAAAGTGTGATAGGTAGATGTTCTATAAAAATTTAATAAAAAGAAATTGAGATGATGAATATTTGTACTTCTCTGTCAAAGTCCCCAAATGATTAACTTGGTTTCTTCAGAACCTGCAGGAAGCAGCAGCTTCCTAAAAACAAATGCATTGCCGGGCTTCCTTCTGAGGCCCTGCAGGTTGGTAGGTAGGGTCAGTCTCTCCAAGGCTCCCAGGCTACAAGCCTGTTTCCCAGTGCGAGGGTGTTAACCTGTCAACATTAGTGTTGAGCTAAGTGGGAAGTGACTAGGTCCCAGGAGCTCCCATGGTGAGTAGATTAACATTGGGAGGATTGGCAGGAGTGGATCAGCTCTCTCTCAAACAAGTTGCTAGGAAAAGAGCAAGTGTGTCCTTCTCCAGACAGCCCATACCCTTCTTCTGCAGATGGTTACCTTCTTTGCAGTTCTCCACCATACTGTGATACAGCAGGAGGGCCTTGCCAGGATGCCAACATCACACTGCTTACAGCCTCCAACCACCAGGATCACAAGCAAGATAACCCCCCGTCTGAGTGCCAGCCTCTCAGTTACTTGGTCTTAAAAACACAAAGTGGGCTGATGCAGTCCCACTCTCCAGGCTTTCAGTAATGTTCCTGTCAAGACGCACCATCCCGGTCCTTGGAGTAGATTGCCTCCACTAACACAGACCTCATGTCAAACCTGACCATGTCTCAAAAGCAAAACAAATGCTAAGGAGCGGGAACTTTTAGGAAACCATCTGTCTTGTGAGGGCCGGAATGAAATAGTCTAAACCCATGCAAAATACTGGGTGTGATGACGGATTTTGGTTGTCAACTTGACACTTCTGGGAAGAGGGAATTGCTCAGCTCAGACTGACTGGTGGCCATGTCTGTGAGGCACTTTCTTAATTTCCAATTGATGGAGGAGGACCTAGACTACTGTGGGTGGTGCCATCCTTAGGCGGGCAGGACTTGGCTGTACAAGAAAGGTAGCAAACCAGGAGAAGCAAGCCAGTTCAGCAGGGTTCCTCCTTTCTTCCGTGGTCTCTACTTCAGCTCCTGCACTGAGTTCCTGCCTTGGCTTCCCTCAATGATAGATTGTAACCTGTAAGCCAAGTAAACTTTCCTCTCGAAGTTGCGTTGAATCTCTCTATTGCCTCTTTGCGTTGACTCTGCACTGTCTCTTTAGAGCCAGTAGCCTCGTTCTTTTTTTGTTTTTTGTTTTTTGAGACAGGGTTTCTCTGTGTAGTTTTGGTGCCTGTCTTGGATCTCGCTCTGTAGACCAGGCTGGCCTCGAACTCACAGAGATCCGCCTGCCTCTGCCTCCTGGGTGCTGGGATTAAAGGTGTGCGCCACCACCGCCCAGCTTAAGTAGCCTCATTTTCTCAGCCTTTCTGTAACCTGTATATAATTGTGTGATGGTATTCGTGATTTGAGTGTTATAGGTCTCAGTAAGATAGGAATAGATAAAGAACTTGGAATTGTCGGGAAAGCTATGGCTGTAAGTGAAGCCAGAAGTAGTCCATGAAGTACAGCTGATATTACTAATGTAGCTTGCGAGTCTAGAGATATTCAAAGAATTCTGACACTGTGGAAAGGCATGAGTGTGTCGGTCTACTCTGATAGCATAGCACTCTCGCTACAAACAGCAGTGCACTTACCTGCCTCATTCCCACTATCCGGCTCTCCCAGGTCTCTGGTAGCCATAGAGGGCCACAGCACATAACTCTGTGATGAGAAGACCTTCAAAGTCTTACTCCCAGTCAACCATAAGGGCTTGTCTGGTTGAAAGACAGTCTTTATTTCACTTGATTTTAAAATCACTCATTTAAAAACTTCTTTTCGCTAGGGGGATTTCCTGGAAATATTTGAAAGCAGTGTTTAATTTAAGGGCACCTTGAAATAAGGCTTACATGAGACAAGAGGCTGATCAAACTCGTAGAGGAAGATCTAGAGAATGAGGTCTTTAAAGGTGCTTTGCAGAGCTACTATTTATTCCTGAGAAACTAAAAGAGCACCTTTGTGCAGACTGCACATAAGCCCAGACCTGAGCCCCAAGGCATCCTTGAGTGTAACCTAACCGTGAAGCACTGTGCAAGCCTGGCTAGGCAAGTGCTCCACCACCAGACTACAGCACCAACCCCTTGGTGAGAGAGTCTCACTTAAGTTACCTAGGCTTATCTTGAACTTTCTCTGCAGCCCAGGCCAGTCTTGATCTTGTGTTCCCCTGCCTCAGTTTCTTGAGTGGCTGGGACTATGGTTGCTGCACTGCCAGACCTAGTGAATATTTTTTTAAAGGTGTATATCAATCTGACTAAGCCATAGAATGGCCATCTATTTAGTCACATATTATTGGTGTATGTGAAGAACATCCTAAGTTCTTGACTTCTTCACAATGCTTTTCATTAATTGCCATCTCATCTGTTTGTCATAACACCTCTCTCTCTCTCTCTCTCTCTTTCTCTCTCTCTCTCTCTCTCTCTCTCTCTCTCTCTCTCTCTCTCTCTGTATTTGTGGAGGCTGGAAGTCTACACCAGGTGTCTTCCTCATTTGCTCACCACCTTATGTTTTGACACAGAGATTCTCACTGAACCGGCCTCTTGTGGATTGGTTAGTCTGGCTGGTAAATGTTCTCTACCTTTCTAGCTCCGGGATTACACACACATTGTTATACTCAGTCCAGGTGATTTTTGTTTGTTTGTTTTTATGCATCTGGGGCTTTAAACAAACGAAGGTCCTTTTGCTTGTATGGCAGACTCTTTATGGGCTAAGCCATTTTCCCAACCCTATTTTTGTAAATTCCGTATGATTTTTGGCTGAAACACGGACATCTAAAATTATATTAAATTGTCCTTTGGAGAGTTGGTTCTGGGATTGCCTTGAGATTCCATAGTCCATGTGAAGTCGCCTTATATGAAACTGTTGTTGGGGAACTTTTGAACGCCTTTTGCTTCCTCTGCTCTTTACCACCAGTCCTCCTGACCCTTTTGTGTGGAGAAGGCCTCCACTAGGACTGAGTTAGCAGCTGCAGGAGGTCCAAGTCCATTTCAGTGGTGATGCCGCCACTGTAGAGGCAAAGGACCTGCCCATCACTAAGCTTTTCTTTTCTTTTCTTTTCTTTTCTTTTCTTTTCTTTTCTTTTCTTTTCTTTTCTTTCCTTTCCTTTCCTTTTCTTTTCTTTCTTCCTCTCTCTCTCTCTCTCTCTCTCTCTCTCTCTCTCTCTCTCTCTCTCTCTTTTCTTGGTTTTTCAAGACAGGGTTTCCTCTGTGAAACAATCCTGGCCGTCCTATCCTGGAACTTACTCTGTAAACCAGGCTGGCCTTGAACTCTCAGAGATCCACCTGCCTCTGCCTCCCGAGTGCTGGGATTAAAGGTGTGCGCCATCACTGCCTGGCTAAGCTTTTCAAACAATCTCATTTTTCTCCAATAAAGTCCATTTGTGCCATGAATCCCCCTAAGTAACCCGGCCATATTCTTCAAGGTCACCTTTGAATAAAACTTGATTCCTTCAACCAATGCATGTCTCCCCAATTTTTGGTTATTTTAAGGAAATTTAATTACAGTAACAAATTGCATAGTCTTTGGATAGAGCTCACTCTGCTGGTTCATATTTATTACTGTGTGTATTCTTTATACTGCTGGACACTGAACCCAAGAGCCCACATATGCAAAGAAGGCACTCCACCCCTGAGCTACAACTCTAATCTCCTCTGATGCTTCAAATCATCCCTGGATTATTTATGATTCCTAGTACAATGCAAATGTTGTGTAAACCACTGTTAAACTGTATTGTTTAGAGAGCGGTGACAAGAAAAAACCTGTGCCTATTCCACATAGATACAATTAAAAAAAAAAAAAAGCAAAACAAACGAAAACATGTCTGGGGACTGGCCGGATAGCTTAGTGGGTAAAGGAACTCATCACTAAGTCTGAAGACCTGACTTGCATTCCTGAGACCTACATGGTAAAAGGGGAGAACCAGCTCCTGCAAACTGGCCTCTGACCTCCACTGCTTTACTGTGACGTGCACATGCTCTCTCTCTCCCTCCCTCCACTTAATAGAAATATAATTTTAAAAATGTAATGTAATTAAAACATTTTAAGGGCTGGAGAGATGGCTCAGAGGTTAAGAGCACTGACTGCTCTTCCAAAGGTCCTGAGTTCAATTCCCAGCAACCACATTGTGGCTCACAACCATCTATAATGAGATCTGGTGCCCTCTTCTGGCCTGCAGTCATACATGCTGTATACGTAATAAATACATAAATCTTAAAAAAATTTTTTAAAATATTTTTTCTATACTTAGTTGACCCATGTGTGCAAAATCCATGGATACAGCAAGCTGACTATAAAGTGGTAACTATGGAAATGAAATGGTCACCCTTCCCCAGTTTGTTATGATGGCTATTTGCTGCTTATTAATTTACTACCCGTAAAAAAATATTCTGTAGCCGGGCGGTGGTGGCGCACGCCTTTAATCCCAGCACTCGGGAGGCAGAGCCAGGCGGATCGCTGTGAGTTCGAGGCCAGCCTGGGCTACCAAGTGAGCTCCAGGAAAGGCGCAAAACTACGCAGAGAAACCCTGTCTCGAAAAACCAAAAAAAAAAAAAAAAGAAAAAAAAAAAAATTCTGTAAAGCATGTGTTCTTGTTCATGTTTGGCCAGTGAAATCTCTGCTTAGTTAGCTTGGTAGCCACGTGACTGTTAGATATACCAGGAACCAATGTCTTCCCGTCTTCATATAGAGGCCATTTGTGACACTAGGCCATCAGTCAACAGTTCCACCCCAGCCTTCAGCGTTTGCTTGTACAGAGCTTGAAGTGAACGAGATGGTTGATGATGAAGCAAGAAGACACTTGAGATAATGTTACCTTTCGTTTTTGAATTGTGTACCATTTGAGAGCATTGAGTAAATGTATGAAAGTAACTATAGGCTTTTGTTTGTTTGTTTGGGGGGGAGTGGGAGGGGGGAGGGGGGAGATGGGGGGATGTCGGCAGGGGCGGAGAGAGAGCAGTCTCTCTGTGTAGCCCAGGCTGGCCTCAAATATGCATCCCCTGAGTTCTGGTCCCTGTACATACCACATGTCCTGTAGTACTATGCTTTTAATATGCAACACAACCACAGACTTCAAATCAAGGACCTTCAAAGGAGCTCAGACATGGAGTGGGGGAGATCCTAGTCAATTGCTGGGACCACCCGTGGCTTCCACCCAAGGTCTTAACCACACAGCCCAATATCCTGATGGCTTCAGCATGTTGGCTCTGCAGATGTGCACTGTACTGCAGATGTTCAACTCCTGGTCCTGCTGCTCATTTGCTTTGTGATTCTGGGCAAGTTGCTCAATCTTCGTGTGCCTCTGTCTCCTCAGTTATAACTTGGTTGATGCTACTGCCTCAATGCAGATTAATGCAGATCAATGCACAGGAAGGGCCTGGTATAGTAAAGTGTTAATTGCTGTCATTGTTAACTGACATCAGCAAAGAGGGAAAGATGCTGTTTCTTAGTGCTCTACCCTTGTCACATGCTCTTAGCAAGCAACGAGCACTTAGCATTATCTAGACAGATTCTCGAATTACTCTGCATGCATTCTCATGGGATGTCTTGCTCAGTGAGCATCGTAAAGAAGGAATGATTGTAGAGGGCTTTCTCTTGGACTGCCAACCCCCAAATCCACGACATTGAGACTTATTAATTATGAGTGCTAAGCCATAGCTTAGGCTTGTTTCTAGCTAGCTTTTGTTTTTAAACTTAAATCAATCCATTTATTTCTATTTATCTATGTGATGCCCTGAGGGTCATTTACCTCATCTACATACTGTCCATCCTGCTTCCTCCATGTCTGTCTGTCTGGCCCTCGGCTTGCTGGCCCCTTTTCTCTCTGCCCACCAGTCCTGCTTATTTCTCTTCTGTTTAGCCATTGACCATTCAGCTTTTTATTAGATCAATCGGGTGCCCTCGGCAGGCAAGGTAAAATAGTAACTCACCTTTACATAGTTAAACAATTATTCTGCAACCTAAACAACTGCAACCCGTCTTTACATAGTTAAACAAATATTCTATTTCACAACAAATGATTATTACTCATTCATTAGAAGTGATACAACCAAGGCTTAGAGGGACTGAATAACTAGCTCAAGGTCATGGTGCTTCTAAATGGGAGAATCATGAATTGAAATCCACGTGCTTTGATCTTCCACATGGGCATTGACAACTCAATAAACAGAACTGTCAATTCACTTCTTGGGAAACAGCCTAATCAGTCCAACCCCCACACCATTGCTGGATCCTGTGTTCACGTACACAGTTCACAGGGGCATTTCTCTGTTATTAGTAATAGTAATGCAGTCATCCACAGTTCTCTTCAAAACTGAAAAAAGGAGCATTGTTTTTCTAAATCTTAAAAATCTTTCTGGGATGCTCTCACTATGCAGCACAGACTGGCCTCAAACTAAGGTCTTCCTGCCTCTACCTCCCAACTGCTGAGACTACCAGTATGTGTGTCATGTCCTTTTTAAATCTCAAGGTTTTTAAGGCTTTGTTCTCCCAGTACCAGCAGCCTCCTCCAAACCTAGATCAAAAGGCACAGCAAAACTCTCCAGTGTTAGAAAGTGTGTTTGTAAGCATGAAGTCTCAGACCTAAAATCCCAGATCTTGGAAGGCTGAGACAGGAGGATATTGAGTTTAAGGCCAGCTTGAGGTACATGGCAAAATGACGTTGCAAAAGTACCCCCTTACAGATAAGGAAATGCTATGGAATGTGTATACTGATGCATTCCTGTTGGGGAATATTATTTTAAGGTGTGCTACTTTTGTTTAGGTTGCATTTATTTAACTCTGTGAAGCTGTGATACTTTGCCTGTCTAAAACACCTGATGGTCTAATAAAGACCTGAAAGGTCAATGGCAAGGCAGGAGAAAGGATAGGTAGGACTGGCAGACATAGAGTATAAACAGAAGGAGAAATCTGGGAGGAAGAGAGATCTAGGAGTGAGAGAAGGAAGAGGACTCCAGGGGCCAGCCACCCAGCTATACAGCAAGCCACAGAGTAAGAGTAAGATTTACAAAAGTAAGAGAATGGGAAATCTCAGATGCAAAAGGTAGACAGGATAATTTAAGAAAAGCTGACAAGAAACAAGCCAAGCTAAGGCTGGGCATTTATAATTATAATTAAGAATAAGCCGGGCAGTGGTGGCGCACGCCTTTAATCCCAGCACTCGGGAGGCAGAGGCAGGCGGATCTCTGTGAGTTCAAGGCCAGCCTGGTCTCCAAAGCGAGTTCCAGGAAAGGCGCAAAGCTACACAGAGAAACCCTGTCTCGAAAAACCAAAAAAAAAAAAAAAAAAAAAAAAAAAGAATAAGCCTCCTTGTGTGATTTATTTGGGAGCTAGGTGTAGGCTCCCCAAAAGAGAAAAACAACCAACAACATAACCCCCAATGTGAGGATATTTGGAGGTGGGCCTCTGGGCAGTAGGTCAATTAGATGAGGTCATGAAGGTAGGGCTCTTGATGGGACTAGTATCTTTGTTAAGGTGAGGACACAGCTTGGTGACTGTCTTCAGACTGGGAAACCAGCCCCTGCCAGAACATGCCAGTAGGTACCTTAAGCTTGTCTTGGCTTTCAGGACTGTGAGAAGAAAATACCTGTTGTTGAAGTCACTCTATCTAGGTTACTTCATCAGAGCAGCCGAAGCACACTAAGATGGAAGGTCTTTGAACACAAGACTTTTCAATATATAAGGAAAACATTCATTTTTTTTTAAATTGACGAAGAGCCAGGCAGCGGAACAATAAAGGAGCAGGTGAATGCCTATCTGTACTGTGTTTCACCCAGTAGGGCATAGCTGGCCACACCATCAGGGGTACAAGTGCTTCTAGAGAGTTGGTTGTGACAAAAGGTGTTGGTGGTTACACAGTCATAATTCATATCCACCTACTGTGCCTTCTGTGAGAGGCCAAGTGGCAGATGTCATGGATTCTGCCCTTCCCATGAGCAGCTCTGGGAGTGTAGTTGGTTCTGAGCCATGGGAGAGCCTGATGTGTTGAACATCTGTTGCAAAGGAAAAGAGAAAGCCAATTTGTAGGGATTTCCATTTATAGAATTTAGAGACATATGTTAAGTGGAATTTACTGCTCATTAGCCCAGATACCTTGGACAGACTCTGCTTAAACTATAAGTCTCTTACCTGAGCAGCATGCAGATAGCTGTGTGTTCATGAAGAAGAAGGCAAAGGCTGGTTGTATTTTTAAAAGGAAAGACAAGCAAACATTCACAGTTGAAAACACAGTCTCATGCCAACAAGAGCAGGACTGACACACATGCCACATACACCCATTCCTAATCAATTGGCAGACATCAGTAATCGACTGCTGTATGATCATTGCCGAGATGTCACTGTTCCAGCTCAGGGCTCAGGGGCCAAAAACCATCCTTCAGATGTGATTCTCCTGCAGGTACATGACCATCATTAGTTTGATTTCCCTCAATCAGTTGGAGACACCACAGTAAATATTTTTAGCTGTATCCCCTGTTCTTCCCTCTGCCGCTTTACCTCAGTTCCAGCTCCCCATTCCCAAAGCATCCTTATACCCTTTGCTTTTCATGGTTCTCCATGGCAAGCTCATCTGGGCAGCTCTGGTTATGTCATGAACGATGGTCACTATATTTAGTGATGGGTCGTCAGCCAGAATATGTTCCTGTCCATAGGCAGCCATAGACAGTTCTGCCCATGCATGGTGTGCCTTCCCTTAGAGAAGCATGGCAGCCAGCCAGAAGGGAGGCATTTTCAGGTAGCACTTAAGAGATCTGCTGACTTGTACAGTTGATAAAAACAGAACCATCTGGAGACTGCTGCTGTGTCTAGATTCGCTACTTGCACACTGACACAGTGCAGCACACTCCTTGCCCTTAGAGGGCATTTGTGAGGGCATCAGGGCAGGAGGCAGGGAGGGGGTCTTTAGGATTCTTTGATTAGCACCTTTTCCTGGGATCTGTCCATAACCCACCACAGCTGAGGATTTTTCTTTTTGACCCATTTTATATTAAAACATCCATGAAAATGAATGGCTATTTGGAGGCTTGTACAGCTCCCTCTTAGCATACAGGGTCATAAAGCACCCTTACCCCTGTCAGTTGGAAAGAAAAATAATAAATGGAAAGCCTCCATCTGGCAAGTAGACTTTATGTGCCCTGTTATGTGTAAAAGAGGATGTTTTTCCCAGTGTGCAGGCCACAGGTCTTTTTGCCTGCACAAGTCTCGCTGATCATTTGTTGTAACCCTGACTTCAAAACATCTGACCCAGCCTTCTACAGTGTTTGTTTGTTTGTTTTGACTAAAGTCTGCAAACATTATTTTTTTTCATTATTCTGCTCAAAGACATGGTCTTCTCTTGAACTGATTTCTTTTTTCAGACTGATTTATTGTATGTATGTGAGAGATTTGCCTGCAGCTATGAATGTGCACCATGTACGTGCTCGGTGTCCATGAAACCATTGGATCCCCCTGAAGCTGTAGGTACGGATGGTTGTGAGCCATCATGCGGAAGCTGGGAACAGAACCCCACTTTGCAAGAACAGTAAGTGGTATCTCCTGGACCATTTCTCCAGCCCCTTGAACTAATGTCTTAATAGTGCAGTCTTGAGCATTCTGGCTTTGACCTTTCTTAGGCACCTTCACAGTAGAATTTAATCTCAGAAAGCAGACAGGACATGCAGAAATAAATACTGGTCCACACATTACTGTATACCAGGTCACTTACTAGGTATAGACCAGCAGGACAAAAGATTCCTTTGTTTCTGTCCTTCTCATCCAGTCAATATGGTTGATTCCTATAGATGGCAAAAGAATCCATGGTAGATGGCACCAAGGAACTTGGGGCACAATGTGACTCACAGCTTTGTCCCTAGCATCCCTTAGGACTCCACAAACTCAGCAGATGGTCCTGGGTCCAAGTCCCACTCAGCCTAGAACTCTACTAAAGCAAGCCATGCTCTGAAGCCTCTCAGGGTTTCTTTGCTAGTATCAGGAGTAGCCAGGTCCCATCCAGCATGGTGAAACAAGCCTATAACTCTAGCACTCAGGAGGCTGAGACAGGAGGATTACAAATTCAAATTTAACCTGGACTATACAGCAAGACCCTGTCTTAAAAACAAACAAACAGGCCAGGCGTTGGTGGCGCACGTCTTTAATCCCAGCACTCGGGAGGCAGAGCCAGGCGGATCTCTGTGAGTTCGAGGCCAGCCTGGGCTACCAAGTGAGCTCCAGGAAAGGCGCAAAGCTACACAGAGAAACCCTGTCTCGAAAAACCAAAAAAAAAAAAAAAAAAAACAAAAACAAACAAACAAACCAGATATTAAAAATGCCACCCCCAGATGGCTTTCTCCTGACAGCAGAAAGTGTACCCTGCATTGAAATCCATGTTTGGTAGTTTGAGAATCAGTCTGATACAGTTAAAAGACTATGAACATTGGGCTTAGTTCAAGCCCAAACTTGGCTGGTTGATCACTAGGGATCCTGATCCAGTGACTTGTGCCCTCTGAGCATCTTACTTTTGCTATTTTAAGTAACCATAATGTTTCCAATATCATATAGCTCTCAAGAGGGCTTAATGCAGCAGATCATTTGTTGTAACCAATGCAGCAGTAGGTATGGAAGCCCCATCTATTTACGTAGGCACACAGGATATATGCCCTTGATCAAGGCTGGAGTCCTAACACCGAAAGCCGGGTAAATTTCCAAAGCTTTGTATTATCTCTGCTAACCAAAGTCAGTTAATCATTGACTGACAGAAGCAGGTGACAGAAGACCTGGAAGCCACAGGGTTGTCCCTCAGCTCACTGTTCCCAAGCAGAACTTAGAATTTTATGCACAAACACACTGTACAGATGTTAAAAATTTAACACCAAAAATAATATGGAAAAAAAAAAGGACAGCTGACAGTAATATGCACATTCAAACAAAGGCGTGCTTGACACATTCATCTCAGTTCTCCTCATTGGCTGAAGAACAGGGCAGTATGGACTTGGTCCTTTGGCAGTTCCAGAAGGTAACACCAGCTCTGGCACAGAACACGAGTTAGTACCTTGCTGTAGACACCTTCCTGGGGCCCCACAAGAGAGGTGTCATGAACCTCTGGTGAGCAGAGGTCAGGCAGGGTGTGAACTTGTACGGTGACAGTCACGAGTTTCAACATCCTTTGCCAAATTCCTCAAGACACAGAGAGCCCCATATGGTTTCTGTTTCGCAATAGATAAAGCCAAGGCATGGCAGTACTTTGGCATGGTGGTGAAGTCAGGATAGAAAGTGTGTTTGAAAGTCAGGTCCAATGTTCCAACTCGTGAGGGTAACCTGCTGAGCCCCTGGCTACCCCCAAGGAAAGACAAAGAGAACACGCAGGGATACTCAAAACCTTCCAGCATCAAGCCACACAGCAAAAATGCTTGATACCTTTAGTTTCTCCAAATAGGTCATCTCCAAGTCAGTTGTTTTTCTAACAGCTCACATTGGCATGACTTTTTAAAGCTACAAATATGAAATTCGAGAACACAAATCAATTTAAAAAGCTAATAAAATAATATCACATGATCCAAGAAATTATGGTTCTATTAATTAATTGTCTGACACATTGTTTTATACTCTTTTTTTTGTATGTGAGGGATTTAAGTATCACTGATGTCAAAAAGTCAAATTTTAGTGTCTACTAAGAAGTAAAGTAGATAAGGGAATAAAAATATCTCCAGAGGAGGAAATTGAGGCCCAGAGAGGCAGAGTGACTTGCATAGCAACTGAGGTTTAGTCATAGTTTGGAACGTGATAGCGACAGCATTGGAAGGCGGGGTCTTTAGGGAATGATGGGATCACGAGGTCTCTGCCTTCATGAGTGGATGAATCCATTCAAGGATTCCTAGAGAGTCATCTCAGGAGTGGCTTTGTTATAGGGGGGGGGGGGGTGGTTCTCTGGTGGCTGGATCTGCTTTATCACGTGATACCTTCCACCCTGTCATAATGTAGCACAAGGCCCTCATCCCATCCTAACCAGAAGCCAGTGCCATGTTCTTGGACTCCTTGGCTTCCAGGGCAATGAGATAAATAGACTGTTAGTCACAATAAATACCCAATTCTGTGGCATTTTAGTTATGGCATAGGAAATGGACCATAACACTGGGAAAAAAATTGAGTTTGGTTTTGTTCTGCCAAAGATGAAACAGAAAATTCTCTCATTCTGAGATGGGAGTATAAGTTTTACTATCTCAACCTAAAGTTTATGCCATTGGGCCTCATATTCTAAGGACTACTGTCACTGATGTTCAATAGTACATGGAAAGTAAAATGTACATTTGAGTAAAATGACTTAAATTCATGTAAAGAAAGATTCATAGTGAGTCAAAGCCGAATTGCTAACAAACAATTGTAAATCAAGTTAGTCATTGTAGCCGGACGGTGGTGGCGCACACCTTTAATCCCAGCACTCGGGAGGCAGAGCCAGGTGGATCTCTATGAGTTCCAGGCCAGCCTGGGCTACAGAGCAAGGTCCAGGACAGACACCAAAACTACACAGAGAAACCCTGTCTCAAAAAACAAACAAAAAAGTTAGTCATTGTTTCCTGCTGCTGACATTGGTCCTTCAAAAGTCACATGTGTAGCATGATTGTTCTTTGGGCCACCAGCGCACAAAAAAATGACATGGAGACTTATTGTTAATTATGAAATATAATTTCATACTATATTATAGTAAAATTATATTCTATTCATATAATTCATAGTATAAAAAGTCTACAGCTTAGGCTTGTCCCACTAGCTCTTTTTTTTTCAAAGCTTTTTTTTTTTAATAGCAGTAAGATCCAAGGTTAGTTTTTGTAGCCACGGCTAGCCCTTCTGCCTCTGGCACGTTCGAACTTCCTGCCCTTGGAGCAAACATATGGTTTGGTATGGCTGTGTGGGGTTCCTGGGGCCTTGCCACAATGCAGGTATACCTCTCGGCCCTTCTGAGGACCAGACAGGAGCACAGTGCCATGGCCCTTGGGAGACTCCAGGGCCAGCTGGTTGAAGGTGAAGATCTTACCCCCAGCCTTGAGGATGCGACTTCAGGCGCGGCTGCTCACCCGCAGTGCACACACCTTCAGTTTAGGCACTTCGAGAATCCGCACATCATCTGTGACCGTCCCCACAACCAGAGCTGTCTTGTTCTCTCGGCCAGGAAGCTTCAACTTTCGGATCATTCCAGACAGGGACAGAGGTGGCCGGTTAGTGCGACTCATAAATAACCTTTTCAGCACAAACTGATTGAAGGTCGAGTTGGTTCCTCTGGCCAGAAACCTGTACAGCTTGACCAGCAGCCACAGGTAGAGGTCCTTGTTGTGGCGAATGTCAACTCCCATGATGGCGCCTCCTGCTCGGCCAGGTCCAGAAAGACAGAACTCCCCACTATCCCATATAACTTAAATTAACTCATTTTTATTCATCTGTGTGTTGCTACGTGACTCATGGCTTTTACTTCTCCTCCTGCATGTCTTGGTCCCTCTGTGTACAGCTGACAGCTCCTTCTTCTTCCCAGAGCTCTCTCTGTCCAGAGGTCCTGCTTATACTTCCTGCCTATCTCTTGGTGGTTAAGCTTTTTATTAAACCATTCACAGTGACACATCTTCACACAGTGTAAAGGAATATTCTACCATACACACAAAACTAAAACTGAACGGCCATATGACTCAGCTGTACCCTTTCTGAGTATGTAGCCACTCCAAGTCAACACACCATAGAGATGCTTGCCACTCATGTTTATCACTGAACTGTTCATAAAAGCCAAGAAATGGAGACAAACTACATATCCATCTGCAGAATAATGGATAAAGAAAATGTGGCACACATACACAGTGGAAGTCTTCACCCACAAAGAAAATGGAATCATGACATTTTGGGGAAAATTGATGGATCTGAAGATCATTATGCTAAGTGACGTAAGTCAGATTCAAAAGACAAATATCACATATTTTTCATAATGTGCACTCATCTGTGTGTATGAGTGTGTGTGTGTATGAGTGTGTGTGTGTGTGTGTGTGTGTGTGTGTGTGTGTGTGTGTGTGTGTGTGTTGAAAAGAGAAGACCATGAGAGGGGAGGAAATGATCTTAGGGGCTTGGAAGAGGGAAGAGAGTCGAATGGAGCACATGTCGCATAAAAGCAGGAGGGAGAAAATGTAGACTGAGGAAAGGGGCCAGCAACGGAAATGGGGAGGTAATGAATGAGAACAGAGTACAATGATATGCATGTATGAAAATTCCCAAAAGAAACCCATCTCTGTATACTAGCTTTAAATATAAAATTTAAAGTCACATGAGCATTGTAAGTAGCCAGGAGAGAGAAGTTTTATTTGTTAAAAATCAAAACAACAAAAAACAAAACAAAAAAAAAACCCTACCTACCTAGCTGGGCAAAATGATGCATACCCATGATCCCAGCACTTGAGAAGCTGAGGCAGGGGGACTGCCTTGAATGTAAGGTCAACATGAGCTACATAGGAGAAGCAGTCTCACAAAGTAAAACATAATGCAACAAAATAAAGTCTTTCTGCCATCAGGAGAGTGGGGGTGCCATTCTCAATCTTGTCTTGTGTTTGGGTTGGGACGGTGCTTCCATTCACTAGTCTGATAGTAATTTCCTGAGCCCCTGGTGCATGCTGGGCACCGGATATGCTGGGGCATGATGTCCTCGTGGAACTGATGATCTATTGGGGGAGATGGACAGCAGACAATCACAAGATGCTTATGTTTTCTGGTAATATATGAAAGACAGCAAGTAGCAGAGGACTCAGTCAGGGGAAGGAATAGGGTAAGGTGAAGATCTGCCTGGAGGTAGCAGCGTTGTGGTGGTATTGTGTTCCCCAAAATATCGTGTACCTTAATAAACTTATCTGGGGTCAGAGAACAGAAAAGCCACTAGTTAGGCAGTGATAGCACACGACTTTAACCCTAGCATTCCAGAGACAGAAATCCCTCTGCATCTCTGTGAGTTCAAGGCCACATTGGAAACAGCCAAGCATGGTGACACATGCCTTTAATCCCAGGAAGCAAGCCTTTAATCCTAGGGAGTGATGGTAGAAAGCAGAAAGGTATATAAGGCGTGAGGACCAGACACTAGAAGCATTTGGCTGGTTAAGCATGTGGCTGGTTAAGCATGTGGCTGGTTAAGCTTCAGGCTTTCCAGCAGAGAGCCATTGGGATGAGGACACAGAAGCTTCCAGTCTGAGGAAACAAGACCATCTGAGAAGTTGACCAGGTGAGGTTAGCTGTGGCTTGTTCTGTCTCTCTGACCATCCAGCATTCACCCCAATAACTGGCCTCAGGTTTGATTTTATTAATAAGAACTTTTAAGATTCCTGCTACACAGCGTCGCGGGCCATCAGCTCAGATGGACCCTGTCCTGAGCTGGTGAGTTCCAGGAACTGCCCTTGAGGCAGAAGCAAAGCCCAGAAAAGGTAGTTGTAAGAATCAGGTAGGCAGGTCGGTAGCTCCAGAAATATAACTTTACAATTTAAGATTGTTACCTTGAAAGCTGAGCACGGTGGTATACACCTAGTAGTGGGGAAGCTGAGGCCAGAAAGTCAGAAGTTCAAGGCCAGCTTGGGCTAAATAGCAAATAGTCTTGAGTTTGGCAGATGCAGCCCCTGGGTAATTTGGCATCAAGAAACAAGTCAAGTTGGCTGGTCTCAGCCTAAGAGTGACAAAGGACAAATGTAAAGAAGGCAGATATGGGCATGGTGTGGCCCTTGGGTGCCAAGGCATTTGACAGAGACTGATAACACTGTAGTCAGGATTCTGCTAGGGCGTCAGACCACACTCAGTGATGTGACTGAGTCACTTCCTAGAGGGTGGTCCTTATCTAAGGCTACCTCATCCCACTATCCACTTCAGCTGAACCTGGTGATGAAGCAGGAGAGTAGCCATAGCATCTTGATACTTAAGGGACTAGGGAGGCCATCTGGTCCAAGTTGCTCATATATTACAGGTTAGAGCCTACACTCCAATTCAAGCAAAGGGGAAGCTCACGGCTAATGGTGGTGAACTCCTAAACGGGCTTCCTGACTCTTAGGCTCCTTAAGCGCCTTACCAGCAATCACAACCTTCTCCAGGTAGGTGAAATCAGCTCTTAAGGGCGACGGGCGAATAGTAGGTGCCCAAGAATTACTTGTTGGATTCAGTGATTTATCTGCATGAGTTTTCTTTATTTCTCCTCAGGTTTACATAGATTCACGAGCTTGTGATTCATCAACACCCTCCCAAGATACTGCCGCCTTTTCAGTTTAAAACAATGTTTCAGATTAAGACTATTAACAGACAGGAAGGATACAAACACACTGTTGTACCTATCAAAGAAATCAATGGGATCTAAAATGGGATTTATTTGTTTACTTTGGCAGTGCTGGGTACAGAATCCAAGGTCTCGTGCATGCTGGCAAGTGCTCTACCTCTGAGCCAACACCCGTAGCCTCTGGTTCCCTTTAAAATTGAGCTACAGGTATCGAGAGCCCCAGTCTGTTCGTTTAAGGGATAGGAGAAAAATTGAAATCACCTAAGGGAGTGACAACAGATGATTTCACACCCAGAATGACTATGCTGAAGAAAAATCCCCAGTCAATAACTTCTAAAGTTAAAATCAAGGAGAGATTATAGAGAGCAATTGCACGATAGGGATTAGCAAATTTTTTATTTCAAATGCATAATTTTTAGAAGTATAAAGAGCCACCAGAAGGAGCATAAAAGACACTTCCTTGAGAATATATTAGCATGCTGTGTGTGTGCATGTACATGCTCACACCTGACATATGAGCACTGTGCTGTTTCCATGGCAATGTGGAGGGGGGCTCACTATGAAGCAATCTTCTTACATTTAGGCATACTTACAAAGATCCATGTACTGAAAGCTGTGGGGGAGATATTTTGAACTCAAAGGAAAAATCATTCTAATCTTCTTTGGGATGAACTCAAGCAATCATCCCTGCCTCTTCCAGCCACACTCCCACGTTGGACCTGTCATCTACCTCAAACGCTTTGGGCACATTTTTCTCAGACAGCACCGTTGCTCCAAACCCAGCCTTCCACAACCTCAGTCATCTACTGTGTCCCTAGGGGCTTCTCAAAGCTTTGAGGACCTTCATTGTCATAGATCCCCAAACAAACTCGTAGGCTCTTTCCTTATTAAAATGTTATCACTAATCTGTGTATAGTGGTAGTAGTAGCAGTGATGTAAGGGAGACAAAGAACCCACCTGGAGTCTGGGAAGGAGGCTGGTAAAGTGGTTGCTGTGCAAGATGATAACTTAAGTTCAGTTCCCAGCACCAGAGTAAAAATGCCATCTGAGGTGTGTGTTGTAGTTTCTTGTTTGTTTGTTTGTTGTTGTTGTTGTTGTTTACTATTTGAGTGTCTGCCACCCAGCTCCCAAATAAATACATGGAGACTTATTCTTACTATGAATGCCCGGCCTTAGCTTGGCTTGTTTCTAGCCAGCTTTTCTAACTTAAATTATCCTGTTCTCTTTAGCTACATTTTGCCTCTGGGATTTCTACCTTTCTTTATTTTTGTATCTCTTTCTTTCTTACTCTGTGGCTGGCTGCGTGGCTGGGTGGCTGGTCCCTGGTGTCCTCCTCTCCTTTTCCTTTTCTTTCTACTAGATCTTTCTCTCTTGAGCCTAGATTCCTCCTCCTATTTATTCTCTCTGCCTGGCAGCCCTGCATACTTCTTTCTCCTGCCTAGCTATTTTGGCTGTTCAGCTCCTAATTAGACCAGTTTAGACAGGCAAAGTAACACAACTTTAGGGAGTTAAACAAACACAACACAAAGAATGCAACACATCTTTGCATCATTAAACAAATGTTCCACAGCATAAACCAATGCAACACATCTTAAACTAATATTCCACAACAGTGTGTGTGTGTGTGTGTGTGTGTGTGTGTGTGTGTGTGTGTGTGTAATCCCTGCACAAGGAAGGAAGATCCCTGGAGGTTTCTGGATAGCCATTTTAGCCAAACTAGTAAGCTTCAAGGTAAGTGATACCCTGTCTCAAAAACCTAGAAGCAACTGAAGAAGACATTAACATTGACTTAATTGGCTTAATATTGACCTTTACACCCATGTGCACACTCACCCATACACATTCATGCACACAAGCTCTCGAACGAACACACACACACACACACACACACACACACACACGTACAGTGAGAGAGACTAGTGGGGTGTAGGGGGATATGATCAAAGTACAATATACAGTTGGGTGAAAACGACCTTATGTGAGCGTGTATAATTTCTTTAAATGTGAGAAATTTGACCAGATACCCAAGGTTCTTGCTGCAGTGGGCCTTTCGTTTGTATCATCTGACTTCTTTTTTGGGTGGCAGAAGGATAAAGAAGAATAGGTTTTAGGTCTCCATTTTTAATCTTGGCCATGGGTCTCCCAAGCCTTTCCCTTTCTTCCCATCTCACTGTGGGGTGTGCACGAAGTTCCAGACAATAATCAACGCCTCTTCATTGGCTGTTAGTGAGCAAGGTGACTCCTCGGTTTCTGATCACTGCGGATGACAGAAAATGATTTCTACTGCTGGCTCCATATTGTTTCTAATAATCCTTTAAAATAATACAATTGTTATTATTATTACTTTGGGGGCTTGGTCTTTGTGAGACTCACTATGTGGTCCAGGCTGACCTTGGACTCCCAGAAATTCCACACTGGCTTTAATTCTTGCAAATAATTATAATTTGGGGTATTTTTTTCCTCTTAGTGTCTAGAATGTCTAGAGATAGAGATCCTATTTAATTAGCATGCTTGCACTGTCTGTGTCTAGGGAGGAATTCACTTAGTTGTTTGTGGTGGTTTTCTCACAGGAAGCTTTCAGATTATCATCTGCCTTCTTAACTGGAAGTCCAATGGAGGCTGCCCAACTGAAAACCAGAAAATCAGCTGGGCGTGGTGATGCATGCCTTTAGTCCTAACACTAGGGTGGCAGAGGCAGGCAGATCTCTGTGAGCTGGAGGCCAGCCTAGTCTACAGAGAGAGTTCCAGGACAGCCAGAGCTAACACAGAGAAACCCTGCTTAAAAACAGCAACTGCAACAACAAAACCAAAAAAACCTCAAAAGGATATAAATCTAACTAAGACCATATTCCTTGCAACATAATTCAGTAGCAGATCCAGGTGCGGTGGCACACACTGAAATTCCAACCTTCCACAGGCAAAGGCAAGATGATTGAAAGTTCAAAGTCGGCCTGGGCTACATAGTGAGACCAATGTTTAAAAAATGAAAAACACAATCCAGTACCAGAGTCCACTTTGAATAGTCGGCTTGGCTGAGAAGAGCATGCCCTGGCTGTGAGACCTTTAGGCTGCCACTGAGCAGAGGGCAAGGTCGCCATCATTCAATCCTGAGCAGTGACAGTGGTGCCACCTTTGTAAAGAACAATGCCGGGCTTGATTAAAAGGCTCTGCGGACAAAGGGGAGTGAAGCCAACAGCAGAGAGGCGGCACACGGGAGGCAGTCAGTAGGTATGGCTGATGCTTATCTCTGGCCCACATGCCCGTGATAAGATATCCAAGGAGGAGCCAATCAATCTGAGCAGCAAAACACCCCTGCTCTACACAGAGGAGCAGAGCTACCCAGCCAAAGACAGCGCTATTCATATTGGACACCCCATCTTTCTCTCATGAGAGAAGAATGGGAATCCAATTAGCTCAGGTGCTTTGTTTCTTGAATTAGCATCTAGAGATGCAATCTGTATTCGCCAGGCTTCTCTAGGGGAGTAGAACTGACAGAGTGAAAGAGGAGTTATTAGATCAGCTTCCACGATATGGCCTAGGTAGTAACAATGACCGTCTCACAATGGAGAGGCCCAGGATACCATAGTTGTTCAACCCACAAGACTCAGTGTCTGAGCAGCCCAAATCTGGTGCCGAATGCCTAGAAGGTTCCTGGAAAGTCACCGGCCTTCAGTCCACATTAAATAAAGCTCAAAGCTAGGTTGTAACGCTGGATAAAGGAAGGTAGCAGTAGCCGCAACATGGTTGATGAACTTGCCAGAGAGAGTTCATCCACCAGGCAAGGAGACAAAAAGACAGGCGAAAACCCTTTCTTCTTCCACTGCCTTCCTCAGCTGCCCCAGGAAGGTGTAGCCCACATGAGGGTGGGTCTTCCCACTTTGAATAATCTGATCCAGAAAATTCCTCACGGAAGTGCCCAACACTTGTGTCTTGTAATTGCTTCCAGATAGTGAAGAGCTGACAAAAAAAAAAAAGGAGTCGTCCCCCAGGCTATGAAAGAGCTGGGCCCCATGAATTCTCCTGGGCTCAGTGCTTCAGTCTTGGGACCAGGGGCAGCTCACGCTGTATTGCTTTCTCTTCTCCTTTTGTTTGCATTTCTCCAGGGCTTAAGATGGATGTCAGCAACGGTCCCTCCAGCACTGTCACTCTGTGGACTCACTTGTCATGTATTCTTAAGAACCATGCCAGTGTTGTGGCTTGGCTGGTGAGACTTGCTTTATATGAATGAATCCACTGGATGTAATGAGATCAAGACTTTAAATAAATGTAACAAATGCTGGAGAGGGTGTGTGAAAAGAGGAACACTCATTCACTTGTGGGTGGGAGTTCAAACTGATGCAGCCACTTATGGAAATCAGTGTTTAGGTTCCTCAAGAAACTATAAGTAGATCTATCATATGACACAGCTCTACCATGTCTGGGCATGCACCCAAATGATTCTATATCCCACTGAGAGATGCCTGCTCATCACATTCTTGGCTGCTGTATTCACAACAGCCAGGAAAAGGAAACGGCTCAGTTGTCCATCAGTAAGTGAATGGATTCTGAAATATGGCACATATACACAATAGAATTCTATTCAGTGGTAAAGAGAAATAAAAGTATACAACTTATAGGAAAGTGGATGGAACTGGAAAACATTATACCACCTGAGGGCAGGCCAACAAACACCAACAGTTCCCTCTTACATGTGGATCTCAGCTTTCAGGTTTATATGTGTGAGTCTATGTGGAAGTGAAAGGGGAAGATGCCAGAACACCAGGAAGGGGCCCATGAGAGGGGAAATTACTTCCAACAGAACATGGCTCCATGACTAAATCCCAATAACTAGTATCTATGCTTTACTCAAAACTTAAAACTCATGATTGACTGGATTAACATCTAATAACTTATGAGAGATTTTCAATTCTTGACTATGTTTTGTTAAAATCCCTGGTCAAATTTACTTCTAGATGTACTTTTCTTCTTGTTCGTAACACTACTGAAACACTGTGATAATCTGTTTCTACTATTTCTACACTTTTAACTATCTACATTGAGTTTCTCTTTTATTTTTATTTTAATAGTTTTCATCTTTTATTAGTTCTCATTATGTTAACTTAAATCTTCTAATAAAATGCTGGGGAAAAAGAGATGGCATATAGAGATAATGTTAAAACAAAACAAAAGCCCAAACGAAGAGCTGTGCTGTTTTCTGCCATGTGTTACGTTGTGTCTCAAGGTGAATCTTTGTAAGCTCTCAGTGTTGTTAAATGGCAGGAGAGAGGCCTTGGGGGTTTGAGCCAAGGTGCCCCATGGCGGGTGAGGGAGACACGCCATGCAGACATGGCGGGTGGCAGCCAAGGGGGCACAGAGTAAAGTCACTCATGCCATGCAGATAGAACACCCACATGGAAAGTTTTATTGGGGGATGGGAGAAGGGAAGAGAGGGAAAGCAGGCAGGGATTGAAAGATGAAGAAGAGAAAGAGAAAAGGGAAGAAAGGGAGAGAGGAGGTGTGAGCTACCTCATGGCAGGAGAGAAGAAAGGAGAGAGGGGGGAGGGGTTTTCTCTCAAAGAGGACTTTATGTAAGATGACATTGTCAGGACGCAGGGTGGGTCCCCAAGGAGCAGGTCTGGATGCTAACACTCAGCTCTTGTCAGTGTCTTACATCACCATTCACAGCTCCTGGGATCCATTGCTGTATGAAGATAATAGCTTTCTTTCCACCAGGCTTTGGTTGGTTTAACAACCATGTCAGTGTACAGTGTGACTTATTAACCAAAATGCACACAGAGTCTGATCACATCTCCATACACTGCCATGCCCAGCCCAAGTAGCACTGCCTTTCACATGAATCACTTCTTGACCTCCCAGCCTCCATCCTTCTCCCTTTAGTGTTTAATATATATATTTGTTTTGGTTAGGGTTTCTATTGCTGTGAAGAGACAATATGGCCAAGGCAACTCTTATAAAGGAAAACGTTTAATTGAAGTGACGGCTCTTGTTTTAGAGGTTTAGTCCAGTACCATCATGGCAGGGACCATGGTGGCATACAAGTAGACATGGTGCTGGAGAAGGAGCTGCTAAATTTTAGTATGCAGGCAACAGGAAGTAGACTGATTCACTGGACATTGCTTGAGCATATGTGAAACCTCAAAGCCTGTCTCCACAGTGACGCACTTCCTCCAACAAGATGACACCTACTCCAACAAGGCCACACCTCCCATTAGTGCCACTCTCTTTGGGGGTCATTTTCTTTCAAACCACCACAATATTATATATAGTTAATATATAATAAACTACACACACACACACACACACACACACACACACATATAATTGTGTGTTTGCTCATGCATGTGTGTGAAGGTCAGGGGACAACTTCATATCATCTGTTCTTAAAGAGACTCTGGCCAGCTCAAATATGGTAAACATGGCTTTGGCAGACCTTGCCTTTCTCTCCCATTATGTCTGCCTTGCTAAAAATTGCTAGATTACATTCCTAAAGCTAGTCATCAAGGTCTATTCCCCCAAGGCCACTTCTGCTGTGGCATAATCCTTCTGTACACTGTGAATATGTATTACTCTTATTGGTTAATAAAAAGCTGACAGGCCATTAGCCAGGTAGGAAGTTAGGTGGGAAAGACAAACTGAGAATGATGAGGAGGGCAGAGTCTAAGAAGATGCCAGCCAGCCACAAAGAAAGCAGGACAAGTAGAAATGAGGTAACAAACCACGAGTCACATGGCAATACATAGATTAATAGAAGTGGGTTAATTTAAATGTAAGAGTTAGTAACAAGCCTGAGCTATTGGCCAAGCATTTATAAATAATATGTCTCTGTGTGGAAATTTGGAAGTCGCTCCCCAGATGGGAAAACTCTGCCTACACACTTCCCCCTCCTGAGGCTGACTACCGAGGTCCAGCTATCAAACTATTGAAATCCAGCAATCAAAAGCCCCCTTTAGCTTACCTAATTAACATGCCCAATTAAATACCTCATCCTAATATGGGATTTCCCATTTTACCTTTAGAAACCACCATTGTCTAGGGACCATGTTTGCTTCCCCTCTATCCAGAGTCAGGCTTTTGTCCCACCCTGGGACAAATGCCGTGGATATCTGTAGGCTGTGAATGTGTTGCTCTGATTGATTGATAAATAAAACGCTGATTGGCCAGTAGCCAGGCAGAAAGTATTGTATAGGCAGGACAAAGAGAGAGGAGAATTCTGGGAAGTAGAAGGCTGAGTGAGGAGATGCTGCCAGCCATTGCCATGAGAAGCATGATATAAAGTACCGGTAAGCCACAAGTCACGTGGCAAGGTATGGATTTATAGAAATGGGTTAATTTAAGATATAAGAACTAGATAGCAAGAAGCCTGAGCCATTAGGCCAAACAGTTTAAATAATATAAGTGTCGGTGTGTTTATTTGGGTCTGAGTGGCTGCAGGCCTGGGCGGGACTGGAGATAACTCCAGCTTTAGAGAAATATCTCTGCCCACTTTCTCTTGTCCCTCATCCTCTGTCTCCTAGTTTGTCTCTTATTCCCTGCCCTCTGTCTCTCTTGGGCAAATAAATATCCTTTGTGCTGAGAACTTGATCTTGGGGGTCCTGGGCTGATACTTTTCTTTTTAGTTCTCTCTTTCTGCCTTCACATGGATTCTAGTCTTCAAACTCAGGTCACTATGCTTGTGCCACAGGCACCTTAGCCCGCTGAGCCATCTCACTGGCCCTTTAGTGTCCATTTTCAAAACAGCAGCCAGAAGCCACAATGGGCTGGGCCCTCCCCTATTAATCACTAATTAAGAAAATGCCTTACAACTGGACCTTATAGAGGCATACTCTCATTTGAGGTTCCCTCCTTTCAGATGACTCCAGCTTTTGTTAAGTTGCATAAAACTGTCCAGGACAGATGAGGTCTTATTATGTAGACCACACAGTCCTAGAACTCACTTAGAAAACCAAGCTGGCATCAAACTCCTGACCCTTTTGCCTGAGCCTCCAGAGTTCTGGGATTACAGCTGTGAGCCACCACACCTTGCCTGAGTAGTCATTATTATTATGAAATTTTATTTTTTTAAACAAATAATTTCTGCTTTTTTTTAAAGTCCTTGGGATTGTTGGGGGGCAAAAATTTACAATACTATACGTGAATAAGCACTTTGTAAACTGCATACCATCTTCCAGGTGTTAGGGGCCGGGAGTTTGATTCCTGTAATAACCAGCACCACGCTGAACACGACTTACTGATTATACTGGGAAGCCTTACATCCAGAAAAAGGAATTACACTAACTCAAGTGAATAGCTGGGTCCCCTCTGAGCCATGGTCCTTCACCATGGCACCTGAGCATCTGGACACTAGGCTAAGATCTATGGCTCTGCTTCAAAGCCCTGCTCCTTTTCACATGAAACTTTGCTTGCAGTGGAAACACAAGCCTATGACTGTGTGTGTGGTTTACTGCTTCCTCTGTGTGGGTGACTTCCACATAGGAGCGACTGCCATTTTGAAATCATTAAACTCTCTGCCAGTAGCTTGTTTCCTGGGCTCCTGTCTTCCCCCAGCTGTTAAGAGTTTAACCTTCTAGCCTTAATGCATACTTTCTCTCCTTTCTCACCAACCCTTTGTTTATTGACAGCATCTGCCCACACTGGTCCTTGCCTCCTCTGGCACAGTTCTCTCCAGTCCCTAGAAGATACAGCATTCACCCACATGCTAGGGATAAAATAAGATTGCTACTCTAAGCCAGCAGCCTTTCTCTGAAGCCGTGTCTTCCACGGGCAGAAAAACAAGTGTGCTGTTTCTTCTTGGATAAAGAGAAGCCGTCTTCCAGACAGGCTTTTGACACAGGGAGGATTGAGGTATGATTTGAGTATTTTTTTTTGTAGAGAAAACAGCACTTAATTAGACCAAGAGAGAAAGAAGCCAGCTGCTGCCTTCATGATTATTTAAATACACATACCCATCAAAAGTGCTTCATTGTCTTGTTACAAGAGAAATCTGATTGCCACTACGTTTTCTGCTGGCCCCCCCTCTCCATATAAATGAGGAGAAGAAACACATTTACAAGGCACCAGAATCTATTTGCTTCCTAAATATGATGTTTGCATGTAGATATTGTCAGCTTGAAAAAGTCTAACAAGGAATGTCACATAAGCAATGAGGTCTGTTTTCCTATTATTCTCTCCGAAACACTACTTTTAAGAACAGCACAAAGGTAAGCGGTTTTCTGTGTTGTCCGTGTTTTTGAGAAAAGGCAAATGACATGGTGGATGAATTGGGGACTGTGGACATTAATGATAATCATTTTTGAATTGGGGACAGGGAACATTAATGATGGGGAGAATTCCATTTTATATTGAAAAGATTAAAATGATTCATCAACTTAAAAATGCTTTCACCTCCTGTCTTAGTTATGGATTCTATTGCTGTGAAGAGACACCATGACCACAGCAAGTGTTATAAGGGAAACCATTTAACTGAGGTGGTGGCTTACAGTTTCAGAGGTTCAGCTCATTATCCTCATGACGGGGAGCATGGCGGCGTGCAGGCAGACATGGTGCTGGAGCAGCTGAGAGTCCTACATCTTGCAGGCAACAGGAAGTCGACTGACACTGAATGGTATCCTGAGCATAGGAAATCTCAAAGCCCACCCCCGCAGTGACACATTTTCTCCAACAAAGCCACATCTCCTAATAGTGCCACTCCCTATGAGATTATGGGGGCCATTTACATTCAAACTACCACACCTCCTCTGCTAATGACAGTTTTTGTGCTGGAAACTGGGCATTATATAATAATGTGTAGAGAAGTTTATGGTTTTTAAGGTGTCTCTGCACAGCATGGATGGTGTAATACTCCCAAAGACCCTGGGAGGGAGGCAAGGATAACTTTCTATTTTACAGGTAAGAAAGCAGGGTCAGATTCTGTTGTAGCATGAATCTTCAAAGTTCTTATTGATAAAATCAAACCCGAGGTCAGTTATTGGGGTGAATACTGGAAGGTCAGAGAGACAGAACAAGCCATAGCTATCTCACCTCGCCAGAACCTCAGCTGGTCTTGTCTCCTCAGACTGGAGGCCTCTGAGTCCTCATCTGGAATGGGTCTCAGCTGAACTGCTGCTCGAAAGCCTGAAGCTTAACCAGCCAAAATCTTAACCAGCCAAAATCTTAACCAGCCAAAAGCTTCTAGTTTCTGGTCCTCACGCCTTATATATATCTTTCTGCTTTCTACCACCACTCCCTGGGATTAAAGGCTGGCTTTCTGGGATTAAAGGCGTGTGTCACCATGCTTGGCTATTTCTAATGTGGCCTTGAACTCACAGAGATCCAGAGGGATTTCTATCTCTGGAATGCTAGGATTAAAGGTGTGAGTGCCACCATTTTCTAGCCTTTGTATCTAGTGGCTGTCTGTTGTCTGACCCCAGATAAATTTATTAGAGTACACAGTATTTTGGGGAACACAATACCACCACATTCTGTCTCAGTTTTCAAAGCCTGAATAAAATGTTTCCCCTCTTCTGTAGTGTTTCCTGGTTTCTGGTGGCCCATCCCCCAGCCCCTCTGCAGAAGAATTACTGATTCATTCACTGAATCAGTGCTGGAGAAGCTACTAGTTGTCACAGGAAGGGATGGGTATTGGCATCAACCAGGTCTTGCCCAAGGAACTGTATTCCATCTAGTGGTATACGATGTCTCAGTCTTCAACTCTCTGGGGGGACCAAAAAACAAATTTCCTCTGTCCTAAACAAGTTTTAAAGTTAATGAGAAATAAGTGGGAAGATCCAGCAGATGGTTTTAAAAACATCTTTTATTAATGATAAAGGTGATATAGGAGGATGCCACTCAGTGGGAGGGTGAAGTAGGGCTGCTGAGGGGAACTCATCACACTGGGTGGGATGTCCTGGACCAGCCTTCCCCCAAGGCCAATGCTGGTGGTAGCACCTTCGAGTCTGCTTCGTACCTGGGACACTCCTGAGAAGAAGAGATCTTAGCTGGTCAGTCAGCAATGCTTCTCTCTTTTAACTGCATGGACAGCTCATACTAAGAGTGGGAAAAATGGCCAGCAGGGGCCAGATTGTCATGAAAGGAAACTCTCCTCAGGAGGAACAAGGAGCAGGATGCCCCTGTCAAAAGACTAAACCTGCTTTGTTTCTGGGCTCCAACTCAGAACCCTAAGGTGGAACCATGCATAAGCTCCACAGGTACTAGCTGGGGTCTCTCTAACAGGACCAGGACTCTGTGTGGGTACCTAGTGTGTGATGTGTTTCTACCTGTTTCCCTCTAGGGATCCGGAGGGCAGAGACCATTTTTCTAGCAATGCCCCAGGACAACCTAGAGCAGGTCAACACACCATCGCTGCTTGATGAATGTCTTTATAAAAAATTAAGCCCAACTCAGGTTACAAAAAGTGCCAGAGCCCCACAGCTCTGGCTTCTGGCCCAGTAATATTTGTGTTCTGTTTTAGTCAATGTTCTGTGAAGAGAAATCATGACCACAGCAATTCTTATAAAAGACAGCATTTAATTGGGGCTTGCTTACATTCAGAGGTTTAGTCCATTATCAGAGTGGTGGGAAGCATGGTGGCATGCAGGCAGACATGGTGCTGGAGAGGTAGCTGAGAATTCTACGTCTGGATCCGCAGGCAGCAGGAAGAGAGAGAGAGAGAGACAGACAGACAGACAGACAGACAGGACCTGACTTGAACATTTGAAATCCCAAAGCCCACTTCCTCTAACAGGCCACATCTACTCCAACAAGGCCACACTTCCTAATAGCGCCACTCCCCGATGACTAAGCAATCACATATATGAATCTATGGAGGGGCATTCTTATGCAAAGTACCACATGTCCCAAGCTGCCTTTGTGTTTTTGTTTTTGTTTTTCAAGATGTTGTTTCTCTGTGTTCTATCCTGGAACTCATTCTCAGACCAGGCTGGCCTCAAACTCAGAGATCCACCTGCTTCTGTCTCCCGAGTGCTGGGATTAAAGGTGTGCACCACTACTGCCCGGTGTCGAGGTGCTTTATGGTAGCTGTTCCATGAGGTCCTGTATCTCCACAGCTGCCACTCCATGTACTGCTGCCAGCCCCACTAACCACAACCAAAACAGGGGTGGGGAGAGCATTGATAACAGCTAATACTCTGCAGGCTACGGTGTACCAGCTTCCCTGGTGTGAACACTTCTCTTACCTCCCCTCTGAACTGCCTTCTCATCCCATGGATGACGTTAGACACTCACCGAAGGCACACACCTGGCACCAACTCTGAGTCTCACTTGTGCTCTTAACTCACAGGGTATGTTTAGAAGCTAACCAAGACAGCCAGGGGTGATGACTGATGCCCATAATCCTAGCACTTGAGAGGCAGGAGAACTGTGAGTTCAAGACCAGCTTGAGCTACAGGGTAAGACTCGTCTCAAAAAAACAAACAAGGAATTTAACACAGCAACTCAAAGTCCCACAGTGTACTGTGTATGTCAGCCAGCTTTTCCCTGCTAGGACAAAAAACCCAAGTCATTCCACTCACAGAAGGGAAGGCTTTCTTTTGCTTCATGTGTTCAGGTTTGGGGCTATGGTCAGTTGGCCCCATCACTTTCTGTCATGACAGGGAGAATATGATAACGCAGAACTGCTCACTTCATTATAGCTGCAAGGGGCCAGTTCTCAATTATCTCCCTCAAGAAAAAACAAGAAACACACACACACACACACACACACACACACACCCCACAACCACCACCACCACCAAAAGTCCCACAAATACACAAAAATGGAAACCAAAATATACAAGCAACAGACGAGTAAAACAAACAAAATATGCCTGAACTAAGCAATTTGAGACAAAAAGTATAAAAAAATATAAAAATATCGTTGAGTTCCTTTTGTATTGGCTAACTATTCCTGGCCATGAGGCCTATCCTGCAGTATGGCTAGTATATCCAGCGAGACTCCATTGAAGAAAACTAATTTTTCCTTTGCAGGCTGGTGCCAATTGCAGACAACTCTTTGGTTGAGGGTGGGAGCCCACGTCCACTTCCTGATCTTGGTGCTGGGACCCTGTCTGATTTGAACCTGTGCAGTCCCTGTGCATGTTGCCACAGTCACTGTGAGTTCATCCGTACAGCAGTCCTGTTGTGTCTGGAAGATACTGTTTCCTTGGTGTGACCTCTCTCTGGCTCATACAGTCTCTTGACTCCTCTTCCACAAAGATCCCTGAACCATGAGGGGCCAGCTAGCAGCCATGAAAACTGCATCAAGCAAGGAAGCTAGGAAGATGGATGTTGACTGGTGTCTTAGATTTTCAGTTGCTGTGAAGAGACACCATGACCACAGCAACTTTTATAAAGGAAAACATTTGTTTGGGGTGGCTTACAGTTTCAGAGGTTTTGTTCATTATCATCATGGCAGGAAATATGGTGGCATTCAGGCAGGCATGGTATTGGAGAAGGAGCTTAGAGTTGTACAACTTGGTCCACAGGCAACAGGAATGAACGGAGACACTGGGCATCGCTTGAGCACAGGAGACCATAAAGCCCGCCTCCACAGTGACCCACTTCCCAACAAGACCATTCCTACTTCAGCGAAGCCACGCCTCCTAATAGTGTCACTCCCTATGAGCTTCTGGGGGGCCAATGACATTCAAACCACCACAACTGGCCTACCCAGGAGACAGAGCTCACTAGCACCAAGAGAAAAACCTAATACATTGAAAGCTTTGTAAAATATGTGCATTTATGAAGGGGATCTAAATGAAATCATCAAATAACAGGGAACGCAGAGCCCCAGCTGGCCATCTCTTATCATCAGATAAAGCTTCCAATACCAGGATTGGGTTACATCTAATGAGTTGTTGGCCAAAGGGGTCCCATGGGAATCCCCAAACAGCCCAGGCTGTTGCAAAGATTCTAGATTGCTCTCCACAAACTGACAGCAAGGTCTCATTCCCGAAGACTACACCTACATTAAACTTATTAAACATGGAGAAGTGCACACGCATGTGTGTGCACACACACCATATAAAGAAGGAAGGTTTATCTTGCTCATTGGCTCACAGTGGATTTCAACCTTCACACTCGGGGAGAGAAGACATGGTGGAGTGACCCTGTGGTGGGTGGTAGTGGGACTGTGTGTCAGAGACTCTTCATATTACGATAGACCAGGAAACAGAAAGTGAGGCTCAAATCATGTTTCAGGAATAACCTTCATAGGCCTGCCCTAGTGACCTACCTACCACTAAAGGATCCGAAGTGCTCCTCAATAGCATTGCTAATTTAGCTGGCTACCTGTGCAAAGACCAGGATAGATTAATCAGGGAGGCCCGGGGAACAGGACCAGTGTCTCCTCTCTTGCCCACTTCCCTGGGTTTCTTAGCTAAAAGGACAAGAAGCTTGCACTAGGTTTCTCAAAAGGAACTCAGGGGTCATTCCTTGATGATGCGGCCTCAGAGCAATGGCCACATCACTTTGCTGACAAGTCTTTCAGCCTCTGAGAACCTGGGGACCACACCCCTCTGCTCTGTCATTTAGATGGCTTTATTTATTTAGGCATTTTGGTGTCAACCTAGGTTTCATTTTTCTAGGCAAGCCGTCTACCACTGAATGAGTTATATCCCAATTCCATCTTCACTCCAACAACTTTAAATACAGAATCCACAAATGACACCAAGTTGCAAGACTCCAGTAGAAGCAAGTGTTCTGAGGCTGGTCACACTCTGCAGGGAGGTTTGGAGCCACGTAGTCCAAACACCTATGTGTGTGTGTGTGGGGGGGGGCTCTTCGGGCACTCAGTCTCTGGGCTAATACAACTTAGATTTTCATAACACAGCCATGCACTTAAGTTTCAAACTAGTTGTGGGAATTAGAGCATAGATCAACGACTGCCTATAAGTTCTGTAAATTTGTTTTTTACTGAGACATGGTCTTGCTATGGAACTCTTTGAGCACATGGGGGCCATTCTTATTCAAACCACCACATTGGGCTTGCATTCACCATGCTTCTGCCTTCACGACCAAGTGTTCAGATTACAGGCATGTATTGCCATACCCAGCTTTATGAATAATTTTGAATACTATCATGTAGCCCAAGCTATAACCCTTCCTAGAGTCACATGGTCTAGGAACATCTGCATTTTTTCTGCTCCCAGGTGTTCTGGAGACCTTAAGTCAGTCCACATAGTATGCAGCATAGTTGAGCAGCTGTTCAGTGCCAGCATTTTATGTGAGTGGAGAGACACTGGAATCTGTGCCGACTAGATCTATGTCAGCTTTAACAGGAACCGTAGTCATCTGGGAGGAGGGAACCTCAGTTGAGAAAATGCCTCCATAAGACTGGGCTGTGGGCCAGACTGTGGAGCATTTTCCTGGTGATTCATTGAGGAGGGTCCTGCCCATTGTGGTTGGTGCCATCCCTGGGCTGGTTATCCTGGGTTCTATAAGAAACCAGGCTGAGCAAGCCGTGTGAGCAAGCCAGGAAGCAGTGCTCACTCATCCATCGTCTCTGCATCAGCTCCTGCCTCAGGTTTCTGCCCTGTTTGAGTTCCTGTCCTGACTTCCTTCAACAGCAATATGGAAGTGTAAACCAGATACACCCTTTTCTCTTCAACTTGCTTCCTGGTCATGATGTTTTGTCACAGCAATAGAAACTCTAACTAAGACAACATCCCAGCTTGGCTTCTACCAGCCACTCTGATACTGGAAAAATTAATTTTTCTAAGACTCAGTTTTCTTGTCAATAAAATGGGATAGTGGTGCTTAGTCGAGAGTTATGTTGTGATAAATAAATTAGATGAAGAGGTAAGATTAGTTATCTATTAGCATTGTTGATTACCCCCAAATAAAGTGGCATAAAAGCAATGGACATGAATTATCTCACAGGGTCAGGCAATCAGGAACTTAGCTGGGTCTGGATCAGGCTCCTGAAAAGCTCGCAGATGTCAGCCAGGGATATATATATGGTCATCTGAAGGCTAGCTGGGGCTGTGGGGTCTGGCGCTGAGGTTGCATGCTTGTGTGGCTGGGGCGCTGGTGCTGGTTTTGGACTGAAGGCCTCTGTTTTTTACTACCTAGGCTTCTAAAAAGGATTGGTGCAATATTCCCAGAGCATGGTGGTGGGCATGTGATTAGTCTGAGACCTAGGTAGAAGTTGCGATGTTTCTCATGATAGAGCTGAAACATGACACAAGACCGTGTTCACTGTGTCAACAGATCAGCACTGACTCAACACAGCAGGAAGTACATGCTGGGGAAAAGCCAGGAATTCAGGCCTTCGCCAGCTCTCTCAGTTGCCAGGAAGAAGGTACCCAAGAGTAAACCCTACACTTGCCCTGCTTTCACGGCAAGTTGCCAAGGGGGTATAAGCAGAGGTAGTGTGTGCAACTCCTGGATACAGAGTGGGTCTTTCTTCACCTCTTCTTCCTTCCTGATGCAAGAAGGTTGATGTCATCAGAGGACCAAGAGTCATTTGGGGTCCTAAGTGACTTTGGCAACAGAAGCCGCTTATCACAGAATAGAAATGTAGAAGAAACCCAAGGGAGATTTCATTCCAGCCCCCCGGAGAGAGGCTTCCAGCACAGTGTAGGGTGGGACAGTCGATGGGCCCCTCCCATTTCTGTTCCTTCCTTCCCTGTGAGAAATAAGTCACCTTCTAGAGACATCCACCCTCTAACTGCCAAAACCTTACACACACACACACCTTTCTCTGGTGCCGTAGCCAGGAGGCCTTACATACTTCCTGTTACAAAGGGTGATATTAATTCAGTGGAAAATGAAACAAGAAATCTGAGAAACTCAGCTGTATACTAAGTGGCTCATTCAAAGCCTTATGTGGGTATTTTTTAATCTATATGAGATAGTTACACATAGATACATGCTCTTTTAGTTATGTAGGAGTGGTGTGTATCTAATAGAAATACACGTAAGCAACTGTGTATATGTACATGTAATATACAGATGACCAAAAATTTAGAACAGAAAAATATAATGCCCTCTTTTCAAGGTTCAGTTCGACATTTCCCCTAAAATAAGTAAATGTACCTTTCATTTTACAAACCATAGGAAATAGTAAATATTATCCTGATTTTCACTGAGATTAATTATTTACCTTTTGAAACTATGTGTGTATGCATATATACACAAAATATGTACAGAACATAATACACTATATATTTTCTTGCAGTTCTGGAGTCAAGTCGGGGTCTTATGTGTACTAGCTAACTCTTCTATCACTGAGCAATCTCATCTCCAGCTTTATTCCTGGTGCTTCGTTTGTTTGTTGTACAATCACCTTATACCATGAAATGCCCTACAATGAGACCAACCAACCGGGGGTAGTGAGTGTTAGGTTGCCAGGGGCTGTTAGTTCTCAGGACAAATGGTTGAGGTGCCTCTTTAACATATCAAAGCGGACCTGGCCAACGGGTTCCTCCAGCCTCCCTCAGTCCCTACCTGTTCCAGGGTACCCAGCCCCCTCCCCTAAGCAGCTCCAGCCCAGGGGCTAGGCTGCTCTCCCCCCACAGTTGCCCTTCCCTATATACTCCAGACATTTTTGTTACCTGCTCCTTTTCTGTCTGCGCTCCCTGCCCCTCCTCACACGCCCCAGCTCAGGGTCACGTTCACTCTGGACTCCCCCAGACGTCCCTGCCTCTGGCTATGCTCTCCCTTTCATCCACAATAAATCTTCTCCACCATACACCTAGGGGCACGTCCTTCCTTTTTCTTTCTTTTTTCTTTCTTTCTTTTTTTATCCCATTCATCAGGCATCTTATAACTTGTCAGGAGATAAATTCTAGCAGCCGAATTCCAACTTCAATTCTCACCCTAACATCTTCCTGACCCTCTGAATACAGAGACGTGTCTCTCCACATCCTTTGACGTGACATCCATAGGCTAGACATAAAGCAGTTTGCCATGTTTTCAAACGTCACTCTACACTTCCTGAGGCCAGGAGCCATGCAGGGCTTGGGATGACAAAGCTGAAATCACATCATCGCGCCTATTTGCCTCCAGCGAGGCTGAGTCCTTCCCAAAAATAAGTTTCCGCATTTTCTGACTTGGAGTTCAGTCTCTGGGTCACTGAATCATAGGTCACGCAGTTAGACAAAAGAGAGTCCCCATCCTCCATCACTTGCTGCTGACATCTACCTCACCTCTAACAAGGTCAGTTAGAAGTTCAGTTCCTCTGGCCTCCTGTTGAGTGTTCGAAAGGAGATACGTAGATGGGCTATTATTTTAAAGAGATAGAAAACTCATAGAAATGCAATTTAGCTGTAGCAGAGAGCCTTCCATTGCTTGAGATTTCAGCAGACTGGGAGCCTTGTGCGTCAGTTGATTAGGAACCCTGTGGAATCCCAGCTCCAGCGTGTGAGGTTTGAGTCCTGGTGGCAATGGCAACCGATGGCTGGGAGTGACAACATCACCTAGACCATCGACGGTCACAGTCAATGGAAGTCACATGAAAGAATCTGGGGGACTCTCAATGCTAGATGGTCATTACGGTGGTCGTCACTGTAGTAGCTCACTTGAGCTGCTGGAGACGACGAAGGAGAGAAGGACAGGGCTGATTCTATTCGGCTAGCTGCTCTGACCATCTCCAAAACCCAACAGTAACTGTCTCTGAGCAGCTCGCCTGCGTTTAACCTGAGAGGATCAGGCTCTGGACTCTGAAGACTTGAAGACAAGATTGGACCCGCCCAAGCAATCACTGCAGAGTTTAAACAAACACACTATCTGGACATCTTTCCTTGTCTTCTTCCTTCAGCTGCTTGTATGGTCAAGTCAACCAAGGGCCTCGGGTTGAGATTTCCTTGGAGACAGGAATTAACTGGGCCCTGTCCTGCCCTGCTCCACCCTCCCCTGCCCTGTCCTGCCCTGCCCTGCCCTTCAGGCTCTTTAGGCTTTCTCTACTACTGTTCTCTTCTTTCCCTCCTCAGAGGAGAGGGGAAAGAGAGAGTTTATTTCACGCTTGGTTGAAAAGAATTCCAAAAATTTATTTTGCAAGCAATACTAAATAAAGATAATGAGGCGGAAACCTAAGATTCAGGATGAAGTGAAAGGAGACCTCTAGAGAAGAAATATTTACATGCGGCTGGCAACCCTGGTACCTCCAGCAACTGGTCAACCTGTCCTACCTACTGCTGGGACAGTCATGGAGAAAGCAGAGAACCATGAACAGTGAGTGTTCACGCCGGTGACAGTCATAGGATTCCAGCTCTTGCTACTGGTCCAGCAAGGGGAGGGATCAACAAGGTTGTTTTCTAGAATCTTCTTATAAGACTTCCAGTGTTCTGATGGCACTCAGCAAATTGGGGCCAAGGGAATCTGCTACCACCTTCCGCATCTTACACAGAGAGCAATAAAACTAGCTTGTGCTTCCCTTTTGAGCTTCCTGCCCATACACGAGGGACTATGTTAAACTCAGGAGGCCCCTTTTTGCTGCTCCCTGCCTGCTTACCCTCTCCAGCAATGCGGGAGGCCATGGGTCTGGACTAATCCACATCCAGCCCCAACACAGGAGGCCAAGCGTCAGAATGGCATCCCTCGGGCCGAAGTTCACATCACCAAGTGAAACCCAACTGTTTATCTGACCTTGAGACAGATGATCAAGATTAGCAAGAGAACAGTCATATTGTCCAAACAAGCCAGTTTCAACTGGCTTGATACAGGAAATTCAGTCTCTTAATCCTTAAACCAAAAAAGCAGTTTGCAAATGACTCCACATCAATTCCAAGTTGTTCCCTTCTGGCTTTACCTGTCTGTGATGTACAAGAGAGATACTCGGGAGCTGAGGATGTGACTCGATGGAAGAGCACTGATTTGGCCTGAGTAAGGCCCCAAGAAAAATCTCCAATGTCACAAAAACAGACTTCTAAGTCATCTGTCTGGTTTTTCATTTCTTACAGGCCTTCTGGAGTCCCTCCTCTACCTTTAAAACCCGACACCTCGGTTCTTATCACTGTGCCCATCAATCTCTAGTAGAATGGAGTGTTGTCCAGTTCCAGTTGAAAGTAAAGCCAAATAAGATCTGAACACTAAATTGTTGTGATCTTATCTTTTGGCAATTCTTAACCAAAGCTGGGGTTTCTCGGTGGTGCTACAGTATTTAAATAAAACCCAGCACTCTGGATCAGCTCTCCAGAAGGACCACATTCATTCATTCATTCATTTTTATTTTATTTTATTTTCCTTCTAATCAGTACAAAAGGACCACTTCCTCTAAGGCAGGCATTTTGGTGAGTGGTTAGTTGGGGTGTGACGACTGTTACTGTCTGTGTCGCTTACAACCAGAGCAAGGCTATTGTTTCTGCAGCTCTCATAACACTGGCCCTGTGATTGCAGCCATAAGGCATTTCTCCCTGTGGTTAAGTGTAGGTCTCCAAGCTCAGTGTGTGGCCTGCAATGTCTCAGGACAGAGCCACCTTCGGCTCTTCACCTTTGGCATCAGGTCCTAGTGCTGGGTCAGTCTCTGTCATCAGAGGAGGTTGGGGCAGGAGTACCATCGCGAGCATCCTGCATGCTGTTCCTCTCTTGTCTTGACCCCAGCTGTATCTTGTACTGAATTATTATTATCACTGTTGTTATTATTATCTCCAACTGGCCTAGAACTCATTATGTAAACCATCCTGGTCTGGAACTCCCATGGATCCACCTGCCTCCACCTCCCAGCCATGTCAGCTTGGCTTGAGTGGCCTCTCATCGGGAGTGGACCATTTAGAAACAGTGCTTTTGACAGACATGGATTTTACAGCAAACTGAGCGTTGAAAGTGTTATTTATTAATCAAAGCAATGTTATTCACTAAGCGACGCTGTTTATCGTGTGAGAAAAGCCACGAGGTACAACAAAACCCACTATAAGAGTTTATTAAGGGGAGGGAATAGAAGAGGGTGCTTAGGCCTATGGAAAGATCCTGCAGGAAGAGAGAGGAGGGGGTAAGTGGAACCTGCTTTTATAGATCCCTCCTCCCGCACATGCGCATATGGGCTTACATAGCTGTGCCACGCATGGGCATAGATTATGTGATCACGCAGCACATGAATTACGTAGGATGTAAGGCCCTGGGATGACTAAGCATCTTGCCAGCACATGTGGTTATGTAGCTGGGGGAGTGCCTAGGAATTCTAAAAGAAAGGACTGAAGGAAAACATGGAAGGCTTTAGAGAGCAGTTTGCTATCAACCATGGCCATAGCAGTAAACATGGGAAACTGAAGACAATAATCTACAGTGTTCAACTTCCCTCATGAGTGTATTTCATTTGGGATATTTTTCCTGACTTTGTCTAACTCCCATATTTGAACAAAAATTTTAGTCTACCCAGAATTACATATCTACTGTTCTCCTCTGCTCACACACCAGGACACCAGACGAGTTTCTTGGTACTATTTCATACCCATTTTAAGGATCCCTAGTAATTGCCACAACTTATTCCACCATCCCACCTCCCACCCAGATGGCAACTTATTGGAATATTTTATTCTGGAAATAGATCCCTTTCACTTTTCAAATAGCTGTAGTGGAGTATAATTGGTACACAATAAATTGAGCGAATTCAAAGCATACAATTTGACAAGAGCGCGTATGTGTAGACCTGGGACATCACTCCAATCAAGATAAAAATGTTCCCCATACCCCACCTTCTGCCCTCCACACATGCTTCTTCCTTCTTCAGATCTCACCTGCCTCTGTGATCATGTTTGTTTGTGATCAGCTATTATCTGGTCCCCAGTGTCTTGCCCAGGTGTTCACACACTTACAGTACCAGAATGTGGTGAATGTCATTTTATGCCTAATTCAGACCCAATCCTTAGGAAGCACACAAGTACCAACAGCATCCTCGTCCTTGCTCCCCCATCCATCCATCCATCCATCCATCCATCCATCCATCCATCCCTCTCTCTCTCTCTCTCTCTTTTTTTTTTTGTTCCAGTGCTGGGAATAAAACTCAGATCTCTACCATGGAGCCACAAACCAACACATATCAACAGCTTATACTTGTGTGTTATATGATTTCCTCTCAGAATCTTGATGTCATGCCATGAGAAGTCTCAAGCAGCCACGTGGAGAAGTCTGGGCAAGAACCTAGGCCCTTAACTAATAGCCCCAGATGATCTTCTAGGCAGGGGTGACACCCACAGATAGCTATTTGGACTGACTGGCATCTTGATGCTTCAGTTAATACCATATGAGGTCCTGGAACTGCCCTGGCAGCCCACAGATCCCAAGGAGTCAGCTGCCGTGGTTTATGCCACCAAGTTTTAGTGAAACTTGTGTGATCATCAGTTAGAGAAACAGACTGAGAACAGAAACAATTATTGTTAGAATGAATTCTTAACTCTATGCTCTTTTCTATTTGCTCTCTCTTTCTCTCTCTCTCTCTCTCTCTCTCTCTCTCTCTCTCTCTCTCTTTTTTTTTTGGTTTTTCGAGACAGGGTTTCTCTGTGTAGCTTTGCGCCTTTCCTGGAACTCACTTGGTAGCCCAGGCTGGCCTCGAACTCACAGAGATCCGCCTGCCTCTGCCTCCCAAGTGCTGGGATTAAAGGCGTGTGCCACCACCGCTCGGCTATCTATTTGCTCTCTTAATGTCTAAACTTCTCTCTCTTCCCTCCTTCTTTCATTCCTTACATACATACTGCTAGGGATCACACCCAGGGCCTCCTGCCTGGTGGGCAAGCAGTCCACCTCTGACCTGTGACCCCGACTACAGCTGAGCTTCCTGACAAGGTGTTAATATTCTGATCCACCTCTTCAGATCCCACTCCTCGGCTCTGCCCTGCCTCCTGACAAAAACCTCATTTTAAAGACAACTCCTCTCCTTCCTCTCTTCCACTTTTCCTCCCACGAGGTGCGCACCCTCGGCCTCTCTCCCTCTTTTCTTCTTCTCTCTCTTTCTCTCTGTCTCTCTCTTTCCTATCATCTCTTTTCTTCATCTCTCTATTATGATAAACTCTCCACATGGATGCGGTGTCTGGGTTGTGAATTACTGGCGGCCTCCACCGCTGCCGCCATGCCCACATGGCACGCATCTGCCTAGCCCACCACTGCATCTGCCTAGCATGAGTCCCTGCACACACAGGATACCCTCAGGGGTCCCCCCCTTGCAATAATTCATAAAGCAAGGTGCTTACGTTTGCTCTCCTTCCTCTTTCCGCTTGGGTCTTGCTGCAGGCCGCAGGAATATATCAAGAACTCAGCTGGTTATGGCAAAGTCACTACCTGGAGGGTTTAGGGAATTCCTCCAGAGGAAGCCAAATCCCAAGGAGTTTTTGGTGTTACTTGGCTTGTTATATATCAGCTGTATTCTGTTATGAAAATCATGTGTGCCTTCATAGTTTTCCCAATTGACTTTTCCCTAAGAAGGACTAACAGTGTGGACTGATCACTCTCTGGACATACACATTCCAGGTATTTGGAGAACAGCCTTAAGAAAGGCTTTCTCTAGAATCAGATTATCTCCCTTAGCCACTTTCAAGGACTACAGGAAACACCACCCAGGTGGGCACCCAACTTCCAAGGATAACAATGATAACAGCCCACTTGCAAATCTCCTGATTTAAATTCCACAAGGAGACACCGCCCCGGGCGTCCAACTTTCAAGGACTAACAATGATAACAGCCCACAGGCAAGTCTCCTGACTTGAGGTAAATTCCACAAGGAGACACCGCCTAGGAGAGGTGGACGTTAAGTAATAGCCTTACACAATTTAGCTTGGACCCTTTATATACCGGGACTTCCAGGGCAGAGGATGGAGAAGAGAAAATAGAATGGAAGAACTAGATGGGTAAGAACTTGAGAGGAACAAACTGAGATGGGGAAGAACTAGATTGAAGGGCTAAAAGAGAAGACTAGAGGAACGAGATGAAAGATGAGGAAGAGCCCGATGGAGAAGAACAAGATGAGGAAGAGCCAGACGAGAGAGAAGGAGACAGGAGAGGAGCTGATAGGGGAAAGAACTAAATGGATGAGAACCTAGAAGGGACAGAACTAGATGAAGGAATTAAGATAGAACCTAGAGGGGACAGTAGATAAATATAGAGAAATCAAGCAAGAAAGGAGCTAGACATGAGAGCAGAATAGAAGCTGTGTAGAGAGAGAACTATCACAGAATTAATAAAGTGTATGAACTAGGAGTCTCGTGTACATAGATTCATTTCTTTTCATCAAAGATTAATTATCAGCTGGTTGTAGATTCTTCCCGGACCTTGGGAGGGGACTATCGAGGGGCTGGACCCCCGTGGTCCCCGATAGGGTCTACTCTTAGAATTGAGTTTCTGGTCCAGTTTCTCCTTTGGACATGCTAGCAGTAGGGTCACAAGAGAATTGTTTGTTGCTTAACCGAGAAGAAGGTTTTAAACGCACACCTTACGTGCCACGTTGGCAGCATCTCTCTCTGTGAATCGCTTCCTTCTCAATTGTCTTTTTCCTCCAGGAGTTGGGGAGGGATGACATCACTGTGGCCATATTTTAGAAACTAAAAAGAAACAGTAGCATAAAAATAGCCTCCTGTCACACAGGCGGCAGCGCAGTTGGAATGTTCACTCCGTTTGGTGACATTGTCAGTGACCCAGTTCATTTCTCTCTTGGTGCTCCGACATCCCTATGTATGTGTTTCGTTCGTTTTTTATAGCTCCAGGTATCTCCTCCTACCATCTCATTTAATTATATTGGAAGAAGGAAAATACACATGGAGGGCATACCTCTTGTTAGTCAGACAATAATCAGTGGTAATCATCAACTATATAATCATCATCCACTATATCTACACTCTTTTATTACCGGGACATAGTCTCACAGTCACACTAGCAGCAACAGAGTTGGGAGATAGAATCTTTAGCCAGGATGGCCATGCACCCAGCTAACAATAATACCGTGGAAGAAAGAAGGAACAGTTCTGGAGCAACTAGCCAGCTCTGCAAGGCTGACTGGGCCATGTAAACACATCTTCGCATTCTCCTTTGTAAACTGTTTTTGATCTTTCTAGTATTCCAATTCTGAAATCTCAGGGCCTTATCCCTTCTATGTGCGCACCTCGGAGGCCATCCTGCCAAGCATCCCCTTCCTTATCCACTGCCCAGTCTCTCTGTCATGTTTCTAAGAAAAGCCAGGTCTTTGTCACGCTTTAGCCACTCTTCATCTATAGTTGTGAGGTGTATGTGTGGAAAGAGAGGAGTCCAGACTTAAAAGAAACAAGTTAAAAATATTTCTTTTTTGCTTTAGGTTATGGATCATGTAACAGAAATTGGACCTTAGCAGAGTATAAGAAGCCGGGTATAAGGAGACAGCCACAGCAGTGAATTCCATAGGCATGGTTAATAACAGAAATTCCACATCACCCAGCACTTCTTAAACAGATCCCTCTGTCTCACAGAATCTGCATAGCACATCTGTAGGGAAGAGCTGCTGTGTTTCAGGGCCGGGGAAGGTCGTGTTCAGCCTAGCGGGAGCACTTGCCTGACTCAAGCGTCTGCAGAGGTGATGTCTGAACCTGAGTGTGCCTGTTGCTTGGATCTGCCCTGTATTTCGACCTGCATTCCTCCAGATGTGGTCGGCAGCGTTTCCTCGAGGAGCACCTGGTTAGCTGTATCATGGAAGACTCCTGGTCACCTCAGAAGGAAGTGATTATAGGACAAGATGATAAGCTCAACTGCTGATCTGTGCATGGAGAATGTCAGTAGAGATTCCGTAATGCTCCCTTTTTGCTGTTCTTGTGGTGCTGGAAAGCTAACTCAGAGCCTTATGCATGCTAAGCAAGTCTCTCATCCTTTGGTTTTTTGAGACTGGGTCTTGTTATGTAGCTCAGGCTGGACTTGAACTGCCTAGGTTGGTCTCAAACTCCTATTTTCCTGTCTCTGTCTTCAGATGCTGGAATTACAGACATTTGCCACCACACTGAGTTTCTATAATGACCTTTTTTTTTTTTTTTTTTTTTTTTTTTAAACCAATGATAACTTGCTTGTTTTATTTTGTTTTTTTTTCTAGACAGGGTTTATCTATATAACAACTCTAGCTGTCCTGGAACTCACTTTTTAGACCAGGCTGGCCTCATACTCACAGAGATCTGCCTGCCTCTGCCTCCCCAAATGCTGGGATTAAAGGCGTGCACCATCACCACCTGGCTGGAACTGATTTTTAAAAACATCTGTTTTGGTATTAGGGATTAAGCAAAGGGGCTCGTGCATTTTAGGCAAGTGTTCTACCACTGAGTTACAGCCCAGTTTCACCTTGTGTGGGGAGTACAAAGGTCCTTGCATCCACAGATGACCAGAAAAACCAGGAATGTTAAGCATGCTAGATTGTCCTTTCTAAGGAAAGGACATATAACCTGTTTGTCCATCCAGAAGGCTGGGAATTGGAGGTGATTAACAGCCTGGCGATCTGCATTTTCTTTAGAGCTAGGCCATTTCAAGTTCCTAGAACCAAGGCTGTAGGTGGCTAGCAGTTTAAATGACTCTTTTATTATCTGTATAACCAGGGGCACCCCCAGGCTCCCACAACTAGGACCTGAGGTGGCTAATAGCCCAAATGACCTTTACACTATCTATATGACCAAGACCAGGCCAGAGCCTTCCCCAAGCCCTTAAGCTAATACATGTAGCCTGTCTCTGGAACCCATCTTCTTGGAAGAAATGACATGTACCCTGAGTTGAGTTTTGATGTAATTATGCCTTGTTCACCAAGGATTGTATTACACCAGGAAACTTTTTTCCAAATTGTACTGGGTTTAAATATGCTGGCAATAAGCTGCCTGGCTTCAGACTCCCTAGCAGTTTGATCCAGCCTGGTTGACTAAGTCAGGCTGAACTGATTTTTCATTCTCACCTCTTTGCAGTTCATTTCTCTGTCTGCCATGATGCCTGCAGGGGCCCCTGCAACCATATCCTTTAAATTATGTGTGTGTGTGTGTGTGTGTGTGTGTGTGTGTGTGTGTGTGTGTACACGTATGTAGGTAGGAGACACTTTCTGCTCTAAATTCACTGAACAGAATGTCTACTCTTTTAGACTTTGTATCAGTTCTTTCATCTACCCCATAGATTCTTGGCTCTGGTCTGTTGTGTATCTCAGAGTTCCTGAAGTTTTGGTCAATGCATTCTCTTCGTTGTGTGTGTCTGATCCCTGCGACTGTCTCTCCCTTGTCCTCTCCGCTGGCAGCCACTCTTCGTTTAGTCTTGTCTGTTGATCACGGCTCTGCTGTGTTTCTTGTTTGGCTGACTGATTCTTCCGTTTGCAGAGTTTCTGTTCAGTTCTTTTCAGCATCTCAATTCCCTTGATCAATTTTTCCTTTACAGTTTTGAATTTATTCTCCATATTGCTGGTGTTTTCATCCTCACTGGTAATATTCTCTCCTAGGTCCTGAATGAACTCCTTTACTCTGTTCATCTTGTCTGAATCACCTCTATGGCCGGCAGTTCTTTTGAAAGGTAGGATCGAACCTTCCTGGCATCTCCGGTTCTTGACATCTTTGGTTTCCACTGTTGAGTTGTGGGCCTGTGCAGGTGTCATGGTGGGTCGCCCATATCATTTGGGGTTTCTTTGTTGTGTTTGGTGCATCTATTGGGGTGGCTGCGTTCTTCAGTTTGATCTTTCCCCTTTCTTACTCTTTCGATTCCTTTCATCTTATGAGTCCTGCTGGTGAGTTGCCTTCACTTGGGGTTACGCTGGTGTTTGTGAGGAGGAAGAGCAGTAACACAATGGTCTCCCAGTGTCCTCGGTGTTGATGGGCCATAGGGGACACTTGTGGACTTCACTTGTGTTCCTGATAAGGTTCAGAGGCATCCACACCTGGGTACCTGACGAGGAAAACGTATTTTTTACTTTCTTTAGAGATAAAGCTATGAGTGTGAACGTAGGGAAGTGAGAATGGAATGGGAACGAGGGAAAGGGGATAAAGTATGTTCAAGAAGGAAAGGTCAGTGGTTTGAGCGGTAGAGAAACAGAACTGTAACCTAGAAAAGCAGGAGGGCAGTCAGAGAAGTCTTTTCCAGTGAGGCATAAGTTAAAATTCAATAATCTAACAAATTAAACTACAAAGTTGCAGGAAATAAATAAAGACAAGCAGTAACATTAGAAGGCCTGGGCCGTAGCCTTTCTTCCCCATGAGGATGTTTCTCATGCCCTTGGACTGTCCTTGTATGAGTCTCCTGGGGTGTTTGTGGGCAGGGAGCACTGCTAGGCTTGGGGACTCTCACAAGTTAGGTCAGTCTGTCCTTCCAGATGAGGATTTCTTTGGCTGACGTCCAGTTCTGCCGAAACTCCCTGGTCTGAGGCTACCTGCCAGCAAGCTACAATCTCGCCACTCTGCTGTTTGGGGGTCAGTCAAGGATCTCTGTGACAGAGTCTGGGGAACCTGGAAGGCTTGCCCTCCTGAGCAACTTTGTGGCCCTCAGGCCACTGCAGTGGGTCCCAGCATCTTTCTGGCACTGGTTTGGGCAACGGTGCTGGTGGGGAGTGTTTTCTCTGGCTAACATCTCCCGGACTCTGCTTCAGGTTGTCTGGTCACACTTCCTCGGCCACCTCTCCTGCTCTAGCTTGTTCTCTGTGCACGCCTAATCCACCCGACTGCTTTTCCACAGCCCAGACCTCTCTCCACAGCACTGCCCCCGGGAACATTGTGCTGACTCCTACCATTGATGGTGGTCACTTGGAGCTGCATCCGAATTGGGGACCCCAGCTCTTCTGCAGAGGAATTCCCACCTCTGCTTATTTCTGTCTTTCTCTTAGAGGAAGTGTGAGACCAAAATGAGCCATCTTAGAAATAAGACCAAAATGCTTTCACCCTAAAATTAAGGTCTAAGATTTCTCCTTTTGAGAACAGGCCAGAAGTTACTGAGACCAGTCAGTTCAGATTTCAGAAACCAGGAAGTGTAAAAGTACAGAGTCACAAGGTAGTCAGGAGGTAATGGCTGCCGGACTATGGAATGTCCTCTCCCTGGCCCCCTAGGCAACTGCTTGACCATAGAATGTCCCAACCCTAGTTTCCATAGTGACTGTGTAATCACCAGATGCCCCCATCTGAGGGCAGCCAATGAAAAATGGTGGTGGGCAACTACTTCCTTAGAAGGAAAACTGAATTGTGATTTCTGGAATTCCTAGACACAAGCCAATCAGAATTGTACCCGTACTAGCACCCCTAAATGATGTAACCTTGTGACTTTTCCCTTTAAAAACTGAGCTTGCAGACAGGTGGGTGCTTCCTCCAGCCTCCACTGCGTTGGATGTATTGGACGAAGTCCCTGCCTAGGCTTGTATTGCTTTTGGATATCCAGGATTAAACCTTGCTTTTGCATTCCGGCATGCTCGTCTTTGGTGGTCTCTCTGGGGATCACGATCTGGGCACAACAGAAGAAGACTTATATTGTATTTTCAAGTTAATCCTTTTTTTTTTTTTTTTTTTTTAGTTTTGTTATCTGCTTGCTCAGATGCAGCCTCCAATCTGCCATTTCAGTGGGAAGGAGACTGTTCCGAGGCAGGGTCTTGCTACATAGCCCAGGCTCACCTGGAACTTGCTGTATAGCCCAGGCTAGCTTTCAACTTGTAATCATCCTCCGTGGGCCTTCTAAGGACAGACGTGTGCTACCACCATGGCCAGCTTGTTGGAAACTAACAGCTTCTCTAACTTTGATTATTGTTAACATGATTTATCTTTCTCTATTCTTTTTCTTGTAACCTACAATGTGTCTTTAATTTTAAGGCAAGTTTCTTAGGGGTGGTATAATCTACCCTGATAACTCATTTAATATGTTTGTTTAGGGCATTGCCATTTGAAGTGATCATTTCCTGTGACAGGAAAGCAGAAGGGAGGTTTATTTGGAGGAAGGAAGGGGACTGGTAGGTAGGGCAGGGAGGATGGGGGCGGAGTGAGAACAAAGGATAATGGCAGAGATGTGTGAAAATGCCATAATGAAGGACATTACTTTGTATGATAACTTAAAAATAACGTTATTATTGACACAGCTGGGCTGATACCAATATTTCCTGTTCTCTGGCAATGGCCCTGTTCTTTGCTTCTGTTTTTGTCTCCCACTCTTTTTCTGCCTTTGCAGTTTAAATTTTTTTTATTACATTGATTTATTATTTATTTAGAGAAAGTGTCTCTCTGTGTCTCTGTCGGTCTCTCTGTCTCTCTTACTCTCTCTTTGTCTGTCTGTCTGTCTGTCTGTCTATCTCTGTGTATGTGCCTCCCAGAGAACAACTTCCAGGAGCCCCTTCTCACCTCCACCACTCGGTTCCAGGGACTGAACTCTGATTGTCAGGCTCAGAGGAAGGCACCTTCACCCACTGAGACGTCTCGCCAGTCCCCATTGTGGACATTTTTTAGACTTTTTATCTTTATTCATGTGTGTATCTGTGTGAGTGTGTGCCAGATGTGCCTGGGCCGATAACAGGAGGCCAGAAGGGAACCGAAGAGGCCGGGAGAGGCCCCTGGAACTGGAATGACTGGAAGTTGTGAGACCAGACCAGCTCTCAGGTCCGCTGGAAGAGCAGTGCAAGCTTCAAACCACTGAGCCATCTCTCCAGCCTTGTTGTGGAGTTTAATTGAACATTAGATGTGATCCCATTCTCTTTTCTTAGCATACCGAATATAATTTTAAAAAGACTTTTGATGGTTATTCTGGAGTTTGTAATGCATTTTCTTTCTTTCTTTTTTTGAGACAGGGTCTTGCCATGTAGCCTCTGGTTGTTCTGAAACTCAGAACCAGGCTGGCCTTGAACTCTCAGAGATATACCTGCCTCTGCCTCCAAAGTGCTGGAATTAAAGGAGTGTGTGGCCACGCCCACCCGTGCAAGGCATTTTCAGTGAATTCAGGTCCCTTCCCATAACACTATGCTGTAGAATGTGGTGGTGGGGGGGGGACTGGGGTTGGAGGCAACCAAGAGTTACTGCCCAATGGGTAGAGTTTTTGTTTGGGACGATGAACGATCCCTGGATATAGGTAACCGTGATACTTGCACGCAATGTAAATGTGTTTAATGGCCCTGAACGACACTTTGAAAAATGATTTGAAATGGTAAATGTCGCTTAGTGTTTTTATCTTCAATATGCAAATAAGTAAGAAAAGGGAAAAGAGAGGAGACAGGCCAAGAGAGAGTAAGAGGAGAGGCGGGAAGTGAAAAGACGACAGGCTTCCATCTGGGGCGCTCCGGCTTTCTGCTACCGCAGCAAAACTGGGTGTTACCGGAACCCACAAAAAACAAAGCCACTTCTCAGCCTCAGAACTGCGAAGTCGAAGCTGAATAAGGGAGTGTTTCATCCGTTTAATTAGCATACTTAATGCCATGCAAATAAAGGAGGGCTGGAAGTGTATGGGGGGGGGTGTGAGGGTGTGGGGGTGAGGTGGGGGGTGGGGTGCCACCGTCGGCAAATCCGCTACCACAAGAAGTCAGTGCGAAGGGCACAGAGATGACAGACGAGGAGACAGAAGGCCGATAACAGTCAGAGTCGGTTCACTCCAAAGATCGGAGGACAGACAGCCATGTGACAACAGACGCCGCGCCTCGCGCGCCAGCAGGCTAAGTGGGTGCAGCGTCGCGTCGCGCCTTTGTTTAAAGTTCATTCCGAGATTGGTGTCAGTAGAGGAGCGGTGATGGGAAAGGCAGACCCAGGGGAAACGCTGACTCAGTCACCCCACGAGGCGCCTGACAGGCCTGGAGTAAACACAGGCTTTGCACGTCCCCATCCCCCGAAAGTCCCGCTGCGAATTAAAACGCAGCCTTAAACACGCACGCATGCACGCTGCCACAACTCTTTGTGTCTGCAAACCCTTTGAAGATTAGAGTGCTCTGTCAGTCTTACAAGAAAACCAGGTTTCTTTTTAACTGGGCAAACGGGAACACAGATTTCTGTTAGTTACTCATGGTGCTATCTTCCTGCGCTGCTGATCTCAGTCTCCTGGACAGAAGGAGGGCTCACCATACTTCCCCTGGTCATTTTGACCTTCCCTCACCTAGCAACCATCTCCCACGCCTGGTGGATGCTACTTAATTCTCATGCCATATAATTTTTCTAATGGTTCACTCTTCCTCCCACCCACTGCGAGAAAGTATAACCCGAGGCAGACTGAGGAGGTTTCGGGGAGTGGAAGCTCGCTTCAAAGAAGGTAGCAGGAGGCCAGAGTCCCAGGCATCGGAAACACAGGTGTCCAGACGATCCCCAAGCTGGGCCCTGTGGGAAGAGACCCAGTCCATCAGTCATGTCTGCAGAGGTCAGGCAGTCCCAGAACCACCTCTAGGTCAGCCCTGTCACTATTTCATACCTTCTAGCCACAGTCACAAACAATTCATTCTTGTCCAGGGTCCAGCTTCAACCCAAAGTGAGTGCTGCTTCCAACGTTTGTCCGGAGAAGTAAGCGGAGTGGTCCAAAGCAGCAAAAACCTCTTCCCTCGTGGTTCTAGAGGCTGGTCATTGGAGGGAGCACTGGGCAATGCTGAGCCTTTCCCCCAAGAAAGGGGAAGGGCTCCCAAACAAAGGGTTGGCTCTCAGAGAAAACTGGATTTTTTGTGAGTTGCCCTAGGACGGGTCACCACAATCCAGCTTCTGCAGATAAACACCACGTGAGCACCACCAAAAAGCGTTGGGAACCAGCTCAGTGTCATCTGACTGCCTGTGCAGGTGTTAGGGTGACGACTGGTTAGGTACTGGTTAGGTACTGGTTAAACGGGCCGTGGGCTCGCGTTACTACTGATGGTAGACTGGCTTTCTCTCTTGGACATACGACAAACACACCGTTCCCATAATTCAGCCTGCTACTGTAAACATGGGTGCCTGGGGACATGAAGGGCTCATACAGATGCCCCAGAGCACAGGGACTTGAGTCCTGAAAGCTTGAGCTAGCAAAGACGATGAGGCTGTCGAGGCCATACCAGACGGAAATACAGTCACGTGTTAACTGTGATGGAGGAGTTGTGCCGTGGCCAGAGATTTTAATGTTCTTACGTTGTTTTTTCTACAACAGAAAAGCCATATACTGCATTTGATCCACACATCTGTTTTGAAGGAAAGGAAAAGGGACATTTGTCTCAGCCCGCCAGTACAGAGAGAGCACTAACACCACCTGTCACCTCCTCTTAAGTGGCTCACAGTGACAGAAGACAATAGAAGGCACAGATTGGATGTGAGGTAAAATCTGTAGAAACTCAAGAGCTGGCAGGTGTCCCGAGCATTTATTAAAGGTGCCAAGGGCCTGACTCTTGCTAGGTAGACCAAGCTGGTTTCAAACTTCTGATAATCCTTCGTCAGGTGCTGGAGTGCTGGGATTACAACATGAACTATTGCGCCAGGCTTAGAGCCAAATTTCCCTTGGCAATACCAAGGCTTAGATTAAAAGTTAGTTTTACTTGAAGGTTGTGACTTCATACGTATTGATTTTATATTAAAGCAAACAGTACTCTTTTATGATGAGGAAGACAAATTCCATTTAGATGACAAAGAAAATTTAAATTCAAAGGAAACCAACTGCATCATAGTTCAGTACACTGTGTGTGTGTGTGTGTGTGTGTGTGTGTGTGTGTGTGTGTGAATTTAGTCTAATTTGCACTTCTAAAAGTCCAGAGGGAAACTTTTGAGAAGGCGCTAGGCACCCTTGGCTTCACCCTCTGCATAATGATTCTTCAGATTCAGCTCTGCCTTGGTGAATGTCAGGACGGCTGTAGCCAGCAAGGTCTAACCTCTAATACAGCAAAGGTTTTTTCCCTTCACCTCGATGCGTGGTCTACTATGAGAAACTGTGTATCCAGGCAGTGACGTGGTCACCTAGGCTGTTTTCGTCTTGTGGCTCTGCTATCTTCAGGGCTTCTGAGTCTTCTGGCTAATGAATGAAGGAGACAATGTGGGGCTGGAGAATGGCTCCCTAGATAAAGCAGTAAGGTGTTTGCTTCACGTGCATGAGGGCCTGAGTTTACCTTCTAGAACTCACATTAAAAACAAAAACAAAACGAAGAGTGATGACATACACTTATAAGCCCAGCTCTGGGCCCCGGCGGTAGCAGAATCCCCAGACTTGCTGGCTGACTGGCCAGCCTAGCCTAAGTGGCAAGCCCCGGTTTCCAGTGAGAGGCCTTGTCTCAGAAAAAAAAAAAAGTTGACTGCTCCTGAGGAATGACACTTTAGGTTGACCTCCAGCCTCCGGATCTGAGGAGCTGGGTTAGGTCTGGAAGTGCCAGGCAACACCTTTAACTGGCTAAAACTAGTCTGAGAGTCTTTCCTATAGGCTTAGTGGTTTGAAAGCTGCTGGCTAGCAGAGAGGAACAGAGCACAAAGATGTGGGGGCGGGAAGCCCAGAGCTTGTCAGAAGCCTCAGACTCCTTCGCACTCTTCAATGCATTCAGTGCATTGACCTTAAGCGGGCAGATGTCATGGCCCACCGTGACTCTCCACCAGGTTCCTGGCCAGGTGAAGGCTGCTGCATCTCAGACTTCTGTTCTCAAAGCTGCCAGGTTTCCTGGGGCTGTTTTCTTCAGCAGTAGGGAAAGCAGTCTCTCCAGGTTTTATGACATACTCCTATGGGGGACCAGAGGGGACTGACCACACAGCACGTTTGGGCTTCTCAGATCCAACCCCCATCCTACAACCATACCCGAGGTTCACAGCTGGTGGAACAAAAACATGAGCAGCTCTGCTCTCTCAGAATGGCCCAAACACCGTCCGTGGAGCCAGAGAAAGGCACACCATATCCCCTCTCAGTCTAACCGTTCCCCTCAATTCTGGGCACTTTCTCCCCTTCTGAGACTGAGGAAAAAGTTACAGGCCCATCAAAGAAACCAAATAGATCCTTCTGGTTCCTTCTGCCTCAGCAGATTGCAAAGCCAACCAGGGTAAGTTCGAAATCTCTTGTTTAAGGTTCAGCAAGAGTCATCTTCTTAATTACGTCTAAGGTCTTTTAATGACATACAGCTTTAGAGGGAGAAAAATACGAATGGGTATGTGAGCACGGAAAAATCAAATACCGTGGGTCAAAGCACAGCCGAGCACGTGAAGCTGCCTGGCAGAGGGCTGTGACCGTCCAAGGGGGACACCGTGTTGGAAACCAAGCGTGAGACAGGCTCTGGCAGGAAGGACCGAGAGGAAGAAACCTCAGAAACACTCCTCATGCTCGGGCACCGCGCCTGCTGATGGATGGGCTGGGTGGAGCCCCTGGCAGAGGCACAGCTATTGATCCGAAGCTCCGTGAGCTGCCTGGAAAGCACTGGTGTGGATCCAAGGCTGCCATCGCCGCTGATCCCCACTTCCTCCTCTCCCTGCTGTTTGTGTCTTGTTGCCCACACAGGTTGGGGGGGGGGGCTTGCTTGCCCGCCGCTCTACACAGCAGCAACGCAAATATTTTTAACCACAGTGAGGTCACTTCCTAACATTAATGGGCCCTTTGTTCATTTCTGAGCAGGAGAAAAAACTCCCCCCGGTTTTTCACATAGATCTTAATTAGGTTCGAACAGAAAAATCATTTGTATGCCTTCCTTTCACATTTAATAAACATTGTATGATGGTGCCATTTCTCTAGGGCCCCCGATGACTCCGCTCAGCAGAAGTGGGAAGAATGTCTCCCCAACTGTCTATTTTTTTTTATCGTTGATCTCTTACTGTCCTCCTACACAGCCACTCCCAAGAGAAAGATGCCCAGAGCCTGTCAGACATCACAGTGGCACCTTTTCCTAAACAACGTCTCCGAGCTGCCTTCTTGCTACATGGCAAATCTATCACTCAGCAGCTGGTCCCTTTTCCTCACCTGTGTAGTGAAGCTTGCAGTTTATTATAAACTTGGTCCAAGGCCTAATTTCTGTTCCTGAGATCCTGCCATCGCTGTATGAAGAAATATACTGTTTCAGGGCCAACATTATAATAAAACACTGGCCTGGCAGGTCCCAGCAGGGGAGGCTGGCAAGTACAAGCCAGGCTGTGTGCAGTGGTGAGCCGGGAGGTTCAAGTCCTCCAGCTTTATTGTCCCTGAGAAGGCCACCTCCCTTCATTCTCTGTCCTAAGACTTTCGCCCCTGGATCTGTGCACATTTATAAAGCAGCTTGTGTCCCTCCTTCCTTCCTTTCCCTCCCCTCTTTTTGTGTGTGTGCACTGTCATCTGTCTATGGGTGCAGATGTATGTGAGGGGGTGCGTGTGTACATGTTTAAGTGAGAGGAGAGCCTCCGGCGTCGTTCTTGGGGCGTCGTACTAGCTAATTTCCTCTTCGTTGTGACCAAAACCCCTGATGAAAAGTCACCCAAGGATGGAAGGGTTGATTCTGGCTCACAGTTCAGGGGATGCAGTCCATCATGGTGGGAAAGGCTGGGGCAGGAGCAGGGAGCGTCTAACGGCACTTATTCTTCAGTCAGGAAACAGCCGAGTGATGAATCCTTGTGCTCAACTAGCTTTCTCCTTTTCAGTCAGTTTTGGACTCCATTCTACTGAATGGAATCACTCATGGGGAGGATGGGTCTTCCTACCTTAATTAGCTCAATCTAGATACAGCAGCTCTCAACCTGAGGGTCACGGCCCCTTTGTCAAACCTTTATCTCCAAAAATACTTACATTATGATTCATAACAGTAGCAAAATTACAGTTATGATGTAGCTATAAAAAATTAGGGGTGGGGGGGTCATCATAACAGGAAGAACTGTGTTAAAGGGTCACAGCATTAGGAAGGTTGAGAAGTACTGCTCTAGGATTTCCTTCACAGACATGCCCAGAAACTTGTCTCCTGGGTGATTCTGGGTCCAATCAAGTTGACAACAGAGATTAATCATCATAAGCACCTTCCAAATTCTGTTTGAGACAGGGTCTCTCATTGTCCGGGAACTTGACTCCTAGGCTAGGCTGGTTGCCAGTAAGCCTTCAGGTGCCCACCTGTTTCCACTTCCCATCTTGCTGGCCTTATAAGCATGTGTCACCACATCTAGCTTTTTGGACATGAATTCTGGGAACCCAAACCCAGGTCCTCATGTTTATGAGGGGAGTTCTTTACTAATAGCCATCTCCCCAGCTCAGACAGTTTGTCTTGAGACCAATGCAAGGTTCTCTTTTCAGATATGTCCAAATGCTGCCTGTTCCAAGAAATTCAGCAAAATTAAGCATCAGTGACACAATGATTGGCCTTCCCTGCCCCATTACTGGGGGACTCTTCCCCACCCTACAGCTCCAAACCTAGGAGAGTCACACCGACTTCCCCCATCTCCACTCGACCTCTTTATCCATAACTGTGTGGATGTGACATTTTCTGGAGCATAAGTGGTTAACAGCATCAGATAAGATTGGCACAGAAGCTGGGCAGCGGTGGCACACGCCTTTAATCCTGGCACTTGGGAGGCAGAGCCAGGCGGATCTCTGTGAGTTCAAGGCCAGCCTGGTCTACGGAGCAAGATCCAGGACAGGCTCCAAAAACTACACAGAGAAACCCTGTCTCAAAAAACAAAAACAACCAACAAATAAACAAACAAACAAAAAGATTGTCACAGAAGACAGGAAAGGGTCTTTCAACCTCACATATTCTGTAAGAACCTTGCCACGCAGGAGGTGGATAATTGACTTACTAAAGAACTGAATTTCTCATGGAAAAGATAATGAGGTGATTCATATCTTCTAGAATGTTGAAGGTTTTTTTTTTTTTTTTTCTCAGAAAGAAAAGCAAAAGGAAAGGAAGCGTCTTGGGCCTTAGACGAGTAGCAACAAAAGCAGGAAAGCCCCGCTCTGAAATGAGTGGTGGCAATAACCCAGCCATGGATTTCCTAGAATCAGGAAATCTACAGGAACGATGAGCTGCCGTCTCAGTAGTGATTCCAAATTGCTGCTTCTCAGCCATGCAGCTTTGCCAAGCTCAGATTTTCTCTAACCCCAAATCATAGTGGTTAGAACCACAAAACATTATACGGTAACAGGAGAAGTGTGTGCCGCCACAGTGATTCCCAAAATGTGTTCTGCCTGGCAACAATCCCAAGATACAGTGTTGAAGCATCAGGTGGCCATGATATATATTATCATGCATTTATATGTATTATTACAGCACATATTATTGTGCATACTACAATCTTGAGTGTTTACAATGCATAATTGTACATTAAAGATTCTGAGACAGCTGGGCATGGTGGTGCATACCTTTTATTCTAGTATCTGGAGGCAAAGGCAGGTAGAGCTCTATGAGTTTGCAACCAGTCAGGTTTGCATAATGAGATCTAGACCACGCAAGGCTATGTGGTGAGACCCTATCTCAATAAATATATAAATGAAAAGGGAAAATAAAAAGACTCTGAGTCATTGGGGACTGGGATGATTCAGTTGTTAAAATGCCTACCTCACAAGCACAAAAAATTGGGTTTGAATCCTAGAACCCATATAAAAACTAAATAAAACAAAAATCTGGGCACTGGGAGGTAGAGATAGGAAGATCCTGGGGTTCACTAGCCAGCCAACCTCCCCTAACTGGCAAGCTCCAGGCCAGTGAGGAATTATGGCAAAAAATGAATAGTGAGAGAGAGAGAGAGGGAGAGAGAGAGAGAGAGAGAGAGAGAGAGAGAGAGAGAGAGAGAGAAGAAAAGATGGGTGGCATCTGATGAATGACACCCCAAGTTTACCTCTGACCTCCACACGCGTGTGTACATGTGTGCACTTTTGTGTTTGTGAAACAGAGATGTGCCAACAGCAACATATCTACCAGAAATGCCACCCACACCTCATGTCACCAATAAATCTTCCCTGTTCCTAAGAGATGTCCTTGATCACCTTGCTAAGAGTTGATCGTCACATACTCTGTGAGTGAGGTTTGGCACTCACTCGGACCGGAAGGAACCAACACACAAGTGGGAGCCTTGATCCGGAGTCTTCCATAGGCTGGCAACCCTGGAGTGGAACCACCATGCCTGGTGTGGGATAACTGTGGACTCACTCCTAGAGCTACAGGGATGTTCTGTTGGCCAGCACCCCCACAGGAGGATGATAGCCCTGGAAGGCCAACTGACTCATCAGTGGTCAATCAGAGACTGGCACTTTTCTTGTCAACACTGGATTTGAGGGATATTTATAGCATCCCCTATTACTTTTCGACCCATTTTCTATTATTTTAATTTGAGTGCTTGTGTAGTATGACATGCATGTGTGTGTTTGATGTGTGTGTCTATGTGGGTGTTACTGTGTGTGAATGCTCTTACCACAGCGCATAGGTGGAGTCATAGGAACTTGGGGTATCATGCTTACCTTCCATCTTGTTTTCAGATGGGATTCCTTTATGGGGCACACCAGGCTAGCTGGCCCACAGCTTCTAGGGGTTCTCCTGTCTCCATCATCCCATCTCACCATAGGAACACCATGATTACAGACATGCACCACTGTGCCCAGCTTTAATCTAGGGATTCAGGGTGAGATCCTCAAGTTTGTACAGTGAGAGCTTTACCACAGAGTTATCTCCCCAGCCCTGGTTACTTTTGAAAGTGTCACAATCTGTACAAGATTTCTACAAAACCCAGTACTTTTGGAGGTTATAAAGACGCCTAGGGCAAAAAATATGCACCGGGCACAGGCACATTAAACAGGCTCCCAGGGCTGGAGAGATGGCTCAGAGGTTAAGAACACTGGCTGTTCTTCCAGAGGTCCTGAGTTCAATTCCCAGCAACCACATGGTGGCTCACAACCATCTGTAATGAGATCTGGTGTCCTCTTCTGGCCAGCAGGCCGAACACTCACTGTATACATGATAAATAAATAAAAAATCTTTAAAAAACAAAAAACAAAACAACAACAACAAAAAATAACAGGCTCCCAAATCCTGATGGCAGCCAGGGTATGGCTATTCTGGTGTGGTCCGGTGCTGATGGTGTATTTGGGGATGTGGTTCCTTCTCCCGCTACTCTGTGCTTCCACACTGTCCTTTTCTATCAGTCAGGCTGGCGTAGTGTCCTCACCTCAGGGATGAGGAGACGCTGTAGAGAGCCGAGATAGAAAAGTTTTAAATGTGTTTCAATTCTCAAAAGTCCAAGCCTCCGACCAAAAGAAACATCCAGCACAGGGACAATAGATGATGAGGACACCTAAGCGGCATCCTTTACCTGTAACAGCTCCTCACCCAAACTGAAGTTTTCCCGGCAGGGGCACATAGAAGAGAGCAAGAGCGGGGGCATACTCGGAGGTCACAGGCAGGGATGAAGATTCCGGTAGTGACACCATCCCAGGGTTCTGAGAGGGCTGAGGTGACAGAATCTAGAAGGCTGAGACATCAGAGCATGGAAGAGGCTTGTGGAAGTGGCAGGATGGCAGAGGTGTCTGCCGGATTTCCTGACTTCTCCATGGGAACAGCTGCACCCAGGAGTGGTACTAAACCAGGGCAAAGAGCATGGGGAGAGGGCACGTAAGGGTCAGGAAGGGGTTGATATATTGTGCACCCCAATAAACTTATCTGGGAGTCAGAGAACAGAACAGCCACTAGATTAAACATAGAGGTGAGGCAGTGGTAGCACACGCCTTTAATCCTAGCATTTTGGAGGCAGAGATCTATCCAGATCTCTGTGAGTTCAAGGCCACACTGGAAGCAGCCAGGCAAGGTGACACACACCTTTAATCCCAGGAAGTGATGGCAGGAAGCAGAAAGGTAAATAAGGCCTGAAAACCAGGAACTAGCGGCTTTTGGGCTTTTTAAGCTTTTAGGCTTTTAGCAGCAGTTCGGCTGAGATCCATTCGGATGAGGACTCAGAAGCTTTCAGTCTGAACATGTGTGGAAACAGGATCCGATGAGGAGTTGTGGAGGTGAGGTTGGCTGTGGCTTGTTCCGTCTCTCTGATCTTTCAGGATTTACCCCAGTAGCTGGCACTGAGTTTTTTATTTAATAAGCCCTTTTAAGATTGCTATTACACCAAGAGGCAGCAAATCAAGCAGAGCAATCAGCAACCACAGCACAGCAAGAGAAGGGACAGCAGAGGTACCCAGGGGACCCTGAGGGTCTATCAGCCTCTCTACACAGTACACAGCCTGGTGAACCAAAGCCCCGACCTCTGACTTCAGAAATTGGTACTTGCCAGCTTCCTTGTCCCTTACTGTTCCCAACCCTGGCCAACCAAGAGTTGATCATCAACACCAGATGTGACTCTGGTAGCACTGTGCACGTCATCTGGAACTCAGCACATCGGACAGGGAAAGGGTCAGCAGAGGAGCAAGGGACACTGGATTTCATGAGCTCCCATCTACTTCACACCCCCTAGAAATGGAGGCTTGTGGTGGAAACAGCCTTGAAAACCAGGTTTTATTTCCTGCACACTCGTGCTTGTGGCTAAGATTTAGACTTAGTGTGCTGGAAAAGGAGGAGTGTGACTTAACCCTGCAGTTACTGTCTGTTCTGGGGAGTGCAGGACAAGGCTCAAAGGTAGACACATGTGCACACATCATACACATGGGCAAACCCAGATAATGCATATATTCCCTACATGTCAGTAAAAACGTGCAGACCCAGGTTTGGGGATTGGTCCAGCACCTCACACTCAGATATGCATGATACAGATATACATCACACGTGCATACAAACACATGACACACATGCCATACATATGTCACACACACACACACACACACACACACACACACACACTCACGCACAGGCTTTCTCCTTTACATGCACTTGGCTTGTCTGTACTACCTAGAGTCTGATGATTTTCTCATTATTAGAAGTATTAATTATCATTAGCATTTACTCCAAGAGCTGAAACATTGTCGTGTTCTCTGATCATCCCAGCAAGGCTCCATATGCTGAGGGGTAGAGGCCTTGTGGTCTCCACTGCTGCAGCAGGGACTGAGTTGACACACGACAGAGGTGTAGCTGAGATCTCTTTGGGGTCTTACCAACATCTAAGCATGATGAGGAAGGCTCCTGAGCAGCTGTTAACTTCACAAGGCTGGGTTACACTGCACGGACTCTCATGTGAGACAGGCGATGACGCCCTTTCACTTAGTTATGTCTTGGCTCCCGAGAGTCTGTCAAAACTTGCTAATAAGGGGTTGGAGAGATGTCTCAGTGGTTAAGAGCACTGACTGCTCTCCCAGATGTTCTGGGCTACATTCCCAGCACTCATATGGCCGTGCACATCTGTTTGTAATTCTATTCCCAAGGGATTCAGTGCCCTCTTCTGGCATCCATGGGTACTAGGTATGTGCATGATGCATAGACATGTATGCAGGCAAATACCCATACACATAAATTAAAAAAATAAAATAAAAAGCAAACAAAGGCTTACTAATAAATTGTCCTAGTTAACACAATACTCAAGGGACCTCAGTTTTGGTGTCTTTTGTGAATGTTTGGGTTATATTTATGATAGTTAAAACCAAAATTCCCTCATTAAACTGTAGGCCTGCCTATCGATGTTTGTATACATGATAACATTCACTCATGTGTTCCTAACTATTTCTAACCACAGGCTGCTTTGAGCTTCTGCTGCTTGGACAGTGTGGTAAGAGACAAGGCAAAAAGCCGTTATAGGCCTGTGATACCACTAAGATATCAGGTGGAATCAGAGGCAGAACTACCCTGACAGGATGATGTGTGTGTCACCACACAGCAAAGACAAGGACCAACTGTGGTGAGGTTAGGAAACGTACAGGGAACCAATCCACCCTGAACAAATGGAGAGAAATGCTCAGGGAAAGGCTGGGCATTAGGCCCTGCTCATTCCAGGGTTGTGCTCTTTACCCAAGGCCAAGAAGACTGCCATGCTCCCTCAGGCAGTGATGGTGTCTGGGCTCCAGCCTCTGGGTAGGTCATGCATGCCTCCCTGAGGTCTTCCAGCTAAGCCCAGGAACTTGATGCCACACAACACATTCTTCTTGGCACCACAGGCTTCAAGCCTCCTCCTGTCTCTGGAGAAACACACACACACACACACACACACACACACACACACACACACACACACACACACACCCCACATTTGAATAATTTATTTGTTCTAGGATCTGTTATTTTCTTTTCATTTAGCCTTGGAGAGGCACTCACCCCCTCTTCTGATATACATCCAAGATCAAAAGCATTCCCCCAATCAATTATTTTGTCTCCAAAGAAGGTATTTTCAGATTCTTTGGAGAGGATCTGATCTTCTGTAATTATTAGTTCCAGAAGAGAAGTGAGTTGTTTCCAAGTGGAGTCTCTCCCCGTCAGTTAGATGTGGCCCTCCACTTTACCTCTTCCCTAGCGCAGACAGTGAGAGGTCATTGCCAGAAGACAGAGGACAAGCTTTGGGGTCCTTAGCACAGTGTCCTTGAAAGCCTGGAGTGTGTTTTCTTCTGTCCCACCCTTGAGCTCTGCAGCTGCCGCAGTTGGAGGACCTCAAATCCTTCAGGCAAGATGATGACTGCCAGTTAGTCCTTTGCCAGGACTGTGTGGGAAGGAAGAGCAGTGCCATCCAATTCACTCAGGTGCTGCTCTGGCTCTGCTTCTGTTTTCTGTGATAAAATATCGACCAAAATCAGCTTGGGGAAGAAAGGGGTTATCTGGCATATGCTATCCCAACCACACTCTATCATTGAGGGACGCTGGGGCAGGCACTTGAGTCAGAAGCTGAAGCAGAGATCATGGAGGAACTGCTTACTATCTTGCTCCCTAGAGCTGGCTCAGCTTGCTTTCTTATACATCCCAAGAACAACTTCCAAGGGGGGCATCACCTCTTCGTAAGCCGGGACCCTCCCATATCAATCGTTAATCAAGAAAATGTACCTACAGACTTGCATGGAGGCCAATTTGACTGAGTCATTTTTTTTTTCAGGTGCAATTTCTTTTTTCAAGATGACTCTAGTTGAGAAAAAAACCCAAAAGCACCTAACCAGAACAGTTGCTCATTCTGGATCCTTCTATCCCTGCACAGGTCCACGTATTGTGGGATATCAAATTTATCAAGATCTTGGATACAGGAAACACTGTCAGTATTCCAAAATATTTCCTCTCATGGTGTCTTCTAATTGGAGTAAATTCAAACAGCCAGCAGCACCACTTGGCCTCAATATGTCTCGAAATAGCCTACCAGTAGCTCTATTAATTTCAATGCCTACAGCTAAATCGTTTCTGCAACAGGCATGGGAAAATGGGAAGAAGTTCCTTATGAGTAGGCTTTTATGACTCTTTATTAAGAGTCTAGGGACTCCTGTAGAATCTGCATAGCTTCCATATGCTGCAAACCCCTCCATCAGAACAGACAGACATTCTAAACATCCCAAGGCTGGCCTCAGATCACCTTACTCTTCTCTTCCCTGATGCGCTCTCCTTTAGTCCACTGCCTATCTGAGAGGCCATTGCTGACTTCCCCAAAGGGACTGAACTAGGGCAAAGTTAGAGTCAAGTTCTAGAATATTTCAATCAAGGGAAATGCCTAATGGGGAGTAGGCAGATCACATGTCTACTTTTTTATACCAGGCTTAAGAACACACATACACACACACACACACACACACACACACACACACACACACACACACAAATTTGTGCTGATGTTTTGTATATGTTCTAACAAATAAAGCTTGTCTGAAGATCAGAGGGCAAAGCCAGGCACTAGTTAGCCAGAGAGGCCAGGCAGTGGTGGCACACACCTTTAATCCCAGAACTCAAGAGGCAGAGGCAGACAGATCTCTCTGAGTACAAGGCCACCCTGGGCTACACAAGACTGATGTAGTCTAAAAGAGAAACAGAGCCAGGCAGTGATGGCAGACACCTTTGTTCGAAGTACTTGGGATCTCATGCCTTTAATCCCAGCACTAGGGAGGTGGAGACAGGAAGTGATATGACTAACCTGAGAGAGGAATGTAAAGAGGGAGGAGACAGGAGCTCAGGTCCCTTTTTGGCTGAGGATTTCATAGAGGTAAGAACTAGTGGCTGGCTGCTCTGCTTCTCTGATCTTTCAGCTTTCACCCTAATATCTGACTGGGTTTTCATTAATAAGACCAATTAGGGTTCATGCTATACAAAGTGGTAGGTTTTAAGAAAATCCTAATAAATCCTGGTATGGTTCTGTAAAACTCAATGTGACTTTCTTTAGTTGGCAAGATGTGATGGTAAACTTGGCCCATTTCTCCACCATAAATAAGCAAGAATAATTGCTAAGGCAAAGGAAGTGGCTGATTGATACACAGTTAATTATTTCAGATAATAATGCGTACAAAATATGATATGCAGTCACACAGAACAAGGATCTCCCATGGCTTTCAGTTTTGTGGCCATAGGGGATGGGCAAAGGACCTCACTAGCCTAACAAAGCTGTGAGAAGTCTAGTTAAGCCAGTAAGTCATGGTGTAGTCCAGAAGATCAACTATGGAATGGATGGAAACCTGGTTATATTTCTAATCAAGCCGATGGAAGCTTTTAGAAAATAATCAAATGTAGACACTAACTCAGTAGAAGGAGGGCCTTAATAACTATGAATTTCATTCTCCTGTCAACTACAGGCATCAGAAGAAAATCTCAAAAGCTGGAATAAGGGGACCTGACTCCCATGGTCTCTTTGATCAATGAAGCCTTTAAAGTATTTAATAGTACAGGCCGGACAGAGAAAGCCTACCTGAATCAATGATTGACCCAGCTCTGGCTGTCTTGGTCCAGTCACCTTGAGGTGACCCTGGCACTCATATACATTTTGGTGGCCAATGAGGTCAGCTCTTGCGGCCCAATCAGTGTTTTCTGTCCCAGGGGGGCTCTTTGGCAGTAGGCATACTTCGATCTTCCCCACCCAGAATGATTGAGCAGCAGCTGAAGCCGGAAGTTGCTGCTTTGTCCATTGGATGATGGTTATACCTGAGACGCCCAAGAACCAACGCAACTACAGAAACTGGGACTGGTATCATGTCATAGTTGCTCTGGGTCACCCTTGATGCCACAGGTCAGAAAACAGAATCCATCCTTGATGCCGAGCTGAGACTCTGTTCTGACTCACCTGCTGGGCCTTAAACCAAGAGTTCTTGATAATGGAGTAGATGATAGGTCCACAGTAAAAGGCTTCCATTGGCCTCTGTTCATGAAATCGCTTCTCAAATCATCTCCCATTTCTTTCTTTATATACCAGAATGTTCCATTTCGCTGTTAGGAAGCAACCTGATGACCAAATTAGGAAGAAGTGTCTTGTTAGCTGGGAATCAAATTCAGGTTGAGATACCCCTAGAATAGATATTCTTCATTCATTAGTTCTTTTAGCTAATATTCTTCAGGAAGTACTTGACTTAGTAAAAGCAGAGTTTGGGAAATCACAAGCCTAGGATGGGTTTATTAATGCCATCCCAATTTAGATAAAACTTAAGCCTAAGTCAAATACTCTTAGGAAAGTCCTGCCTCAACTTGATATGCCATGCTTTGTTGACTCCCATGGGAGGCCTTACCCTTTCTAAGGAGTGGATGGGGTGGGTAGAAAGGAGGTGGGGAGAGGGAACAGGAGAAGAGGAGAGAGGGGAAACTGCGATTGGTTCGTAAAATAAATAAAAAATAATTAAAAGAAAAAAGAAAAAGGACCCAGAAGTTCTTCAAGAACCACAGCCTTACTACAAAAATTCTCACCGCTTCCCTTCACTGAGCCATGCCAACTATAGGGTAATAATACCTGTGTCTTAGTTACTGCTATATTTCTGTGAAGAGACAGCATGACCAAGGCAGCTTATAAAGCTCGTTGACTGGGGACTTGCTTAAGTTTCGTAGGGTGAGTCCATGACTGTCTCGGTGGGGAGCATGACAGCACGCAGGCCGGCATGGCGCTAGTGCAGTAGCTGAGAACTCACATCTCACCCATAAGTTAGAGGCAGAGAGATGGAGACTGGGCCTGGTGTGGGCCTTTGAAACCTCAAAACCCACTCCCAGTGACATGCCTCCTCCAACAAAGCTATGCTTTCTAGTCCTTCTCAGAAAAGTCCCATAGATTAGGGACCACCCACTCAAATATATGAGCCTATGGGAGCCATTCTCATTCAGACCATTAGAACCTATAGTGTAAAGAAAATGTCTGGAGGATGTCACTTCATGAAGGACCTTGTGGCTAAAGAGGAAGATGTTGCTCTCATCTATAGTTCCTTAAAAACAAACAAAAAACAAAACAACAACAACACACACACATACACACAAACACTTCGCTTATTCAAATACTAGGAAAGGTTCACTATTTTACTGTTTTGATCTAGTAGGTATGTCCCAACTTGTGACCCATGGGCCACGCGCAGCCAAGGATACACAGCCTAAATGAAATCACTATCTTACTTAAAACATCATAGACTTTCCCCCTAACCCAACGTTGTGGTTCTCAAGCATGAACTTTGTAGATGACAGCATCATGTTGCAATGTCAAAAAGCTTGGCTTACCCTGAAAAGACAGTTATCCTGCATACAGTTTGTTCCAGATTCACAGTATCTTTTTGCATTTGAGTAGAGGGACCACAAAGCCAAAAGGCTGCTCATTATCCTGAACAATGTTGGCTTATGGGTTTAGGGAGAGGTCACCCTTGTTTGATAATGCCTTGGCCCAGGACTTAAGAAAATTACGGCTTAAGAATGGGATTCTGTTCCAGTATTCATGATCTATTGATCCCCAGGACCACCAAAGAGATTGAGACTCCAGCACCGTGGAAGGGCAGGCTGAAGGAACCCAGCAATGGAAGGGGCTAAAATGACTTGGTCTGGTCCTTTCCACTTGGACTGGAGCTGCTGTTCTTTTAGGGATCCTTTCCTGCATATTTTAAGCATAATCCTGTTTCCTAGCTGTCCTCCTTTGGAAGGACAGCAGGATCTGGAGTTAGAGCTGGCAAGAGTTGGTGCCCGTGGTTTAAAAGAGCCTTCTGTGGTTTACCCAGATGCATCATGCACTGCAGATATTGCTCATGTCTTCATCAAATCAAACAGCAGCCGTGAGAGGGCCTTGGAAGGACTCAGGTTTGGGGGCCTCCTTGGGATGCTCTGGCCACAAAACGGCTAAGGTTTGCTTAAGGGAATGGTTGGTATTTTTCTACTTTTCTCAAGGATTGGTGTTGCCAAGCTGAATGCAACTTATACTTAATTGCAAGAGTCTGGAATGTTCTGAGTTACCTTTGCAACAAAAGAAGGCTGATGATCATTTTGCAAGGATGCCAGGAACCCAGGCTGAAGAATAATTTAAGGGTCATTTACATAGTTTCTATAACCTTTTCTCTTCTAGTAGGATGATGTCTATCCATCCTATAAAAGTACCTACACATACTAACAGGCACTTAGGCTCAGCTTTAGAGGGTATATGGGTAAAATCTAATTGCCTCTCTTCCCTAGACAGGTACCCCAACACTGAACAGCCTAAAGGGGGGGACACTCAATAGGTTGCAAATTATTTATGTAAACTTTACAGCCTTGAACAACCTGTTGACTGCCTTGTAAAATCCCTTTCCAGTAAAAACAGCTCTTAAGAGAACTTAGAGACTGTTCTTCCCATGACAGGTGGCCTTACGTATTTGGTAAGTTTCCTTCTGGTGGCCATGTCAGAGGAAGAGCAGGTGGAAATTGAAATTCAAGGTGTCAGCCCACCAAGAGGAGATGACCCTGATGGGCCAATCTCCTTTAGGCAACAAGCCACAGACCCCAGAATTTCTTTTGCTTCTGCTCTGCCTTTACATGCTTGCTGTTGCTATCTTTCTCTGATATCTGGCATGGTTGAATTGGGTGTGGGGAGATTCCCCACTGCCTGTAATGTAATGTGTTTATCTCATGGAAACATCCCATTCTACTAGGCATTTTTACCTGTGGATTACTGTGAAGATGATTTCTTCTTAAGCTGTACTGTCTAATTGATAACATTCATAATGTTAGCTTATACAGAGTTTTGATGAATAAAAGTAAATACAAGGAAATGTTACATGGCTAGAGCTGTTAGATTGTAGCTCAAGTTAATGATTAAGAGAAACAGCTGAGACCCAGGAACCAGGCTGTCTCTAATTCCTTTAATCTTAATGCTGAAAGATGCAGCTACAGCTTTTGGTGTGCATCATTTGGCTGAAACTAAGCGTTTTTACCTGTACTCTGTAGGAATTTAGCAGAATCACTGTATGGGGTAGATATTAGAATGAACAGCTGATTTTTAGAGGTACTTTGACCTTGAGGAATCCTTGTGGAAAACAGTGATTGTTTTGCTGAGGGGGCCTTGAGGCCATCCCATGACTTTGGTCACAAGACACCTCAGGCACACCAGGAGCTCTTGTATTGTTGTGTATTATACACAATGCATAATAAAGGACTAGAGTCATGGAGGCATGTGATGTTCCCCTTCAGTAAGACATGTGGATTAAGGTTAGAACCTTGGCGGGCGGTGGTGGCACACGCCTTTAATCCCAGCACTCGGGGGAGACAGAGGCAGGCAGATCTCTGTGAGTTCAAGGCCAGCCTGGGCTACAGAGTGAGTTCTAGGAAAGGCACAAAGCTACACAGAGAAACCCTGTCTCGAAAAACCAAAAAAAAAAAAAAAAAAAACCCCAAAAACAAAAAACAAAACAACAACAACAACAAAAAAAAAACTTGCAAGGTTAGAACCTTGGTATGAGGAAATACTTTGTGTAACAATCAATACATATGCCTTGTTATGATTGTTTGGGATCCCAGTCCAGTCCCAGTCTAGTCCCAGTCCAGTCCCAGTTCAGGTCAAGTCCAAGGCCAGTCTAGCCAGTTCGTCAGAAGAGGTTGGGACTTCCTGCTGTCACATAAGCCTTAAAGAATAGAGAATAAAGAAGAACATCATTAAGAGAGTGTGTGAGTGTCTTTTTCCCTAACTCCCTCAGACAGAAAAGTCTAGTTCGTGATGCTGTGGATTTCCCTTTGAGCTCTGTGCTGCCCGGAGGCTGGCCTCTCAGGTGATGATAGTTTCCATTGATCAGCTCCATAAATCTCATTGCTCTGTGAACCGTCCTGCCTCATTAATACAGTAATTTGTTTAATCTACTTCCGTATTTCTGTGAAGGGATATTTGAGCAGTTTGATTAGACAGAAGGATCTGAAACTGGAGCTATAAGCTTAGGAAACCACGTGGGGTCTTCCGTGAGGGTTGAGTTTGGCTGGGGGTTGGCACACCCATCACGTAGTGTTGGAATGGTCTAACAGGAGGGCTTGATACTTCATCAGTCTCCCTGTAATCTCACAGTGTTCTGCCTTGATTTCTAGAACAGTCGGCATTTTATGAGGGGTCCGTCTACTATCTCATATAAAGGTTTTGCTATTATCAAGGTCTGGCAAAGGCATGTCTTGCAGTCTCAGGGGCAAACAGAGAGGCAATAAGCCAGCTTTTTGTTGGGGTGATGACAAATCCCAAGTGTGGAGCCTTGGGAAAGGAGAGCTCCGCCGCTGTCCCCGAGGACTTAAACCCATAATCGGCAGGAAAAAGAGAAGTGGACACAGAGCCCTTGAGCGTTTGTTTTCTATACAAGTAGATCTCGAGATTTGGTCTGGGGAGTGGTGGAGTGTTGGAAGAGGAAACTCCACAAGGCCGCCCAAGGCTTTATGAAGCGGTAACAGGGCATTCTGAGGTGAGGCTTCTTGCCATTTTTCTCACCTAATACAAGTAGCCTTCACATTCCTGCCTGCTCTAGGTCCAGCCTTAGCTCCTGCCAAGCCTCCCTCTAGTCCCTGCTTCCTTCTCTTCCTGGATTCTTTCCCTTCTCCTGTTTGCGTGGGTAACTTCCGTGTAGCCTTCCTTGGGGAGGTTTTCTTCCTCTTCAGTTAGGATAAGTTCCTCCTGCTACAGGCTCCCAGGTGTTTCATCCTTCTCTTCATCGAATACACCACGCTAAAGAAATTATGTTTCATGGTCTAGCTACCCTTCCCACCGTACCCTTATTGGAGTGAGAAGAAATTCATGCTTTGGGACACCAACCAGTTCTCTGACATCCAAAGTGCCATACAATTCACTTCGATTCTAGCACTAGCTACCCAGAGAGAGGGAGGATGGCCCTGATAGGTGGAAGTTCCACCGGTGTATCCTCTCTTGAGATGACAATCCCAAGCCTGGAGCACCCATAGTCTGAGTGACAGGGTATAAGTCAGGGCTTCCCATCAGTCCCTCTTCCTGGAACATCTCACGGGGCTCAGAGAAACGTAACTTCCATTGTGCGGTTTATTATAAAAGAAACTAAGAAACAACCAGGTGGAAAGTTATGTCAGCATACTCTAGAAGGCCTCAGGTGCAAGAGCTTTTGCCTTCATGGAGGCATAACCTCGCCATACTTCCTGGTTGATGTTTCTACAGTACTCAGTCTTCAGCTCCAACCCTCTCCACGGGTGCTGGCAGAGCGGTTGGTGGGTGGCACTGAATGTTCCAAGGTCTTTTTAGTCACCAGACCCATCCTGAGTCTATCTAGGGATCTCACCCAAGCCACCTCATTAGCATACACCTGATTGAGATGCAAAGGAGCTCATTATGAATAATGAAAATTCCTATCAAGTAGTCCCAAAAAGGTCATGAGGAGCTCAGAACAAAGGACAGATGGGGCACATTGGTCACTGTCACAGCTGTGTCCCCATACCTAGCACAATGCCTGGTACACAGTAGGCATGCGGTCTATGTTTGCCACACGAATGAATGGGCTAACAAATGAACTCATCATTTCTTTCAGGCACCTGAGGTGTCCCCAGCAGCTGAGCTGTGGCATCCACGTGGGTAGTTCCAAAGGCTCCATGCCAGTTTCCCTGAGTGGGTTTGTGGGTGTCTTTCCTTTAGTGCCCTGGATGGCTATGTTAATGGAACCCAGGAGAGGCAGTCGTCTGTGGGACAGAGGTGACAAAGGCGGCCTTGTGCCTTGTTTCTGGGCCAGCTAGCAGCTCTTCTTCCTCCTCCTGGGAAAGGGCCATAGGTGGAGCTTCAGGGAACTGTGCTGGCAACCTGCGGGGCTCCCCAGGAAAGGCGGCCTCCGTAGTAATGAGCTGCTGGTGGTGGAGGCCTGGCCCTACCTGGAAAGTTGCTCTAAATAGGGCTGGGCAGTCCTGAAAAGGAGGAAGACTTCCCCCTACTTCTTTCTTCTTCTAAGAAACAGATTCCCAAGAGTGGAATAATATAACTCCCATTAATGAGTCCTTACCAGAAGTTAAGGAATGGTAGGTAGGTGATGGACTGTGGCCATACTAATGATTCTATTAATGATTCTATTCAGCCCCTTTCCCATCTGTTGCCTACATTTAAAAAAAAAAAGATATTTCTTTTATTATTAAAGGCTCCCCTACACGCAAAATATCTTTACCCTCACAAATGAGTGAATAGAACTTGTTTCATTGACAGTAATGCTCAAAGAATTATAAAAGCCAATACAGCATTATCCAGTATTATATACATTTTGAATATATTTTCATTCAGTTATCAAAATTAAAATAAATGTTCAAGAATTCAAAAATTAAAATCTTTCATATCTTCACATGTACATTTTCCCTCTAAGAATTCAAAATGAACTTTAAAAATCAAGAAGCAGAGCTGGGTGGTGGTGGCGGCGGCGGCGGCGGCGGCGGCGGCGGCGGCGGCGGCGGCGCATGCCTTTAATCCCAGCACTTGGTAGGCAGAGACAGGTGGGTCTCTGTGAGTTTGAGGCCAGCCTGGGCTACAGAGTGGGTTCCAGGACAGCCAGGACTGTTTCACAGAGGAACCCTGTCTCAAAAAAACAAAACAAACAAACAAACAAACAGAAAATCAAGAAGCAAATTACAAATTGTAATTTATACTAGCAGAGTGTTCAAGTCAAAATTATCTGAAGTTATTTTAGAAAAGAAAAATAATATTCTAGTGTTCAGCCTTCATTCATTGCCAATTCAAGAAACGTGTCATCATTATGTTGAGTTACAGAAAAAGACTTCCGGCAATGTGAGTTAACATTGCAGAAGTTTCCCAGTTTCCACTTGTATCTATGTAAATACCGTGTCAGCCTGTGACCACTCCAGACCCAGCACCAGGAACTGAAACCCAAAGGAGAAGCGAGGATGCCTTCTCCGTGGAGGACGCACACGCTGGTGTTGGAGGATCCGCATCTGTGTACTAACCATTTGACAAATCCGTTTGCCACTTCTGTTTCCTGAGCGCTTTTTCAGTTCGCATCTTCCCTTCTACCCTTAAAACCGTGCCTGGCCAAGTGAGAGGGGCACAAGTCCCAAGCCCTCCTGGTGTGTGTGCACGAGCTCTTTTCTCTGGGTGTTATATGACGTTCCCCGGGGGAGATCCACGGAAACCCCTATCTCTCCCCCTGCACCCTCCCACCCCCCCCCCCCCCCCAGATACAGCACTAACAAACCAGAGAAACGTTTCTACCCAGGGCCAGCTAGATGAACCAGTGAGTTTACTGAGGTAACCTGTAGGAGCATGGGAGCTGGTTGAACAGTGCTCCATCAGAGTTAACCCACCCTCAGTTAACCTTTTATCTCCTACATGATTTGACGAACACCCCACCCACCAAGGTCCTTTGCAGCTGGGGCAGGTTTATGTTCAGCTGGAGACTGGAAAGCAGGAGTGACTGCAATCTCAGGTCAAGGTCTGATGATGCTCCCTTCTCTGAGGGAGTGTTATTAGAGCCAGTTTTACAAGGGTTTCATGTGAGTAACAACAATGGCTATCACCTTAACACATACAGCTATCTAACACATACAGTAAAAATCTAGGGACCAAAGGCTTAGCGGTACCGGTCATAGTGCTAGCCGCTGCCTAGTATTGTGAGCCACACCCTTCAGTAGCCAGATCCCGAGGACCAAAGGGCCAAGCTCTGTAATTATTTGGTAAGCGGCAGACAGTGCAGAGTTTTGTCTTTGCACATCACACGGTCTCTATTGCAATTGCTCAACTCTGCTGTTGTAGTGCAAAGCAGCCAGAAGCACCTCCCGAGTCAATGAGTACACTGTGGTACAATAAAACTGCGTCTACCAGTGCAGCTAGATCTGGTTCAGTTGGCTGTGGATTGTTATAACTAACCAGGGCCCGGGGGAAGAGCCTCTCCTTCCCCATATAGAAGATAGCTGGGGCTTCTCTCCCCTTACAGTCTTGTCCTTTTAGACCTCTCTAGAACAAGGTATCTGAAAAAAGTATGAAACTGTTAAATTCACTGGGGCAACTTCATCAGTGTTCTGTGGTTGTGGTCAGCCCACTGGTCTTCTGATGGGGGAATGTCGTTCTGTATGCTGTGAATATGTGTTGCTCTGATTGATTGATAAAGAAAGCTGTTCGGCCAATGGTGAGGCAGAATAAGGTTAGGTGGGACATTCTAACTAGAGAGAGAGAGAAAGACAGAGAGCAAGGAGATGCTGCCAGCCGCCATAAGAAGCAAGATGTAAAAGTACCGGTAAGTCACAAACCACATGGCAAAGAGTAGATTTATAGAAATGGGTTAATTTAAGATATAAGAACTAGATAGCAAGAAGCCTGCCGTGGCTATAGTTTAAAAATAATATCAGACTCTGTGTTTATTTGGGTCCTAGCAGCTACGGGATGGGTGGGTGAGAGAGATTTGTCCTGACTGTGGGCCAGGAAGGACACAGGAAAACTTCAGCTACAGTCTTCATGATGGTAGAACCATAGGCAAGTCATTTAACCCCAGAGCCTTGATCTCCTCGTGTGTAGGTTGTCAGCTTTGCTCGGCCACATCCCGTCGATGATTGTTGAGAAAGCAGAATACCTGATGATGATGATGATGTTGGCACTTCTTCCTGTACAGATTGCTTCCCAGTTTTCCATTCAACCCTTAAAAGAACCTGTGAGCTGGGCATTACTGACCCATTTACACCTGCTGGAATGGGGAGGATAGAAGAAGGCATCCCAGATGGTAGCCTGCAGAACCAAGGCTCAAAACCAGGTCTTCAGATCTTGGCGAAGGATGGCTTTAACATCAGCCATGTTCAAATCTGCAGTCAACATTAAGTCATGTGAAATCAGTGCTTTCTCATCTTGGACTCTTGCCCATCTGTATCATTATTTTTACATCACTTAAATACACCACAGGTAGTAGACATTCTCTCATCACACGTATGGAACATTTCAGTCGTTACTGAACAAACACCATTTGTACTAGTCTCGTGGATTGTGCCAACAAGAACAAACACGGGAAGCCTTCATCAGTTTCTCCTCATGTGATCCTTTTCATTAGTCTGTCATGGGGGAGCTCACTGCGCTGACATTGCTTCTCGGTCATCATCCCCTAAAATGCTCTCAGTGGTACAAGTTCAGCGTCCTCTAGGAGAACATTCCAGAAACTCTTCTGTACATGTTGGGATTCAGTGACCATGTTTGCTGCTGCTGGGTCATTGTTTGTTATGCCTGTTTACCAAATGGCACAAATTTTGCAAATCTTAAATCTTTTTCATTTCAGTAGAATTGATAGTTAATCAAACAGCTCTTGAAACCAGATTATTTGGCTTCTAAGATGAACGTTATTTCATATTTTGCTTATTCATATGCTAACAGATGTAAGAAGAATTGTGTCCATAACGCATTACAATTTTGACTCTTTCAGACTTGCTCCATTCTACCAGCTCTAGGCATCCCTATAGTTCTGTTAATGAGTCTATCACAATGTCGGCCCTCTTTCACACAGATTGAGCTCTTTTAAATCTCATAAATCTATGCAGTCTAACATGGTAGCTACAGACCATACGAGGATGGCTATTTAAATTTAAATTAATTAAACTTGAATGTCATTTCCTACAGGCAAACTAGAAGGGCTCAATAGTTACATGCTGTAACTGGCTATATTGTGGCAGGCAGCGTGACTATAGAAATTCCTATTAATGCTCAATGTTGCATTGGACAGCACTAAATAACGCATAAGGGAACTGCTTCTGACAAACACCATAAGCTGATACAAATCCATGTAAGCACTGTTCTTTTAAACCACTCTTGCTAACAAGAAGCCTGTGACCAAGACAGTCAACAAAAACCAAGAACATCTCTGGTTCCGTGTTATGTGCAGTGTGTGGCATCCATCGCAACTTCTGTTTGCTTGTTTTCATTTTTGTTTTTCGAGACAGCGTTTCCTTGTATAACAGCCCTGGCAGACCAGGAACTCACTCTGCAGACCAGGCTGGCCTTGACACAGAGATCTGCCTCCCAAGTGTTGGGCTTAAGGGCGTGTGCCACCACACTGGGCTCCCACTGCAACTTTTTAAAAATTTGTTTTATGTATGTGTGCCACAGTACATATCTGCACACCACGTGCATGCAGTTCCGGAGGAAGCCAGAAGATGTTGGATCCCCTGGGACTAGAGTTATAGATGGTTGTGAGCCGTCCTGTGGGTACTGGGGGGTTAAACCCAGGTTCTCCGGAAGAGTAGCCAGTTCTCCTAACCACTGAGCCATCTTTCCAACCCCTTGTCATGATTTTTAATAAGCTCATGTGGGACTGGGGTGTAGCTCTCGGTGACAGAGTGCTTGTCAATCATGTGGAAGGTTCTGAGTTCCATTCCTAGCACAAAACAAGAGTAACAGCAATAATAAGTTCGTATTATTATCAAGATTTATGTAGATCTGGGGGCCAAGACTCACCTAGTACAAAGCAGCTTTGAAATTTGAAATCAAGGCTTTCTGGGCCCAGATCTAAAGCCCTCAAGGATTCAGCTATTCCAGACCCTTTCCTCTACCACCACCCATTCTAATGTGTGCCAGACCAGGAAACCTGGGGACAAGGGCAAAGCCCAATGCCATAGTGTAGGAGGATCCCTGCCAAGAGGAAGGACGGACTGGGCGTGAGGAGGCGGCATGAGCTATACTGGTGGGCTGATCCAGCCCAGTCTAATTTGCGTCTTGCTTAATAAACTGCTGAGACTTCACAAACAGCATAGTTTTTCAAGGGGAATACCCGAGGAAGAGTAATCACTGCTGGCTGTGTGAGGCTGGTGAGTAAAATCTGACATTTACCGAAAGAACTGAATGTGTAGGCTTATTGTTGTATTATACGCTTTTCTTTTTTTTTTTTTTTTTTGAAAGGCCTCTTTCATTTCACATAGCCTGTGTGCCAGCAATCCTGACAGTCTGTGTTTCAAAAACGTTCTCCCAGCCAACTCTGGGGGAAGAGTAGCTGTTGCCATCCGCTCAAAGCAAACAGTCCATGTGTCTGCCCAAATGCTGAGCTTTGGAAGCTTAGCGCTCGCTCGGACTTCAGGGTCAACGGACCTGCAGAAGCTTAGCGGCAATGAGCAGCCTGGGGGAAAGCGTCCAGCCTCTCCTCCGTGCATGCTGCACACTGCGTGTTTCCCGACAGGCACGGGTTTCTTCCTATTCTTCTTCCCTTTTCCTTTCTCCTTTCTTTCCCATGAGTCATGGCTCCTTGAAAAGTGGCTTTCCAGTTATCAGGACTCACCCAAGGGAGCGCTACATTTTAAAGCAGGAACAGCTTGCCAGGATAAGGGCATCTAACATGAAACAAGTACGAAGGAGTGTCTGGGGCTGGGGCGTAGCTCTGTAGCAGAGCTCTCGCCCGATATGTTCAAGTTCCCAGCACCACAGAAACCAAACCAAACAAAAACAAAAGACAAAGAGAGATGGAGAGTTTTCCCCAAAATGAGCCTTCACCATAAGCATGGTAAGCTCAAGATCCAGGGTAAAAAACGTTCCTTAGAATCAGAAACAGCTTCGTGGTCATCAAGACCTGATTCAGTTTCCCCAAACCTCTAAAACCAAAAGTGCTGCAGGACAGAATAGAGAATGCCCAACCTGCTGCCTCCCAGTGTTGTGGGCCGCAGGAATATATCATAAGAACTCAGCTGGTTATGGCAAAGTCACTACCTGGAGAGATCACGGAATTCCTCCAGAGGAAGCCAAATCCCAAGGAGTTTTTGGTGTTACTTGGCTTGTTATATATCAGCTGTATTCTGTTATGAAAATCATGTGTGCCTTCATAGCTTTCCCAATTGACTTTTCCCTAAGAAGGACTAACAGTGTAGACTGAGCACTCTCTGGACATACACATTCCAGGTAATTTGGAGAACAGCCTCAGGGAAAGGCTTTCTCTGGAATCAGATATCTCCCTTGGCCACTTTCAAGGACTACAGGATACACCACCCAGGTGGACGCCCAACTGCCAAGGACTAACAAGTGATAGCAGCCCACGTACAAGTCTCCTGACTTACAGTAAATTCTAGAGGACGCCGCCTAGGCCAGGTGGACACTAAGTAATAGTTTTACACAATTTAGCTTAGGCCCTCCTTCCTTATAGCCTTACTAACCTTAGACTTCTAATTACTTACCTAACCACTTCTAGGAATATTTAGATTTTTAGCATTCTTTACCAAACACATTTTAGAGTACAATTGTGCACATAAGATCCCTTTTAGATATTACCCCAATTTAACCTTTAGTCAGTTCACTAGTCACTCCCCTTTGAGTTGCAAATGGTAATTAACAACTATTGCCCCTCATCGTAATTCTTATTACCCCTCCATCTGATCCTGATTATGGACAATCACTGCCTGAGGAAGTTCAGGCTGGGTGTCCTGAATGGAGGGGAGGATTGTGATTTTGGGGAGATATATAACTGTAAAGCAGGGGACACGGGGAGAGAAGAGAGAAGAGAATGGAAGAACGAGATGGGTAAGAACTTGAGAGGAACTAACTGAGATGGGGAAGAAGTAGATTGAAGGGCTACAGGAGAGTACTAGAGGAACGAGATGGAAGATGAGGAAGAGCCAGATGAGAGAGAAGGAGACGGGAGAGGAGATGATATGGGAAGGAACAAGATGGATGAGAACCTTGAAGGGACAGAACTATATGAAGGAATTAAGATAGAACCTAGAGGGGACAGTAGATAAATATAGAGAAATCAGGCAAGAAAGGAGCTAGACATGAGAACAGAACTGAAGCTGTGTATAAAGGATGTTATGCCAGAGGAATTAAAGCGAATGGATCAAAGAACTCTGAGTGTGTAGACTGATTTACCGACCCTAAGATTCTCAGCTGGTTGATAGAGCCTTCCGCGGACCCTGGGAGGGGACTATCGAGGGGCTGGACCCCCATAGTCCTCGTTACCTGGCGCCACGAACAGACTTAACTGTTTAGGTACTCAGGGGACTACGAGAAGTAGGTACTGAAGCATATCCAGGGATAGAGGTATCGCTTCACAGAGAGCTGCCCAGTTAGAGGTTCAACTCTCCGGGAGGTACGATTTTGGAGACCTCCGAAGTATCACCTATAATCAGCCCTCACCGAAGGATGCTGCAGATCCCGGGGACACCGGCCCCCCCGTTGGAGCGGTGAGTAGTTATGAACCCCCCTTTCCCCCCCCCCCAAATAGTCAGAATGAGTCTGAAGAGAAACAGCTTCTGATAGAAGTTACAGGACACAGGCTTAAGACAAAAGGCACTTCAGTCCGCTCCAGTCAGTTTATAAGCTTAAATAAGGAAACAACAGACTATCTTAATCCCATAAGGCCTCCTAAGAAATGTATGGAAAGATTTAGGAGACCCCTACAAGCTGCCAACCTTATTAAATTAATTTACCATCAGACTATGATAAGCGTCAGAGATTTTAACCCCTCCCTTTTAGGGAGAAACCTGCCATTACTTCATTCAGGGTCTTACAAGGAGGTAACACAATATTCTCACACTACCAGACCTCCTGAGAGCATAAACCAGAGCTAATGAAGTTCACTATGTTCTCCATAGTAGTAGCAGCGTCCTGCTACAAACAGCCTTTCTTGCTAAAATTAATTGAAATCCAAAGGCGAACTTGAGCTGTAAACTTCTAATTGTTTACTAGAAGCTCGATCCAGCAGCCTTCATTTAAATAACTGTACAAGCCTGACAGCCTGAGCCGGTTTAAAAACTAATGGCAACTTCTAACTCTCCTAAAAAAGTGTCCTTTTCTCTCTTTCCTTTTTCTGGGTTGACTATTAAGTTCTTGGTAATTTACAAAAATCTTGGCCAAGTACAAGAACTTCAGTTAACCCATTTCAAAAAAACAGGTCCTGGTTAGGGGACGCCCTACTACGACCTGTATGGATTCATCAGACCCCTGAAGACGTTTGGGGGTCGGAATCCTAAACATCTGCCTTCTTCTCTCTGAACCTAACTATCTGCTGTTTCCATCTCAGCTCACTTGGGCTCCACCCTTCTCCTCACCTTGCCATTCCCGGTGGCGTGGCTATCTGGCTTGATACAGACTGGACAAACAGGCTGCAGCTGCTAAAAAAAAAAAAAAAAAAAAAAAAAAAAAAAAAAAAAAAAAAAAGAAAGAAAAAATTCCTCCTCCTTTGTTTTAGCCTGTAAATTTACTGTGCTTATCTCATTTCATGATACACCTTAAAGGATTTATTAAATTGTTGCTCTCCTCATATACTATATTTTTGAATAAGAGTTCCTGTTTCTATATTAAAATAACTTCAATACAAACTTAATATTCTTAAGGCTAAACTGACAAGTATAAAACCAAAGTTCTAAGCTTATAAGGGCAACTAACTTATAAATTGTCAAGAATAAGTTTACTTTAATTAAAGATAATTAAGAAATAAAACTTATTGATTGATTGGCCGACCTAAACTGTAAACTGTTAAGGATAAGTTGTACTTAAGCTATAAGCTATTAGAGATAATTTTCAGGATACTAATTAAAACTTGATCATCATAAATGATCAAATTCCCTAACGTATACAAAATTATACTTATATACATGCTATGTATGCTAAATTTCATATAATCAATTCATTACTTAGCCCCCTCATTGCCAGGGTTTTGTCCAAACTATGCTTTAAGATAATTTAGATTATATTTCCATTTACCAGGTTTAAAGACAATTTGCCTTACTATCCAATTTCAAGTAAAAGATAGTTCACCTAACAGATTTCGAAATGACCCTTTACCATTCCTTTATTAAAAGAAATTCACTTTACATTGGCTATTTTTAATAATCAATCATTTATTTCTCCTGACAAGTTTAATACATAGATGCTTTTGGATATAAAGTTTTTATAGGGATATAAAGGTTTAGATATAGAGAATGTTTAAGAAAGTTAAAAAATAACATGATATATGAATTGCCAGTTATTAGGATAGATCATTGTAACACATAAACATCTAGATATGTTATTAATGATACACGAATCTCAGTAATAACCTAGAGATACTGAGGATGTATGCCTAAGTTAGATCTGTGGATAAAGTTTTTATTGAGGTCTGAGATATATAAGCTTTATGAATGGACTTTTATGTCTTAATATAAGAGTCTGGACCTCCCCAGAAGGGACACTGGGGCTAAATATAGGCTGTAGCTCCTCTGCTGTACAAGGTATAAAAATTGTCCCAGTAAAGGTTGATCCTGACTTTACTAAAGAAATTAAGATTATTGTACAACCCTCTACAAAAACAATTCAGATTCATGCAGGGCAGAGCCTAAGGGAGCTACTGGTGTGAATTCCAGTGATATGGCCTTCTGGATTCAGGAAATTAAATATTCCAAACCAACTAAACACTTAAAAAACAGGGGGAAAAATAATCGGCTTGCTAGACATAAGCACGGTTGTTTCTTATATTTCAGGAAAAGATTTGCCAAGTACTTAAGATGACTATTACTCCTTTGTCTCTTATAGGCCTAGGTCAACCTAATATTATTGCTAGCAACTCAAAAATATTAAGATGGTCAGATAGATAAAATTATGACATTCTGACCATATGTCATCCGCCATACCTAACACACTATGGAAAAGAGACATACTGTAACAAATGGATGTACCATTAATCTCTGCTATGAACTAATATCATCTCAAATGCATTAGATGGGTTTTAAACTTAAAGGAACTTGAGTAAACAAGCTCAAGGCATAATTGGGCCCTTTATTCCAGAAATCATACATGACAGACATAGCCTAAGGTATCAAAATTTATCCAAGGGGCCGGCCACTGTCCACTGTTGATCCCAATACTTCTAAATCTGATGCTCCTATCTGGGTTAAGCAATGCTGAGAGAATTGTAATTGCTACCTGCCTGGTGGAGGAAAAACTTAAATATTGGGCATATAAAGCCCCCCACCAGCCTTTAAATCACCCCAATATCTTTTTATTTAGAAATATCAGGCTTATAGACTGTTACAAGACCTTAAGAAATTAAATATAATTTATTAAAGCCAAGGGGAACCTCACAGCCTGGCTTCCCATCTAACACAGCCATCCCCAGAAACCAAAAAATAATTGCCATAGATGTACAAGATTGCTTCTTTACCATGCCTCCTCACGCTAAAGATTGTCAGCATTTCAAATACTTGTAGCTTGCCTACTCACCCTGCCATGATGGAGGCCAAAGCCGACATATAGAACAGGAAATGCGAGTTCTGTTTATCCAGGACTCATTCACTGAACAGAGTTCCTCATTTTATCCATACAGATTAACTTTCAGAACTAACTGTCAGTTATAGCTTCCTCACAGTCCCCCAACCTAATAATTATATGTGTGTATGTGTGTGTGTGTGCGTATCTTACAATAATTTTATTGCACAGTTGATGCCAAACTATGAAACTTATGAGTCTATAGAATGGCAAATAACTCTACAGGATATACTGGCACCTTTTCTTATGTCTGTCCAACAATTACAAATTCTTTCCCTATGGAAGCTCACCATGAGGCTTACATCCTTATGATTTCTGTTTATGAAATAAGAAGTAATACACCATTTATTTTTAATGCTTTTCAATTTTAGGAATGCCTAGAACTCATATATAGACAATAGTCTTACTTATACTTCGAGAACTCTTAAGAATTGGTGCTTCGATTTTTCATATCTCCCACTACAGGCATTCCTTATTACTCCCAGGCCAAGCCACAAAGTCACACCTAAGCCTCTGTGATCTTCTCACTGGTATTTGAAAAAGTCCTGATGTTTTCATACTGTCAGGAGGAGGACATGCCTACATGTCTTCACAGGACACTGACCTGCCTTTATGAATCCTGGATCGCCTGGTCACGCCATATACTAGGCCACTGCAGGACAAAGGCACTCTGAAGCTGCCAGACTGAATACAGACTGTTATTTACCTCTAGATTCTTAAATATTGAGTGTTAAACATAAATAAATTGATACAATTCCAGATCCTTTTGATGAACTGTTCATCAATGATATAAAACTCATAGAAATATGATTAGAAATAATAATTCTCTTCTAAATGTATTTTATTAACTTTTGTCAAGAGATATATAAATGACATTTCAGATTTCATTCTCTGGCTATCCTGATTCTGTTGAGACTCCAAGGATTCATATTTTTATCTGACAACATTTACCACTGTTATTGCTAACATATCTAAGCTTTTGTCCATTAAGAAGGTTCTTACAAGCTTCAGGAGATCAAAATTTGCCAACGCTCACAAGCCAAAGAAGGACTGGGAGGAATGCAACCTAACTACAGTTCTTATCTCCCACTTACAAAACTTCTTTTTCTCCTCTGGGTGGGGGAGGAACCTTCCCTCTCCCTGGCCTGGTATCCCCTTCTCTTATCTGCTAACCATGCATTTAATATCCCATAGGTACGCCTAAGAGAAAAAATTTCCTCTTTAAAACTCCTCATCTTTAAAACTCTTCGGCTGCATGTTCTACCATTAATACACACATTTGTTTCCAGCAGAAATTCTAACCATTTAAAGAGTTACAGGTTTCCATCCTCTGGACCATGGACATGCTGTCTAGCTGCAGGTCTGCACCCCACCCTCCAGCCCACACCGATGTGCTGTCCAGCCCAACCCTGCATCACGCCCTCCAGCCCTCGAGACAGAAAATTCTGCTACACTGCCTGTCTCACAGAGCCTGAAACAGCCTGCGCTTCCTGGGTTTCCACTGCATTCCAGGCCTCAAGACCCCCAGCTTCGCCCCCATATCCGCAGGAAGCAACCATGAGAGATCTCTACAGCCCCCTTTGTCACGTACCCCTCTTTGTGAACTGAACTTTCCAGCACAGGGGCTGGACTGCCCTTAAAAATGCTCTATTATTAATTGTATAAGTTCTGCCCATGATCCTGAATTGTATGTATGTAAGTCTTGCTATGTATACCCTGACACAGGTTATTACTGTTCTCTCATAGCTAATAGTTTAATATTGCATTGATTACAAATTTAAATTAGGTAAGCCTCAGCTGCAGCCTTGGTCCCACAGGTGCCCATGACTCAGGTAACTTGTTAACTATGCCTCCTTAAAATACAGGTTAGCCAAATTAATACCACTAACCAAAGATTAATAGATAGAGTTAATGTTCCAAACTAACCATTTCTTTTTGATAAGTCACAATCATAGTATTCAGACACTTTTTGACCATATCATGCCATACTAGCTAAGGATAGATTTTTATGTTATTCCTCTGCTCCCTTTTTGAGACAGAGCTATTCTAACTATATACAGCTGTGCCAATTAGATGGTTAAACTAATCCTCAGCCTGCCATCTATATAGAGTATTGATTATAAATATATATATATCATAGGTACAATATTGATTAAATATCAATGTTAATCATTACTTATCATTTTTCAGAAATCTCCAAACTTAAGTTTATCTACATATTCACTGTCCTACAAAAATTTTTTTTTAACTAAATGAAAAAAGGGGAGCTGTTGTGGGCCGCAGGAATATATCATAAGAACTCAGCTGGTTATGGCAAAGTCACTACCTGGAGAGATCACGGAATTCCTCCAGAGGAAGCCAAATCCCAAGGAGTTTTTGGTGTTACTTGGCTTGTTATATATCAGCTGTATTCTGTTATGAAAATCATGTGTGCCTTCATAGCTTTCCCAATTGACTTTTCCCTAAGAAGGACTAACAGTGTAGACTGAGCACTCTCTGGACATACACATTCCAGGTAATTTGGAGAACAGCCTCAGGGAAAGGCTTTCTCTGGAATCAGATATCTCCCTTGGCCACTTTCAAGGACTACAGGATACACCACCCAGGTGGACGCCCAACTGCCAAGGACTAACAAGTGATAGCAGCCCACGTACAAGTCTCCTGACTTACAGTAAATTCTAGAGGACGCCGCCTAGGCCAGGTGGACACTAAGTAATAGTTTTACACAATTTAGCTTAGGCCCTCCTTCCTTATAGCCTTACTAACCTTAGACTTCTAATTACTTACCTAACCACTTCTAGGAATATTTAGATTTTTAGCATTCTTTACCAAACACATTTTAGAGTACAATTGTGCACATAAGATCCCTTTTAGATATTACCCCAATTTAACCTTTAGTCAGTTCACTAGTCACTCCCCTTTGAGTTGCAAATGGTAATTAACAACTATTGCCCCTCATCGTAATTCTTATTACCCCTCCATCTGATCCTGATTATGGACAATCACTGCCTGAGGAAGTTCAGGCTGGGTGTCCTGAATGGAGGGGAGGATTGTGATTTTGGGGAGATATATAACTGTAAAGCAGGGGACACGGGGAGAGAAGAGAGAAGAGAATGGAAGAACGAGATGGGTAAGAACTTGAGAGGAACTAACTGAGATGGGGAAGAAGTAGATTGAAGGGCTACAGGAGAGTACTAGAGGAACGAGATGGAAGATGAGGAAGAGCCAGATGAGAGAGAAGGAGACGGGAGAGGAGATGATATGGGAAGGAACAAGATGGATGAGAACCTTGAAGGGACAGAACTATATGAAGGAATTAAGATAGAACCTAGAGGGGACAGTAGATAAATATAGAGAAATCAGGCAAGAAAGGAGCTAGACATGAGAACAGAACTGAAGCTGTGTATAAAGGATGTTATGCCAGAGGAATTAAAGCGAATGGATCAAAGAACTCTGAGTGTGTAGACTGATTTACCGACCCCTAAGATTCTCAGCTGGTTGATAGAGCCTTCCGCGGACCCTGGGAGGGGACTATCGAGGGGCTGGACCCCCATAGTCCTCGTTATCCCAGGAACCTGACTGTGTTTCAGTCTAGGCATTAGATCATCCACTAGGCATTCTTCTGGCCTATCAGGCACATTGGGTAATTAACAGTCATGAGTAAGAATACTGCAGTAGACCAATTAAAAAACCTCCATCAGCGAGTCACATGTGCAAATTACCAGTGATCGAAGCCAGCTAAAATCCTGTCCATAGACAAGAAACAAGCAATCCCTCAAACCAAAACAACACCCCCCCAAAAAACCCAAAACAAAACAAAAACCAAAAAACAAACAAAAACACCCAAACACCATCTACTTATAGGCTTTTGATATCATGGTGTCAGAATCTGGTTGAACTGGATGAGTCAGAATGGAAATCATCAAGTCAATAGAGAGCGTGAATAACACAAGATAACAAGACTCAGACTCGGAGCCAGACGTGTTGGCACAGAAAATAATCATGGTTGGAGCTGAAGCGCCACAGCTTGTGACTTGGGCAAATTATTACTTGATGTAATGGTGTTTAGGGTACTGTGAACTTCAAGGGGCATAGGCAATGTCTGTTTTTATTCCAATGACATGCCTAACATCAAACAGCATCCAGTTACAGTAGGCATTCAGTAACTTTTTGTTAATTAATAAAGTAATAAATCAATGAATAAAGTGAGACTTGTCTTCTTGAACTCTTCTGCCCTTTGTCCCAGGAGTGGTCCTCTGTGTGAACTGTCTTCAGAGCAACCTGACTGGGCTGCGTGCCGACTGTATGCTATTCGGACATCGATGCTCCAGCTCTTCTCGTCAACCCTCGGCTCAGAACATTGATACCCAGAGCCATTTCATTTCATTAACTCACTTGTATTGCCTCAGTGGATAAAAAAAATGTACCTGTCTCATGTGCTTCGTTCTCATCATTTGAACAGCATGATTTAGGATGAGGAAATATATAAAAAGGAGCTTAAATGGAGTTCCCGTATAATGGGGAACCAAATGCCCTAACTAGACATCATATGCTACCAAATAAAATCCCCAGCACCAGAAACGGGTTGCATCTTTTTGAGTTGTTGGCCAAAGGTGCACCACAGCCCCTCCAAAACATTACGAATTATTGTCAATGCTATTGGTTACCCTTCATAACCTGATGGCAAGACTCGATTGCTGAAGACACCACATACTTATGCTACAGAATGTGGAGAAATCAAGATGTATTCAACTGGAAGCTTCTCCCTACTGACTAGCATTCATAGTGCTGGCAAGTGCTAGACATGCTGCCAGAGGAGAAAAGTAATCGCCAGTGTACCCAATTACAAACCCTGCAAGCTTCCATAGTTACCTATCTGCAAGACATGTCCATTGGTGTAATGATGGCACGAATGTGATAAGAGCAACCAACCACTTTTCAATTGGAGTTAAGGCCCGTTCTGTGAAATAGAACCCATACCTGACACTGTTAATGAGGCCCAAACCCTGAGACTAGATAGGTCACAGGCCCTAAGGGAAAACCTACCACTATGATTCTGCTAAAGGAACATAGCAATACAATGACTCCTAATGACATGTTGATATACCCATAGATTAGCGCATCACTCAACCCTCACTGGAGAAGCTTCATCGTGCAGTAGAAAGTAACTAACACAGAGCTCCACAACTGGATAATGTGCAGAGTGAGAGACCTTGAAACACTCCACATTCTTTGAGAACTGTGCTGGGCAAGGTACCTTCTACTATACAGATATGATCATTAAGTCCTCACAAGGTATTAGTTTCCTACTTGTTGATGAAAATGTAAACAGGTTGAATGTCTTGTCCAAGGTCACAGAGCTGTGGGGCTGAGACTGAGATTTGTTCTCAAGCCCTGGGAATGGCTGCTGGCTATGCCGAGGAAGCCACCCCTAGAATTCTTGACAAACTCTGCAAGGATATCTGATCGTAATCTGAGACCAGCAAATATTAGGCAGGTGGCTTGTGTTCTACTACTAGCACCAAAATGATTCATGGTCATGTGGAATTAAAAAGCCCTCCCCACTCCAAATCTGGAGCTCACAGGGAGTTTTCCTTGCTTGCTAAATCCATCAAGGCAAGGTGGTCTTAATATTCTGAGTGTGTAGGAGTAATGAACCAGGAATCTAACCACACAACCCTGTAACCAGATCTATTCTATGGTTTCAGGCAAACCAAAGTTAACCGTTCAGAATGCAGCCAAATGTCCAGCTAAATGGCCAGACCTGTTACTTATCAGACAAGGTGGACTTTGGAACCGAATTGAGTAGCACTGAGAGATCTTTGAGCTCCTAGGAAAGTTACACCAGATAACTATTTTAGCCATTAACCACAATAGTACTGATTCATTCATTAACCCATTTGACAAATGTTTATTAAGTACTTACCACCTGCCAGACCTGGGGTATTGAGGATGTGAAGGTAAACAACACAGACATAGCCAGTCTTCACAGAGCTCTCCAGATACTGGGGAGAGTGAAGTGTTAGGCATTAACTATGGGCATGGAGCTAAGGGCTCACCTGCAATTAAATCACTTAATCTTGCAACTGTCTTGCAAAGTAGAGAAATCATTTCCACATTATAGAGGAGGAAAGGGTTCAGAAAGTTGAAGCATCATACCAAAATAGAGGCCACTGCCAAAATGGATCTCTCTGACTTCGGGGCTGTGCTCTTAGCCTTTTAGTCTTGGCATTACATGAACGTATATGTACTTGGATTCCTGTCAGTGCTTGGAGGGTGTCTGCTCTCTAATGAGTGCCCCATAAAGAACTTAACTCTTGAGTCAAGCTAAGGACAGAATGCACAGTCATCTCTTTAAGATGACTAGGTTTGGAGATGTAGGAGTGACCTTCTGAAGGGCGAGGCGGTGGACAACCTGGGACTCGGGCTTTAGAGCCTGAGAGACTCCCTGCAAGCTGGTCAGGAGCCACCTGCCAGGTAACCATCCCTGTCAGAAGCAGTCAAGAGTAGAGGAACAGTGGCCACGGCTGACAGAAGATTATTTTCCTGGCTGCCACTGAAGGGAAACCGTCTTAAGTCTGGGCTTGGTTTGTGTCCACCCAGGTGGCTTGGAAGGTGACTCACAGAGAATGTTGATGTGGTGGGTGGTTGTCTCCTGCTCCTCAGATCCATATCCTTCCCCAGAATGGCAGTTGGAGGAGTGTGCCCAGTGTCTGAGTCCGAGGGTTGGGGTGAAGCTGCCATCAGCTGTCTTTATAAGCAGAGCATCACTGGGTTCTTCTGACATCACTTCTGCTACCGGATCTTAGAGAGCTCTGTTTCAGAAAGCATGCTGATTTTTTTTCTAGCACCCCCCCCCCCCCCCCCCCCCCAAAAAAAACCATTTTTACTAAATGGAGTTACATAAGGTAAACATTATCATTGCTGTCTTTTGGGGTAGGCCAGAGCAGGGAACTAGTAAAAGTCCAGGCACTGAGCGTGGCTTCCTGTGGTCGGCTAACTCCAATAGCCTGAGGTGTCTCTTCCAGCTATTCAAGCTTTCGCTTGAATGTAGCCTGTGTGGCAACTTGCTTCCATCCCACCAAAGCAACTGAATGTAGCGTGTGTGGCAACTGGCTTCCATCCCACCAATGCAGCAAAGGTGATGGAGTTGCTCCTGGCTTTGTTACAAGAGCTTGCAGCCTCTGTTTCACTTGTGGGTTCTCAGCTGCTGGCTCTGCTCCCTGGTGCTGGTGAAGCCGGAAGAAAACACACAGCTCAGAGTGCAATGGAAGTCCAGCCCAAGGGCTCATGGGAGACGAAGTTCCATCAACAGCCACTGAGTAATTTGGAAGCTGGTCCTTGCCTAGTTGAATCTCACATGAGACTCTGCCCTGACTAATACCCTGACCGAGGTTTTGGGAAAGACCTGATGCTGAGGATCTGGATAAGAACCCCGGGTTCCTGATACCCAGAAGTCCTGAGACCATGAGTGTGGACTGTGGGTTGTTGAATTCATGGTGATTTGTCACACTACATAGACTATCAGATGCACCTCATCCGACACCCTCTGCTTTCTTATCTCTTGAGAAAGCAGAGATGATAATCAAAGCAATAACCCCCACAACAATATAGCTGCCTTTTGGCAAGTAAATGAGAAAGCATGAATAAAATGGAATAGATGTTGAAATCTCCTTACAGAGTAAGGGGTCTGGGCTCTGCCTGTGTAGGAATATGAAGAAGCAGAGGTGAGGGGTGGGAATTACTCAGGGCGGTAGGGTTTCTCAGCAGCATGAAACTTGAATCCACAGGGATCTGGAGTCAGGAAGGGGAGTTGGGAGCTCCAAAGACCATTATGAGAGTTCAGAGGATGGATTAGAAGCTGTCTCCATGTGACATGAATGTGAGGAGCCTAGATAACAAAGAACAGACCCTATTCCCCAGGGAGAAAGAGTAGAAGACATTGGAAGTCACAAAGAGGGTGACAGGACAGCTGAGAAGTGGAGAAATGGATTAATGACTCAGCAGAAAGGAGCAAGAAGCAAAGGCTGTGTCTGCATGACTCATCAGCCAGCAGAAATAGAAATTGCATCCCAGAGGTAATTCAAGTGGTATTGGTGAGAAAAGATCAGTAGTCCTGTCCACAGACCAAGCCCAGAGCGTTTGCATTGCTGTGGTCAGTGACTCATCCTGTATGGGTTATCCCTGGAAAAGAGATCCACTCTGTCTTAGAATGGCCACTCTTCAAGACTGAGCTGCTCTGGAAGCTGAAAGCAAGCAATCCCAGGTCAGCTGTCATCCACAGTCCGGGGTGGAAAGTGGCATCATGGACTGGGGATGGCCTTGACAGGGACACACCATGAAGTCAGGTAGTAGGAGGCTTGAGCTGGGCCATGCATGGCCATTGGTCCCCTGCACACTTTGGCAAGGAGTGGGGTAATGGTGGAGTCTGCTAACCCAGGGCTCAGCAGGCAGCTTGAACTCCACATCTCCCTCTGTCCTGCACTTTTTCACTGTGAGAACGAGAACTCTAAAGTGAGAACAGTGGGTTCTCCCTGTGGCCTCTTCCCTCCCACAAGGCATTTATCACCCAGCAGGATCAGAAGACACTGAGACAAGTTCTCCAGCAACACGTCACAGTGCTCCACCGACCTCATCCACATCCAACACAGTTGGGGAACACCCTTTGGACGGGACATTGTACCAAAGGTGTACAGACTCGGGAGGGAGGGAGGGAGAACCTGTCCGATCCTCAGACTGAAAAGATCAAATGGTCAGAGGAGTTTCTGGTACATAAAGAACAAAAGTCCCTAAAGTGATTCTGCCACTGCTGGGCAACCAACCCTTGACCACTCTGAGCTCAGCACTAGTTTAAATATAACAAAACAGAGGTTCAACTTCAACCCAACTTGAACTGATCACACCTTCTACGAACTGGCAGACCCCAAAACTACAGAATTCAGAAGGCGCTCAGTTCTCCAATCCACTGTTTTTGTTTCTCCTTCCTTTTCTTTGGCCGCTGTGCTTTTTCTCCCTTCCTCTTTTACTATTACTCTTCCTGATTTTTAGATTTTATTTGTAACCATGTCTATAAGCGTGTGTCTAAGTGTAGGTTGTCTGCGTGATTGCGCTGCCCTCTGAGATCAGAAGAGAGAGTTGGCCCCTCTGGAGCTGACGTCACAGAGAGTAGCCAGGGAAATACCACAAATACGCGGAGATTGAAAACTGCACTTAATGTTATTTTATGTATTGTTATTGTGTGTATGTGTGTGTTTGCGTGCACACATGCCATGGGATACATGTGGAGGTCAAAGAACGTCTTTGTGGAGGTGATTCTCTTCTTCCACCTTTACAGAGATTCCTGGGCTTGAACTCAGGTCATCCGGCTGGCACAGCCAGCACCTCTATCCTCTGAGCCACGCTGCCCCCACCCCAAATGCAGTTTTGAGTGGCCACTGTATCTTTGAATAAACTAAAGAAGAAAATTTAAAATCTATGGAATCAATGAAGATGCCAGCGCTAACATCAGAACCTTTGGGACACAGGAAGGTCGGTTCTAGAGGGAAGTTTACGACCATGGCTGCTGCTTTAAAAACCAGAGAGATCCAAATAAACACCAGTGATTACCACCAAGTCTCAGGAAAACAAGAACAAGTCAGTCTCGGAGCTCTAGACTGCAGGATCAAGATCCGGGCAGAAATGAGTAGAACAGAGACTAAGAGACCAGAACAAGGGATCCGACTCCCTGTTAGGGCCTCTGCGGGCCCTGCACATGGGGCAGTGGGGGGGGGCGGGGGGGTGCACTTAAGTGCAGGCAAAACACAGTACATCTTTTTAAAAAGTTAGCAGCAAAAAAGTTCAGCCCATACAGCGGCAGATTTGAAGAAAAAGCAGGGATCAAGACCAAGAAAAAGAGTTGCTTTAACAAGATGTCAATGGGTGGGGAAATCAACCTGAACCCTGAACTTGGGATTCATACAGACACCCAGCCACGGGAAGGACACTGGAACCCATGCCTTGGGTGTCCACTACACTTGGCTCTGAGCTTCACCCTCTCTTATGGGACATCTCTGCCCCTCACTGTCCCAAAGTTCAAAGGGACTTGTCCTCCACTGAGTCTCCAAACCAGACCTTGTGCTCAGGCCTCAGACTCCTATGCCTTGCTCAGTCAGTATCTGTGGGCCGTATCTGCCCGTGAGGTATCTGGTGGGTACTGGAAATGTCGCATGCCACCTCTGGTCTTCCTCCAGATTTCCTCTAGTTGGAGCCACCCCCAGGTCAGCCTGCAGCTGACAGCATCTTAGGAACTGGGAGAACAGGAGATAGTGTGGAAATGCAAACCCACAGATTTATTTCTGTACGTGGAGCAGAGAGTGAAACAGGAACCCTCGGCCTCTTGTTCTGCTCCGGCTCTCTAGAAGTTAACTGCTGGGCACAGCTGAAGGTGCCGCCTCCTGGCTTCTGCCCTAGCCTGTCTTCGAAGAAGGAAAATCCACGTTGTTCCGATACCACTCTGCAAGGACTGAGCCCCCTTATTCCCTCCAGCTGGCCGTGGCTGGCAGCATTGTGGCTGAATTAGAGCCTGGAGCTCTTCCTGCACCCACAGGCCGCCTGCTTGCCAGCCCTCTTACTATTCATAAGCAGACGCTTCTCTCCCTTCCCCCCTCCTTCCCTAGTGCCTCCCTTCCCTCCCGCCCTTCCTTTTCCTTTGTTGTTTTGTTTATTGAAGCTTTCTTCCTCGCATATGCATCTGTTGGGCGAACTCCTCCTCACACTCTGCTGCCTCTTTCCATGTTCCCGCCTCTCTGCCTTTTCCTCCCTCACTTTCCGTTCTTTCTCGTTGCGTTTTCATTCTTTTTCTTCCTTTCTTTTTTTAAATTATTAATCTATTTATTTTCTGGCCACAGTCTCCCCCCATCCTCCCCTCCCAATCTCTCCTCCATCCCCCCTTCCCACTCCCCAGTTCCCCCCCTCTTCTGTCTCCATCCAGGAAAGGGCAGGTCTCCTATGAATATCAATAAAACATGGCATATCAAGCTTCAGTAAGACTAAGCACCTCCCCATGTATTAAAGCTGGCCAAGGTGACCCAGTATGAGGAGTGGGTCCCAAAAGCAGTAAAAGAGTCGGAAGCAGCCGCTGTTCCTGCTGTTAGGAGTTCCATAGGAGGACCTACACAACTGTAATATATATGCAGGCGCCTAGGTCAGTCTCAGGCAGGCTCCCCAGTTGTCGGTTCAGTCTCTGTGAGCCCCTAGGAACCCAGGCGAGTTGATTGTGTGAGCCTTCCCATGGTGTCCTTGACTCCTCTAGCTCCCACACTCCTTTCTCCTTCTCCTCCACAGGATTCCCGAACTCTCCCTAAAGTTTGACTGTGGGTTTCTGCATCTGCCCCCATCAGTTGCTGGATGATGCCTCTCTGATGACAACTGGACCAGGCACCAATCTGGTCACAGGAGTCAGGCAGTTCAGGCTACTTACCCATTATTACTAGGAGTCTAAGCTGAGGTCCTCCCCATAGACTCCTGAGAGATTCCCCTGCACCAGGCTTCTGCCTAACCCAAAATGCACCCCTCCATTTTTTTTTTAAGCATTGTAAGTGGGGATGGAGAGATGGCTCAGAGGTTAAGAGCACTGGCTGCTCTTCCAGAGGTCCTGAGTCCAATTCCCAGCAACCACATGGTGGCTTACAACCACCTATAAAAAGATCTGGTGCCCTCTTCTGACATGCAGTCAAAACGCTGTATACATAATAAATAAATGTTTTGTTTTGTTTTGTTTTAAAGCATTATAAGCAAGACAGCAATAACCATTCAGAGCCACAACATACAGCTGTATCATTAGGATAGCTCCTGAGAAATGGGACGGTAAGGTCAAAGGGCTTGCACCTAGCATCTGACAGAGACTCACAAATACCATCGCAGTGGAGCTGGACCATTCCTACCAGTTGTATGGGACAGCATCTTTGGGCCACCGCTTGATAGCCTCAATTTTCTCAATTTTACAAGAATGAGGTCTTGTTTCCAGGTGGCCAGAAAGCCTGAACACATTTCACATATTTATTGGACGTTTGTATTTTCTGAACAATGGTTCCCTCTCTGGACCCTTTTACCCTACTTTTCTAGTGGGTTAGCATTGTAAAATAGTTTCCTCCCAGACTGAAACATTCCGTTCTTCAAGGAAACCTCGTGAGCAGGAAGGCAAACAACTCAAGATAGTTTCAGGAAGTCCCTAAAGCTGGCCAGATTCACTGGGTCCCGCCCTGCTAGAGTAAGCAGTAAAAGCTGAGAGTCCACCTCAGATGGAAGGAAGCTGAGCTGCAAAGGAGACTCTGAGACCAGACCAGCTGCCTGTAAGAAGCTTAGCTACCTGGAAGAGGTTTAGATCAACTGAGTCACCTGGAAAGGGCACGCTCAACCTGTTGAGCCACCTGCAGGCTGTGCAGTGAGCTCTAGGTTCCCAGCTCTGTGTGCTGTTACTCATGTTGGGTGGGCCTTGCTAATGCAGCTGTCTTTGAGTCATTTCTGCTCCTGTAACTAACCCCTCACCTGGAGTTAACATTCCTGGAAGTAACCCCAATATAACTCATTGGTTCATCAAGTTGGACTTTGGTGGCATCTGTCTGTGCTTTGGTCTGTTGTGGGTTCCCTATCTGGAGTGAGTAGATGTGTTCATTGTGTCTGAACAGGACTCCTGAATGGGGGATGGAAGGGAAGAGGAGTGGGGAGATCCCTTCCACACCCCAGATTAAACACAAACCACACCCAAACACCTGTTTGCACGGAGAGGTCCTTTATTAAGCAGGGAAGAAAAGTTAAAATGGCTGCTTTCTGACTCAGGCAGAGAAACAGCAGCAAATGGCCTTGCAGGTGTAATTTTTAAGAAGAGAAAAGGGGGAGGTCTGTGTTAGAATGGGCTGGGATGCAGTGGGAAAGGAGATAGAGGATGAGGGAGAAGGGGAAGGTGATGGGGGAAAGGGGCAGGGTTATTTGTCCCCGAGGGACAAAGGACTGCCTCTGGATAGAGACAGGACAGACTTGGCACACAGGCAAATGGCAGCTTATGAAGGTAAAGGGGGAAACCCTGTGTTAGGACGAGGTGTTTAATTTTAGTTGGGCATGTTATTTAGGTGAGTCAAAGGGGGCTTTTGATTGCTGGACCTTGGTAATCAGCCTCAGGGGGAGGAAGTGGCCAAATCAGGGAATAGGCCTTGGTGGCTAGCTTTAGGAATGTAACCTAATGGTTTTTTAGCAAGGCAGAGGGAATCGGGGAAAGGATAAGGCCTGCCAGAGCCATATGTTTAAGTGGGCTAGTGTTCCCTCAGTGTCTCTCCAGGAAAAGTTCTATCACACAACAGTTAGTTACTGCAAATTACTAGTAAAAAGTCTGAGCCCCTGGAGTACTGACTGGCTTGGTACCCTACAGCTACTACAGTACTGAGCAGGGACTCACACTCGGCTCTGCGCATCTTCAAAGAGCACACCCACCTAAGTGGGCTGTTCCGCCTTCTTAGGTATGGTCAGGGTTAACTAGAGGACAGGAACCTACAAGATGAAACCAGGCTCACCGCCTCCACAGAGGTACAGTGTAGCTGAAGTTTTCCTGTGTCCCACCTGGCCCCTGGTCAGGACAAATCTCTCACCTACCAGTCCTGCAGCCGCTTGGACCGAAGTAAACACACCGAAGTTCATATTAATTAAAACTGCTCGGCTATTAGCTCAGGCTAACTACTGACTAGCTCTTACACTTAAATTAACCCATAATTCCTATTTATGTTTAGCCACATGGCTTGGTACCTTTTCTCAGTTCTGCCTTCACATCTTGCGTCCTCTGTGTCTGGCTGGTGATTCCTGACTCCGCCTTCCTGTTCCCCGAATTCTCCTCTCTGCTTGTCCCGCCTATACTATACTTCCTGCCTGGCTACTGGCCAACCAGCGTTTTATTTATCAACCAAATCAGAGCAACACATTCACAGCATGCAGAGCGATACCCACAGCAGTACAGCCCTTCCTGATTTTCCTGCACTAGCCAGCTGTAGGATGTGGCTCCCTGAAGTAGTTCAGGTGCTGCTGGCCAGCGCCTAGCACTCTAGGGCTGGCTAGACACGTGGGAAATGACTGCAGCCACGTGTGGGCACCTACTCCCCATTCTATTGCCTTTAGCAATTGCATTGGCCCTCAAGATACAACCAGCCAGAGCTAAGCATGTCCTCGTTTGTGGTCATTTTCCACAGAGGCAACCACAACCCTTTGCTGTTCATTTTCCCCAGTTCAAACACAGAACTCCAGGCTGCTCCCTGGATTCAGCAGCAGCCGAGCAGAGACGGGACACGCGAGCATCTGCTGCTGTCAGCTCATCTTACACCACGCCAAGGCCACCTCCATTGTGTGTGGCAGACGGGGCCCTCCTTTGCCAGAGACTGCAGTCTTACCCTTTGGCATCTGCTAGGAGCTCAGCTAAGTGAGTTCTCCTCAGCAGAGAGCTGTGTGTGCCTGAGGACGCCTTCCCCATGAACAGAAGTTGCTGGCAGGTTCGCCCTCTGAATAGCCCCGCCACCTAATGCTACATTCTGCACAAGACCAGCTTTGAGAGGACGGTGAAAGACAGTCCTGGGAGGGAGCTGGAACTGCGTGGCAGCTGTTCAAGTCCAGGGCCTTGTAGCCATCACACACCAGAACCCACAGTGGCGCTCACGGGCAGGTCAAAGATTTTGTTGACTGACAAGAAGATGAATTTGATTCTCTTCATCGCTCTAGGCAAAGGCCCACTTTGGAAATTCATTTCAGGTGTGTCTTTACAGTACACTGCATCGAATCAAGGCTCCCTGAGCTTGACTCTGACTGCAGGCTGATGTCTAGAAACAGGACTAGGTCCTTACTGTTCCATTGGAAGCTCTGCCTCAGTCCCCTCCTCCTTCTCTAAACCCAGCCCCCCCCCCCCAAGAAAGCCCACCAAGCAGCGGCTCCTCCCCTGGAGCTGCCCAAGACTGTGCCTGTGGGGTGTTTAAGCTCTGGTCCCCAAACCTGCCACATGATTTCTCCTCCTCCCTCCCCTGCTTCACTGCTGGGGTGCTGGAGAGTCACCTGGGGCATTTTACTCTTTAAACATGGATTTTTAATTAGACTTGATCTGGTTTATTGCGTCGGCAGAGAGACCTACCACAGGGGATCCAAAAATACTTATCACTGATCAGAACCTATTCCTACCCCCAATGGGAAGGTGTCCAGGTGTGGCGTTTTTCTCAAATCCAAATTCCTGTGTCCATTTTGGAAATGGCTTGGGAAAGCCGTTCAATCCTCTGTGGTGTCCGAGTGGCCAAATGTACGGTTGGAGGTGACCATGTCTGGTAAGCTAGGCCTGCTGAGCAGGCAGTCACTGGGAAGGAGCAGTGCTGTGAAGGGAGGCAGGGGACTAGACGTTGGAAAGGAGTGCCTGTTACAATGAAGGAAGCACGAAGAGAAGGCAAACAACCGTGAGACACACATGGTCCTGCAGAGAGAGGCCTCCAAGGCCAGCAGTGCCAACAGCCCTGGGACATGGCCTCATGAGCTCTGCAGGAATCCAAAACACCCCTCAGCAATCATGAAGTTGTGGGGCCTGATGGCAGATGATGAGACTCCCTTGAGGACACTGGGGAAGAAAGGGTGTTTGGAAAGAGAGCTGGGGTCTCATGGTTCCTGTGAATCTGGGAACAGGTGTCGGAAGGCTGGGTGTGGTCATAGAAACACAGGCTACTTTATTTAAGTGATAGCATCTCCCTGCTCCCTACCACTGTCTGGAAGGCTCGAGGAGCATTTTCCGGTCCCCCAGCCACAGTGGGAGCTTCTGAGCCTTCTCCGAGTGTGTGAGAGTTGGCAGCTGTGACTGCAGCTCAAGCCAGCAGGTGCTCTTGTGCCTCCTCAGCTTCTCCTCTGAGGGGGGAAGGATGGGGAAGCCCACAGCAGGTGCTCTTGCCTGCCAGCCAGGACGTTTTGGAGGCTACTCAGCTTCCGGACACTGCTGTTGACTGATAACCTGTCCTGATGATGCTGATCCCTGATGGGGTGTGGGCTGTAGCACGAACAGATCCTGGAGACATGGAGCGAAATGCAGAGGAGTTGGAGGCTGGGGTGTTCGTTCTGACTTCTAGTGCTTGTGAGTGAATGTGAGCAAGGCAGATTCCACACATCCCCGGGGAGAAAGAAAGCACTGAAACACACCCTTCCTCCCTCCCTCCCTCCCTCCCTCCCTCCCTTCCTCCTTCTCTTCCTCCTTCCTCCCTCCCTTCCTTCCTCCCTCCCTCCCTTCCTTCCTCCCTCCCTTCCTTCCTCCCTCCCTTCCTCCCTCCCTCCCTCCCTTCCTCCCTTCCTCTCTTTCTCCCTTCCTCCCTTCCTCCCTCCCTCCCTCCCTCCCTTCCTCCCTCCTTCCTCTTTTCTTCCTTCTGTAGCATGAATTCAAATTGGTCTTAATAAAAATGCGGAGGCAGATATAGGGGTAAATGCTGAAAAATCAGAGAGACAAAGGAACAAGTCACAGCCGCTTCTTACCTCGCCAATTCCTCAGCATGAAAGGGGTGAGCTCCTGTCTCCTCCTGCCTTGTATTCCTCTTTCTGCCCAGCATATCACTTCCTGACTCCACTTCCCTAGTGCTGGAATTAAAAGTGTGTGCCACCACTGCCTGGCTTCTATGGTTAACTAGTGGCTGGCTTTGACCTCTGATCTCCAGGCAAGCTTTATTTGTTATAGCACAAACAAAATATCACCACATTCTTCCTTCTCCCTCGTTCCCTGCCTCCCTGCCTCCCTCCCTTCCTTCCTTCATTTCACAAAGGTCTCTTAAAAGCCAGTACTGTGCTAAGCACTGGGGATAATGGAAAAGAACAGAATACTTGCTTCAAGAAGCTCTTGCCCAGCAGGGCAGATACACAGCACACAGACAGAAAACTGAATGCCTCGAGGATGATGCAGGCTGCTTCTGGATGCTGTTCAAGTTGGCTGTGCAGTCACCTTACAGTGTGATGAAGCTCAGGGAGTCCTCTGACCTAATTATAGGTTCGCAGTCCTTTGTGATACTTTTAATTGTTTCCTGTTGCCAAAGAACATAGTCTTACTGTTCCCCCTACACCACAAAAACAGCATCCTGTCACCAGAGGCCAGGCTTGGGGTCAGGCAAACCTGGTTTCTCTCATTCTACCACTGTGTAAGCTTAGAGGGGTGCCTTCTAAACCCCGGGCCTGGAAGTGTCAGTGAAGACCACTGTGCTATCTTTGAAAGGATTTTCTCTTTGTGGAATAAGAAATGTTAGAGTTGGAAGGGCATCTTGCCCAGACCTGCACCCAGTGGCCTCTTTGGTGAATCTTGGCTCCTTGCTGATGTAATGAGTGGTGTGGTGAACCTGAAGACTGGCCTGGTTTCTCAAAGTATGGTGCATGGACCACAAGCATGGTGACTACTTAGAGTATGTGGAAATGTGCAGGACTTGGAGTGATTTCCTAAAACCTGGATGGTTTTTCCAAGTGGGTCTGAAGAACCTTAATGCTTATGACTTGCTGGTGGCCCATAGTATTGGTTGGTGGCCCAAGCTTTTGTTACTTGGAGTTAAATCATCTTGTAATGTCCCACTCTGTTGGAAGAGTCACCTGACCCTCAGCATCTGCACTGAAAATTTTCCTGTATGGAAAGTACATTGCGTCACCTGGGACCGTAGCCTGCCTTTGCCCTGGCTAAGGCTTCCATTCAGCACCTTGAGGTCTGTGCTGATGGATTTTTGTCAATTTGACACAAATCTAGACATATCTGGGAAGAGGGACTCTTCCTCCCGAGTGCTGGAATTAAAGGCGTGTGCCACCACCGCCCGGCTCAAAGAGGGACTCTTAATTAGAAAAGGCCTCTATAAGACCGGTCTGTAGGCAAGTCTGTGGGGTATTGTTTTGATTAATGATAGATGTAGGAGGGCCTAGCTCACCGTGGATGGTGTCATCCCTGGGCAGGTGGTCCTGGATGCTATTAGAAAGCAGGCTGAGAGAGCCAATAAGCAACACTCCTCCTTGACCTCTGCATCATCTCCTGCTTCCGGGATCCAGCCTTAAGTTCCTGCCTTGACTTCCTTGGATGATAGACTACAAGCTATAAGATAAAACAAATCCTTTCCTCCCAGAGTTGCTTTTGACCATGGTGTTTTATCACATCAATAGAAAAACTAAGTCAGGGTCCAAAGTATAGCCAACCCCATCTCAGGAAGACCGCAGCCTTCATTTATCCCATTTTTGTGTATAGAACATGATGCATTTTGTTTTTATTTTTGTGGTGCTTGACATGACATCCACGGCCTTTGTGCATTCCAGGAAGGTGCTCTTCCACAGAACTATTTCCCCAACCATCTTGATAGGTCAGGAGGTGGACTGGCCAGGAGCCTATTTACAGAAGGGGCTGGGCAGGCACACTAGGCTTACATACTGGGTTCATGGTCTCAGGGACACAGCTGGATAAGAAGATGATTCTGTGTCTCACATAGCAATGTCCAACTAACTCATGTCCCTTTATGAAAGGCTGGAAGAAAGATTAACTAAAAGAGCTGTCACCTAGGATGTCTCCTTCCCTGATAGCGACACTCTGGCCACTGCGAAGAGCATCCTGGACCACACATCAAGGTTCATTGCCTCACACTGCCTGCCTCAAGCAAATACACTGTCAACGCCTGTGCCCTTCTGTGGACACTGGTGACCCAGATGCCATCTGGGATCCTACAGCTCTAATAGAGATGGAGGGGCCCAGGTGCCTCAAAATAAGAGCCTGTGAAACGTGTGAATTGGCACCCAAGGACCACCCCCAGAATATTCGGGAAGCATTTGAACCAGGACTCTCCAAGCCAAGAGTCAGAGAGATGTGATTCTGTTGTGCCTGGCTCTGGCTCACTCTCCCTACCAGGCTGGGCCCAGGGCTGGGTGGGGAAGGGATGGCATCAGTCATTTTGCAGATATTGGAAGACGGAGTGAGGCATTGGCCCTGGAGAAGGATTCCCTTACCCCACCTCCTTCTGATGTCAGTTCTCTAAATTACAGCCACCTGAGATGCCCAGTAAGAAGTTCTATTTACAGAAGGGCCACAAGAGTACTGTTATTGCGACAGGGGATCCTAGATCAGGGCCATGGCACATCCTAGCAGCCACTCTGTCCAGCCGGTGTTAGCCACAGTCTTCCCCAGCAGTGCCAGGGAACCACCCTCCAGGAAGGTACGCTGCATGCCTGACTGAGCATTTATTTGCTTTTGTCAAAAATGCTTTCTTTAATGTTTCTTTATTTTAGTCTGTGTGTCTGAGTGTTTTGCCCACATGTGTGTCGATGCACCCCATGCATGCATGATGCCTACAGAGGCAAGAAGAGGGTGCTAAGTCCCCTGGAACTGGAGTTATGATTGCTGTGAGCCACCAAGTAGGTGCTTCGAAGAGCAACAAGTGCTCTGAACCACTGAGCCATCTCCAGACCCTAAATTCTCCGTTGTTCAAATTAAACTTTTATTACCTTGTGTGTGTGTGTGTGCGTGCATGTGTGTGTGTGTGTGTGTGTGTGTGTGTGTGTGTGTGTGTGTGTGTGATGGTCTGCATGTGGAAGTATGGGTCCTAGTGGTCAAACTCAGTTCCTCAGGCTTGGCATCCAGTACCTTTATCCTCTGAGAATCTCTCCAGCCTGCTTTCGTCAAAATTTTATCTGCAGTTGCCAACACCAGCTTCCAAATCAAGGTTTTCAAGAGCATGTGGCCAATTTTTTTTTTTTCTCTCCCCGAGTTTCAGGGCATAGGGTTAGGGCAAGATTTCAAACATATCTTGAGAAATATTCTTTCCTGTGCTAAGCAAAGCGTTGGCTAGAGTTCTGAAGAGTCCACCTTTGCAAATGGGTTAGATGGGTTCGTTGGCAGCTAGCTAGGAGGTGTTTTGGCTTGCTTCTAGATAACAGGTTTTAAAAAACCAGGTCTGTGGGGTGCATGCAGACAGGCTTCCCCATCCACCAGAGAAAAGGGCGCTAGCTTGGTTTCCAGAACTGAACCACTTGTTTCCTCTTTTAGCCCTTTTCATAATCAATTGCAGGAACCATTTAAGGGGTCAGCAACGGTATCTTTGAAGAAAGGGGAATTAAGAAATCAGGTTTAGCTCTGCCACCAAGTGACCCACCCCTCCCCACAAAACCGGTTAAAACCGGGGTGAAGGATAGCCGGAAGCGAGGGGGTGTAGGTGGCGAGGTTACAGTGCAGGAGAAAGAAAGTAAAAACTCATCACAGCCCTCAGGGGAGCTATGGTGAACTCTGCTCACGACTGCCCAGAAGGGAGAGTTGCAGAGGACACCTAGCGCCTTGCTCTGTCCCCACCCAGAACACGGGGTCCCAGGCCATGTCCCGCTCCCTCTCCCCTGTTAGATTGCTTGGCCCACCACTCTACAACAAAGACACGGTGTGGCTGATACAGGACTCCATTCATTCTTTCCTTCCTACACATTTCCGTTGCAGGGCACAGGGGAAGGCTGGTGATGTGGGCGTCCTGGATGCCTCAAAACTGCTAGAAGCTGCCATGTACAAGGCCCTGACAAACAACATGGGCTGCGGATCTTCTTCCTCCTTTTTCCTGCTCCCCACTACTTCTTCTTCTCCTCCTCCTCCTCCTCTTCCTTTCCCTACCCCTCCCTCCACTACACAGTCCAGGCTGGGTTTGTTTGTTTGTTTGTTTGTTTTCGAGACAGAGTTTCTCTGTGTAGCTTTGGCGCCTTTCCTGGAACTCATTCTGTAGCCCAGGCTGGCCTTGAACTCACAGAGGTCCGCCTGGCTCTGCCTCCCGAGTGCTGGGATTAAAGGTGTGCACCACCACCGCCTGGCCAAGGCTGGTTTTACATTCTTTTAAATAACCTAGGCTAGCTTCACAGCCCTCCTGGTTCAACCTCCTGCATGCAGGGATTTCAAGCATGTGCTCAGTTGTTTCTTGGCTTTTTTTTTTTTTTTTTTTTTTTTTATGGCTAACACATCAAACAGTAAGTTCATTATAGCATCTCACAATAAATGTCACTGTTACTTTGCTCTCCTTCGTCCTCTTCCCCTTCTGGTTGGTCCTCTTCCTCCCTCTGCTTGCCTGTCTTCTGTCTTAGTCCCTTCCCCATCAGCCTTCCATAAGATCTCTTCTTTCCCATAGGCCCCTTTCTACGTCACACACACACACACACACACACACACACACACACACACACACAGATTCTGCATATAAAATAAAATGGTTTTGTTCTGAGACTGGCTTATTTTAATGACCATTCCTTTACAGCTAAAAAAACTTTCATTGTATGTGTGTATCACGTGTTCTATTCCCGTTCACCTGCTGATAAACGTCTAGGCTGGTTCATTTCTTAGCTATTGTGGATACTGCGGCAATAAACATGGATGTGCATGCGCCTTTATGGTCTGCTGACATGGAAATGACATAGCTGGATCATACATACGGGGCTCTGTAGCATGAATCTCACCAATTCCTCAGCTGATCCTGTTTCCTCAGACTGGATGCCCCTGAGTCCTCATCCAGAATGAATCTCAGCTGAACTGCTTCTCGAAAGCCTGAAAGCTTAACCAGCCAAATGCTTCTAGTTTCTAGTCTCACGCCTTATATATCTTTCTATTTTTGCCATCACTCCCTGGGATTAAAGGCTCACTTCTTGGGATTAAAGGCGTGTGTCACCATGCCTGGCTGTTTCCAATGTGGCCTTGAACTCACAGAGATCCAGAGGGATTTCTGTCTCTGGAATGCTAGGATTAAAGGCGTGAGTGCCACCATTTTCTAGCCTCTGTATCTAGTGGCTGGCTGTTCTCTGACCCCAGATAAATTTATTAGGGTGCACAATATTTTGGGGAACACAATACCACCACAGTGCTCTATTTCCTAGGTTGTTTTGGAACCTGCACACTGACTTCCATAGTGACAGCATCGTTTACATTCCTACCGTCAGTGAATACAGGCTCCTCTTTCCCACGTTCCATTTGCCATCTTTGGTTTTGGTAGCAGTACTTTTTTTTTTTTTTTTTTTTTTTTTTTTTTTTTGTATTTCGAGACAGGGTTTCTCTGTGTAGTTTTGCGCCTTTCCTGGAACTCACTTGGTAGCCCAGGCTGGCCTCGAACTCACAGAGATCCGCCTGGCTCTGCCTCCCGAGTGCTGGGATTAAAGGCGAGCGCCACCACCCCCCCAGCTGGTCGCAGTCCTATTAATCTACTTCTTTCTGTGCCAGGCAGGCTATTTTTGTTCCTATGGCTCTGGAGTATAATTTGAGATCAAATATTGTGTGCTTTCAACATTTCAATATTACCTCTTCTGCTTAGGATTGCCTCTGTGACTTAAGATCTTTTGTGCTACTGTATGCATTTGGATTGTCTATTTTACTTTTACAAAGAATGCAATTGGAATTTTGATGGGCACCGCGTTAAATAGGTAGTACTATAATCATTTTTGCATTAATTCTCCCAATCCAAGTGTATGAAAGATCTTTACATTTTCTAGTAGCTTCAATTCTTTCTTCAGTATCTTAAGGTTTTCACTGTAAAGGTCTTGTACCTTGTTAGTTAGATTTACTCCTGAGTATTTTATCTTTAAGCTACTATGAATGGGATTCCCCCACCCTCATTTCTTGATTTCACTATTGATATATAGAAAGGCTACTAAAAAACTACATTGCGCTCTCTCTCTCTCTCTCTCTCTCTCTCTCTCTCTCTCTCTCTCTCTCTCTCTCTCTCTCTCTGTGTGTGTGTGTGTACATATGCATGCTACAGAGTTTGTGCAGGTCAGGGTCAGGGGACAACTAATGGGAATTACCTCTCTCCTTCCACCATATGGGTCCCAGGGGTTGAATGCAGATTGTCAGCTTGTGGCTAACACTACCTCACTGGACCATTTTGCTATTCCACCACTGGGTTTTGTATGTTGAGTGTGTATTCTGTTACTTTCCTGAAAGTGTGTCTTTGGTCTAAGAGTTGTCTGGTTTTTTGAGACAGGGTTTCTCTGTGTATCCCTGACTGTCCTGGAACTCATTCTGTAGACCAAGCTGGCCTCAAACTCAAAGAGATCCACTTGCCTCTGCCTTCCAAGTTCTGGGATTAAAGGCATGCGTCACCACTGTCTGGCTTCTGGTAAATCTTTTTAAGGCTCATGTCATCTGATACAGTGATGCATTGGTTTTACTTTCCTGCTTCTATCCCTTTTAATTCTTCCTCTTGTCTTCTCGCTCTAGTTAACACTTTGAGCACTATATCAAGTATGAGCAGCGAGAGTGGTACACTTGTTTTAAGAGGAAATACTGCCAGCTTTTCCCTGTAGCTAGAGTTTTCCTGCCTTGCCCACAGTCAGGACAAATCTCTGTCACCCACCAGTTCCACAGCTGCTCAGATCTAACCAAGTAAACACAGAGACTTATATTGCTTACAAACTGTATGGCTGTGGCAGGCTTCTTGCTAACTGTTCTTATAGCTTAAATTAATTCATTTCCATAAATCTATGCCTTGCCACATGGCTCATGGCTTACCGGCATCTCCACACGCTGTTTGTTATGGCGGCGGCTGGCAGTGACTCCTTCCACCTTCCTGTTCTCTCAGTTCTCCTCTCTGTTAGTCCTGCCTATACTTCCTGCCTGGCCACTGGCCAATCAGTGTTTTATTTATTGACCAATCAGAGCAACACATTTGACATACAGACCATCTCACAGCATTTCCCATTTGGTGTGACATCAGCTAAAGTTTGTCAGACAGGTTTTATTAAAATCCCTTCCTTATATTCCTAGTTTTTGATCATGATTACATTCAACTTTGTCAAGAGCCTTCTCTGCATCTATTGAGTTGATCACATGACTTATGTCCTCAAGTCTATTTATTTGATTTGTTGATATTGAACCCTTACATTGTTGGGATGAAGCCAACCTGCTCATGATATATTATCATGTTAATGTCTTTGTGTACATAGAAACAATCAAACAAAAAGGTGGTTATTTTTCCAGCTACCTTACTGAAAAACTTTTACATCTGTGTTCACCAGAGAAATTTTCCTGTAATGTGTCCTTAGCCTGTCTTGGGAAAAGGGTAGTTCTTCCTTCACAGAATTAGTGGGTAGTGCGCTTTCAGCTTCCACTTTGTGGAGCAGTTTGAAGGGAATTGTTGTTAACTCTTCCTTAAAGGTTTGGCAGAAGTCAGAGTAACTCTATCGAGTCCTGGCTTTTCTTTGGGGATAGACTTTTCATCTCTGCTACAATCTCCATTTTTATATAGAACTGTCCTCTTATTTACTTTTGAGAGACCATATGGTCTAGGATTTAATCCATTTCTTATTGATTTTTAAATGTAAGTTAAAAAATATTCCCTAATAATTCTCTACATTTTGCTGGAATCTGTTGTAACATCTCATTTCCCTCCCCAATTTTATTAATCTGGGCCATCTCTTTCTTTTGACTAGTTTGCCTATAAACTTTCTATCTTATTTACCTTTCCACGGAACTGCCTTTTGTTTGGTTGTTCCTGTTTAGTATTCTTTTAGTATCAATTTCATTGATTTCTGCTCTGCTCATCACCATTTCCCAATGCCTATTGCTCTGGGGTTTAACTTGTTCTTCTTGTCTAAGATTTTGAAGGATACCACTAAGCTGTTTATTTAAGATGTGTGGTCTTTTTAAATGTAAGCTCTCATAGCCACCAATTTTCCCCTTGAAACTGCTCAGCTGTACCCTAAAAGTTCTAGTGAGCTGTGCTTTCATTGTCAATAGCTTCTAGAGAGATTTTAAAATCTCTTCCCTGATTTCTCCACTGATCTGTTCATTCAACAGTATATTATTTAGTCTCCAAATATTTGTGTAGTTTTTATAGTTTCTCCTGCTATTGCTTTGTAGTTTTGTTCCAATACAATCCTGTAAGATACAAGAAATTATTTTGATGATCTTGTGACACATAATGTGATTCATTTTAGAGAATTTTCTTCAGGCTGCTGATAAGAATGTATATTCTGTACTGCCAGATGGACTATCTCTTCAGTGCATTTGATCCATGATTTATTTTAACTCTAAGGTGGTTTTCAGTTTAGATGACCTATCTAAAGATAGGAGTAGGGTGTGGCAGTTATTATTGTACCATGATCTACCTGTCCTTTTTACCTATTAGTGTTTGTTTTATAAAATTGACTGCTCCAACATTCAGTGCACACACATTTATAATTGTTATACCATCATTAATATGTATACCTTTATTTATTTCTTCTGAGTAATTTTTATGAAGTTTAATCTGTAAGACAGTAGACTAGCTACTGCTGCTCATTTCAGTGTCCACTTTCTTGATAGATGGACTGCCATACTTTGTGAATGTCTTTGCCAGTGAGGTCTGTTTCTTGGTGACAACATAGTTGAATCTAGTTTTTGTTTTTTAACCAAGGCAGCCAGTCTGTGTCTGTCTATTAGTGAGTGAGGTAATTTACAGCCAAGACTTTTATTGAGAGATACTTACTAATTCTTGTCATCTTGTTGTTTTTCTAGTTCATTGGGTTGTTATTAACTTCTTTCTTCCCTACTAGTAACAGGTTTGCTGGTTTCTTCCTGTCTTAGTTAGGGTCACTATTGCTGTGATGAAACACCATGACAATTGCAGCTTGAGGAGGAAAGGGTTGATTTCATTCACAGTTCCACATAACAGTTCACCATCAAAAGCAGTGAGGGGCCGGGCGTTGGTGGCGCACGCCTTTAATCCCAGCACTTGGGAGGCAGAGGCAGGCGGATCTCTGTGAGTTCGAGGCCAGCCTGGTTTCCAAAGCGAGTTCCAGGAAAGGTGCAAAGCTACACAGAGAAACCCTGTCTCGAAAAAACAAACAAAAAAAAAATTAAAAAAAAAAATAAATAAAAAAGCACTGAGAGCAGGAACTCAATCAGGGCAGGAACCTGGAGGCAGAAGCTGATGCAGAAGCCATGGAGGGGTGCTGCTTACTGGCTTGTTCCCCATGGTTTGCTCAGCCTGCTTTCTTGTAGAACCTAGCACCACCAGCCCAGGGATGGTACCACTCACAATGGGCTGGGCTCTCCCACATTGATGACTAATTATAAAAATGCCTTACAGGCTTGCCTACAACCCTATCTTATGGAGGCATTTTCTTAATTGAGAGTCCCTCCTCTGAGATGGTTTAGCTTGTGTCAAGTTGACATAAAATCATCCAGGACACTTCCCATACCTCCTATGTTCATCTTTCCTCTCATGGCTTTCACGGCTGACATTTCCTTTCCTCTTTATGTATAGTATTTCCTTAATTATCATCTGCATTACTGGATTGGTGGTCATGAGCTATCTTAGAGTTTACATTTATATGTGTTATGGAGAGGTTCCACTCTTATAATGTCTAGTTGGGACCTTATGCCTTTTCTGTCTGGATATCCATTTGTTTCTGTAGACTTGGGGTATTTTTTTGTTATTATTTCCTTTAATGAATATCTACACCTTTAGTTTTTGCTCTTAGCCCCTCCTCCACTTCTATCCCGTGGGCTCTTAGGTTGGTCTCTTGATTGTGTTCCAGAGTTTTTGGATGCTGCGGTCATGCTCGTTCAGTCTTTTCTTTGTTGATGTTTGAGTCCTGAGTTTCGTTGACTGTGCCCTTTTTCCTTAGGTTCTGCTTGGTTGAGTCTGCTGGTGAAGCTCCCTCCATTGAGCTTTTATTTGGTTCATTGAATTTCTCATTTCTAACATTTACATTTGCTTTTTTTTTTTTTTTTTTTTTTTTTTTTTTTTCCGAGACAGGGTTGTTTTTTGTTTTTGTTTTTGTTTTTTTTCAAAAAAAAAAAAAAAACAAAAAAACTCCATTTCCTTGCTCAGGTTTTCTTATGTTGCTTTTCATCCATTTTACTGACTGTCTCATGCATTCTGCTGACTTTTCCCTTCATTCTGCTGTCTTTCTTTGTGTCCTGGATTTAATTAATTTGCTTGTTTATAACTTCCATGGAGTCTTTGATAATTTTTTTCTAGTAACCTTTTGAAATTATCACCTTCCGTTTTACCTATTTCAGAATTTTTGAAATCCATAGTCAAGACATTTAGAGAGTTGTGGTACCTTGCTTTTCATGTTTCTTATATTTCTGTGTCTGTTGGGATGGATGGTCTTCCAGTTTCATTGGGGAAATCTTATTGGGAAGGCTGCTCTTGAAGACTCAATCCCTGATGCCACTCAGAGAAAAGAAAACGCGCTTCTGTGAGAGCGAAAACATCAAACCATGTAAGATATGGAAATACGCTTGCAGTGAGATAGCTCAGCTGGAAAAGTGCTTTCTGAGCAGGCCTGCTGATCTGAGCATGCTCACAAACCCCAGGAAAACCTGGGTGCAATGGCTCGCATTTGTAATCCCAGCACCCCTACATTGAGACGGGAGTTGGGGACAGGAGACTCACCTAGAAACCTTGGGGCCAGGGAGCCTGGAGTACGCAGCATAGCGGAAACAGGAGAGACCCTGTCTTAGCAAGGTGGAAGGAAGAAGGGAACAGATTCCGGAAACTTGTCCTCCGATGGCCACACATATGCCAACCTGCACCCGCCCACCCACTCATACTAAATAAAAATGAACTAAAAATTAGATAATGATGAAAGGGGGAAAACATCAAAATCTTTTAAAAACATTAAGAAAAAATACTGCTAAACATGTAATTAGCAGGAAAAAAGGGGGAAGTTAAGGGGCAAGGAGGAAGGCTGCTGGGGGCGGGGCTTCTGAGGGGGAGGAGGAGGAAGAGGGGGAAGAGGGGGAAGTGCTAGAAGTAGCTTATCTCTGTGTCCTCAAAACTTGGAGATGGCCAGTTATAGGCGTGTGTGTGTGTGTGTGTGTGTGTGTGTGTGTGTGTGTGTGTGTGTGAACTTGTGAACTCATCTTTCCTACGGTTCATGCCGGTGCTGAGACAGTATTGGACAAGTGCCTGGTGTCCACTATCTTTACTTGAATAGCTTGTCTTCTGTGGATCCCAGGGTCCACTGCTAGCTACCCTCAGCTTTGCAGTCTGTGGGCTGGGCAAATCTTCTCATCCTGGAGATATTTCCCAGATCACGCTTGCCGGGGTGTCTGATGCCCAGTGGGGAGGGTCTCCTCAGTGTGTTCGGAGTGAGGGAAGCAATCCCAACACTGAGATCCATACAGGCAGAGGACCGATCTTCACGCTTTCACTGTCTCTTAAGTAACAATCAGCCTGCTGGGGGATGCACTTTTTGACTCTTTAGCTGCGAAAGGCAGATGGTCCCAGCTACTAATCACCTAAAACAGAAGCTCAGGCTATCGGACTCCAGGCCATCACTGGGGTCAGGGCTATGCACACCACTCTCTGAGGCAAGCCTCCTGCTTCCTGCACGTTCCAGCTTGTCAGCTTCCTGCCATTCTCCACAGCTGCTGCCAGAGCTGTCTTATTCCAAGGCTGAGGTAGGATAAATTCAGGCACCCTGCCTCGTGGCTATTCCCCGTTTTCATACTCAGTTTTAAACAACAGGTTCCCGTCAGGCTGGTACCCAGGCATTATCTTCCACTTCCTATGGTATGACAGAATGGGATCCCTCCCCACGGCTGACTGTCTGTGAAGGAATCAGTCCCACCCAGACCTGCAACTCCATTTGAGAGTTTGAGGACTGTGGATTTGTTCTGAGGCTAGAACTGCTTGGGTTACTATTGGTGAAATTATTAAGGCCACTCCACGTAGTTAAAAGGGAGGTTTATTTAGTGGCCTAACTTACAAATGAAGGGATAGGTAGGTTGCAGGGTCTGGGAAAGACGTAGCGCAGTCCAGTGGTGTTCTCTGGAGAACTCTGCTCTGTCTACCTCCAGCGTCCAGGGTGCAGGAACTAAGAGAGCCCCACATCTGGAACCTGGGTCTTCAGCGTCCTCTCTCAGCCCAGCCTTGTAGGCGTGACTGTTACTGAAGCCTCAGTGGGGGGTTGGAGCTTCCAGGTAAAAGCTGGAATGGCTACCTTCTGAATGAACACCCCTTATACCCATCCCCCATCCCGTGTGCCAGGAGCACTGTGGCCGGAGCTGTGTTCTGCTTGGCTTCATGTCCTCTCGTTTTTTTCTCAGCTACTAAGAGTCATTTTCACATAGGAGCTTTCCTTTGTCCAAGAACAATGTGAAAACTAAGGCCACTTGGAGATAGGAACAGCATGTTTTGATATGCATTGACCCACATTAGAACAATGGACTTTGAATTACAGTCGTCCCTTGGGACTTGGGGTGAGTTGTTCAGGATCCCTGACAAGTAACAAATCTTCAGATGCCTATTTGCATTTAATCTATGAGCCCGCTCCCATATTATCTGAAAACATTTCTACTTAGAATGTGTTTACCATGCAAATATTATAACATCGCTGACATACTGTACCCTTTAGGGAATAATGACAAGGGACAGTCTTGTTATATTCTCAGCCTAGATGCCAGTGTATTTCTGCCTGAATATTTGGTTGATATTACAGATTTAGAACCCACAGGCATGGGGCCCTCTGTCTGCAGTCTCTGTCTGGTAAGGTGGGTGAGAGGGAGCTAGAGAGGGGGATTCTGGTGTGAAAGTTAGACTCGGGGACAGCTTTTCCAGGGACGTACCTGATAAGGTTAAGCACTGTCCCCCAGTGTTGCAGAGCCAAATTTGAGGGTCACATGAATTTCGTGTCATTTCCAGTGCCTAGAGTTCCACTTCTGACCCCAGCATGCACTCAGTTCACCCATTTCAAATTTGAATGAACCCATGCTAAGGTTGATCCTTCATGATTTCTTTTTTAAAAACAATGACTAGTTACTGAACCTGTGTGCTAGGCAACTGCTCTCACACTCAACTCCATACACCCCAGCCTTTAAAAAATGTATCTCTTCATCTTGGAGTTAGAGTTTCCCTAAGTTTTCCAGGTTGGTTCTGAACTCATTATAGAGCCCAGTGTGGCCTTGAACTTGTGATCCTCTCGTCTCAGCCTCCTAAGTAGTTGAGGTTTATAGGCATGTCCACTGTGCCTGGTACATGTTTCTATTTTTAGGGTCTTTTATAGCACCAATCAAGGATCCCCTTAACCTTTCTTAGTAGAAACCAATGATCTAAATGGTCAAATTTCTGTGGGAATTAAGAGTCAGACGCAGAGAAATAAGCTTTCTCTGTGACTTTGTGACAAGTCCCCTCTCAAAGCCTGGGCTGCTTTTCTCAGAATACCCGTTTCCACGGGTTCCCTTAGGCACAGCTTCCCAGTTCCACTCTCTCGGTGCCATTTCAGAAGCCAGAGAAATACCACTCGGGGCTTAGCATATTCTCCACAGCCATTCCCCAGGAAGCCCAAGGTCCCTGTCATTGGGGAATCCTAGAAGCAAAAAAGCAGATCTGAGCCCCAACAGCCTCTCTGGGCTTTCCTTTCTTGCTAGTGGAGGCAACAGCAATGAACCTCCCCCCACAGCAGCCTCCTCAAAGATGAAATGAATGTGGTTTGAAATGCAATGTCCTTCCCACTGCCTCTGCAGAGGCTTCAAATGATAGGTGTGCTCCCATCACAGCGCCGACAGGGAGGGGGTGGGGGCACAGTGCCAGAAGGCATGCTGGACTCCAGCTGGGGGAGCCTGGGCGCATTCCCATTGCCCGATTGGCTGTGCTGAAACCCCGTCCATCCTGACCAGGGACCAGAAGCCAGAAGAGTTTTCTTCCTTCTTCCGTATCTTGTCTGACTGGGGGTTGGGTTTCTGCTGCTCAAAGTTTCAGGGGACTTGGGGTAAAAAGCCCTTCATCACAAGGAAAGACACAGAGTCACCTGCGACGTCCTCATGAAGGACCCTACAGAGGACAGAGAGGAAGGCAAGCAGGCTGTTTTCCTCAGCCTTGACCAGGTCTAAGCACCCTCTTATCTTCAAAGCCATTTCTTCCAGCCACTTGCCTGTCTGCGCCAGGGCCTGGATATTGGGAACTGTATTCATTTTCAAGGTGTCCAGCGGCAGGCTAATCTGGTCAAGGGCAAAGCAAAGAGTTGAAACACTGTCAACATTTCATCCTGTGCTCAGGCCATAGGGAGGCAGATTCCAGGACAGCAACAGAGGCAAGAAAGACAGGGAGCTGCTGAAGAGGCTGGGGAGGCTTAGAATCAAAACATGCCCCCACCATACTAGGCAGAGCAAAGTAGTGGACAGAGCTCCGAGGCCAGGCTGCCTGGATCTGAATGCTAGCCCTGACACTTAATATCTGTGTGATCTTGTGAAAATTACTTAACTTTTCCCTGACACTCAGTTTCCTCATCTTGAAAAGGATGGCACACACACACACACACACACACACACACACACACACACACACACACTCCTACCTACCTTATAGAGCCAGTCAGAAAATGAAAAAAGCTAAAAGGAATTTAGTTAGGGTGTAACAATGTAACCATCCCAGCGACTGTCAGTCTACCAGGGGGATCAAGGGTTCAAGGGCCTTGGCAACGAGGACTATGTGAGCTTTTTTTTTTTTTTTTTTTTAAACAGGTTTAGCATGTAATAGGCACACACAACTTGAATCTACTCATGCAGCATTGTTTAATTCATGAGAAAAGGGACTGGAAAGTCACCAGGCTGTTCTGGAACTATAAATAACATGTAGTCTACACTCATTGGGATCAAAAAGCCATCGTTTGGAAACTGAATGGTTCAAAGTAAACTGCTAGGTTACCAAGTATAAAATGTTTTTCGGGGGAATCTGGGGAATATTTTGACATTTCCACCAATATCCTTTCTCATGTCTGTGTCCTGGGTGCATCCCAGTGCCCACCAAAGGGCTGTCTTCGATGGCATTTGATTAGGGGTGTGGGTTAAGCTTCCTTGAGAGGCAGACATAAAAAAAAGCCCTAAACAGAACAGGCAACAAGAAAAAGGGAGAAAACCCTTTTTAGTATTTCCCAATCCTATGGAAGCTTCTGGGGGTTTCCAGGCCCCCCTTTGGAACTGGAAATGGATCTTGTGAAGCCTGGGGCATACCCCTGCCTGGAGCTCGGCACCTTGTGCTTGGGGCCCTGGTGTCTAGCAGTTTATAGCCACCCCATCCCGTATCTGACCCTTCCCCGTCTGTGACCCCCACGGGCCCTACAGGACCTGACTTAGGCTCTCGCCAAGGCCACGGACAGCGGCATTTTAGCAAAGCCTGTGTGCTAACCAGCACAAGAGCGAGCCCTGAGCAGAGTCTGCCCGGCACGAGGTGGAGCTGCTGGTGCTTCAGCTGTCCGTCTGTCAATCAGCGGACCGTTTGCTACACAGGTGTGGGAGCTGGGGAGACAGACCAGAAAAGCAGGCTGCTCCCAAGAAACACGTTTTCTCCTCTAGTGCCCGGGGTGCCTACTGCCTTCCTGGTCTACCCTGGTGGTTGCTCCCTGAGGCTGCAGGGGAATGAGAGTGTGTGACCTCAGAGTTAGGAAGCCCTTTGTTTATGCTGTGCTGACCTCTAGAGGCTTCCAATTAAAAGGCAGCCTCCCGGAGGACCCACTTCACTTGGCGCCTGGCTGGCACTGACTTCCACTTTGGGGGCCGGTTCTTCTTCCACACTTCTTCTTTGGCTGCCTAATTACAACTTGCCCGGTTTTTTAGAAGCATCCTTGTTTTCTTTCTACTCCAAAAAAGGGGGAAGATGGCCAGATTCAGAGGGGTTTTGTGCCTATTATGGTACAAAAAGAAAATAAGTGTCAGATGGTTCGGGAGGCGTTTCAATCTTGCCTCCAAATCCCAGATGGCTAAGCTTGACAAATGGAAGAATATTTGGTCGCCCAATTCATCAGGACACTGGGCTCGACACCTAGCCCTGGTGCCCCCAAATACTGGGCTGTGGGGTTTGTTTCTCTCCCTGTGTTGTGAATCCACCCATGTGTGCTCAGCAAGCCCTGGGGATATTGTGGTACCCACCCCACCTGCCCGACTTCACTATGGAAACAAGCCTGTTCTTTGCATCCCTAAGCAAGGGACCCTGCCCTTCCCTCTTAGCTGTAGTTGGAATCCTGTGATCTACGAAAAGAGAAGGGATGTGCGGCAAGGCAGGATGTGCCACCTTCGAGCAGTGGCACTTGGGTTACCACACAGCTGTGGGTCTTCACTTGGAAAAGGGGATCTTAGGAAAGGCGGGGTAAACCAGAGAAAAGCCTAACAGTGCAGGTCACCATGGTGGCTTTACGGGACCTTGTGGCACGCCTTCCTCTACAGGAGGGCCAGGTGCCCAGGTGCTCCACTCCTGCTCCTCCCCCAAGGGAAAGCAGAGATGAGGTCACCATGTTTACTCTTACCCATGAGAAAACAAGGGGATGGGCGTGGGGGGGGGGGAGGGAGGGTAATGAGCAGTGCCACAGAGACTGTCAGGGACCTGCCTGGGCCAGAACCTCCCGCCTGCCAAGTGATCTCAGAGATTAATGCAGTGAGTGGAGATGTGAGTAACGCTAAGATCTGTCCCTGCACGTAAAGGGGCCAAGGGAGCCTGTGTGATCAAGCCACGGAAACGGGAATTTTCCCATGATAAAAATCTGTCTACATGGCCCTTCTGGAGCCGGTCTTAGTCGAGAGTGGTTTAGAATGTTCACACACAGCCTTGCTCTGCACTTGGAATCTCTGGCCAAAACCAAGGACTCCCAATGACATTACATAAACACACACTGCCTCAAGCTGGGCCTGCTAGGCCATTCTCAAGTTTAGAGACCTCCTCATTCGGAGGGAAAAGCTTATCTTTAACCAAAGAATGAAACTTGCCACCAACTTTTAGAGCTCCTACTAGAACGCCTTTATCTAGTGAATAACACCAACGTGTGTGTGTGTGTGTGTGTGTGTGTGTGTGTGTGTGTGTGTGAAAGGTGTGGAGGAAATGTCATGATGTCGTTATTAAACTGTCATAGGACACCAGATTTCTGTGCCACAAAAGATTCCTAACTAGGTCTGCAAGAGGGAATTCTGACCTACGAACCCAGTTCAAAGGGGGATGAAAAACTGCTAAACACTAGCCAGATCATAAGTCAGATGCTCGTTCCCAAACTCATTAATTACCAATTACCAATCTCCGATGTAACTGCCCCCTCCCCTCCCACATCCACTGCTTTTCAGTTATAAATCACATACAGTATTCTGTAGCTAAAATCTGTGGAAAGAGTAAAAACAGGCAAATACCACCAGGGCTGAAAGGCTCTTTAATAGCAAGCTTATGGTAATTACATCCTTGGATGTGGTCCTTGCTCTCACAGGAGGGAGGGAGGAGCAGATGGGACAGGTTGCAGAGAAAATTTACACAGTTCTGTCTGAAGCATCTAAGAAAGGACACAGTTTTTTGGCAACCCATTTCACAGTTTGTCATTTACAAGAGAGCTCTCTGAAAGGAAATATGAACTCAAAGAAAGCACACACATGTCACAGGAAAAACTCCCGGCCTGAAAACCCAAAACCAAACAACAAAGCCGGCTGCTTTTGTTTCTTCTGATTCGCTCCTCTGGAGACGGCTGAAATCTTGCTTGTACACAAAGTAGCACTGGATTGTAGCTGGGTTTGGACTTGCCCAGCACCGAATGTTTATTTTAGCGCCTTTTAGAAAGCTGGCCTTTGTATAGAGCATTGGTCTAGGCCAGTTCAGAAGGTCCCTGCTAAAATAGAATCAAGACACCAAAATGGAAGGAAAAGTCCAGGGAAAGGTTTATGAAGAACACACAGGCAGCTTTCTCCCTAATACCGAACAACCTGAACACAGGCCTAAGCAAACTGAAGGCGGATTCCTATGTAGTTTGGTACACTCTTTAAGCTGCTTGGAACTATCCAGTGTCGCAGTGTGGGGAATGGAGTTTCTAACACGAAATGCTCACGGCCGTTGCCACAGACCACAGGCTGCCAGCGTTCTGGCAAGTTTTACACCTACTCTATATGAAACCTAAAAGATCTCGGCTTCTCAAGTCATACTAGTTACGGTTAAACCAAGGAAACTCACTGAGCTTGTATGCAAGAGGAGTTTCTAATGCAAAAAAGCATTTGTATGCACATCTGGAGATGATGCAACAAGCCATGCATGCCACCTCCCTCAAGGCCTATTCGAGGGACAAGAGCCTCCGCTTGGGTTTCACTGACAACCGAAGCACCAGTGCAGGAGAGGGCAGGTATGGCTCATGTTCTGCCAGCTGCTGCCCCGCAGCCGCTCTGGAGCCGGGACTCTTGAAGGCATGCTTCCCTGGCTAGTGGCTGATTTTATTTTTAAGGGAAGGAAGTCTACCAGGTGTGCAGGACACCTGCTGTGCCCTTGGCTGGGCAGGGGACATTGTGAAAGTCACAAAGTCATCACTAGCACCCTCTAAACATCCGGTCTAGGAGGAAAGCAGTTCTCGAGAGACAGCCAAGAAAACAAGTTGTCCTCAACCCTGGGAGGTAAGTGTGGGCTATGTGCTTTGTTTACAATCCAGATGGACTAAGACCTAACTCTCTTAAGGATGTCTTTTCATCTCCTCCCAACCCACCTTAAGTCCCCGTCCATTCCTACATTCCTCTCACTATTTGATTAAACTGTTTCCCAACTGGCCAGTTTTAACATGCAATAACTAAAAATTCCGCTCTGGGATCACAACACCCCGGACACACTCTTTGTGCTCTGAGAAACTGAAACAATATTCAGAGACATGCATTGTGCTAGAGAACAGTTTCTGTCTGTACTGAGCAACGGTGACACGCCCAGTGGGCTGCAGTTTTACTTGAGCACACTGCAAAACCAGTTCTGGTGCCAGCGTGCAAGGACAGTCTCATCGTGGAGCACGTTTTGTGCTCTGGTCACGGAAACACAAAATGTGCCACGTGCTGCAGTGGGGCCCAGGAGTCACAAATTCCGCGAGCCGGAACCCGAGTGGTGCCAGGCACAGCATGGGGCTTCGCTACCCTCCCTGGCTCTCTGTACTGGGATCCCTGAATCCTGCTCAGTGCCGTCACCAGGCAGGGTAAAGTAACCAGGCAGACAGGAGAAAAATGTCTCCCGGGGTCAGTCAGCGCTAGGATCGGGCTTTGTAATGTTGTCACGGCATAATTCAGACTTCACAGCTGGTCACGTCAGAGCTCAGCAAGCCATCGGTCCTTCCCTCACATGTTCATTTCCACTCTGTCTCCGTCCTCTACCTACCAAGGTTTCCGCTGTCGCTTTCTCTTTCCAGAGTGACAAGATAAGCAGAGCGCTCATTCATTTCCAGCTCTTCTTTGTGCCAGTCTCCCCTCTGGGGTTAACTGCCAACCACCTCCAAAGCCGGTAGTGGGCGGGGGTTGGGGGTGGGCAAAGAGCAGTTCTACCCCCCACCAGCAGAGCAGGTTCAGCCGAGGCAAACCATCTACAGGGCCCTCTGGTTACCCACTTCTCAAAGCAACAGAATTTCACCAGTGGCCTGGGATGGAGCCCATGCCAAGCAAGCTCCAGGCATCTGGACACCCACTGCCACCATATTCTAAGGTAGTAGCATGGCCAACATCTTCAGGGCACCATCTTTGGCAAAATCCCAAATGATTTCCTTCCCATGTCCCTGACTGTCCTCGGCTGTTGCTCTTTTGCTCACACACTTCCCCACAGCAGCCGCATCAGGGCAGGGTTGTAAGGCAGAAGAGCAAAGTCGCCTGCTTTGTAGAAAAGTTACATGATGTATCAATGTCGTGCAGTCAAGGGCTGAGTCCACACTAGAAGCAAGTGTCTCTCCTGACTCCCAAAGACCCTTCTCTCACACCATGGCTGACACTGGAATGCCTCTGTCGTCTCGGGAAGGCTCACACTCGTCTCACGGTGGGGCTGTTTCCAGAACTAACCACAGGCTGTTTGCCTTCCGCCCTAACTGGGATGTGAGCGTTGACGGTACGGGTAGGAGCGGGCATGTGCACGCTTGCGCACACAGGTGCATGTGGAAGGGACACACACAACAGCAGAGAGAAGGAGGTTGGCAAGGATGGTGAACTTGCTGATGTATGTCTGGGGGCATTGTTGTCGTGGACATCAGCCACATCCAGGGATGTGCTCTCTTCCTGACCACTGTTCAGCAGCCCACTGCACCACAAGGGGTCTTAGCTCAACTTGTACAAATAGAGAACACTAACATGATAGTACCAAGTATATCTGGTCAAAGTTTAAATACGTTTTTGATAAAAATCCGTCTTATATTAATGTTCAAACACATGTAAATTTAGATTTGAAGCCTCTGTGTACAAAATTCCATAATGGAGCAAACTGATTAGGTACCTTCATTTGACCTACGAAAGTCATTTATTTGTGTAGCCTATCATGTTGACATGGAAGTTACCTGCCCTGGACCATATCTACAAGATAGAGAGCTCAAGTCTTCCGGCTGTGAGCAGACTGGTGTGGGTGTGGGTGTGGGTGGGGAGGGGAGAGCATGGGCAGGACGGGACCTCACACCCCGGAAGGAGCACCGTCTGACTTTGCTAATGGGCTACTTCAAGGGAAGTCACTCGGCTTGAAACGAACCATTACTAAGTTTCCTCCAGAAGATGAGAACACAGGTACAGGTACAAAGCACAGATGGAAACCACGATGAGAGGCCACCCGGTGACTGAACTCTGCAGTGCACCAAGGAGCAGGGGGACCCTTCACAGTACCACTGGGCCAAACAGAAAATGCCCAGACGACATGTCTGCCATATACACAAGCTTCTGCTACTGTGGGTCTGGTTTGGTTTTAATTTAAAATACTGATGACATACCCAGCGTGTGTGTGTGTGTGTGTGTGTGTGTGTGTGTGTGTGTGTGTGTGTGTGAGAGAGAGAGAGAGAGAGAGAGAGAGAGAGAGAGAGAGAAAGAGAGAGAGAGAGGGGGATTGAGAGAGAGAGAGAGAGAGAGAGAGAGAGAGAGAGAGAGAGAGAGAGAGAAACGTTCCCAAACTGGATGTATGGAGGAATCAAGTGCTGTAAAGGGGGCTGTTATGAGGACCCAAGACATGGAAGGGTCTCACAATGGCATTAGAGAATGTCCTGCTAAGTATTTATTGGCTAAATGGTGACAGCAGTTACTTCTGGGAGTTGTTTGTGTGTCCTGATCATTAAAAACATCCTCTTTTAACCAAGCAATTCCCTAATTAAGATTCTCACTTTCATGTCACTTTAAAATTCCACTGCATGTAGGCTCCCTAGAGTATTTAATTATAATTTTAAATAAATTAACTCAGTGGGAGCCTTCTCTTGACATTCTCGAAAGAATAAAAGATTAGGAAAGTAAAGGATTTCATTATATTAACTTTTTTTTTTATCCTGGTTTATTTTCCTATTAGATTTACTCTATGGCTTCAAAGCTTAAGGGGCACTTACTCGGATTCTGGTTGTCTTCGTGATTTAACAAGTTGTCTTCTCGTCTCACCATAAAGAGAGACGGTAAAGGTTTCATTTCATATGCAGGTTTATAAACAGCTTCAAGGAATCAATAATTTATATCTTTTACCCCATCTATACTTTCCACTATTAGAATTTAAAAGTGGCTTTGGAATTAGCATGTTTGAATACGATCGAACAACCACGAAACATCTACACTAACCAGCGGCTGACTGCTACATACCCAGGTGACCCATTCAGCAGTGGCGAACCTCTGCAAGGAGCCTCAGCCACCCTCACCCTCTGCATGTGCACTTGTGAAGTTCACGACTAGGTATTAGAACTCATGCTTTCTAAGCAAAACCTTTCACTTACGGACACTTAAAAGGTACATAAAAAGTACAGGCTGCATTTCTCCTCTGTCATGCTTTTCCTCAGCAAGGTCACCTGTGAGGACTCAAAACACATCCTTAATACATTCAGCGTTCTCTACATTCCAATCAGCAAACGTTAATTCTCCAACATAAACTCAAGAGGGAACGGGCAGCCACAACATGGACTCTAACTTCAAAGCGGCAGAGGCTACTGAGACATCTCCATAGAAACCCCGCCAAGGCGGGGCAGAAATTCTGATCACTTCTGAGTGAAGCGCATCACAGATATTGTGTGGTCATGTAAAAGGTATTTCATTTTCACTTGGATGTCAGGAGCCAGGTGTCCTGTTTTGAAGAGCTAATACAAAAGGCTACCCCAGGATCCCAGGACCCCACTGGCAGCACAGCGCTTACTCCCCTTCCAGAAGGTGACCTAGGAGTTTATTGCTGACTGACCCCCATTTGTGGGTGGTCTGCCTCTGGCTCCTCTTCCTCCACATCTGCATTGTACTCTTCAAATGTTTCGTCTTCTGCATCTGGAAGCCCCAGCAGCTACAGAGAAAGAATTGGACAAGAAAAGCAACAGCTGTAAGCATTGCCCGGACTTCAGGTGGAAAAACAAAGGCATTGCACCCAAATTCATCTGCACCTCGAGGGGCTAAACACAGCGAGTGCATCCTTGAACTCAACTCCCCACCACGGCTTTCACAAACGTCAGAAGACACATTGAGTCTTCATGGGTTATCTGCTTCACTGGCTACCTCAGGGAAGCTCTTTTTCAAGTGTCAAATCTCTGGTCCATAAACCACATCTGTACGATGTGTAGCTGGTGTGTTGGTGACTCACACCACGAGCAGTGCTGGTGTCCCTTTGTTTCCTCTCCCCAAACACACGGGGTTACTTATTAAGAGTAGCACATAGATAAGATGCTAAGACAGCTAGGATGTCCCAGTCGCAAAGGGTTAAATTTTATGGCATGTTAGTAAGATAGAATCTTACATATACTTTAAATTGAATTTAAAAATTATTTAATGATATAAAAGGCACATAAACATAAAAAATGATAAAACTGCATTTTAATTAGGATGCAGATTCTCTTAAAATTCATATGGATGCACAGGAAAAAAGACCGTGATTAAACGTATTCAAATATTGAGTGTTCTTTAAATTGTTACATGTATTTACTTTGTGTGTTTACATGCATGTACCGATGTCACAGCATGTGTGTGGTTACAGAACAATTTGCAAGAGTTGGTTCTCTCCTTCCACCATGTGAAGCCTGGATATGAAACTCAGGTCCTCAGACCCAGCAGCCAATGCTGCCACCCACCAAGCCATCTCACTGGCCCTCTCTACTTTTTGTAAACATTTTGTGTGTGTGTGTGTGTGTGTGTGTGTGTGTGTGTGTGTGTGTGATATAAAGTTTCTATAAAAGTGGGATTGTGGACAACTTTTTTCCATTTCATCTTTAAAAAATGTTTTTACACTTATTTTATGCACATGAATGTTTTGCCAGGATGTATGTGCACTAGGTGCACATACAGTGCCCACAGAGGTCAGACTAGGGCATCGAGCCCGCTGAAACCGGAGTTAAGGATGGTTGTGACCCATCATGTAAGTTCTGGAAATCAAACCTGGGTCCCCTGAAAGAGCAACAAATGCTCTAAACCATTTCCCCGCTTCCTTTTCGTCTATGTCCCACCAATAATCTACGATTATGATCAGGGAAGCATGACAAATTCAAGATAAGTATTTTTAATTATGCACATGCGTGCATGTATGTGTTTGGGTTACGTGCAATTGAGCGCGGCTGCCACTGGCCATTGGAGGTGTTGGATCCTGTGGAGCTAGCGTTATAGGAAGTTGTAAGCTGCCCCATGTGAGTGTTGGGAATCAAACTCAGGTCCTCTGGAAGAAAAAGCACTCTTAACGGCTGAGTCATCTCTCCAGCCCCATGATAACATTGGTCTTTCATTAGAAACTGAACAGCACTAATCAGCCATGAGCAATATGAACCCACACTCATTGCTGGCAGAAAGCCACGGCCTTTAGTGCTCCTGGGCTTTTGCATGTGATGACTGGGTGAAGTGTGGCCAAATGACTTTCCACACAGAGACCCCAGACTTGTCACCTTCAGGCCTCTTAACTAAGTGGCCCTAGTGACCTAAACTTCAGGTGCATTAAGACATCAAGGGTAGGCCTGCTCATTCCTCATATGGCTTCTCTATCACCCCACCATCCTTCCTCCACTCTCCCTGTGGCTCAAATAGGGGAACAGGAAGCCAGAAGTCCCAACTAAGACAATGCCTCTACTCGACAACTCTCACAGTCTCAGAGCCCTAGGAGAGTATGCAGGGCAAAACCATTTGGTCACAAGTCAAGATGGCCACAGCCAACTGCAGATGCATGCTGTCCCTGTAGAGCTCATGGCTACCCATGTCTCAGAGTGACTGCTCCCTTGAAGCAAAGGACAGGGAGAGCCCTGGCACACGGATCTCATGTGCCCTTGGAAGAAAAGAGAAGCTCCTTTGTGTCACCACTGTCTCCTCACACTCGAATGAAAGACAAGATAAAGGCGCCTCCGGAGAGAGAAGACGGCTAGTCACCGTGAGAGCGGACAGTTGCTCTGCCGGTGGTCAGTTTGTCTTTGAAGAGCTGCGGATGACACAGCAAAGTGGGAGTGTTAAGCGAGAGGAACCGTATCTGGCGCAGCAAGACTGCTGCAGCAGCAGCAGCTTCAACATCACCTCAACAGCTGCAGAGGAGACACAAGAGCGCTGAAGAGCGGGCGGCCACCAACTGCCAAATAGTCAATGCATCTGCCCCCCACCCCTTTGTGAATCGGAGGCGGCAACTGGCCACTTGGAGTGCTGGGTTTTGGAGGATTCTGAGGCTCAGTGGGAAACCGTAGTTAGCCATGACATTCCTGGCTAAGAATGGTATAGCTGACGCATGTTGGTACATACATGTTTATCTATGGTGATTCTTCCTCACAGGACACTTGGGTTATTCACTCCAACTCAAGCTATAGATAGCTCTGAATCCTCTCATGGACTCAGCATGCCTTGCTGAAGTAGATCCGGCAGGTTAATTGGCACAAACCATACTCCTCCCTCTGCTCACCTCCCTACCTCACCCTTTCACATGACGTCAAAGCACGTGGCTCTGACTTTAGAGAACCAGCCCCAAGGGAAGTCTTCCCTGGGGCAGGAAGGATCCTCCTGCTTATGTGGAACTCATCAGCCCCTGCAGTTCCAGAGTGGGGAAGAGAAGAGGCCATTCAGAGTGGCTCTGGACTTCTAAGGTTCCTTGGTACAGATTCTACAAACACACCGTGAGGCTGGAAGATGACACTTGACCTGCAGTCTGGGAACCTTTGACCTTTGGCACGTACCCTTCTCTGTACAGCGATGATAACTTGGACATTGGCTGGAGCTCAGAGAAACTCAAGCTCAGAGGCAAAAGCAAATGGCTATAGTCTGCCCACTGTCCAGCCTTACAGACAAGCATCTGGCTGGGCTGTAAAGGGAGTTCCCACTGCCCAGGTAGCTTCCTTCTGCCTTTTTCCTGCGTGCTGGCTCTGGGAGGTCCTTGCTGTGAATGAGCACTCTGGGAAGCAAGAAGAAAGGAGAACTCCCTGCTAGCCTCTGGAGTCCATCCTTGGACTTGCACTTAGCACTCCAGGGAGACAAACAAGTTCACCACACTTCAGACTGAACGAAAACTGTGTGTGCCTGGTGCTATCTCAAGCAGCTTTACATGTGGTTCTCAAGACCAGGAGATGCTGCCAGACTACCCAGAGTCACCTAGGAGACGGCAGAGCCAGGACTCAAACTCTGGTGACTGGCCTGCAGTCTTCCCATACCTACCACCAGGCTGGCTCATGGGGAGAGATGCCTGTCAATGCTGTGCCTGGCACTCGGAAGTTTCCATGTTTTCTACTGGGTAATACATGTTTTCAAAATGTATCCCAGTAGGAAATATATGCAATTAATGTTTACATTATGACAACCTGGAAGCATATGCAGCATGGCAAACTACCAGAATGAGATCCAGAAGCATCATACAGATGTGGAACAATCCAGCACCACTGTCACATGCCATGGTGGTGGAGGATCTAAATCAGAGGTGGGATGACAACAGCTGGTAAAGAGCTGGAGCCCTTATTGTATGACTGTACCGGAATGTTTTTGTTTTGTTTTTTTGAGACAGGGTTTCTCTGTGTAGTTTTGGTGTCTGTCCTGGATCTCACTCTGTAGACCAGGCTGGACTCGAACTCATAGAGATCCGCCTGCCTCTGCCTCCCGAGTGCTGGGATTAAAGGCTTGTACCACCTACCCTCATGTTCTTATGAGAAAATACAAACAGCAAAAACCTAGCTGACAGGCCTGGTATGTCTAAATGATTCTTGATAGTTACAACTGTGCAATCCTAGTTCGCTGATTTTTCTTTCTTTTTTCTTTTTCTTTTCTTTTTCTAGCAGCCTGGGATTCAAGTTTCTGTTCATTGTGAATAGGAAAACACACTGGCATTCCCAGGCTGTGCTGACCACAAAACTCCCTTGGAACAGTCCACAATCACACAGATAGCTAGGTCTACCAGGCCACACCAGCCTCTACTGGAAAGGAAGAGCTGCCAACACTTGAGAATTAAAGTTCTCTAGGCCCTGGTCACCTGTGGGACTAATTTCAGGTCCTGTGGACAAAGGTGCAAATCACTTGAGGCTGTGGCTGGCCCTCTGGGCTGGCGTCTTTATGCTGGGTGAGAAGGCAGACGTGGCCTCTAGAGCACCCTGGACCTTCGACGGCTTCCGTGCACATAGCATGTCCTTGGGGCTTCAGGCATTCCTGCACACTTCTTCCAAGGGAGAAGCAGACTTCTCACACTTAACGGTGTCTGAATCACCAAGAACACTACCAACAATGCGGATCCTGGCTCAGTGGGCCTGGGGGAGCCCTGCATTTCTAACTTGCTCTAAGGGGGTCCAGAAGCCTGACTATGGACAGAAGACTGGCTAAAGCACTTGGGGGATTTGAAACTGTTTGTCTTAAAGCTCATGTTGAGTTGTAGTCTTCTCCATATTAGAAAGGAGAGGCAGAGGCAAGATGGAGTCAAATGGGCAGGGGTGGCCCATGCGCTGTTACAGGGGCGCTGACTTCCTAAAACTCACAAGGGTTTTGGTTTGGTTTGGTTTGGTTTTGGATTTTCGAGACAGGGTTTCTCTGTATAGCCCTGGCTGTCTTGGAATTCACTCTATAGACCAGGCTGGCCTCAAACTCAGAGATCTGCCTGCCTCTGCCTCCTGAACACTGGGATTAAAGGTGTGTGTGCCACCACTGCCTGGCTAAAAAAATGACAAGGTTTGAAGATCCATAACATGAGCAAAAACAAAAAAAAAAAAAGAAAAAAAAGAAACCAAAAACCGCACCAAACCAAACCAAAAGATATGGAAACGTTAAATTTCTAATATTTATTGCCATTTACGCAAATCCACATGGGCAATGTTTTTCTTGGCCTCTCTGTCCCACTTGGGCAAGCTCAGCACCAGTGTGTTCTTGCATTTCTTCAAGGCTCCTGACCAGAGAGAGGGTAGGAGCAGAAGCAGAAATGGCACTGTTCTGGGCCATAAAGGATGTTCTTGTGTGGAGACATCCCTGGCTCCCGGTTCCCGGGCCACTGGATGCAACCCAAAAGCACTAGTCTCCCTTAGGCCAGTGTCCACTCCAGGGAGTGTTCTTCCGGGAGATTCCCTTCTTGAGAAAAGAAACAGTGTAACACAGCATCCTCAGCAAGAAGACTGGGCCATTCAGAGGAAGGAGCCATGGGAACCACAGGAACTAATGCCAGGCGGGGCCATCACAGCACCATTAGCCAACCAGCATTCAAGACGGTCACAGGCACAGCTACAGGACCCGGGCTGCATGCAGCAGAGAGCGGAGACAGGCAACTTGCTGAGAGGGGAGCGACCTCATGATCATGTAACTTGGGGGGAATCTGGCACTGGATCACCTCTTCTCTCCTGCTCTGCTTGCTCACCAGCAACCCAGTCTGACATTCATCATCAAATAATGGATGAAAACGGGCAAAAGTGAGTGGCAAGGTCACCAGCAGCGAGGATTGATATCACTGGCCCATTATCTAGGTCTATCATGCGATGGCCAGCAACAGTCACCCGACAGTCACTTACATGAGGAAATTGACTGTCCATATTTACCAGCGGTCTCTGGAGTCATCACCAGAGCAGTGCCAGTCTCGGGTGGCAACAGTGAGTGCCAATGTCATCCGCATTCATCTGACATGCTAGCCGTGAGGAGGTAAGAATCAGGCCTGAGATCCTCCTTTATGAGGCCGGAGGCTCTTTCAGTGGAGAGAAATGGTGGTCGTGCTAGGTGAGAAAAATGGACAGTTGCATCAAGTGACCACGCCCCTAGGCCAGGGCAGCTGGACTTTGACAGTCCGGTGTTCATGGTCTGCTGTAAACATTGCCCATGGACCCACAGGACAGGGAAACAGTAGCTGGCCCTGTTTTAAAGACGGGAACACAAAGGTTAAGAAAACTGCACGAAGCCACAGAGCAAGGGACAGGGGAGTCTATCCTGGGGAATCTCTTAGGACTCGGAGCCGGGCAGCCAAGGCGGGCCCTGTCTGGGTCAGCTCTCCTCCTGCTCCTGTGTGTAGGGGAAGCTCTGCAGGGAGGCACTGCCTGGTACTCTGATCCTCAGGGAGCCCCTCCCTAACTTCTGGCATTTCTGACTTTTTCTGATTATGTGACTATGATAGAAATCTTAGAGAACAGAGAAAAGAAGAAAATAAAAGTCACCCACAATCCGGAAGTTCTTCAGTACATGCCTTGGAGTGGACATTTATTTATTCTTTATAGCCTGTCACCTCCCATGTATGGGTTTGGTTTTCAGTGAGTTTATTACTTTGCAAAAGCCAATGTTGACAATCTTTTTCTTGACTCCTCCATTACCTTCGAAAAGTCCCTTATTCATCCAGATATCCCAGTTAAATGTATTGAAATCACTTAGCAAAAAATTTTTTCACTACCAAAACCCTAAATTCGCCACACCTAGGCCCTACTGACTCTTTGCACCAGTGTTTTGTGAGATGCCTTCACCCTGTACACACCAACAGCAGCATCTGTTTGGTGCCTACTAGGCACGGAGGTCACTCCCAGCCAGACTGCTGTTGCTGCTACCTGCGTTAGTTTCCTCATCTACAAATGGAGAACCCGAGAAACAGAGGTTAAACTGTCCAAGGCCCTCGGCCAGCAAGGGCCAGAACTGGGCTCTGAACCTAAGGAGGCTACACAAGCAGCTTGACGTACAGGTTCAAAAACAACCTCTCAGAAATAGCTTGCCCAAGAACCCACAGAGTGGAATGAGCTGACGGTGGGTGGGTGGGCGGGCGTCTCTGCTCCCTCTGCACAGCATCTCACAGGACACCCGATCCAATACAGGCTCTGCCTTGACCCCGGCTTCCCCCTGTTCTGTGGCCAGTGCTCCTCCTAATCAGTGTCCAGATGGCAAAAGCCAAGTATGCTATGCCGTCCTTTATAGGACTCTGGCTACAGATGACTAGCACTTTTTGTGGGAAATACGATGAATCAGGAGAAAAACAAAAGGAGTAGGATGGCTGAAAGGGGAAAAAAAAAAGAGTAACTTTTTCTTCAGAGATCCAATCAGATTCCAGTGTGTGTGGAGTGAGGCGCTGTGGTATTATTTTAGTGTCGGAAGTGCAGTCGAGAGGGAAGGAGCACAGTCCGCAGACACAGTTCCAGGTGGCACGGCCTTGGGGTGACACTGCTCCTCAGGCCATGGCTGCCATGTGCCCAGCGTTAGCAAGGTCAAGCAAACCAGGGGCTGACTGGGGTCCCTTGAGGCGGCGGAAGGCTACGGAGAGATAAGACCTTATCTCTGTGGAGAGACCGCACAGGGCAGCGGCACGTGACCTTGTGAAAACAATCGTGGCTGGAAGGGGGGACACACTGACCTTTTAATGTCCCACACATCTGCACACCCAGAGTGCAGCTAGCTTAAGGCACAGGTGAACGCGTGATGCCGCCATGCAGTTACTGACAGGCAGGGGAACGCAGCACCGGCTTCCTGGCTCGAAATCCTAACTGGATAAGCTCTTCTCCAACAGGCCCTTCAACTAGGACAGCAGCAGCCAGCCCCTGCCCCCTGGCTTCTTTCCAAGTCAAAGCTCCAGACAGAGGTGAAGGCAGGGGGGATGAGGGGCACAGGGTTCCCCACAAAACTGTACCCTAACAGCACTGGGCCCTTGTGCTTCCTCCTGTAGCCCTCCCAGCCTCAGTTTACCAACTGTGAAGTTCCTTCACCACACTGCCCAGAGACTCAGGTTCCATCTCTCTCTTCGTTTTCTCACACTCTACTTCAAGCCAACAGCGAGGCTGCTGGGTCTACTTTCCAGGCATCCGACAACCTTGTTCCATTTTTGTTGTTTTTGAGCTGGCCTCATGTCTGCCTTGAGGATGGCACTGACTGGTTCTCGCTGCTGACAGCCAATCTGGGCATTTTAGTCTGCAAGAGGGGACCTCTTAAAATAGGACATCATCATGGCCTTCCTGCTCTAATCTCTTCAGGCTCTCCATGACCGGTAAAGCCAAGTCCTTCCACAGCTATGAGACCTGATGTCCTCCTGGACTCCCCTCTCACTGTGCCCAGATCTCCAACTCCAAACCCTATAACTACATAGATACCTCCTATACCTTTGCGCCTGGACACCGCCCCACCCCATCCCCATTGACTCTCCTTATGATCATTGCTGACTCCAAAATTCCCTTCTCACTGAAGACTCCTAGATCTCTTCCAACACCTTCAGGATAACACTTCTTACCCCCATCCCTGAGTTATTTCCCACCTTCTTGGTACCTGCTGCGGACACACTGAGCTGTACTTGCTTACCTTATCTTCTCCAAGGAGAACACAAGCTCCTTTTGATCTCTGATGTTCACCACCTGACTCCCATGCTAGGACCAGAGCAGGAAAGGGTTCCCATGGCTTGGTGGGCATTCACCACACACTGACAGCAGACCAAGAGGGGGCACACTGGCGCTTTAAAGACATAGAGGCTTAGAAAATTAGCAAGCAAAAGAATAGAAGGCCAGATGAATGGCTGAAATAAGAGAATGTGACAAAAGCCACTGAAATTCTTTTTCTCGTAATGGTGGATTGAAAAATTAGGACCATCCCTTCTACTGAGAAAAGCTAAGACATTTTCAAGCATTTCACATTGAGTATGGAAATAGCCTCTTTAGTATGGCGAGGCCTTGGAAGCCAGAGAGGTTGGACTAACCTGACTAGGAAAGCAAGAAAGTATACTGTATTTTTAGACAGTTCTAAGAACTATGAAGAAGGGAGTCAAAGCCCAGGGCCCTCTATGGGAACAGACTGCAACAGGGTCCACACGTTAACCTGGAGGCCCCCCAAAAGCCCACACTCCTGGAACAAAGCTAGATAAAAAGAGAAAAGATCTGAAACCCACCTTTTTATCACCTCGAGTGTCTGGGAACTACAAATCAAGGACTGAAGGCCACCTCAGGCTGACAGGGCTCTCAAGTCCCGGCAGGGCCAACAAAAGTCCTCTCTGGAAGGCACTGTCATCTTGGGCCTCAATCTATTCCTGTCCACGATCCTGACTTTAGACAATGCCACACACAACCGCTGGATACCAGAAGTGCCAGCCTGGAGGCAGGAAAGACTCAAAACACTGACTAACCTTGAGATGTCAGAAAGGTGGTTGTGTAACCGACCTCCCTGGACTATAAAACAAGCTTGAAATGCTCAGCAGAGAAGTAGAAACAGAAATTCCACAGCACAGCACTGAATGCATGGAATATATTCACAGTCAGCAAGGAAGCCAACTAGGTTGGGGTGTGTCGTGATGCTAGGGATGACTCTGGAAGAGAGAGGGAAGGGATCACCAAGCTAGGGGAGAGTCATCAGCGATCATGAAAGCAGACCATCAGCTTGCCACAGAAATTATAGAGTCCTAAATCCCAAGAGGGGAGGCAAGCCACAGGCAAGTGTTTTTGAGAACTGAGACAAGAATCAATATATCCAATGCCGCCCTCCCCCACAGGCACAAACTCGGACAAGCTTTATCTGGATTTCCAGCTACGTCCCTGACGCAAGCACCGCTGTGATAAAACAAAACAAAACAAAAAACAAGCAAAAAAAAACAACAACAACAACAAAAAAAAACCCAAAAAACCAAAACAAAAACAAAAAAACGATACCGCTTCCAGGTGGCTTTCCAGGTCTCCTGGGTGCGAAATGGACTACTCTGTTGTCTCATGAGGGCTCTCTCTGTTTGCTTCTACCCCATCAGTACTTCTCAACTCTAGAAAGAGCCACCATTCCTGCACCAAACAGCCACGTCACATCCCACCTTCGGCCCCCCGACACTGGCTGCTATCTTTATACTGCAGGACCAACAGCAGACAAGAGACAAATAGACATCCTGGGTTTGCCCCCTTTCCCGACCATCCCTGCTATCAGGGTGCAGTTACAGAGGGGTCCAGGGCGGCTTCAGAAGCCATGCAGCACCTACAGGTCTGAAGGACTTGAAGACTTTTTCCAAGACTTCATGGAGCGTCTTCTTGCCGCAGGAAGAGATGTAATCCTGTGCCAGCTGCAAGAAGGGCAGGCAGTCCTCACTCTCGCTCCACACGTGCTGTGGGCCCCAGGAGGGCAAGGAGAAAACAAAGAACAGAAATCATTACCGTGGAGTCTTAAAGAACCTCGCACTCAAAGTCAGCCTCCATTACAGAGTGAAACCCACCCACTCGCTCTTCGTTGGTTTGCGTGGCAAGGGATCAGAAAATGCCCAATCCAGAGAACTCTCCCAAGCTTTGTGCCCCGAGTCCCACCTGCTCTGTCTGCCATCTGCTTACAAGTCACCAGACAGCAGGGAGGCAGACAGACATTACCCCTGCTCACCAGCCCCAGCAGGTGCAGGAGGCTCATTTGAAAAGAGGAGGGAGGAGAAATCAGAGCCTGGGCCTTCACATTCTTTTACTTTGCCTTCAGCTACGGCTGAAGAATTAATTAACCATAGCTTGTAATCATGAACTTGGAACAAGGTGTTCCCTCTGCAGATCGCCCCAGGAATGGGGGCGCTGGTAAGTTTCTTCAGAATGGAACAAGCTTAGGAGAATTGGCAAAGTCAGTACCGAGTCACTGGGAAGCTAGGTCGTCCCTCATGGCACCTTAGGTGAGCATCCTACCCGAGCATCCCTGATCAATGTGGCCAGCAGCCTGCATTTAGGTTTGCTGTTGGGCCCGAGGCTGGGGAACGTTTCTTTTTGTGAGGAAATCCATCTTATTACGTCTTTAAGACTAAAGCAAGTTTTTCCCCATAGTGGTCAAAGATCTAGACGCGCTAGAGAAAGAGACTGGTGAGGTCTGGATGAAGAAGCTCTACTTCTGCAGAGCCAACCAGCCAGGAACACAGGGCATCCCACAGGTACCCAGGGTCTGTCTTTAGGGTATCAACTGATGAGACAGTGCTGAGGCCGGGGGAAAAGGGGAGGTGTTTGGTGGCCTGGAGGAGGCACAAAGGCCAGGCAGGAGACAAGACCTAGTTAGAGAAGGCTCCTAGGGGCCCATGTAGTACCACCTGCCTGCTTCTATTCATGCACATAAATAAGCAGGGCATCACCCCAGGGAGTTCGATTTGCCATCCCATGAGCTTATCTTATCGACTTCTTTCTCACTGAAGGATGCCTAAGGAGAGCTGTGTAGACACAGCTGGGGTCTAAGTGAGGCTATGACAACTGAAAAAACAAACAACAACACCATTTAATAACTGCTAATCGTCATATATATATATGTACTGTATCTAAAAATAAACAGTATTTGATTTTATTTAAACTACTTCTTTTCAAAACTAAAGGTATCTAGCAGTGTTAGAATACAAGACAAGATGACCCGAGAGGTTAAGTCTGAAGTGTGTGTGTGTGTGTGTGTGTGTGTGTGTGTGTGTGTGGAGAGTGGACCGAAGGAAAATAAAAAAAGGAAAGAAAAACAAAACCAGATGCGATAAGAGAGCAAGGCACCAGTGCTGTGGGATGTTCTGTATGTCCTGTGGGAGCCCTTCTTGGGTTCCTTGTGGCGTTACCCAGCAGGTCCGTATAGAGGATGATTAGGACCATGGGCCTGAGTGCAGGTGTTTGAGATGGTCTGCACTTGGCTGTGCTGGGGGATGGTCTGTATGTCAAGTTGTTCTGATTGGTTAATAAATAAAACCTGATCGGCCGTGGCTAGGCAGGAAAGATAGGCGGGACTAGCAGAGAGGAGAAATAAAAGAAGGCTGAGGCAGAGAGATGCAGCAGCCGCCACAATGACCAGAGACACTGCAGCTGCTGCCATGACCAGAGACACTGCAGCCGCCGCCATGACCAGCAGCCTGTGAAGACGCCGATAAGCCACCAGCCACGTGGCGAGGTATAGATTTGTAGAAATGGATTAATTTAAGATAAAGGAACAGTTAGCAAGAAGCCTGCCACGGCCATACAGTTTGAAAGCAAAATAAGTCTCTGTGTTTACTTGGTTGGGTCTGAGCGGCTGTGGGACTGGCGGGTGGCAGAGATTTGTCCTGAATGTGGGCAAGGCAGAAAAAACTCCAGCTACACACCAGGTGAGAGGGCAGAGCCTTCATACGAAGACAAACGGGTGGCTGGCTGAAGCCCAGAGTCCTGGGCCATGAGGTGCAACCGCTGTAAAGGCCGCTAGGAAAATGCTCCAAGCACATATAACCAAACACCACATCGGCCAGGGAAAAACTGCAGCAGGAACTGGAGAAGCTGGCTGCGGCCACAGAAATCGCTTAGCTGGGAGTGTCAGACTGAAGACTCCTAGCTGCCCCTGGGTACAGACGGTGCTGGGAGCCCTTGGGGACAGTGGGCTGCAGGCCTCCTGTGAAGGCAGGAGATGCCAAGGAGGCCGGAAGCGACATGGAGCAGGGCTCTCCAGCTTCAGCCGTCACCTGGAAGCTTGTTACAATGCAGATTTCCGGGCCCGCCTCCCAGAGTTTCTGATTGGAGGTGGGCTACATGTCAAAACTTTTCCTGGAGAACTCAAGCAGTTCCAATACTGACCAGAGCCACGAGCTGCAGTGAAGCGGCCTCCGCTGGCCACACCCCGGGCAGTCTGCCTCTCCCACAGCAAACGCCCTATGTGAACAAAGTGTGGCTACAGGCCTTCCTTCTGTTATGGCAGGCTTGAGCTCACCCAGCTAAGACAACACAAACATGTCACCCCTCGACAGGAAGGGAGTGTGTTCCACTTTCTATACAGAGGAGATCTGGTCATCAGAATGTGACATTAAATCAGTACAATAACTCAAACCTGCTGAATCCTTCTTGTCCTGGGGGACACGCTGCCAGACTTTCTGTATGGACCGATGAGGTCCGGAGGGTTCGGAGAACTCCCCTGACCCTTTCTGAACATCTGTGGCCTGAGCTATGTGTCTCTCCCATTGCCATGTGACCAGGCTCCTGTAGTCGCAGGTTCTGAGCCAGGGATGTGACCTAACTAGGATGGGAATTATCTGAAGAGGACACCAGCATCTGTACTGAGCACACAATGTTTGTATGGCATTATTCCTGAACAATGTAGAGTGATGCGTACTTACTTCACATTCCCACTGTACTAAGTAGTCTAAGACAGTTAAGGCATACAGGAGAATGTGTGTAAGGTGTGTGTAAATACGTCATCTCACACAACTGCTCCGAGCAGCCTCAGATTTGGGCATCTAAAGAAGGTCCTAAAACCAACTTCCCCATGGACCATCCAAGCTGAAGAGCAGAATGTCTGCTATTCTTGCTCTTTTTTGTGGGCGGGGGTGGGTTTTTGTTTTTTGTGAGACAGGGTTTCTCTGTGTAACAACAGCCTTAGCTGTCCTGGAACTCACTTCTTGCTCCGTTTTTAATTGGTGTCTCTTAATCTAAAACTGATGTCTGTCTGCAGAGCAGACAGAACACCAAAACCACAAGCCACCTTGTGGCACCCAACAATACTTGCACACCCAGAGGGCAGAGCATGGTTAGCCATTACCAAGGCAGCCTGCTCATTGTGGGGAGCATTCTGTCCAGGAGGAATCTGAGGCTCAAAAGGTTAAGTAACTTGCTTGTGGCTACATGGGCAGCAGAGGGCAAAGAGCACCCCACAGGGAATCTGCATGCATACCCTCAACTGCCTCCGTGCAAGCTGCGTAAGGGAGCTTTGTCTCAGCCACGTGTAAATCACAGACAACAGTTATTCCCGGGGGGGGGGGGGGGGGGTGGTGTCTGAAGATCACAGGTGTCTGCCTGCGAACCGTCTATCATTTAGCAGATCATCAGTTGACTGCTGGCTCCCCATTATTTGGACCCATAACACCCCAATTTTACTCTCTTCATGATTAGCTGAATATCCAAGTGGCTTTGTTCTTCCTTGAAATTACCTCTATCAATAAGGCAACGCCACTGTGCACATGACTCTTCATACAGTGCTCACAGTAATAATGGCTTAGAGTAGGAGTATCCCACTCAGTGGATGGGGAAACCAAGACTAGCAGGTAAAGAGAAGCCTTTCCTCCTTCACACCATCACAAAACCACAATGCAGTTCCACTTAAATACACCACAGAGGCATGCTGACAAATGAGGGCTATGGACACATGTATATACGAGGTGATCAGAGTCCCTCCGTGAGTACTGTTTCTTTAATAATATGACTATTGTTTGTGTTTGCCACCTTCTGAGTGCTGGGCTTAACCACCATGCCCAGCTCCAGACCTTATTTTAGATCCTTGAGAGAGACGCTGGTGGTAAGGCGGTGGGGAAGGGGGAGGTGGGGCAGGGGGTGGAGAGTGGGGTGGGGTGGGGTGGTGACCTGTATGTGACCTGTCTCCTGGCATTTCTAAGTTCCTACAACACAAGCATTTCCTGCCTCAGGACCAGAGAGACCTGAGGATCCTGCCCCCAGTTGCTGGGGTTATAAATTGGTTTTTTGTTTTGTTTGAGACAGGGTTTCTCTGAGTAGTTTTGGTGCCCGTCCTGGATCTCTCTCTCTGTAGACCAGGCTGGCCTGGAACTCACAGAGATCCACCTGGCTCTGCCTCCCGAGTGCTGGGATTAAAGGTGTGTGCCACCACCGCCCAGCAAGGGGGTTATAAGGTTTTACATGGGCCCTGGGGATCTGAACTCAGGTCCACATGCTTTCAGTCATGGAGAGAACAGCACATGCCTTGCCCACAACGCTGGCACAACTCTGATGATCCGGACCCAGGAAGAGGGCAAGAGAAAGCTAGGTTTTTAGAACTGGGGCTAGGATCTATCATATAGATGGCAGGAATGTTTACAGTGATTACAGCAACACAGGCTCCCAGATATGAGCGCCGAGCACAAGGTAGATGTGCTCTCCAGCAGCCCTGCCAGGCACTGACAACAGGCTGCTCAACACTTAAGACGGGTAACAGGAGGTCACAGCTGCTTAAGCTGGCAGAGAGAAGTTCAATGATGTCTCCAAGCACACAGACAGAGTGGGAGCTTGGATGTCTGAGTAGACTCAGGGCTGCTACATAACTTCTGACTAGCTAACCATCCTTATGCGGACGATGCCATTTGTATGTTGGATTTAGCCCTGGCCCAGGAAAGACCAAGCCCTCATTAGTGTTTGTAAGTTTCTCCATGATCTAAAACTTCGTAAATTGAGAGATGCCATGTAACATTCTTACGGTTACCAAAATCTTCAAATAGCAGAGATACCACTTAACTCAAATTTCTTCAAATGCTTGACAGATTTTCCTAGAAAAAAATGACAAGACCTAAGAGGCAAGCACTTAGCACACCCAATCTGGTACAGATTTAAGGAGCAATTTGGCTAGGAAAACACCTGTGGTTGGTCTCCAGAAACTTGGAGAAAGTGCTAGTGTGTCCAAGGAATGGTCTTCTCTCTACCTCATCCTCTCCTTCACATGGTCAACCAACACTTTGCTTATGCTAAGAACAGCCGATGTGCGTTTACATGAATCAATAACTTATCTGTCTCCCCTGTGAAACCTGTTCTGTGGTGAGGTATTATTTTTGAAATAGGGTCTCAGGATCCTAGGCTGACTTGGAGGGCCCAGGAAGACCTTGAATTTCGACCCTCTGCTTCCACCTTCTAAGTGTAGGGATTACACCCCACAGGCACCCCACCTCCACTTCTGCAGGGCTGAGGTGCCCACCCAGGGCTTTACACGTGCTACACGGGAGCTCTACCAACCAAGCTACATCCTTAGTTCCCGGGTAAGGGTTTTTAACCAAGTGCTAAACACCAGGGTTCTGAACTTGACGTGTTTGCGGGACACATGGCATGCATCAGACTGCTAGATGTACCTAAACAATTGCCAGGGAACTAGTATGAGGAAAATAATTTTGTGGATAGGCAACTCAAGAGAAGACAAATGGACAGAACTCAAATCTATCTGACACCCAAAGCCAGGAGCATATTGGCCAGGTACGCATCAGCCTACACTTGTCCTGTCCGGGTTTGAGAAGGTCTCGCTGACTTCACTGTGAACTCTTCTACAGGTGAGATATTTATTTTTGAGATCGGGTCTCAGGGATCCTAGGCTGAACTGCCCGTGGATAGGCCGGGTGCGCGGAGCCCGGGGTCCATGTCCAGCTTTGTCACTCCACCTGATGAGCCAAGCCAGTCGATGCACCGCCCCATCTCCCTCCGCAGAGGAGCAGCAGCGCCTGCTCCAGCCTCAGGCCAGCGACCACACGATAACCCTCATTCCCAGCTGCCTCCATCTTACATTTGGGGACTATTATTTATAGTGCTTACAAACACTCCATGGCGCGCCATCCCTGCCCTGCCCCCACGCCTCCCACCACAACCTCGTGCTCTCTGCATCCCCTTCCTAAACTGTCAGCGCCAGGATCCCTAGTGGGCAGGATGCGGGCCGAAGGCACGGTCCTGGTCCCTCTGGGCCGGGGTGTGGGTTCTTCCTCTGGAAAAGCGGAAAGGCCTCGGTGGGGCCACAGCAGCCTCATGGCTGCCCAGAACCTGCACAGGGGACACACGCTTGGTGGCAGCTCATTGAGGAGCTAGGGAAACGTGGGACCGGGGATAGGCGTGCCCCCCACCTCACGAGCGCGCGCGAGTGTATGCACGCGCGTGCATTTTCAAGCTCCAGGGAGTAATTCCGCAAATAGGGTCCAAAAGATCTAGCATTGCGGGTGTAGACAGAGGCTTTGTGTCCTTCCGAGGGACTTGCAGCTTGGGGCGGGGGCCCTGATGGGAGGGGCAGCTGCAGAGTTGTGTCTGAGACCCCGAGGGGGAAGGACACCTCCCCCGGACCGGACCTTGGATGTAGACGCAGGGGCTGTGCGCCCCACCCGGAGGATGCCATACAGGGACTCCCTGGGGGATGATTTGAGCCACGCGTCCGGCATGGCGTGGTCCGCGGGAGGTCGCCACACCTCGGCTCGGCGGCCCCGGGTGCCCAGCCGCTGCCACTCCGCCCCACCCGGCCTCCCTGGAGGAGCTCGGGTGCAGCGCAGCTCGCCTTCCCCAGGTACTCACAAAACTGTCGCCGCAGCCGTTGTCGGGACACAGCACGTAGAAGGATACGCCCGGGTCGGCATAGAAGTCCATCCTGCGCTCGGTCTCCTCGGCGGCGATGAGCTCGAAGGGCGTGCAGGAACACCACTTCTCCGCGACATCTGCCAGCTTCTGGAAGTCCATGGCGGCGCCGCCCGCGCCTCCTCCGGGGCTCGCGGCTCCCGGGTCTGTTTACACCGCCCGCTCCGCCTCCGCCCCGCCCCCACCCCCGCCGCCCTTCTTGAAAGGAACCCAAGCACCCGGGGGCCCCGCCAGCCCCGGGCCGCCCCAGGCTCGTGACGTCACGAGCCCTGGCCAATCCCCGGAGCCCGACCCGGCGCGGCCCAGAGCCCGGTGACGTCAGGGTGTGGGCGGGGCGCCCGTCTCCGCAGGTGGCGGCGGGGCGGGGCGGGGCCGGCTCCGGATCCTTGGTGTGGAGCCAGAGTGGTAGGCTTGCTCCGGAATCCGGAATCTGCTCTAAACCAAGAGTCGCTCCCAGAACTACAGACCGCTTGGCCCTTGCCAGGGCTGATGGTAGAGGTGCTGTGAGAGCCTAGGAAAACAGCTTTGTTATCTACAGAAACCAAAATTCGGTCCTCCAAGGAACCCTGAATATTTTCTAGACTGATTGGGAGGAAGTGTACTCTTACACGCACATTAAGTTCAGTGCTTTTTATAAATACCTTCACTATGATTCGGTTTGAAATTATGTTGTATGACCTAGAATGGCCACTGTTGTTTTGTTTGTTGGTTTGGGGGTTTGGTTTTGCATTTTGAATTCCTGGAGATTGAACCCAGGGTCGTGTTTTTCCTATACGGTACGATATCGCTGAGCCACATCCCCCAGCTCGCTAGGAAAGCATGCAGTCTGACCATTGACCACACCTGTTGAATGCTCTGGTTGCTGCGTGCCCAACAGACACACTGGATTGTAGAGAATGCAAGAGTCCTCGCCTGAACATTCAGCTTCTGGAAGGGGCACATTAAATAGCTTTGAACATCCATCAGTGGTTATTTTTAAAGTATGCCTTGCTAACTGGGGCTGTAAACATGAGTGGTAGGTCTCTGCCTTAGTGAACTGGCAGTCTAGCCAAGTCCAGCTACTACACCTCTTACTTCCGAAAGGCCAGAGGTGGTGTTCTACAGTTGTCTGCTTTGGTTATTTTTGGGGAAAGAACTTCCTTTCTCTTGGCTCCCCTTAGTCAACTGAAGCAGAATCCCTATTGTGTATCCATCAGGCTCTGAGTGAAGGAAGAGACAGTGAGCAGCCCAAAGGCATCCCGCACAACACATCTGTCTGATCTTTTTCTTTTCCTTAGCTGTCCTTGTTTAGAACTTCACTCTTAAAACAATTCCCTGATTCCACCTGTCTTCTCTGAAGCCAGTTTAGTTCAGTGGAGTATCTGTTGGATACCAAAGATGCACGAGGCACAGCTTTTCCCTCGAGGAGCATACAACTCTACACAGAACCTAAACTGCCCCTAAGATTTCTATCCCCCTGGGTGTATACACACGCCCACCAATTAGCCTGTCAGATGCTAATCTAGGTGCTGTGCTGATTTTGCAGATGCACTTAAGGTACTTAAGATAGGGAGATGATCTTCTGTGAGCCTGGTGAGATGAGCTCTTAAAATGTGTGGGGTACGTCCTGGAGAATATCCAGTGTGTCATGGATTCATCACTAGGGATGGATGTGGGTACCTGGCTGGGAACAAGTGTAAAAAACAATCCTAGCCAACAACCGGCAAGAAAGCAGACTTTAAGAAGGAGCTTAAGTTGACTTTCTCTCAAAGTTTCCAGACAAGAATTATGCCTGGCTGATGCCTCAGATTCAGTCTTGAGATGCCTTGAGTCAAGAAGCTAGTTTTGCATGACTGAGCTGCACTCTTGGCTTCCAGACCTGTGGACCACTAAATGGGTGTTTTAAACTGTTGAGTTTGTTTGAATTTCTCTTGTAGTAGTAGAAACAAATAGAGGGACAATGAAAGAGACAGGCAGAACAATTACAAACTGTTAGTAGAAAGTGATACAAATATGCTGTTACAAAGTTGCAAAGTGGGCAACACAAGGATCCTAAGCATCCTTCCAGTTTTATCTGGTTCTAACACTTAACTATGTGTTAAGCTGGAGGGCAAAACCGCCCTTCCTGGGGGGCACAGATGGAGAAAGGAAAGCCTACAGGAGGTTCCCCTTGGGTCACTTCCTGAGTAGTTAGACAGCTTGTCCATATATCACAGCCCAAATCTGTTCCAAAAGTGTTTCACTGAAACCTCCGTTTCCGGTGATGCCTGGAAAAGGAACCTCTGCTTAGACAAGATCATCAACCTTCATCGAGTCTCCACCTCCTTGGGCTGGTCCTGGGGGGTCCCGAGGGCGGGACTGTGTCCACTTCAGAGCTTCTGCCAGGCCTTTTGTGTTGTCCGTGGGTGAAGGAACACCAGGGCCTACAGAACGCCTTTCCTTGTGTTCCCATGAGCCCATTCCCATGGTCTGGAAGTAGAAGTTTATTACTACCAGTGAGTATAGAATTGAGCAGTCTTCATTGTACTTAGAAAAATACTTCTGCTCAGAAGCCTCACTGTCTTTAAGAGGTGCCACCTGGCTTCTGGGAGCTGTGCGCTGGGAAAAAAGAAAATACAGATGCATACTCATGGGCTGGGTGGTCTTTTGGAGCTCAGTTTGGAGAGGCGGAGTCTACCCTACACCCAGGCTAAAGCCAGCTTTCCACCCACCTGGCTCTACAGGCCTCTGGGTTTTTAAATCTCCATTGAGTAAGGCTGGCTTTAACATACAAGTGGACCTCCAATTACTCCCTCGTGGCCAGTCCACTTATTTAGTCTACTCTTTGGCAAAATCTATTCTGGCAAATTCCCCCATACAGCCTTGTGATTCCACAACAGGAGGAGCTAGGAGCAGAGATCGCTGGATCTGTGTTCACCCTTGGTCCGAGCCCAAGGAAGCCACATCCTGTCAGGAGACAGTCCAGGCCGTTGGTAGAGGCATGTACAGTTTGATTCAACATCCGAGGAGTGACATACAAAAGAGCAACCCAGGAAGGAGGAGAGGGCACCCCTGAAACACAGTCTGGAGGGGGCACGTGGTGGGGGAGGGGCAGTCGAGAGGACACAGAGAATGAGCTTTGCCCCAAAGTTTATGTCTCCTTGAAAACAAAGCCTGAAGAAAAGTGAAATTGAGAGATGAACAAAAATTAAAATTTACATAAAAGAATCACTTGAATTTTACCCAGAGGGTCTACAAAGCTCAGGGGAGTGAATTCTGCCAACAATCCTATCATCTGGCTAGGAAAGGTCATTCAGAATGTTGTTTCTGAAAATGCCACTGTTAGTTTTTACTTTTGTTGTTGTTGATGATATTGCTTTTAAAGGCTTTACTCTATATCCATCCCCAAAGCTAGAGACCAAATCCAGAGCCCTAAGCATGCTAATATCCCTAAGTATACACACACACACACACACACACACACACCACACCACACCACACCGTTAGCCCTGGGTCTAGAAGCTGAGAAAGTTAATGGCTATGCAATTTGGTTACATTTGCCTTAAACTTATCTTCCAGACCAAATTCACTTGGGAAATATTCCCTTTTTGCATATGTCAAACAAACAGAAATGTCTACATACATGGGTTTTAATTTTGTTATTGATTCGAATAATTGAGTATTCTGTATCATTTAATATTTCTCTCCATTGTTCCTATTTCAATGACAGTATTTTCTCATGCCCTCACTTCTACACTTTGACATTGCCCTCCTTCAGCGGAGCACAGGAAACAGCCCTGTCTCACCGGTGATGCTAAGACTTGAAAAGTGTCAAAACTGATTTTTTTAAACATTTGTTTGCTTGTTTTTTTCTATTTGTTTTAGATTGTGGGGCTGATTCTCCCTCTACTTCCTGCCTTCTGAAGGTAGTAGGACCCAGTTACATAGTCACCTTTTAGATAGATAGGTGTCCCAGAGCACCTTGCTCCAGAGCACCCATGGGCACAAGGGATTCCTCCAGGAAAAGGTGGGGACCCAGCTGATCCGCTGACTGGAAGCTGGTGCCCTGTTAGCCACTTTCTAATGATGCATCAGTCTGGTTACTAGGGCATGGCCATCAGTGTGCTCAGCATCAGTGGGGATGATGGGAAAGGAGCTTCGAGAGTACAGCTCAGACTGGTGATGCAAGGCAAGACCTCAGATGGTAAGCTACACTGTAATGGGCAGTGTGACATTGGTATGTTACCTGTCCTGGGAACCCCAGTTTCCACACCTGTGAAAATGGACATCTGTTCCTGACCCTGTTATAAGGATTTAAGAAGGTGTGGGGAGGTGGGAAAGAGGGGGAGAGGTATGAAAGGAATAGAAATATACTGCTTTGTTTTATACTTTATTATTATTTTATGTGTATGAGTGTTTTGCTTACATGTATGGCTGTGTACCATATACATGCCTGGTGCTCCACAAAGACCAGAAGAAGTTATTGGATACCCCAAGACTGGAGTTACACACAGTAAATCACCATATGTGTGCTAGAAATGAAGCCCAGGTCCTTTGAAAGAACAGCTAGATGTCTTAACCCCCGAGCCATCTCTCTAGCCTGTTTTTTTTTTTTTTTTTTTTTGGGGGGGGGGGGCGTTTCAAGACAGGGTTTCTCTGTGTAGCTTTGTGCCTTTTCTGGAACTGGCTTTGTAGACCAGGCTGGCCTCAAACTCACAAAGATCCACCTGCCTCTGCCTCCTGAGTGCTGGGATTAAAGGCATGTGCCACCACTGCCCGGCTCTCGCTTGGTTTTTAAAGTGTAGGAAATTAGACTGTATGCTTAAGCTTACAGTAGCATTCTTTAGTGTTCAATGGGTGTAGAAGTATTGATTAAGTTAACATTTTGTTAAATCACGTGTGAATGTTAAATTTTTGATGCATGTTGATTTAACAGTGCATTTATGTAATATGTATAGAAGTATGAATAGGCTTGAGAATGTCTTAAATCCAGAATGCATGTTAAAATTTAAAGGTGCATTAATTAGGCATCATATTCATCTCTCATAACTTAAATTTTGACTGAAAGGATGAAACAAGAGGGAAGTTTATCTTTGTTGTACAGGAACAGAATCTGAAGGTGGGCCAGTCAGAACAGATTTGGTGAGTCTTTGATCATGAGACTTCACTGTGTGGGGGAGACTTTATGTAGCTTGATATGAAGTCACAGTAAAGGACACACATAAGAACAGAGGCAATGTAGCAAAGGACTAAGAAACTTGATGGGGCAGATTGCTGGTAAAACGTGTGTGTGTCTGTGTGTGTGTCTCTCTGTGTGTGTGTGTGTGTGTGTGTGTGTTTTGGGGATGGAGGAACCCAGGTCCTCTCACATGTTGGGCAAGCACTTTCAGGGTCATCCCAAGGCTTCTGTCTTCCAGAGGCACAAACACCAGAATTATGCTCCTCAGTGACAGCTGTGCTCTTATGATTGAGTCAGGAATGCTGAAGGGAAACGCAAAATGGGCAAATGGCCACTGGGCAGGAATTAAAGGCATTTAGCTGGATACAGCTTTTACTTGCATTAAGATCAGTTTTCTGGAACACAGCTCAAAGACAAACTATAGAATCAGAACACTCAGGAAGGTAGGCTCTGAACTCCCGTGGAGGCTTTCCATAGACAATCTCAAGAAACCTTCTGGTTTATTTCAGTTTGTTCCCCACGCCTTTCCCTCCTGCCCTGTGCTGGTCAGTTCCATCAACTTGACACAAACTTGAATCTCCTGGGAGGAGGGAACCTCAATTAAGAATTGCCTCCATCAGGCTGGCCTGTAGGTATGTCTGTGGGGGAAATTTCTTGATTGTTGACTGAGGACCCAATACACTATAAGAGGTGCCACTCAAGAGAGCTGACCTTAAGCCCAAGAGCAAGCCTTAAGCCCGAGAAGCACATGACATGATCTTAGCTTCAGTTCCTGCATCCAGGTACTGCCCTGGCTTCCTTTACAAATAAATTCTTTCCTCCTCAAGCTGGTTTTTTTTTTTTGGTTTTTTGAGACAGGGTTTCTCTGTGTAGCTTTGCGCCTTTCCTGGGACTCACTTGGTAGTCCAGGCTGGCCTCGAACTCACAATGATCCACCTGGCTCTGCCTCCCGAGTGCTGGGATTAAAGGCGTGCGCCACCACCGCCCAGCTCCAAGGCAGTATTCTTAATACTGCCCAGCCCACTGCTCTTAGTAAAGTTTTCATTAAAAAAACAAGAGAGATAGCTCAGTGGTTAAGAGCTCTGGCTGATATTCCAGAGGATCCAGGTTTAATTCTCAGCACCCACAAGGTGGCTCACAACTGTCTGTCACTCCAGTTCCATGAACTCTGCTTCTGAGGCACCAGGCATGTATGTGGTACACAGACATACATGGGGACAAAATATCCATACACATAAAATAGCAATTTTTAAAATAAAAAATTTAAATGTCAATTCCTAGTTTTAATACAATAAATATTGAAAGCTATAACCTATATAACACATAATCTTTGGAATCCTCAAAAAGTTGTAAGAGAGCTAAAGAAAAAAAAAAGAGAACTCCTGCTTCAGCACACTCTTGAGAAATCAAAAGTGCCTATGGAGTTGTATTTTTTGTTATCGTTCTTAGTAGTTGGTAGTTTGAATGCAGGCTCACGTTTGAACATTTGGTCCCAGTTGATGGCACCCATTTGGGGAAGTTATGGAACATTAGGAGGTTGGCCCTGCTGGAGGAAGTACGTCCCATCTGCTCACTTTTGCTGCTTCTTGTGTGGATGAAAATGTGATAAGCCAGCTTCCTGCTCCTTCTGCTGTGTTGATGTGATGTCTTTCCCTTCATTATGGACTCGATTCCTCTGGAACCATGAGCCAAAATAAACCCTTTCTTCCTTAAGTTCTCTTTGGTCACGATATTTTCTCACAGCAACAGAATAGTAGCTAATACAGTTAGCTCTAACAACTCCTGTTAAGTAAAAATTTAACCCAATTATTAACATCCATTTATAATGACTCAGAGATACAACCTCTCTATAACATATAAAAACAAGAAGCAGAAGCATATAAAGCCGAATTATGGTTAGTAGAAGCAATGTTCTGGTGTTCTAGCTTAGCTGATTGCATATTCATTGTTGTGGGATAATCTTTTTGTACATTGTGAAGATGTGTCTCTGCCAATGCACATTCTGATTGGTTTAATAAAAAGCTGAATGGCCAATAGCTAGACAGGAGAGGATAGACAGGATTTCTTGGGAGAGAGTGGAACTCTAGGAAGAATCTGAGGTGCTTGGGATTTGCCAGCCAGATGCGGAGAAGTGGGACACATGATACTGAGCAGAGGTAATGAGCCATATGGCAGAATTAATATAACAGGTTAATTTAAGTTTTCAGAGCTTGTTGGGAACAAGCCTAAGCTAAGGCCAAGCTTTCATACTTAATAAGACTTGGTGTCATTATTTGGGAGCTGGCAGGGAAGTCCTACTACAATTCACTTACTCCCCATATCTGTAGTTCTTCAAGGGATTCAAACAACCTTGATTCAAAAATATTGGAAACTGAGTTACACTTCACTCTACTGAGCTTGTATATTTTCCTTGTCATAGTTCCCCAATAATACAGTATGACATGTATTCATGGAACATTTACACTGTGTGCTGGTTGACTTTGGTCAACTTGTCACAAACCCAGACATGTCTGGGAAGAGTGAATTGTTGAGAAAATGCTTCCATCAGATTGGCCTGTAGGCAAGTCCATGGGGGTATTTTCTTGATTAATGATTGATTTGGGAGGACTCAGCCCACTGTGGGTGCTGCAAACCCTGGGCAGGAGGCCCTGGCTAGTATAAGAAAGCAGGCTGTCTTGTGCTCAAGGAGATGAGAAGTTTAAAGGGAGGCCTGATGTGAAATGGAATAAAAGTAGTGCTGCCCTATAGGCAGGCCTCAGCTAGCTAAACTTCTGACTTGTGAAAAGGAAATCATAGGCAACAAAGCAAAGCTTATGCAACTGTAATTCAAGGAGGGGGCGGAATGCCATGCCATGTAGGCAGCCTAACTTGGCAGCATTTGGACACATGGTTCTGGCTTTAGAGTCGTGAAGGAAACAGTAGTGGCCGAGGAGTCCTTGCATGGAGGCCAGAAGAGGCCATCTCATGAAGCTGTGAAAGTAAAGGCTGGATTGAGTTGGAGACCCCAAGATGTCAGGGACACCGGGGCTGTGAGATGTCTGCCGAGGAGAGCTGCACACAGGAAATGGAACCAGCCCCAGAGAGAGAAGAGTGTTGTAGTCAGCGAAGCTGGAAGGACAAAGTCATTTAAGTCCTTTGGCATCTGACATAGCTCTTCAGCAGACATGGAACTGCAAGATTGGGAGTTTGCTCTCCTGGGCTTCAGTCTTGCCGTGGCCCAATATGTCCTCAGCATTCCCCCTTTCCACCCTTTTGGAATGGTAATGTATATTCTGTGCTATTGTATGTTGGAAGTATGTAATTTGACTTTTGCTTTTACAGGGGTAACAATTAAAATGTTGCCTTGAATCTTAGAAGAGTCTTTAGACTTTGAGACAGTGTTGAGACTGTGAAAGACTATGGGGACTTTTGAAGTTGGACTAAATGCATTCTGCATTATGATATGGCCATAAGCCTATGGGGACCAGGTAGTGGAATGCAATGGTGAATGAGAATGGCTTGATAGGTTCATACATTTGAATGCTTGGTCTCCAGCTGGCAGAACTGTTTGGAAAGAATTAGGAGGTGTGGCCTTGTTGGAGGAGGTGTGTCACTCGGGGTGAGCTTTGAGATTTCAAAAGCCCATACCATTCCTAGTTAATACCCTCCCCCACCTCCTGCTTGTGGACCAGAGGTAAGTTCTCAGCTACTGCTCCAGTACCATTCCTGCCTGCCTGCTATCAGGCTTACTGCCGTGCCAGTCATGGACATAACTAACTTTGCTTTGAAACTGAAGTCCTCAGTAAATTCTTTATTCTATTGAAAGAAAGAAAGCTAGCAGGCTGAGAAAGCCATGGGAAGCAAGCCACTAAGCATCATTCCTCCAAGGCCTCTGCCTCCAGGTTCCTACCTTGAGTTCCTGGCTGGACTTCTTTGAAAGCTGTAAGATGAAATAAATCCTTTCCTCCCTAAGTTGCTTTTGGTCATATTTTATCACAGCAATGGAAACCCTAGCTAAGACACAGTGTACTCAGTGTTGTAAGTAGTCTGGAGGCAATTAAAAGTATACAAGAGATGGTGCATAAATCAAACACAAATACCATGCCATTCTATTTAAAGGAGTTTAGTGACCATAGATGCTGGTAATTGACAGAGACCCCAAAAGCAATTCTCACAGACAGCCAGGGGTGACTATATCAGAAAGGCACTTCAAAGTAGCTTAAGCAAAGAATACTGGGCAATCAAGATGTCTTAGTGGATAAAGTCACCTGCTGTTAAGCCTGAGGACCTGAGTTTAATCCTCAGGACCCACATGGTGGAAGGAGAGAACGTAATCCTGAAAGTTGTCCTCTGACTTCCATATGCTTGCTGTGGCATGCCCATATTCCAACACACACACACACACACACACACACACACACACACACACACACACACCAAAATATAACGATAATACTTATTATTAATAATAATAACAATAGAATATTAAATACAGTGGCTGACAATTCAAGAGTTAAACAACTCAGGCTGGAGAGATGGCTCAGCGGTTAGGAGCACCGACTGTTCTTCCAGAGGTCCTGAGTTCAATTCCCAGCAACCACATGGTGGCTCCCAACCACTTGTAATGAGATCTGGCGCCCTCTTCTGGCCTGCAGGGACACATGCAGGCAGAATACATAGTTAAGCAACTTCAGGCATGGCTGGATCTAAGTGCTAAACAAGTTCTTGAGTCCCCATCTCCTTCCACCTCCCAGTTTTCTACCTCCGTGCTGGCCTGCTCTTCACCAAACTCCCTTTTACTTCTGTGACCCAACCCGAAGCAGCTGTCACTCGTACATGCCTTGGATCTCGGAAGTGAAAGATTTATATTCCCTCTTTCTCTCCAATTTTCTGTTCATTCTCCCCCAAAGCCCTGCATCCTTCTTCTTCACTTACATCTCCTCCTCTCTGGAAATATGATGCGGAGGGTGGTGGTCTTCTTAGTGCTCAGCCTGGCTCTGCAGTGCACACCATATTTGCTCTGGTGGCACTGGATCTACCACGCTACTGGGCAAGATAGAAATGTCCACTGCACCAAGGATAGCCCTGACTGTTTTTCTAGAGAGGTAGCCTTGATTACTGGGGACATCTGACTGGTGTTTAAAAGACCTGTGCTTTCATTCTAGCTTGCGATGGCCTGACCTTGGGTATGCCATAGCTTCCTTGGATGCCACCACTTCAAAAATAAAGTAAATTGGTTGTAGAATTCCAGATCTAAGTTTTCATAACTACATTTCATTAATTCAGGAAGAAACGGGGATTATTCTCTCTTCCAGTGATCAGAAACAACTAGAAGTAGGCTCTGGTTGTCTTAGTCAAAGGTCTTCTGGTTGCCAATAGAAGACTAGAAACTTATTCAGAGTAGTATGGAGAGGGTGTGTGTGTGTGTGTGTGTGTGTGTGTGTGAGAGAGAGAGAGAGAGAGAGAGAGAGAGAGAGAGAGAGACAGACAGACAGACAGACAGAGAGATGCACAGAGAGACAGAGAGAAGACAGAGAAAAAGAGAGAGAGACAGGCAGACAGACAGACAGAAAGAGAGAGATGCACAGAGAGAAAGAGAGAGGAGAGGAGGGAGAGAGAGGGGGAGAGAGAGAGAGAGAGAGAGAAACTTTGCATAAAAATCCCTCGTATCTCACTGGTCCCATGGCCAGGCATGGCCCTAGGAGAGCCAAAACCCAGGAACTGGCAAACCACTAGGAGCCCTCCTCCCCTCCCCTCTCCTCCCCTCCCCTCCCCTCCCCTCCCCTCCCCTCCCTTCCCCTCCCCCTTCCCTCCTTCCTTCCTCTTCCACACCTAGCCATCTGCCCCCCTTGCCCTCTCTCCACTAGGATTATCTCCACACATGGCTCCTTCACATTAGCACTTTCTTCTCTCTGATGCCCACTCTTTCTCCTTCTCCAGGCAAATGGGTGAGAATCGTTATCTATAACGGCAGCTTCCACTCACCCATGTCTACAGCCTTCATGACAGCTCTCGGGGTGGGGCTACCACCATGTCTAAATCCCAACATCAATGTCATGGGCTCCTGGAGCTGGGAATCCATTTACAGCCGAGAGGGTTTGCCATCGTCACACACGTGGCTGCCTTAGGGAGATGGGCATTCTCAGTGACAGAGAGTGCATCTGGGCATGCATTCCACAGAGCACCTATTCCAACAGCTCAGCCTAAGTACACACACGAGATGGGGATGTGCCTCAGAAGTAAAGAGCATCTGCAACTCTTCCAGAGGACCCGGGTTTGATTCCTAGCACCCATATCAGACAGATTACAAACTCCTGGAACTCTAATCCAGTGGACCTGGCACCATCTTCTGGCCTCTGCAGGCACTCCCATACGTGTGGCACACACATGCACAGACACACAGATAAATACAAAGAAATCTTAAATTACACACGAGTCCATGGCAGGTCCATAAAGAAAGAAGAGCTTTAAGGCAACAAGACTCAGGATGTTTTAAACAGCAACAACAACAACAACAACAAAACCCTGGGAAAGGGCATGTTCAAAGGATATAGAAAGCTGAACGTGAGTCATAGTAAGCCTTTTTAAGAAATAAAGAAAGGAAATGGCCCAGTACAGCTCAAAGTGTGACACAGTGTTTCAGGGTCTTGCTCAATCTGAGCATACTTGACAATGAGGACACAGAGAGATCCATATATAGATGTGATGGCATTTTCCCCCAAAGATAACTAGAATAGCCAGATGGACCAATTCTTGCAGAGCTCACAAGCCAGCGTGCTGTGATTCTGAGTCTTAGAAGGAAGGTCCCTGGATGGAAGCCCAGGAAGAATCAGGAGACTCACCCTGACCATCTTGTGTTTTGGGGTCATTGCTCTTCTATTTCTCTATACAGATGCACTTATGACTGAGCTGCCTCCCACTGAATCATCATGGATGGGGACTATGTGATTCAAAGATACATCTAATCTACCGACCTGTCTAGCATGCTGGCTTAGCCACACAGCTCTGGATGTCTGTGCTTTTCCTTCAGGAGAACAGGGCCGACTGGGAACTGCCATTCACAGCACCATTCCGTGTAGATGGAAAGATTGTGCCACATGTCACTAGCTTGGGAACCATGCTCTCTACGGCGTACATGTTGTTTTCCCATCTTCCTTAGGAGGGTGTGTCTAAGCTAGGGCCCATCTGCACATACAGAGAGCAAGCTAGGCATATGACTTTCTCCTAAGACCCACGTGGCTCAGCCATTTTCCAAAGTTCACAGTGACTGTCTTAGTTAGCTAGATGGAAGGAATTCTAAGTGGCTTGAAACAGGATGAATAGGAGCACCATTCCCTGAAGGGTAGACGCACACTGATGAGGCCAGCACTTCTCCTGGAAGCAGCAGTCAGCTAGTTTGGGATCTTTGACATTGCTTCTTTATTGATTTAGAAACTGAAACAACATTCTCTCTAAGATCTGGCTCTGAACAGACAGCTAAAGATTCAGCCACAAATGAATGCAGCCAATTCATCTTCCAGGCAAGGAGAATAGAGAAACCATAAACTCTTCATCCTGTTGGTGTGCCGATCCCTCTTGAGTTTGTTTCTGACCACTGTCTTCCTGATATCCACTGTATGTGGCCATTTTAGGACCAGTTTCCTAGAGAAGACATCCTGGTCTATGAAGAGGAGGTTGACAGAGGAGAGAAGCTAGGTGTTTTCCTGGGCAACCTTGCCACTCAAAGCTTCTAAATCTAATCCTAATATGTAACCTTGGCTCTGCCTCTGGGTCTCTGCTTCATTTTCTCTTGGGTAAAAGACACACACAGACACAGATACACACACACACACACACTCGCGCGCACGCACACGTGTGCACGCTTGGAATCGGTAAAGAATGAGCCAGAAATCTTATACTCAAGGGAGTGAGATTGAGTGAAACAATCTTTGAGGCAAAGTTTCAAGAATGAGAGGCAGAAGATGTTCAGGGATAGAAATCTGGGCATAAAAGTTTTGTCCTAAGAATTTTCATAAATTCAGTAAAACCTTAAAAACATACTTTAAATTTTTAAAAATTAAGCTCGGCGGTGGTGGCGGCGGTGGTGGTGATGGTGGTGGTGGTGGCGGCGGCGGCGCGGCGGCGGCGGCGGCGGCGGCGGCGGCGGCGGCGGCGGCTCACGCCTTTAATCCCAGCACTTGGGAGGCAAAGCCAGGTGGATCTCTGTGAGTTCGAGGCCAGCCTGGGCTACAGAGTGAGGTCCAGGAAAGGCACAAAGCTACACAGAAAAACCCTGTTTCGAAAAACCAAAAAAAAAAAAAAAAAAAAAAAAAGTAAAAAATTAAAATAGAGTCACATCATTTACCCCCTTCCCCTTCCTCCCTCCAATCCTTCCCATGCCCCTCCCTCCATATCCAATTCATGGTTATGGTCTTTTTCTTTAGTTGTGATATATATGTATATATGTGTGTATACATATTATATTGTCATGTAATATATATGCATTGATATATAAATAGGACCTGCTAGGTCCATTTATTATTGCTTGCATGTATATGATTTCAGAGCTGACAGCTTGGTACTGGATAATCAGTTAGGGGACTTACCCCTGGGGAAGACTAATTCTTCCTCTCTCAGCATTCCTTGGTATCCTGTAGTTCTTTGTCTAGGGGCGGGGCCAATGAGGTTTCCGCCTTCCACATTAGCATGTCTGGCCCTTGTTCAGGTCTTGTTTAGGCAGCCGTTTTGTTGAGGTCTAATGGGTGAAGCTTCCCTGGCGTTTCTAGGAGAAAAACAATCTCATAGCAGATGCCCTGGTCCTCTGTTTCTGAGAACTTTCTGGCCCTCTTTTTCCATGTTCCCTGAGCCCTGTGTGCAGGGTTTCTGTTCTAGATGTACCAGCTGGGGCCGGGCACCCCACAGTCAGCTGTTCCCCGCATTTTGACCAGTTGTAGTTTACTGCAATGGTCTCCATCTGCTACAAAGAGAAGCTTCTTTGATGAGGAGTGAGAACTAGATTTATCTGGGGGTGTGAGGATGAGTATTTAGAATGCTATTAGGAAATATGCTTGTTTAGTAAAGTAGCGATAGAAAGTTCTCTAAATCCAGAATCTTACTACCTACAGTAGTTGGCTAGGTTCCTAGTACCAGATGTGACTTACCCTGTTGAGCAGGCCTTCAGTCTAAGTAGACAGCAGTTGGTAACCCCTAAGATATGAGGGCCATTATTGCACCCTTAGGGCTATCTTGCATGCTGGTTATTGGTGAGGTTCATAGGCATCACAGCTGGGTTGGCCATTTTAATCTCATTCATTCACACTCACATACTAGAGAAAGAAAACTGTTAGTTTTCTTTGCAAAGAGGTCCTTAGGCATTTCTTAGGAATCATGGTGAAACACATATAACATAGTTTGCTGACTGTTGTGTGACAGGCATCACTGTCTTTTACAACATTTTAATGGCCTCAAATGAAACCCCATATCCATTTCATTAGTCATATCCCATTCTCCTTTCTCCCAACTCCTGGAACCCACCAGTCTGCTTTCAGTCTCTGTGGCTTTACCTATAAATACTTCATAAAAATGGAATCATACAATAGGTGGCCTCTTACATCTGGCTTCTTCCACTTACCATGTTTTAAGCTTCCATGTTGTAGTGTATACCAATTGTATCATTGCTTCTTATGGTGGAATATTACTTCATTGCACAGATATACCACATCCTGTTTATCCATTCATCACTTGATGGACACCTGAGCTATTTCACTTTTTGGCATTTGTCATTTGTATGTGAGCTTTTCTTTGGACATCAGTGTACAGTTCTTGGGGGGCTACACCCAGGAGTGGAATTCCTGGGCCCTATAGTAGGTCTATGCTTAACCCACTGAGGAGTTGCCCAACTGCTTTCCCATAACAGCTGTGCCATTTACCCTCTTAACTAACCACATGCAAAGGTTCTGATTTCTCCACACCCCTGCCTTCGCTTGTTATGATCTGGCCTTTCACCCTATAATTACAGCCATCCTGGTGAATATGAAGAGGTATCTTATTGAGGTTTTAACTCACATTTCCCTAATGACTAAGTTCTTGGCTTTTTGAGGTCAGAGAAGACTAGTCTCATAACATGGATTGTATTTTAGGGAGCTAATGCTCTCAGGGCTGAAAATACAGCAGAGCAGTGGTCCTCAACCTTCCTAATGCTGTGACCCTTTAATGTAGTTCCTCATGCTGTGGTGACCCCCAATCATAAAATTATTTTCATTGCCATTTCATAACTGTAATTTTGTTACTGTTATGGATTATAATGTAAATACCTGTAATTTCTAATGGTCTTAGGTGATCCCTGTGAAAGGGTCATTTGACTTACAAGGGGGTCGTGACCCACAGGTTGAGAACTGCTGAAGTAGGTTTGATCATTGCCCACTGACAGTTTTTCTGTAAAGACAGGATGAGCTTTGTAGATCAGCTGAGTACTCAAAGCAGTTACATTTGGCTTGGGGAGTCAAGAGATCAGTGCACATGAATACATCCTAAAAGCTAAGACAATATGCTGGCAAGCTAGTGAATTTTCAGTCCAACACAAGCCTCTCTAATCCATTGTACTAAATGGTGGCTGAAGGTCAGTTACGGCTAAAACAGACATCAGCCACTGTTTCCATCTCCATTTTCACTTTTAATAAAATGTGCCTTGGCGAAACCTCTCAAGGAAGATGGGTATCCACTTCTTAAGAGGTTTTTGTTGTGCTAATGTGAGCAAAACACTCTGTGATGATAAGACTGCTGCTGTAATGGAAGGGTGAGAGGCTCTTATTAATAGTCTTCCCGGGCTGAGCATTCACTGTGTGGGATCCTGCCCCAGGCAAGTTATTGGCAGTCGCGAATGCACAGCTTGCAGCCATTAGATCATTCTTAATAACAGCTTCTTCCTCGGCAGCAAGATGATTCTGTCTAGGTTCAGGCCCAAGCCCTGTCACTTGCCAGCTAGCCTCTCTAGGAGCATCAATTTTATTATCTATAGATATGGAAATTAAAATGCCCATCTCTTAGGGTTGTTTTCAGGATGCGTAAAGATAATCCATTTAACTTCATACAGTGCTGAATGCACAGACAAAAGACAACCCGTGTCTTTTACGTTTGCCCTCCCTCCAAACAGGAATGGATAGAGATCCTCTTCACTTTGTGGCTGGGGAAAGTGAGGCACCAGGCCCACACCAGTCCCACAGAAGTCATCAGTTCTGAGGATGCCTTCCTAGCTCACGACCATTTCCAGTTCCCTGATAACTACGTGCTGACTCAAAGTGGTGAGCACAGAGCAGTTCCATCAGTGCCCCTCAGGCCACTTTTGATTGAACACAGAGATGTGCTGTTGAGAGGTTCTGGAACCATAAAGAGGAAGGACTGTGCGGGAGGTCTTTAGGTCATTGGAACTATGCCTTTGAAAGAGATTGTGGGGCCCCAGTCTTCCTCTTTTCTTCCTGGACATCTGAACAGTTTTACCTCACTATGTTTCCACTGCACTATCCTTCTTCAGCAAAGGCTAAAGCCAACAAGGCCAATTAATTATTTTCTGGAACTTCCTGGGAGTTAAACCATTTATCTTTAAAAGTCAATTGTTTTAAACATTTTGTTATAGTAACGGAAAGTTAACCAGCACTGTTGTTGTTATTATTATTATCATCAAAAATGGATGGGAAGAGATTTTGAAAAGAAACAGAATGTCTAGAAACCACATTAGAGTCACTGAATTGATTTATTTACCTATTTATTCTGGCCATCAAACCCAGGGCCTCACACATGCTAGGTAAGTGTTCTACCACGGAACCACAACCCAAAATATTGAAATTAAAAGTGAGCTGCTGAGAAAGAAATTGAAGAGAGAATTAATAAATTAGAAGGACCATTTGAAGAAATCACACAAAGTGCAGCAAGAGGGTAAAGAGATGGAAAGTGTGAAAAGAGGTTAAGAGACACTATGAATAGATGGTTCAGTGTGCACAGAGGGCGAGTCGGACTACAAAGAGGTGTGAGTGAGAAGTCCAGGCGCAAAGGAAGAAAAGAAGGCTTAGCCTCAAGCACATACTCAATCTAGGCAAAGTCTTGAGATAGGTCTACGCTAGACACTGTGTGGGAGACTCACAGAGCACACAGGAAGAGGCTGTAAGCATGACCAGAGATGAAAGCCTGCCAACTAGACAACAAAGCACGGGGTGCGGGTTACTCACCAGCTCCAGCAAGGCAAGAAGACAACGGGAACATGTTGTCAAAATGTAGAGGAAAGTAAGCCACAGTTTAGGGTTCGGTAACTAGCTGAGCCAATCAAAAGCGAGGCAGAAAAAGGTATTTTATTCTTTTAGGTAAAGCCTGAAGGAGCCCATCACTCATAGATTCTCACAGAAAATATCACCGTGGGTAAACTCCAGGGAGGAGGAAACCAAAGTTGGAGAGAAATGGAAGAGAAAAATAATGATCTCCAAAGACAAACAGCAGGTGAATCTGACCCACCACTGGCTGATGCTTCCACAACAGCTGGAAACAACTATTGAAGCCTAAAACCGAGGAGGAACCCAAGTACAGGAAGAGCAAGAGACAGCTGAGTGGTGCCGAAGTGCCCTAAGGTCATAGAGCCTTCTGGGAGAAAGACAGAGAGATCGATAAACTTTCAACTGTGTGTAATACATGCTAAAGTTCAAGGTAACTACTGAAAGAAAAGAAATGCGTCATCTCCAAACAACAGTAAAGGGGAAAATAAACTTCAATCCAATGCAGAACAGAGAAGGAAAAAAGAAGTGGAGAGAAACATGGTAAAGAGAAAGCTTTCTCTGGTGTGGTAAGTGAGCTAAACTACATGGGTAATTTATATATACAGACATGCACACACACACGTGTATCATACACCCACAAACATAAAAATAGACTTCAGATATGAAAAACAAAAACCCAACAATAGCTTGTCCATCATGGGCACATTCAAGACCTAATATTCTATAAAGACTGAAAAATAATGAAATCACACAGTAATTACTCCAAGTGAGGAACCCACAGGGCATCGTTTAGTGGCTACAACGGAAGCCAGAAATTAGTGGAATTATGTTGGTATTAGATAAAAAAGACTTTTTTAAAACTTAGGGATGAAAACAGTTTGTGCCAAAAAGAACTAACTCTTGAGGAGTGAGCATGCTTAGCCCTACGGGCGGCAAGGCTGCCCGCTAAAGCTTGAGGCATGTGGCTACGGCAATGCCAGAGTCATTGGTGGCCTTCATGCTGCATGTTAGGAAATGAAACCCAGAAAGATGTCGAGACCAATGCCCATGTTATAGTTGTGAGAACAAACACACAAATCCAGGAACCTAGAACCTAGGAAATAACAAAAACAAGAACGAGAACCGATGGGAGGGAAAACTGAGAAATGCCGAATGAAAATCACAAACCTAAAGGAGTTACTAAAGAAATGAGCACAGGCCGGGCAGTGGTGGCGCACGCCTTTAATCCCAGCACTCGGGAGGCAGAGCCAGGCGGATCTCTGTGAGTTCGAGGCCAGCCTGGGCTACCAAGTGAGTCCCAGGAAAGGCGCAAAGCTACACAGAGAAACCCTGTCTCGGAACCCCCGGCCCCCCCCCACCCCCCCCCACCCCCCGCCAAACAAAAAAAAAAAAAAAAAAGAAACGAGCACGATGACACAGAATACCGGAGCAGACTAGAAAAAGGACCGTGTTGGGGGACTAACCTTCTCCTTTCAAAACTGACCACAAAGTCGCACAGACCAAGCTAGTGCGACATATAAAGCTGACCAGTCAAACATACTGAGGAATTCCGTGGGAGGAGAGGACTGACTCTTCTTTGCAAATGGCACCAGAACTCTGCATCACATATAAAAATGGGTCATAAATCCAAAACTACAAAACCTGTAGAAATCTTCACCAACCCCAAATCAGACAGAGGGCTGATTTCCAAAATATACAAAGAACTCAAAATATACAAAGAACTTAAGAAACTAGATATGGACAACCCAAATAATCCAATTAAAAACTGGGGTACAGGTCTAAACAGAATTCTCAACAGAAGAATCTCAGATGGCCGAGAAACACTTAAGATGTTCAACATCCTTAGCCATTAGGGAAATAGAAATAAAAATGACTCTGAGATTCCATTTTACACTTGCCAGAATGGCTAAGATCAAAAACACAAGCAACAGCTTATGCTGGAGAGGATCTGGAGCAAGGGGGACATTGCTGGTGGGAATGCAAACTTGTACATCACTTTGGAAATCAGTATGGCAGTTTCTCAGAAAACTGAAATTAATCTACCTCAGGACCCAGCTATACTGCTTTTGAACATATACCCAAAGGATGCTCAATCATACCACAAGGACACATGCTCAGCTATGTTCATAGCAGCTTTATTTGTAATAGCCAGAACCTGGAAACAACCTAGATGCCCCTCAACCAAAGAATGGATAAAGAAAATGTGGTACATTTGCCAATGGAGTACTACTCAGCTGTCAAAAACAAAGACACCAGGAAATCTGAAGGCAAATGGATGGAACTAGAAAAAAATCATCTTGAGTGCAGTAACCCAGACTGAGAAAGAGAAACATGGTATGTACATACTCATAAGTGGATATTAGCTGTAAAATAAAGGATAACTAGGCTACAATCCACAACCCCAAAGAGGCTAGGTAACCCAAGGAGGGTTCATGGCGGAACACTCAGATCTCCCTGGGAAGGGGAATAGAAGAGATTTTGTGAATGGACTGAAGACAAGTCAGGATGGGAACATGAGCGATCAGGTTGGGGTGGGGTGTGGGGGAGGAGTGCTGAAAGAGACTACTGGAAAGGGGGTGCATTTCAGAATCAGGTAAGAACTTGGCCCAAGGGAATCTCCAGGAATCTACAAGGAAGACCCCAACTTAGAGTCCTAGCAATAGTAGATACACAGCTTGATCTGGCCATCTCCTGTGACCAGATTGGTGCCTAACCCAATTGTTATCAGAGAGGTGCCATCCAGTAACTGATGGAAACAGATGCAGACCCACAGCCAATCATTAGGTGGAATTCAAGGAATCCCAAAGAAGAGGAGGAGAAAGGATTGTAGAGCCAGAGGGGTCAAGGACACCACAAGAAAATTCACAGAATTAACTAGTCTGAGCTCATAGGGTTCACAGAGCCTGAACTGACAACCAGGGAGCCTGCATAGGACTGACCTAGGCACTCTGCGTGTATGTTACAGTTGTGTAGCTTGGTCCTCTTGTGGGACTCCTAACAGTGGGAGCAGGGGCTGTCTCTGACTCTGTTACAGACTTTTGGGACCCTACTCCTCATACTGGCCACTTTGCCCAATCCTTAATACATGGGGACGTGTCTAGCCTTACGACAACTTGACATGCCATGTTTTGTTGACACTCATGGGAGACCTGCCCTTTCCTAAAGAAAAGGAGGAGGAGTGGATTGGGGTGGGAACAGAGGGGGGAGGGAGGGGAAACCGTGGCCAGGACGTAAAACAAAAAACAAACAAACAAATAAATAAATAAACTTTAAAAACCTGTAGAAGAAAGTATGGGGGGAAATCTTCATAATCTTTAATAAGACTGAAAGGGGACTTACATCCAAAATATATTTATGAATTCTTGCAACTCAAAAAAAAAAAAAAAGACAACTCAGAAGTTGGGAAAAAGATTTGGCTAGAACTTCTCTAAGGAAAATGTACAAAGAGATAACAAACAAAAAGAGATGTTCAACACCATTAGTCACTAGAGAAATACAAGTCAAAATCACAGTGGGATGCCACTTTATGCTCACTAGAATGCCTATAATTAGAAACAAAACAAAAGACATATAATAACAGATACTGATAAAGGTACAGGGAAACCAGAGCCTTTATGTATTGTCCATGGACTGTGAAATGGGCAATCACACCAGAAGGAGCTGGGAAATTCCTGAAATGTTAAATATGAACTTAATATATGACCTAGGAATTCTGTGTTCATTATACACACCAGGAATAAAAACATACATCCACACAAAACTGGCCTAGCAGCATTATTAATAACAAAAGATTGGAAACAGTCCAAGGACTCATTATTTGGGAATGGGTAAACAAAAGTGGTATCCATATAAGGGAATAACACACAGCAATAAAAAGGAATAAAACAGACTTAAATTACAATATGAATGAACGTCAAAAACTTGCTAAGTGAAAACAATTAGTCGTAAGACATCACATATTGCACACCTGCATTTATATAAAAGGCCTCAGCTAGTTCACACTATGGAGGTAGCACACAGATCAGCAAGTATCTGTGGCTAGAGAGTAAGGCTGTGTCTCAACTACTGTTCTTGTTGTTGTGAGAAAACACCTGACTAGCAGCAACTTAAGAAGCAAGGATCTATTTTGCTCCCCAGTTTAAAGAAAATGGTCCGTCATGGTGGGGGAGGCATGTGCTTGTGAACCTAGAGCATGAGGTGATCACAGCCAGAGGCAAGTGCTCAAATGCCTGTGCTTATGGAGACATTCCCCGAATCACACTGGCCACAACAGGTGCTTAGTGGGTGTGGGGATTCCTCTAAGATTAACGAAGACAGTCTGAAATTATAGTACAGTAAGGACTGCATGACTTTGTGAGTGCGATAAAAACCACGGAGTCACGCATTTTAAAAGGGCAAGTTTACAGCATATATAATTTTTTAAATGCGGGATTAGGGAAAGCAAGATGCTTGTTATACATGGATTCTGCACCACCTTGGCAACTCATTTATGAATCTGAAAGTGTTCTAAACTAGAAGTAAACAATAACCACTGCAAGCCTTTGGTGCATTCTGTTAATTAAGAGAGTGATCACACAATTAGATGTGACAGAGGCAAACTACAAAGCAGGGAAGCCACGTGTAACTGATGCTCAGGGCAGTTCTGGACCAGGCTGTGCAGGGGCCATCCCTTCATTATCACCACCCGCCAGGTGTCCGGATCACGATGAATCCCACAGTGTTTCACAGGGTGGAGAAAATCTACAACACAGGGGTCAGGACAGGGAGACAAGGTGCGTGGTTCTGAGGTGCTCCACTGTGGAGAGAAGCTCGGGGTTCAGGGCTACAAGTGAGACTCTGAGTGGGCTTGCACTCAGGGAGCCATTTTTAGTGATTTTAATCACTTTCTGTAGCTAATTCCCCCCACCCACCTAATTTTTAAATAAACTTTAATAGATGTGCATGCATAAATGCAAAAAATGTTGCATATAGAGGATTTGGCAGTAAATGCAGTCTTGAGCCTCCACTGGGGGCCTTAGAATATATATATACACACACAGCTAAAAATACTGCCTTACATTACTAATTTTTGAAATTATGGCAAAGCACACATACATTGGCATGTTGGCCATTTTAGGCAAACAGCTTGGGGGAATTAAGCACATTGATTTGATGATGCCACAGGAGCAATGCTAATATCTGGTTCTAGAACATTTTCATCATTCCAAACAGAAGCTCTGGAACACTACACAATAACTCCCTGTTCCTCCTCCCCCAGGCCCTGCTAAACAGTAGCTTTCTTTCTGCCCTTGTGAACTTGCCTACTCCAGATAGCTCATGTAAGTAGATTTGTTTCATAGGAACGTCTTCTGCATTTGAGAGATTTTCAAGGTTCATTCATCTTATTGTCTGTGACACAAAATTATTATTCATGACCAAATAATATTCCGTTGTTTAAACCACGTTTTGTGTATGCCTTCATCTGTTGATAGACACTTGGGTCATTCCCACTGCAGTGTCCAACATAGCTCCAGGGGCAGGCCTGATGGGGGCAGAGAGGGAATGAAGAAAAGACAGCACACGGATGCATGAAAGAGCTGGGATCAGGTGGTCTGGACTCTCTGATGGAGAAGCTGCAGCACCCGGGAAGCTCAGTGTGTTTATTATATAGAGTTGAACAGAGAGGTGGGGTTATTGCATGTAACTGAACAAGGAGGCAGGGTCTGTAGTATATACAGCTGGATCAAGGAGGCAGGTTTAGCTAACCTCAGCAGGAACAGTCTCTGTAGGGGAACAGTCTTTGGGTGGTAAATCTAAGGGGTAGGGAGAAAGCTATGGTGAACGTTTTCTGCACACATGGTCAATATTTGGACTCAGACCTCTGAGGAAGGCATCACAATCCCTCTAAGCCTCATGCCCAGGGAGGAAGGTTTTGTTGTATTCCCATGGGTCTGAGGCTATGGGGTCCTTGACATGGCATGCCCATGTTAACAACACACATTTGTTCAGGACTTTACTCCCTCAGGGCTTCCTATATTCTTCTACTTCTGGCTGTCATGAGTGTGGGACTAAGAATCTCAGCATACTAGAGTCTCTACAAGTCCTGCCCTAAAGCCTGTAGGTCTATGCTGAGTCATACACTCGCTCTTTCCTCCCTGTCCTCCTTGAAGGATGAGTAGGGGTCCCTGAGGTGGTACCCTCACCGACCTCAGCATCTTGGAGAGTCGTCTATGCCCATTAGTCTTTGCTGCAGGAGGTTAGAATTACGGCCCCACCCTTAGAAACCACTACTTGGCCTTCGCTATGCACAGTAAGCTTGCCCAAGCCATGGGGGACACAGGTTGGTTCTAAAAGCCTTGGCAGCCACCCAGTAACTGGTGTTACTCACAAGCTGAGCTGCCTTGGGAGCTCTTGGTCCCCTCTTTCCTGAAGCTGTTATCTGACTTCAGGAGACTTGTTAGTGGGCCACAGTAAAAACACCAACGTGGTGTCTGTCCAGCGCACGGGGTAGCATGCCCAGGGATCTGCAGCTGTTGCTCGTATGTGCGTCTGCTCTCTGCTCCACAGTCAAAATGTATACTATCTAGTCCTTGCCCGGACCAGGCCCAGTGCCACGCTTGCTCATCTCTCATGGAACACTCATATGATCCATCACACTGCCAGTTGAGGAAACAAAGGCTCAGGGTTAAGTTGCCTGCCCATGACCTACACTATAAATCACAAGGGTAGGCCTACATCTGTCTGATTCCAAAGTCTCTATTCTTGAGGACATCAGATGACACAGAGGGAAAAGCATGGTGGGAAGGTGTGCCCACTGGAACCCTCTGCCTCTCCTACCACGCTCCTCTCCCAAGCTCGGCCACTCCCCTTGAGCAAAGCAAACAACAATTTCTAAGTCTTCTCACCTCAAAAGGCAGTGGCTAATGGCGCCCCCTTCACGGTTCCTCTGAGTTGAATGAACCATCTCTACAAAGCTTCTCATCATCAGGTGGTGGCTGATGCGGAAGTCCCAAGTCTCAGCTTCGTGTCATGCTGGAGCAGAACCAAACAGCTGGCATGAAATTGGACCCCCTGATGACCCCGGTTTGGATGTGCTGTCTGTCTTCTGTCAACTCCACCATAAAGGAACATGGCTATATGTGTCACGTGGAGGTAGAAAACACCAAGAGACTGAGCCAATCTAGCCAAAGGCAAATGTTTTGGACTTACTGTAAAACTTGGGCTTATTTTGGCAATAAGCAAAGGGAAAACAGCCTCCAGTGGCCTTCAAATAAAGAGAGATTTATTGACACAGGAGGAGGAAGTGGAGGCGGACCTGGGCCCAGGCAGTTTGTGCCAGCATCCAGTTCTCTTGCTCTTGTTCTCTGTCCTGTGATGCTGTCTGCTGGATGTCGTGGGAGGCTGTTTGAGCCAGGCCCTGAAGCACCACCCCTAGTGAGGTAGCAGGTAGCTGTTATACCTGCCTATGACCTTGAGGTACATGCCCTTGGGGTGTGGCTGCTGGGGGACCCTTAAGACCTGGGATGCACATACGCTCTCTCTTTGCTACCTCCTGGTTTTGGATGCTGGTACAGACCAGAGCAGAGCTCACCAGAGAACCGTGCTGGACTGTGCCTCATCCTTCCAGGATCCTGCAACAAATTCCTTTATTCTCTTAAGGGTCCCCCTGCTGTGGGATGTCTTTCTGTATGCTGTGAATATGTACTGCTCTGAATGGTTGATAACTAAAGCTGTATTGGTCTATGGCAAGGCAGCTTAGAGACAGGCAGGAAATACAAGCAGATAGACAGGAAGAAGAAAGGCATAAGGGAAGAGACTCGAGCCAGCTGCCCAAGGATCAACATGTAATGGGATGCAGATAAAGCCACAAAACATGTGGTGATACATAGATTAATAGTTACAGGTTAATTTAAGCTATAAGAGCTAGCTAGCAAGAGGCCTGCTATAGACTATAGCTATAGGCTATAGATTATTTGTAAATAATATAAGCCTCTGTGTGTTTACTTGGGTCGGAGTGGCTTCAGGACCAGGCAGGATAAGGAAAAACTTCCAACTACAGTTCCCCCAGCAGCCATGCCCCCGGGGCAGGTACCTCAAGGTCTTAGGAAGGTATAACAGCTACCTGCTACCTCACTAGGGGTGGTGCTTCAGGGCCTGGCTCAAACAGCCACCCACTACATCTGGCCACATTCTTGTCTGCTGTAGTGTTCCATGCAACCAGGGGCTGGAGGGTGCAGGCTGTTCACACTGTCCCAGCTTGGTAACTCAAGAGGATGGGGACACTCTCTGAGTCTCCAGGAGAAATGTTAGTTGGGGATGTTTTGTTGCTGTTGTTACTTTTTGCTTTTACGCAGAACCTTGATATTTTATTCAGGCATCTCAAACTTCTAGGTTCAATCAATCCTCCTGCCTTATCCTCCAACCAGCTGGGATGACAGTACATACTGCCACACCTACCACTCATTTTTGAGTTCTTCCCTGTGTAGGGCTCGTGCCACAAAGGTTATATGTACAGTCCTTGATTTAACCATTGCAACACCTCACAGCCACTCACATGATGGCACCGGGGATGAAAGAGGCTGCTGACTCCACAGTCCTATGCCTATCCCTCCATCTGACCAGCAGGGGGATTTGAGATTCTTTTTCTTTCTTTCTTTTCTTCTCTTCCTTCCTTTCTTCAAGGCAGACTTTCTCTGTGTAACAGCCCTGGCTGTCCTGGAATCCTCTTTGTAGGCCAGGCTGGCCTTGAACTTACAGAGATCCAACTTGCCTCTGCCTCCTGAGTGCTGAGATTAAAGGCATGTGCCGCCAGCCACCACAGGATTTGAGATTCTATGATACTGTGACACAAGCCCAGAGGGTATTAAGTTGCTGTAACATATGGGTTTCCACGAACAGAATGTTGAGAAGTCCTTCAACGAAACGCATCCTGTTAAAGTTGGCTGCTCATCCTCTCACTGGCCGCCACTGGCTGGCCAGTTTGATCAGCCCCGGCACTGCTCAGCTACAGCATCACAGCCGGGTGAATTCACTCAGGAAGGGCAAGGGTTGACATATTCTCCAAGTCACAGCAGCACACAGAAAGCAAGCTTTCTGCTCTGCTGATAGATGGCAGAGCTCAGGTTTAGAGCTCAGGGGCAAACCCTGTGCTGCTGAGTCCTGATGGCTCCCCGAACAACAAGGGTGGGCTCCAGATGGCTTCTCCAGACTTCCTGTTTGCTAAGCTGGACTGGGAAATTTCTATTACTGTGAGTTCAGTTTTCCCTTTGAGACCCAAAAGAGCGTTACAACACTCCCCAGTTACAGAAAATGGGCTATTTGGATGACTAATATCGCCCTGTGGGTAAAGGAATAGCAAGGTGTGAAAGAAACCTGGAGAGGAAATGAAGTGATTGACGGTAACTTGATAATTTCTACACTGTCACCATAATACAATACCTGAGATAAAAGGAGAGACACTTAGTTTTAGGTTCATGGTTTCAAAAGTTTCAAATGTGTGGTCACTCAGCCCGTGGAACACAGTGACTGGGAGCAATGAGGCTCACTTCCTCGTGACTGGGAGGAGGGTTGGGGAGGAACAGGTCCCCAGTGACCTAACTTCCTCCACCCAAGTCTCATCTCCCCCATAGCATGTGAAGCCTATGACCAAGCCTCCAACACAGGCTATGGAGGACATTTAAGATGTGAGTGATACTATAAAGCCAGTGTCATTCTGAGGAACAGCTGACCCTTGTTGTAGACTATTATTTTAAGGTGTATTACTTTTGTTTATGTTGCATTTGTTTAACTCTGCAAAGCTGTGGTACTGTGCCTGTCTATAACACCTGATGAGCTAATAAAGAGTTGAACGGCCAATAGTGAGGCAGGAGAGAGAAATAGGAGGGGCTGGCAGGCAGAGAGGATAAATAGAAGAAGAAATCTGGGAGGAGAAAAAGAAGCAGAAGCCAGAGAAAGGGAAGGAATCCAGGGGCCAGCCACCCAGCTACACGGCAAGCCAGGAAGTAAGAGTAAGATTTACAGAAATAAGAGAACATGAAAAGCCCAGAGGCAAAAGATACTGGGTTAATTTAAGGTAAGGAAAGCTGGCAAGAAACAAGCCCAAGCTAAGGCTAGGCATTTATAAGTAAGATTAAGCCTCTGTCTGTGATTTATTTGGGAGCTAGGTGGTGCCCCCCCCCACAAAAGAGTACAAAACAAACAACAACAGATCCCATACATGCCTTATTTTTTAGAGCAATAGCGTCCATCCTCTTTTCTTCCTTGCATGCTGAGGATGGACCAAAAAACCATGTGCATGCCATGAGCTGTACCCCAGTCCTTCTCCAGGTGGAAGTAAACATCATTGTACCAGCCTTTTTCTTTTGGGCCACCAACCAGCTCCCAAATCATGGCACAGAGACGTATTAGTTTTGAATGCTTGGCCTAGCTTAGGCATATTTCTGGCTAGCTCTTTTTAACTTAAGCCGTTTCTCTTTATCTACTTTTTGCCCCAGGACTTAACTACCTTTCTTCTGTATGTCTTACTTTCACTGCTTCTCTGTGTCTGCCTGGCATCTGGTCCTGGGTGTGTCCCTCTTTCTCCCCTCCTCTTCTCATTCTTCCTTTTCTTTGAGCCTAGAGTTCTCCTCCCTCTTTATTCTGTCTGCCAGCCCCACTTATCCTTTCTCTGCCTAGGTCATTCAGTTCTTTATTAGATCAATCAGATGTCTTAGGCACAGTGAAACAGATGCAACACATCTTCACATAATTAAACACCTATCCTTACATCATTAAGCAAAGGCAGCCAGAAACAAAAGTAACACACCCACACATAGTTAAAGTGATACTCTGCAGCATGAACAAATACAACACGTCTTTGCCTAGCTAAAATTCCACAACACATCGTTTTCAAACAAAAGCTACACATAAAATAAAAAAAAAATCATAAAACCAAATCAAAACTACCATCTCCACTTCATAGGAATGTCACTTTTGAATTGTCTCTACCCAGACATGGAGAGATAGAGACTATCATCTGTAGGGATGAGGGCCCTGATAGATTATAAACTAGTCATGTGGTCCAAGGTCAAGAAAGGAAACTAACTTCATCAACAGCCTAGAGAGAAAGTGAAATGAGTAGGATGAGTAGATGAAGGTGACCACAACTACTTGTGACTCTTCCCCAGCTGCAATGCATGTTTACATCTCTGGGTGGACCCAGGGAGCATATAAAGGACGTGGAGATCCTGCCCTGCACTCAGAAGTGCCCAGTCTCAAAGATGACCGGACTCTATATCCAACTCCTGCCTCCAGTCTCTTAAGCCCTGTGCAGTGTCTCTCATTCTCCCCTATAAAGCTCCACTTCTCTGCTCACTCCTTGTATGATTTGACTTACCTTTCTTGGGCATGAGACAACAAATCCGGAAACCTTGGCTTAGGGTGGCTTTGGCGACTGTAGATCATCTGGCACCCTGGATCCCCAAATTAAGATCATCAAGACCTTAGAAAGGCTCCTTTGCACTCACAAAACCTGTTTCATCTCTATCCGAACAGTAAATCAGTGAGTTTTTGTTTGTTTCTTAACATCCATTTAAATGGCCAGAGAAATCTTACAGAAATCTCAGCAACTGGGAAACTGAGTTAGGAGGATGTAGGATGGGAGCCTGTAAGAAATGGAAGAGACTCAGGTCTACCTCAAAACCACTAAAAAACAAACAAACAAAGCCTGAGAGGTTGGTGTCCCAGACTCTGCAGCTCAGTATCTGAGGGACAGGGGAGTCAAGGCCCAGGGTGTGAGACTTAGCCATTGTAGTGCGGAGTAGGGATGAGAAGTGCCTGGCTTCGTGAGGCCCAGACACGGCTTTCAGGGTGGGTCCAATAGCCTGTTCTTGAGACCTAAAGGCTGCAGGCCGAGACATAAGCCAGCCTGTCTGCCTTTGCAACCTCCTGGCTCCAGTGTGGTGGTGGGAAAGGAGGGCTGCTTCCCGGAAGTCCAATGGGCAGCAGGTTTCTTGAAGCCTTGGGCCTGGTTTTAGACTGGGGGATTTCCTCTAGAGCCAGCTTGGATGACACAGGGGGAGACTTTGTCTCAAAATACAGAACAAGGGTAGAAAAATAGAAGTACTAATTTTCTGCTCTAAACATTCAGCCTGGGTGGCAATAGCTAGACTGGCAGCTGCTTGCAGCTGTCCAGTGTTCTCCCTTCATCTGGGTCAGGACCGAACCTGGCTCGAGGCACCTTCATCTAGAAAGTGGGCCGAGGGTTTAATTTCTTATTTCTTACACACAGGTTCTTGTGCTGCTGAACTGCTGGCCCATCCTATCAAATTGTGCCGTCAGTGGGGTACCCCAAGCCTCCTCTACCCAAACTAGACAGTCCGCTTTTCTCTTGCCTCCCACCATTTGGGGCAGCACCACCCCACACTCAGTCCACTCATGTAGATCTCATCCACTTCTCCTTCACAGGGTCATCCATGTGTCCCTCCTAGGGTCTTTTCCTGTTAGCTAGCCTCTCTGGAGTTGTGGGTTGCAGTCTGGCCAGCCCTTCCCTCCCATTTAGTATCCACTTATGAGTGAGTACATACTGTTTGTCCTTCTGAGTCTGGGTTACCTCACTCAAGATGATATTTTCTAGATCCATCCATTTGCCTGCAAATTTTATGATATCATTGTTTTTTACTGCTGAGTAGTACTCCATTGTGTACATGTGTCACATTTTCTTGTCTATTCTTCAGTTGAGGGGCATCTAGGTTGCTTCCAGGTTCTTGCTATTACGAATAATGCTGATATGAACATAGTTGAGCATATATAATTTTTTAAATGTGGGGTTAGGGAAACTCATTGATTTACCAACCTGGACTTACATAAAAATCATTTCTTTGGTCTGTTGTTGACTTGCCTGGTGAACAGACATTTGGTCACACCTCCTTAGGAAAAGTAACGTATTGAGAGAAGACACGCTGACTGCATGCCTTGTGGCTTTCCCTCTTAGCTGGGAGATGAGCTATCGCCTAGTCTTGTCTCACTCCAACTTCATTCCCACCTCACCTCCGCCTCATGATCACTCTGCTTAGAGGAGGACATAAGGATGCCATTACACCACAAGAAATTGTCAACTCAGACCACAGCTCTTGCTCCAAAGAGAGTGAGACAAAGTGTAGTATGAGCCAGATCTGAGTAACCATGGCCTGGGGACACAGATTCAGTCTTCCCTGATGGCACATTCCACTGTGGAAGCAGTTACATGAATTTGTAACAACAGACAAATCTAAAGTATTTGCCAAATATATATCGGTGGGGACGCCAGCTAGGTGGGTTACAATTAAGTAGGGGAATCCCTGTTGTGTTTCTGATACTCCTGGATGACATTCTTAGCTTTGGGACAATTGGTGAAAACCAGTAGTCTGTTTATGACTTGATACATTACAAAGGTTTCCCTGAGGGAAACATGTCCAGTCAGATGCATAGGTGCATAATAGTGAGGGGCTAGGATTTTTGTGTCTAGGAGGTTTGGAAATATCTTCCTGGAGTGGGAAAGGGGTGTGGCTTTCCAACTTCCTGAAGGGGTTTGAGTCAAGGCATGGAGCTAAGGGTGCATTTTCAGGTTTGGGAGACATATCAGAATGAAAGAGGACTAAGAGATGATTTTACAGCTTAGGGAATGTGGACAGCAAGGGAGGCCTTGAAGATGAAGCAGATTCAGAGAGTGAGGGAGAAAGGAGCTGAGGGTATGTCTTGCCTGAGATACCAGGGTAATGAGGACACCCCTGATTTGGCTGGAAACGCTTAAGGGGCAGCTAGGCTTGGTCTGGGGCCTCAGGGGAAGGAAGGACTACTGAAAGGAAGATGACCAAGAGAGAGGTGGGTCTAGGATGGAGCTGCCAGACCACAGTCCAGGTGAATGGACTGTACCTCGTGTGTAATTTAAAGATCGTCTGCAGGGTATCTGGACTCTATGACCATGCAAGTGTGTGAGGACAGGCAAGAATAGGCCTAAATCAAAAGCCAGTGGGAAGGATCATCATCCCTTCTTCCCCAGTGACTGAGGAAACTTGGGGCACATGCGGGGGTGGACAATGAAGCCACAGAGGATGAGGGCCCAGCATCTAAGGTGATTGATCTATGAAGGACTTTCAACATTCAACAATTAAAGCCATTTCAACAATTCTGACTCTACAGCCGAACAATGACCTACAGTTGGCCACAAATGTCAGCAAAGACTCGGTGGCTCTGTTCTCTAAGGGAGACAGCTTCACATTGGAGTCTACCTGCAAAGCAACTTGTGTCCTCAGTCACCAGAGCCAATGTGAACATCACCGTTCCAAAGGCTCCCTTCTGTTACCCTGGAATGATGACAGTGGCCGATTCTGGTGTGTGGTGTTACCCTCAGAATGGGTCCAGGGTATCTCATCTGTTGTACTTGCATGAATGTAAGAACAACTGAAGTATCAACTATCACCCCCCTCCCTTACATCTGAAGTAAGCACTGTCTCTTCTCTCTGCTTGATGAACACTAATTTTGCTTCTCTGGAGTTCTAGGGTTCTTTTCTGAGGCAGACAAGGATCTGGCTTCAATGGAGTGGAGGTCTCTAAGGGAAGAACTTCCTAGGCTCTGGCAGTAGTGCTGGGCTGTGACCTCACTGCTGCTCACAGCTCTGAAAACAAAGACAAGAACCACTTCTGAAAAGGGCTGGTCTTTCTAGAACGCCCAGGTTACCAATGCAGATGCCACTACTCTGGCTGATGCTGGAGGTCTTAAGAGCTTTGTGAAGATCCTGGAGCTGGGAGTCCTGGGTTCGTAGCCTGTCTCCAGTCTTCATCAGCTGTGGGAATTAGGCAGAAGGCCTCCCAGTCTGCCTCAGTTCTCCCAATTGTAACTTGAAGGTAACTAGAGTATCTGTCTTACAGTTAGTAGGAGAAAATGTGTTAATATTTGTCAAGGACTTAGAATGATGACTGGCATGGCATGGGTGTTTCATAAATACGTATTTTTGTCATTTAAAATTAAGCAAAACTCATACAATACCTTTGAAAAACACTTAATAAAATACTCTAGCCGGGCGGTGGTGGCGCACGCCTTTAATCCCAGCACTCGGGAGGCAGAGCCAGGTGGATCTCTGTGAGTTCAAGGCCAGCCTGGGCTACCAAGTGAGTTCCAGGAAAGGCGCAAAGCTACACAGAGAAACCCTGTCTCGAAAAACCAAAAAAAAAAAAATACTCTAAAAATATGTTTATTGTAATTAATGAATATAAAAATCTGACAGATGTTTTCAAACATTCTCCAAAGGAAGTAAAACCCTCCCCTGCCCCACTTCCCATGAAATACAGAATAACAACTTGGACAGAGAAGCAGACAAATTTGCACACAATATTTTCACTCAATAATTGGTCCTAAAAGGCTCCAATACATTCCAAGTAAAAGTCCATTAAATTAAGAAGCCACAAGTTGACATTTTTATAGTTTAACTTGCTTCCTATAGCATTGTGATGTTCATTCAAAATACTGAGAGATGAGGGGGTTGACACAGGATTCTGTGACAGGTACTGAGAGCATATGGCTCTACAAAACTACAAACATTCATGAGGATACAGACTGTGGAATTAAACATTAACATAGAAAGGAATCCGAGAAAATCTATGTATAGTTTAGCCTTTGGCATCTGGTATAACATGTTTCTTCTTCATAGAGACACCACTCTGTTCAATTTATTATCCAGAATAAATTTCTCTGAACACATTTCTCACCTAACATAGATTGTCCACAGCCAATTTCACATGAGGTAGTTGGGCTGTTGAATGACATTCTAGTGAAATTCTCATGACACACGGGAATCATACATTACCCGTGCCATGTAGCTGGCTCATCTGCTGTCTAGATCACCCTTCTCTTCACTGACTCCACCTACACCTGTGGACACACACATGGGGTTCTGTGTGGATGAGATCAGCTGTGTAATGAGGTCATCCATGCCAGGAATGATGGAACCACCCCCCACAGGGTGAAGGGACCACCCCACTCAGGGGTATGCATAACATAAGGTGAGGAGGATACTGACCACAGTTTAAATACATGAGACATTTCAAACAAGTAGGATATTATGCCCCCACAGCTTGGCTAGAAACACTTTTCACTCTGAAAAAGTGACTCAAGGATTTACAATTTACAAGAAAGAATTTCAGAAGAAAACCTTGCACTACAGAGTAGTGGCCTTTTTTCCTTTCCATTAAAGGCTATATATAGACAATGGAGAAGAGAGATCAATGCATGCATCATCTGTACCAGAGGCATCACCAGTGACTGGCTGATCATGTCCTAGATTTCTTGAATGCAACTGTGCAGCAATAAATCATGTAAATGGTCTGCAGGACAGGGTTGGACTGGGAGCATTCACAGGGGAGGGCCAGGGAGCAGTGAAGGACCCTCAACTAATATTATACATCTCTAACCTGGTTAAGGAAAAAGTCTTCAAATGCCATCAGGCAGCTATCGGATATTGATGTTGTTATGGGAAACCCCTGAGTAAGCAATTGCAGGCTACAAAGGATCACATAGAAGTAGAACACATTTCTCCATACAGCACTCCATGTATACTTCTGGGGTCTGCCGCACACAAGCACGTAGACTGCAGTGTCACAAAGCATCTCAGGTCTGGATCTCTACGGCCAAACACGTTAGACTGCTGAAGTGAGGGATGGCTCAACACAGACTGTGGTTAGTTAGAAATTCTACATCTGGAAACTTTATTTTAAAAATGTTTAGTAGTGAAATGAAAATGAGGGTGGAGATTTGAACTGTTGTAAACCCATGACTACATCAGAAGCAGTGGTTTGAATCGATGACTCAAAACACAACACAATGGGACCCTGTGCCTATAGGACATAGGGGTCTAGCAGGAAATAGACAAAAAAAAAAATTGTTCTCCAGAAAGTCTCCAAAATGCCTTATATTTTGTATTGCTCAAAACCCTCTCACTTCTCTGTTGCTTTATCTGAAATCTCTCCATACACACAGCCTTTAAAATTGTACTGGTTTTCTTTAGGAAAAACTTCTTCAGCTCTTCTCCCTTTAACAAAATGCACTGAATTTACCAATCTCACCACACACTCCTCTTACCTAAAAACACGACTCTGCAGGTAGAAAGTTGAACACATTAACTGTACACGGAACAGTCAAAGGCAGAGGTGTGCACTTTCCCTGTGGCATTCAGCGTTCCCACTGTGACCTTCCCCCACCTTACAGCTACAAATGTGAACACTGGCTTCTGCCCTCAGCTCTGGCAGTTCAAGTAGAGAGGAAACAGATCCTGGGCCGGGTGGGCGGCTGCTGCTGCTGCTGGAGAAGAGGAAACAAGGGTAGGAGCGGGAATCCTTGTGGCAAGCTTAAGGGGGGCGGGAGAAAGGGGTAGGTCACTGCTAGCAATGCTCAGTAACAGAAGGAAAAAGTCCCAAGGCTGAAAGAGGGGGTATAGATGATGTCCCCCACTATGGGAAGTGACACTGGGGGATGCGTCCATGCTCAGAATGACTGGGACACAGTAACAAACCACTACATCCCCAGAGCACCCTTCTGGCTCCCTTCTAGGCTGTGTCAAGGGCTGCCATGGAAATCACCCCTGCCTCAGTTATAAGCTGGTTTCCACCCTCAGAGGTGCCACACCTCCAAGTTAGTATCTTTCAGTAGGTTTTAGTTATAATCAGATGTTTTCAAGACAAAAGGCTTGTCACAATTGAAAAGCCTTTGTTCGGTTCGACACACGCACACTGATGCCACCATGTGGAGCTGAGCTTCATGGGGTGGGGGTGGGGCAGTGCTCTGTAAGGGTCAGCCAATGCTCCTCATTCGATGCTGCTGGTGTCTAGGGAGACACGTTTCCTATTCTTCAGATTTTCCCTTAAAGTTAGGCTAGGAAAATAATCCAAAACTGTTGTTAGCAATGAAGATCAGGTGAGCATTGTCACCAAACACACCAGTCCTTCACCTGTTGGGATGAGAGTGGCTTAGGGGTGCCAGAGCTCTTAGAAGGTCTCCCAGGAACACTTTTAGGATCTTTCCTTTATTACCCCTTTCTTAGAAAGTAACTGAAAATCAGAAAAAAAAAAACCCAAATAAAACAAAACCCCTAGCTTTAACTAAAGTGAGAAGCAACCAACAACTACCAATCTAGGTGGAATGAATCTACAAACTCTGCCCTGCAAGGCAGCTTTCCTTTTGTGTGCACTTAGAACCTCAGTGCAGACCGAGGTGTTCTCAGAGTGCCTTGTCCCTGGGCTCTAGAGACCACAGAGGCACCCACAGCTGCTTAGGGCAGCCATGCTTAGCATCAATTTCCTGGTAGCACAGCCCACTGATGTCACACCCACTCTCAGAGACAAGCAGACTAGCTACCTTTTCTTTTTCTGGTTTTAAGAGGCTATGCCAAGGGCAGGAGGTCTAAATTATGCCCTAGCCCGTCCCTCAGATTTCCACTAGCAAGGAAGAGGATCCATATGAAGTTCTGGTGGGAGCAAAGAGCACATTGTCAGTAATTTCAGACTCTTCCTCCTGTTTGTTTGCTTTCTAGAACTCCTCATGTAGGCAAAATGCTTGCTTCACTTGATTTTTTTTTCTTAAAAATTTTAAGAGGCAAGGTCTTGCTATGTTGCCCAGGTTTTCCTCCACACCCTGGGTCCAAGTGATACTTCTGCCTCATACCCCTCAACACCTGGGATTACCTGCACCACTGTGGCCAGCTCTACTGCTTCATTAATCTGAGTAAATGCCCACTTGCTTGAAGACAGACAAAAGACAAAACCAGTACCTCTCCCTGCACGAATTCTCTGCAGAGCCCTAGTGTATGCAGCCGCAGCATGCCGCCACTCCCTTCACCTGTGCCTGGCAAGGGCTCCCTTCCTCTGGGGACTGCGTATGCTTGAACATCCTTCCTTGTTACTAGGAGGAAGCCGCCTCTCCTGGGGAAGGCACACATGGCTTCTCCCCTATGCACCCTCCTGGTCCATTCCTGGGAGACACGGGCCCCTTGTCCCTCTTTATAGAGATGCCACAAGCAATGCCACACAGGCTGCTGGTCTACTCACCCTCTACTTAATTATTTGACCTGAATGATGGCCCTCTTTCTCCTGGGGTAGGGGGATGGATCATTTGGTTCTTGCAGAAGAATGGGAATTCTGAAAACTAGAATTCAATTGGGTAGCTCTTCAACCTGTGTACTTGAGTATTGCCTGGGAAGGTCATCAACCAGAAAATTCCTGTTTTACCTCCAGAGTGGGTTCTTCAGGTAAGTTCTAGGACTCTGTTCTTTCAAACAGCACATCATATGACTTCAATACAGGGGTCATCTAGATCACATTTAAAGCCACCTGGCTCTTTTGCTGAAGAGTTCATAAAGCTAGGCCAAAAATAAATAAAAATAAAATAAAATCAAGAGAAACAAGATACTCCATGAATGTGAGTAGACCTTCCTATTATAAGCAGCAATCCTCTATAATGTCACTGTTTTGTTATGATGTCCAATTCAGATAGCATACAGGAAATGTATTGTCAAAGAGCAGCACTCGTTACCCCAACAACTTCCCCTACCCTTCTATTCTGTTCTCAAGCACAGGGTGAGGTCATCTCCTGGAGCCACTGTCCCACCTGACAACAGGCACGGCAGTCCTTGTTAGCGTTTTCCCACAACCATCAAAATCTCTTCCCTACACTGCCCTTCTCATCAGCAGAGACACAGAGAAGGGACCCACTCGGGACAGTCTAGAAATAACAAACCGTTACACAGCAAGTCTCTGACAAAGGAGCTTACACTCCCTCCAACGCTCAGTCAATTTCTAAGCTATTTTAAACACTGGCTTTGTGTTATAGTCCTGCATACTGCTTGGATTTGGGTGGTCCATTACAACTAATAACTGAAACAGAACAATATAAAATGTGATCCCAACAAATTCATTTGCCAATTTTGCTCTTATTACTTGCTATTCAAGTCTGTGACAGCTATGATTTGGTTTCCAGTAGGCCTGTTGAACTGAATATTTAGCACCTTGATTTTTAAAAACACCAAACACATATGCATTAACACAATTCTATAAAAGCACTAGGTCTTGCTTCCTCCTGTCTCTCTCCCCAGGAAAGGAGTTGGAGAGCATCAAAGCTGTTGCTGAATTAACTAGGGCAACACAACACTTTAGCAAACTTTATTCCCTGAAGTTAGGAGGTGCTGTCCTGTAGCTGTCACACCACCTCATCAGACTCCAGCCCGTGGATCTCATATAAAGTGTCCAGTATGGCCAGCTGCTTTTCCATAGCAGGGAGGTAAAGGCTCAGGTCCCTCTGCATCCCAGTACTGAAAGCTTCTTTATGGTGGTCACCTTCTTTTATGGTTAGCGCAGCCACAAAATCTTCATAGGATGGTGCTGCCCTCAGTGCTAACTGCAAAAGAATTACCTGTGAGGATCTGCAACACAACTGTCACTTGCATATTTACACACACACACACACACACACACACACACACACACACACACACACACACACGGTAGGCATGGAAAGGAGGGAGGGAGGAGGACTGAGGAAAGCAAGGGTAAACAAATATGTTTGTTTTTTTTTGTTTGTTTTTTGGTTTTTTTTTGTTTTTTTTTGAGACAGGGTTTCTCTGTGTAGCTTTGCGCCTTTCCTGGAACTCACTTGGTAGCCCAGGCTGGCCTCGAACTCACAGAGATCCACCTGGCTCTGCCTCCCGAGTGCTGGGATTAAAGGCGTGCGCCACCAACGCCCGGCGGTAAACAAATATGAATGCCCTTCTAATTCATAATTCACAGATTGCCTAAAATCATGGTCTAAGCACCAAATCAAATAACTTCAAGTCTAGAACAGGTAGGGGTCTACTTGGGCCAACTTAATGATGAACAATGCCATGACTCCTCACAATCAGTATGCACATCTGTCTGTGAGCATGCACATACTGTCTGTCTAGCCTTCCAGGGCACTTTATTTTATTAGTATCTCACTTGCATGCACACTTCATTTGTCTTCTTATCTCCTATTATTTCTCAATATGCATACTATTTCCTAGGACTCTTTATATATTTTCTAATAAAGAAGGGAACTTGTAATGGTAAGAATGATGGTTAACGTGACAGGAGACCAACTTGACATGTCTTTAAGAGAGTTTCTAATTGGCTGACTGAGGTAGGAAGACCCACACCATAAATGTGGGTGGTATTATTACCTGGACTGGAGTCTCCAATGAGAACAAGAAGAAAGGAGCCAAGCAGCAACTTTCATCTCTCTTACTTCTTGACTGGATGCAATGGGACCAGCTGTCTCACGCTCCAGGGTATAGGACTAGATCCTCAAAATCTAAGCCCAAATAAACTGTTTCTTAAACTGCTTTTGTTGGATATTTTGTTGCATTGATGCTAAAAGTAATGAATACAAAAACTGATACCAGGAGTGGAGTTGTTACTTGATGAAACTGACCTCCTGTTTCTTAGACCCTTGGAACTGGTTTGAGGAAACAATGCAGAAGAGTTTGGAACTTCAGACTAGAAAAGCCTTAGGATGTTGTAAGCAGAGCTTAGTGGGCTGTTCTGGTGGGTATTTGGAAGATGAGTATACCGACAGGAATGTGGGCAGTGGAGGTCCAGGCGATGCAGTTTCAGAGGGAAATAAGAACTCTACTGTGAACTGGACTAGAGGCCATTCACATTATAGTCTGGCAAATCATCTGGCCGCATTCTACCTGTGCTCATACTCCGAGTGAGGCTGAACTCAAAGGCAATGGGATAATCTCATAGGCAGAGGAAATATCAGATAGGATTGTTTGATGATTTGAAAGAAAATGGCCCCCAAAGGGAGTGACACTATTAGGAGGTACGGCTTTGTTGGAATAGGTGTGGTCTTGTTGGAGGAAGTGTGTCACTGTGGGGGTAGGGGTGGGCTTTGAGGTCTTCTTTGCTCAAGTTTCACTCAGTGTGACACTCAGTTCACTTCCTGTTGCCTTTGGATCAAGATGTAGACTTCTCCAGCATCACGTCTGCCTGCACACCGCCATGCTCCCTGCATGATGATAATGGACTGAACCTCTGAAACTGTAAGCTGCCACCTCAGTTAAATGTTTTCCTTTATAAGGGTGGTCTCTAGAAACCTTAACTAAGACAGAAGTTGGTACCAGGGTCTAGATATTGCTGAGATAGGTTTGACCATGCTTTTGTTTGTAGGAATTTGGACTTTGGTACTTTGGGTTAGGAAAGCAGTGGAATGTTTGAAGCACTGCTTAATGGGCCACAGCAGTAGGAACATGGAAGGCGGTAGTGCTAAGAGTTATTTGAATGGGAGGGGGCGTGGGGGGGGGAGCTTGCTCAAGAGGTTTCAGAAAAGAATTTTAGTATGTTGCCTAGAGATCATTATTGTGATATTTTAATGAGGAAAATGGCTACCTTTTGCCTTTGTCTGAAAAGTCAGCCTGAGGCTAAAGTGAAGCGATTTGAATTAATTCTATCAGTAGAGGAACTCTCAAAGCAGCCTAGTATTGACTCTGTTGTGTTTATTACTGGTCACTCTTACACAGATTTATAATGAGGAGCAAGAAAATATAAAAATTGAGGAGAAAAGGAGCACTAGGAAGTGGAATAGAGCTAAATTCTGTGGTCAAGGAGATAAACAGATTAAGAAATGGAATAAAGGGAGTGGTAACCTCAGGGCAAGATCCTACCCAGCTAAGTTTCCAATTTGTGAAAGAGAATTAAAGAAAAGCTTAGAAGCCGGTGGTGGTGGTGCACACCTGTAATGCCAATCTCAGGAGGCAGAGGCAGGTAGATCTCTGTGAGTTTGAGGCTAGTCTGGTCTACAGAGCTAGTTCCAGGACAGACAGAGTTGCCAAGAAACCCTGTCTTTAAAAAAACAAACAAACAATCAAACAAAAAGAAAAAAAAAAGAGAGAAAAGCTTAGAGCCAGATGTGGTGTAGCATGCCTTTAATCCCAGTACTCCAGAGGTACCAGCCAGTGGATCTCTGTGAGCTTGAGGCCAGCCTAATCTACAGAGCAAGTTCCAGAACAGCCAGACTTAGGCAGTGAAAGTAATCATTGAAAACAGAAAGCTGGTGAAGACGTAATTGGAAGACCTCTGAGTTCAAGGCCAGCCTGGTCTACAGATTCAATTGCAGGATGGCCAAGCTTAGGCAGTGAAGGAAACCACAGAACACAGAAAGCTGAAGTGAAGATGTAGTTGAACGAGTGGACCACGTTCCAACCACTGGAAGCAGCAGAACTTGGCAGCATCAGCTACGTGGTTCTGGAGTTAAGGGTAGAAAAAAGGGGCTATGGAATTTACCTCCAAGACTAAGGAAAGCTGCAGAGGCCAGGCATGTGTCAGGAGTGTCCCTGAATGAAGGCTAAGAGAGGGCATTTCGTGAAGCTGTGAAGCTGAAGCCTGGACGGCCTTGGACACCACAAGATACTGAAGATGCCAGAGTAGTGGGAACCTGCTGAGGAAAGCTGCTAACAGGGAGTGGAGCCGGCCCAAGAGAAAACAGTTTTGTTGTAGTAAACGAAGCTGAAAGGAATTGGAGATCTGAAGCACGTTTTGACATCAGACATGGAGATGCAGAGTTTGGAGATTGCCTAGCCTTGCTTTGGTCCAGTATTTCCTCACTATGCTCCCTTCCCTACGTTTTGAAATGGTAATGTATATTCTGTGCCATTTTATGTTGGAAGCATGTAATCTGCCTTTTGATTTTGATTAGGAGAGTGCATAAATCTCAGAAGAGACTTTGAACTTTAAACTTTTTTTTTTTTTTTTTGGTTTTTCGAGACAGGGTTTCTCTGCGTAGTTTTGCGCCTTTCCTGGAGCTCACTTGGTAGCCCAGGCTGGCCTCGAACTCACAGAGATCCGCCTGCCTCTGCCTCCCCCGAGTGCTGGGATTAAAGGCGTGCGCCACCACCGCCTGGCCTGAACTTTAAACTTTTAAATAAGTTTGAGACTGTTATATAAAACTATGGGGACTTTTGAAGTTGGACGGAATGCATTTTTGCATTATGATATGGCTATAAGCCTTTTGGGGCCAGGGAGTAAAATGTGCTGGTTTGAAAGAAAATGGCCCTCAAAGGGAGTGGCACTATTAGGAGGTGTGGCTTTGTTGGAATAGGTGTGGTCTTGTTGGAGGAAGTGTGTCACTGTGGGGGTAGGGGTGGGCTTTGAGGTCTTCTTTGCTCAAGTTTCACTCAGTGTGACACTCAGTTCACTTCCTGTTGCCTTTGGATCAAGATGTAGACTTCTCCAGCATCACGTCTGTCTGCATGCTGCCATGCTCCCTGCATGATGATAATGGACTGAACCTCTGAAACTGTAAGCTGCCACCTCAGTTAAATGTTTTCCTTTATAAGAGTTGCCATGGTCATGGTGTCTCCTCACAGTAAAAGAAACCCTAACTAAGACAGATAGCATCCAGGCTGTGGCATGCTCTGGCCCAACTTGTATAAATACAAATTTGAAAAGAGACACTGAATTGAGAATATCACCAAAGAGGTTCCTAGGTAAACAACTACCACCCTAGAGAAGTATTTTCCCATGGTCAGCCTGTAAGGCACATGGAGGCCCATACAACTGGGTACTGGGAGGCCAGGTCACATCTTGCTGCTGACAGCAAAACTTGAAAATACTGTCCTTGTGTTACAGGCTTTACAGCCATGGCAGACTCAAGAGTGAGGGAATCATGTAGGCTTGACTGAGATTCCAGATGGCCTCTAAGGCCAAGCTATATGAGGCAAGATTGGATTCTTTCTAGAAGGCTCTGAGAGATCACTCATAATGCTGCAAATGTGGCACCCAGTTGCAATGGAGAACTCAGGATCTTGGAGATGCCAGGACCGTGAGATAGATATCCACTGAGGAAATGGAGACATGGATTAGAGGTGGCCGAGGAAAGGTTCCATGTGCTGCAGGTAGCAGAGCTGCAGGAGCAGGGCAGCCAAGCGCTTTGGAGTGCAATGATTCCATCATGATCCCTAGATGCTCCATTTGGAGCTGCAGAATTAGGTGTTTTCTCTGCTGGGATTTGGTCTTACTTTGGTCTGACTTTCCCATGTTATGCCTCAACTCCTCTCTCCTGCAATTGAATGTTTACTCTGTGCCCTACTTTGTATGTTAGAAGAATGTAGCTTGATTTTATTTTTTTTTATTTTACAGAGGCTAAAAGTTAAAGAGAGTGCCTGGGTCTCATAAGAGACTTTTGAGCAACTCTGGAATTGTTAAGGAAAACAACATGAAGACTTTTGAAGTTGGACTGAATGCATTCTGTGATGAGATGGCCATGAGCCTATAGTAAAAAGGGTAGACTTCTGATGACAATAGTGTTAACCTGACAGCATGCAGAATCACTAAGGGGACAATCTTGTGAGCCCATCTGTGAGTAAGTTTCAAAGTGGGTCAGTTAAGGTTGGAGAGACCCACTCTCAATGTGAGAGGCACTACTCCATGGACTGGGGCCTGCCTAAATGAAAAGAGCAGGCAGTAGACTTCCCCTCTCTGCTTCCTGACTCTGGAAGCAGTGTGACCAGCTGCTCAAGCTCCTGCTGGTGTGGCCTCTGGGCCACGATGGTACCCTCAAGCTGTGAGCCTGAACAAGCTTTCCTTCCTTATTGCTTTTGTTGGGTGTGCTGTTGGAGGAACAGTAACTAATACAGAGGTAATGTTTGCTTCTAGACTGATATTTTAATCATCCTTTGTAGGAACCATGCAGTCTCTGTCTCTATCTTGGATAAACACGGTCAGTCTCAGAACTCTGGGGCCAGGACTGAAACCTAGGCTCCTTCTGTGCTCCTCAACCACAGCCTGTCTCTTCTCAGTGGACAGCTTCCCAGGTTCTCTCTCCACCTCTTGATACAGTCTGGCTAGCCTGGCTATTCCCAGCTTGCCAAATCCCCTTTCTGAATTTCCCTAGGCTTGGCACTCCTGAGACAGCAGAGGATCTACAATTATATTTTGAAAGCCTTTGAGAATCTTTCCTCCCCATTTGTGAAGCAAGAGTGGCTAGTATCACTGAATCTCAGATTTTTTCACATACTTATGTTAAGAATTTAAACAAAGTGTTTAACTTCCCAGAACCTCACTTTCCTCAACCGCAGAAGGTAGCTGAACTTTTTTTCTTATTTTAAAGATTAAGATTATATAAAATTGTTTCACCCAAAGCCTGGCACATAATTAACATTCAGAAGATATAAGTATATTCAGAAGATACTGTTAAGTATAAAGGAGAGACACGGAAAAAGGAAAACAAGGTAGTTATTCAAAACACAATGTAGAAAATCTCCCAGAACTGAAGGGCAGGCCCTGCAATTCAAATGATGGAAAACAGAGGAAAGTTTATCGTGGAATTTGAGAGTGGAAAGAGAAAGACAGACTACAGAGCTATCGACGGCAGGTCCAGTTGATAGAGAGTGGGATGGGAGTACACTGAATGTTCTCGTAGTGATAGCAGAGGCTGGAGATGACAGCTGAGGCCTTCAGAACTCCTAAGGAAACAACTGCTAGTCTAGAGGCAGACCAGCACTCGAGGAAAAAAGAGGCAGGGCCAATGCTAAGTTCAACTCTCCAATCTGGCTGAAGAAGAAAACAAGAAGGTCAAGTGACAGCTGGGTATCAGCAAGCTGGTGGCAGAAGCTTGGCTGGTAATTGTTCAGACTTGACATGTTTGAGGATTAGAGCTCACCATTTGGTTGGTAAATCAGTTAGACTCCAGGAATGGAAAGATGTTTGCTCTGAACCACCGAGACTGGCTAGTTGGCATACTAGAAAATGTAATTAGCCTTCCCAAGTATGGACGGTTTGAGGAGTCAGTGTGAGGCTTCAAGGCCAGGGAAGCTCTAGACTTGACTCATCTACAGACAGTGCTGTGGCAAAAGCTTGAAATCATGCATTGCTTAAATGCTAGCAACACCAAACACCGGACACTGCCTAAGGCTGTCAGCAGCTACAGATGGGCTATCTCCCTGTGTGTCAGGTCTCTGTCTACAGCAGGGAAAACAAGAGCTGTCTCTGTGTTAGGAGAGTAGTAACTTCATGTCTCTCAAACACTGACAACAATGTTTAGTGCATGGTGAGTACTCTAAACTGTAAGCTGTTTATATAATGCTTGGTATTTGATAGGCAACTCTTTCAGCAATCTAGTTTAGGGAAGTAAGATTTTAGTATAATGTGTGAGGAGATTCTGTTCTGCTCATATGAACAAACTCACAAATTATGGGGCCTATTATGCAGCCACTAAAAGTAGAGATTTTTTCTCAGACTCTCGTGGTATTAAAATGGTTATAACAAGGGCTGGTGTAATAGTGCCTATTTAGCCTGTGAGACTGAGGGCTTGATCCTTAGCACCACAAACAACAACATAAGTCACCACAGAATCTATTAAGTATGGATAAAGACTACAGAATTATACTAAAGCTAAATGTAAAAAATAAGAATTTATATAATTAATTACATACAATCCATAAACATGTGGGTATATGTCTAAGTAGAACTATATATTTAAAGAAATATATAAATTAGATAAATATTTAAAAGATTAAATCAAAATGTATTTTTAAAAAGCTAAAAAGGTAAAACAAAGTGCCAGGAAGAAGAAATGGCAGGAACCAGGTGAACACACATAGAAGTGTCTAGTATCTTCACTGTGATAACAACTGTTTAAGGAAGGATCACTAGCCTTGCCTAGTGACATGTACCCACAGAGTTAATATTTGAAGATAAAAACAACAACAAAAACGAACTAAGAGCTGAGAATGAACAGGGCTGACAGAATGGGCAACAAAGGGAGTTGTTGGCTGGAACTCAGAGCTGGACTCATCTCTCCTTGGTGGTATCTGAAATCACAGCCTACAACCAGCTCTCTCTGCATGGCTGCCCAGTTTCTTATTTCATGCCCTCACCCCCAAGACGGCCACTTCAGAGGCACAACTCTGAAGTCACTGAAACGCTCTCATCATAAGTCTTCACTAGTCTTTGTGAGTATTGCTATTTTCTATTGCTGACATTTCCACATTCCAAAGGCCTATAAACATAAATGAGCTAGCAATTTTTGTCTCTAAAACTAAAGCAAGCATGTAAACAAAACACACCTTCCTGATCACGCAAACTTTAGAGGACAGGAATGACTTACCGCAAAAACCCCTCGAACTACCCAGCCATGGTGTTGCCGTAATGTTTTGCCGTATGCGTTATCTTGAAAAGAAAGAGATTTTGTGAGGTATGAATGGTAAGATGCTGGTGTGATTTGCATAATGCACTATTTAATGTATGCATACTACAAATCTAATTCCAAGGTTTTACACACCCAGTGTTACAAATGAAAGGAGTGCAAACAGACTTCCCCCTTCCCTTCTACCTCTTCCCCTTTTCTTTCATTCAAGAAAAATAGGCATTTTCACCTATATTGGGTCACTGTATCTGAACTTCAGTTTATTATCATAGTGGGAAAGTTTCATATATAAAGCAGTAAGTAGGGAGAAAAGGATATAGAAAATTATGACTAAATACAATTGGAATGATGCAATTAACTTAAAACACAGTTCTTTGAAATGTACCCTAAGCCTGAGCCAGGCTTATATACCTTCTCTAATCACCATCTCTCCCTTAGTGAAATAATCTCTAAGTTCTTGCCAATTTTAATGTCTGTTCCTGAGACAGCAAACATTTGTCTTAATACCCTGTAGCTCTGGATATATAGTATAAAAGCCCAGAACCTCTAAAATGTTATGGAAAAGCCATGAGTAGTGTATACATCTACAGTTCCAGTCACTCGGTAGGCTAAGACAGAAGAGTCATTTGAGCCAAAAAATTTGAGGTCAGTCTAAGCAACAGAGGGAGACTGTATTTCAAAACAAAAACAGAACATCCCACAAAACAAAATAAAGTAAAACAAAATGTCTAGACAAGATTGGCCTGAAGGTAGTTAGAAAGTAAGTATGGAGAACTGTTAATAAAGTTATTCACATGCTATATTCTAAAGTTAACTGCCTATTATTTTGGTCCCGAGATATTTTAAAGTGAGATTTTAAAACTGGTATATAATAATTTTAATTTAAAAAGTCCCAAGAGCAAAGGATGGCATTTTATGCAAGAGATACATACATTTTTGAAATATTGGGTAACTCAATATATAAAAATTTCAAAACTGATTTTCCATCATTTCCACAGAATAGATATATTCTCAGAAGACAATCTGAAGCCCACCATGCACTTTTCTTCATATGTTTGATCTATGTCTACACACTGTCTCCAGGAGCTTATGGCATTCTTGGGTTATTTGCACAGTGCCTCACAGGAGCAGCTTAACCTTTATCTCCATGTTTTGCCTGAGCACATCTGAGTTTTCTATTCCAAACCTATTTACTTTCCTGTGCTAATCCAGTGTTGGTGCAGGCACTGGACCACTTAGTGAAGGCTTAGGTGATACTGTGATAGGCTGAACAATCATGCTCTGCTCTGGCCAGAGCAGATGCACAGAAAACAGGTACCAGAACTACACGTATGAGCTCCTATGTGGGAAAGCAATGCAGTGCACAGGATACTGCACTCTCTTCTAAGTCCAGCACTGCCATGTGGCTGCAGCTTAGGTCTATAGCCTACTACAGCTTTGAAATTATGTAATTTTAGCCAACTTCTATTCCAATTTTTTGGATAAGGCTTTATTAAAAACTTCAGTGTGTATTACCATTTCCACTTCGTATAATTTGAATATGTACAAAATGTATTTCTATAAAAGACTACTTCAATATATGTTATAACATACTTTATATATAAGATTTTAAATACAACAGATTCCCTTGGCTAGCTAGAGTTTGGAACAGGATGAGATGTCAGCATTAGTGTGGTAGCTCGTGCAGAAGGGAAAGAAATCAAATGCAAATATGGAGAAATTCTTAGACACAGTTGAAAGGAGAGCCCAAGATTACATTTAATTTTTCCCCTTAGGCATACAGTCTGAGCAGGCCAGGACCTGGTTCAAGACACATATCCTCCGTGTAAGGCCAACACTTGGCTGACTCTGGGATGGCATGCGGGAAGTTTAGATGGTACCTAGGGCTTTGGTGATGACGTCTTGAGAAAAGCAATGCTGACTCACACAGCACAGAGAGTGCAGCCCAGGCAGGGAGTGCCAGACACAGCCCTGAGGAAAACCAGTAAGACAGCTACCTTCTAACCCTTTCAGCTGTCTGAGGAGCCACCTGGACCAGAGTTACTGGGGGAAGGTAGAGGGTCTCCTTGCTTTCCTGTGACCCTAATCCAGCCAGTGTATTAAATGTCATTATGAAAATCTGCTGTAGCCGGGTAGTGGTGATGCATGCCTTTAATACTAGCATGCATAGGAGGCAGACAGATCTGTGATTTGAAGGCCATCCTGGTCTTCAAAGCAAGTTCCAAGACAGCCAGGACTGTTACACAGAGAAACCCTGTCTTGAAAAACCAAAATCTCTGAATATCTATAGTGAAAGCTGTTTCATTTAACAAGACTTCAGTGTTGATCTACTATATTCCACTGTGCAAAGCAGTGGATCTTCAGATGAGTTACACTCAGTCAACCCGCTGCTCTTAGAACTTGATGGATCTAGAAGGAGCTGGCCTTTATCATATCATATAATACATTTATATGACGGATGGTATTATAGTGCCAAAGGAAGAGACTAACGCAGTCTCGGTGCAGCAGCCAGGATTTTCAGGCATCTTGAAGGCTGGATAGGGTATACAGAAGGAGGGTGATGGCCATAGATGAGAAAGACTCATGGAATTGGGCCAACCTGTGCAACCAGGAGCAGTTCACTGGGACAGGAAAAGTTGGGATCAAACGGCAAAGATCTTTAAAGTATGGGTTCTGAGTTACCCAGGGCTCAGTGGCAGTTCTGAGAACGTTCACATATGTCCTCCCTGGTGTTATAGTATCTGACGGAGAAGAAACAGAACACTGCAGCATGCTGTGCACCCTGACACACACGAACCCACACACAAATCGACAGTTTTTTAATCTGGGGCTAAAGATACTGGTAGATTTAACTAACACACAACATTCCAGAGAAAAACTCTCCTTTGTAGCTAGAGTTTTCCTGGTCCTGCCTGGCCCACAGTCAGGACAAATCTCTCTCACCCACCAGTCCTGCAGTCGCTCAGACCCAACCTTGCTTACAAACTGTATGGCCGTGGCAGGCTTCTTGCTATCTAGTTCTTATATCTTAAATTAACCCATATCTATTAGTCTATAAGTTGCCATGTGGCTTGTAGCTTACCGGTACCTTACATCTTACTTTTCATGGTGGTGGCTGGCAGCGTCTCTCTGCCTCAGCCTTCCACTTCCCAGAATTCTCTTCTCTGCTTGTCCTGCCTATACTTTCTGCCTGGCTATTGGCCAATCAGCATTTTATTTATACAGAGCTATATCCACAGCACTCCTTTTCACAGAAAATGTCCCTACAGAGTATTTGTGCAGCCAACAAACCCATCCTCATCTCAATTGCATCTGTGACAGGGAACTAACAGAACGAGACTCACTTCCTTACAGTATACAGCAAACAGTGCTGTTCCGGTCCCAAGCCCTCAGCTACAAAGCACTTGGCTGGGCAAACTACTCTGGAGTCAGTGTTCTATCAGCCTCTGAGTGCTCACATTTCCTGCATTGTGCCATTTAAACCACCATATCAAACAGTTTAGAAAGCCTTCTCCACGCCCTCCCTCTAAAGGGCAGGAAGTAGAGAAGACAAGATTACTGTGAGTCTAAAAGCATGAGCAGCTGGCCTAAGGACAAGGGAGCAGGTGTACCACATGCTACCTGTGTCTTCCCACCTGGCCCAGTCAGAGGAAGTGGTTGTTCCTCATGTCTACACCTTGATCTTGACAGTGAGTGTTCCTCCTGCAAGATGGGAGCCACATGCTATGAGGCAGAAGAGAAGATACATTTTTGGCTGGGTCCTCACAAAAGCTGAGGAAGATCACTGACGAAATTCATTATCAACAAATAAACTAAAAATGCATAAAAAAAGTCAAAAGTTCTTAGCTGATTTCTAGGGCTGCAAGTATCTGTGTCATGTGAGATTGAACTGAAATAAGATGAAGTCTAACCTGATCTAGTTTGGTTACACAGAGAAAGTTAAATAATGAGAAGCATTAGTCTTCACTGAAATTCTCTCTCATTATCATAAGGTGTGCTCTGTAATCTGGCAGTATTTAGTATTTTTTTTGCCTCTAAAAGAAATAAATGAACCTGACATAGTGGTACACAGCTTTAATCCCAGCACTCGGGAGGCAGTGGCAGGTGGATCTGAGTCTGAGGTCAGACTAGTTTACACAGTGAGCTCTAGGACAGCCAGGACTACAGAGAGACCCTGTCTCAAGAAACCAAAACTAAACTGAGAAAGACTCCTATGAATTCTTGTGAAGCTCTAGTGATGAAAACTATGTGAGCAAGCATCAATTCAGTAACCAAGGGCAGATACTGAACAAGCACCCAGACATGCCCCATGTCAACTTTGGACACTATCATGAGCAAACTTGTCATTAGGCAACCCTGCCAGTACAAGGCATGCTGGGAGTTCCAAAGGGCAGAACTGGATTCCTGCCCCTTCGTGCTTTCAGAATAATTAGTCAGGCTTTTATTTGATCTTAAATACCTGCTTCTGCATTCTCACTTAATTGTCCTTGTCTGGGATGGCCTTTCACATTAAATATATGACCTAGTATCCTTTAAACTTTTCTTCCTGTTCTGGCCCAGATCTCGGTTGGCATTTATGGAGTTGTCGTGAGGCATGGTGTGTGAATTTGCCTTCCTGCTGAGTTACACTACAGAGCAAGTAACATTTAGGACAATGGTGCTCAGAACCCCAGGGCAGCTTTTGCACTTCCCCGGCCAAGACAGATTTTCAAAACCTTTTTATTGTGGCATCTACAAATGGCTCAGTCCTGGGGCAGACCATTAACCCTATCAGCTGGGATCTGGCGCTCTGAGATGCCCCTGAGTGAGTGTCAGAAGACACTAACAGCACAGAACCACTGCTGAATGAGACCACCCAAATGTTTCCCTCCCATCAACTCCAAGCTCAAGAGCAAAGGGTGCAGAGTAAGGCTCAGGACTTCCTCCAGGTGTTGGGAATTATTCCACAGCTTAGTGTAAGAACACTCTCCTAGAATGTGTTTGATCCCTAGAACTGCCAGAAAACAAAGCAAACAAAAACCAAGAAGCTACCGTTATGGCTATAGTTGGGTACTATTTAATAGTAGCTGTTATCAAGTAAGGCAGTTTTAGAATTGAAAGAAGCAAGCTAATTTGCTTCTATGCAGCACATAAATTGCATAATCTTTAAATTTTTATGCTATATTTGTGTGTTTATATATAACAACGTATGTGAGGGTTAGTGGACAACTTGTGAGAGTTCTACCATGTGGGTTACAGGGATCAAAATCAGGTCACTGGACTTGGTGGCTCGTGCCTTTACTTGCTGAGCCATCTCACTGGACCCTGCACACATACACACTCTTATCTACATAACCACCGTAACTCAAGTCAGACATGATACCCCCTCCACTTACAAAGGCTGTAATTTTAATGAGACAAGCAAAGCCACTGTCCCAGAAGAAATCTGTATCAAGGAGCCTTTAAGGTGTGAACAACTTAATGTACATGGTCCTCTTAAGGCCATGTTTGCCATGGGTGAGCAAGCGTGCATGGGGTGCCTAAGAACCTTAGCACACACTGACAAACTAGAGCTCATAGAGTCTGGGTCTGTGACTGGCTTTTCTAAAGCCCTCCTGCTAAACACTGACTTTTATACTTCCAAAAGGGAATTCAAAGTGTGAATGCATTTGTGGAGAAGGGGTTCAGCAGGAGTGGAAAAGGATGACAGCAGCATACACAGAAAGGCAAAATACACCATAGGTATGAAAGGGTCCAAGAATTAAAAATTAAATCATGTCTGTTTGCAGCCATGTCTGAAAGGGGAGGTGGCTAGGGTATTTTAGCTCCCCACAGTGAATGGCAGTGGAAACTACCATTATTACAAAGACACCATTCAAGATCTTTGAAATAAGCCTGAATGTCAGAATGAAATATCGAATTCACAGCTCCCCTTTCTTTTCCAAGAACAGCACTGAAGGGAGAGTGGGGGAGGCAGAGCTAAGACTGGCTACGATCATTTTCAGTCGTACAGCAGCATCTGTCCTTCCAAGTTTCTCTTCAGAGTCAACATCTTCTGGGTCGTGTCTGCAACTCAAGTGAACGTTCCAGCCAGAGTGCTGGGGGATGTGCAGCTTGTGGGCGGAGTGCTTGCCTGGCACGTGTGAAGCCCTGGGTTTGAGTTCCCAGCCCCAGCACTGCATGAACCAAGAGTGCTGATACAGGCCTATAATCCCATCACTTGAGCTGGAGGCTGGAGGATCTGAAATCCAAGGGGATCCTCAGCAGCATATTGAGTTGGAGGCCACCAGGCTACATGAGACCCTGCCTGCAAACAAAGAAACACAGAAAGTTCCAACTAGAGGAGAAACAAATGCAGAATGGCACTGAAGGGCTGAACCTCAAGGTCAAAGCCCCCTGTTCACAAGCAGAGCCCCGTGTGCATGGGGATCCATTTCTCCCAGTTGCAGCAAAGAGCACCATCAGCACTGTCCTGGCTCACGTGTTCGGCCTTCCAGGCACAGAACATCATCTCTAGCCCTTTCTCCAGTAAAGCACCCTTCCAGTAGGAAATTTCCACGCTAAGAAGCCAGTCTGAAGAGGAATTTTTGGTTTGGCATCTGAGATACACGAGCTCTCTACTTCTGATTTGGACAAATAAGCCCTACTTCTGGTAGGTTACCAATGTTGTGTGTGATGTGACGACTATGGGGTCTGACGCAAGTACTTTCCTATCTCATAATCTTGGTTCTGCACTGAGTAACATGGCACTGACGGAGTTAAGTTGTGCCCATTTTTAAAGTGCTGCAGAACTGTCAGCCCAACTGTCACATGGCACACCAGCAGTTTCCAGCCAGGACAGATGGGCAAACCTTAAAGGGGCAGAGTCTCTCACAACTTGTGCCAAGAGGGAAGATACCTCCTAGGAAAATGAAAAAAGTGCCACAGAGAATATTGTAGCCCTCCCCAAAGGCACAGAATTAACTCACTTTTCTGTTTATAACCCTGGCTACTTAATACCTGACTTTGTGTCTCAACACTATAATTATCCAGGCTTTAGAATAACAAGAATTTCACTCCCTCTGCATATCCCGAGAGTTATGCTATGCTTGGTGTGTTGGCACATTCCTGTCATTCCAGCACCCGAGAGACTGAGGCATGGAATTATGTGTCTCCGTAACACCAAACCAAGCAAGCAAACAAAAAGACTCATGCAACAGAGTGAGAATCCAGCCATGTTATTATCAGTGCACTGTGAAGATGCTATGAAGTCTAGTCTGTCAAAAGTACTCGGATGGATGCACCACCCCATAGCCCACCTATCAGTATTTACTTACTAAGAAGCACCTGATGTTAGTTACCATGCTGTGATGGAAACCCAGGTCAATCTCCTCGCACAAAGGCCTTTCTTGCAATCTTGCTCTATCACTACACAATGGACATGTGGAGGAGTGCAGGATGATAGCTGGCCCCTAGTCTCACTCCACGGCCAGCTCCTCAGGGTTCCCCTCCCACCTTCTTTCCTGCACCCGAACATGAACTTCTCTTCAAACACTGATTCCTGCCGACTCATTTAAGAAAACCTAACCTCATGATGAATTAGGGTGATAAACTGATTCTTACCAAGTCCAACCTGGAGGACGTGGTCACTGCACAGGTACTTTCCTTTCCTCCCTTTATTCTGTTCTTATGAGACAGGGATTGAACCCAGGGCCTCACACATGCTAGGTAAATGCTCTACCATTAAGTCACATTCTCATAGGTTCCTTTTAAAGAAAGCATATAAGAAGCAATGAATAAAAATGAAATTAAAAAAGAAAAGAAAATCAAACCCATGGAAGCAGAAATGTCCCCTAAGCTCTGTTCCCACCTCCAGGGCCTCCATCTCAAGTTTCATTGCAGATTATCAGAATATGATGAAGCACACTTACTCAGTGCTGTCTGGATATCTTTTTCCCCATTCTTCACTTCTGTCAAAAAGCCCTTTAAAAATTTGAGACCTCTAAAATGAAAGAGAGAAAAAATATTAGTTTCAAAGTTCAGATGGCAGATGCTAGCTTCTATTTAAGTGTCTCAAGCAAGGCAAGGGGCAGGCAGGATGGACAGAGGCCCTTTCTCATGGGCTTCCTATTAGAAAGCTCTGGACACCCACCTCATTCCCTCAGCATTCCTAAAGCAGTGTTTTCAAATTACAGTGCTATGGCTGTGGCTTTAGCATCAGCTAGAATTCATTAGAAACGAAAATTCTAGAACCCCACACCAGATTTAGGGCTTCAGAAACTTTGGTTGTGAGTTCAGTGTTTTCTCAGGCTTTGCCATTGAAATGGAAAGCCACTCAAAGAGAAACTCATTGGCTGCTTGTCTATAATCCTGATCTTACAAATACTTCCAATATTAACAATATTTGTCACTATCGAGCTGATGTTCTCTTCAGCAGACTTTCTGGAAGGTCTAACCTTTGGTTAGCTCTCACTCAAAGGCAACAGTGAGCTGGTACCATTTCAACTGAGCTGAACTGGAGCATGCCCTTGCTCCACTTGACAGCCTCACCTCTTCAGCCACAAGAGGGCTTCGGTCGCAGAGTTCCTAACCTGAGCTACATCAGCCTCCACCTCATGCAGCACTATCTTCTGGAGGGTAGTAAACTCTTCCTTGTTGGTTATGTACTTCTGATTTACCTTCTGGAAGACAAAAACAAAAACCAGAACTATTGCCTACCATGAAAATGGTAACATTACCAGTAGTATCAGTATTCAAATCTATAAGCAAGAAGATTTCTAAGAAACCAAAGCCAGACTTTACTATCTTCCTTATGTTTTTAGGGTAAACATTTTAAAAATTCCAAGAGTTCTATGAGGCTTTAACTAGCACCAAGAGCCAAAGGTTTTAAACAATGCTCCTGAGGTACCTGAACAATCACTTGCATGAGTGGCTCCATGTACCTTTCCACCTCTCCAAACATGCTGGGAAACTTCCACAGAACTTCCTCAACATATCATACCTAGCAGTGCAGACTGTACTTTATTTTTGAGACAGGGTCTCTCTACATAGCCCTGGCTATATTGGAAATCACTCTAAATCCAAGCTAGCCTTGAACTCTCAGAGATCCTCATGCCTCTGCTACTCAAGTGCTAGGATTTGCATGCACCACCATGCCTGGTTTAAAAAGCGATTTTAACCATAAATGTTGGATGTAATATAAACAATCCTCACTTTTCTGAGAAGGAGGCTCAGACTTCCTATTGTTGATGGCTCCACAGATGCACCAGGAAGTTGGTCTTTTGAGTCCCAGACAAATAATAGATATTGGCAGTGACAAATTTTTGGAGAAATGTACCTTGTTATTGTTTAACCCCAAAATGCATACAATCATTGCTGACCTGAGTGCCTCCCACTGATAGGCCAGCCTACCAAAGGCTTGTCTCTATCACTTATCAGGGCCACCCCAGCCACTCCTCTACTCAGAGTTCCCAGTGTGAATGACTTTTCCCTTTTTGATTTCCTCTTGTCAAACACAGAAGGAATGAAAGCCACTCCTTTATAGACAAGTCTCCACAGAGACAAGCCAGTATATTCACCTTGATATTTCCAACAAGATCCATTTTCACAGGAGCAAACACTGTAGGACCGAGTTTGTCTGAAAGAAAGGATCAGACACATTTTTGAGAAAGTTTTTTTTAATGTAGGAAACATTTATATATATTATTGCAATAGAAAATATTTGTACAGTAATAACACAGTTAGAAGATCTTTCTCCCAAGATTATTCTGACTTCTAAGTCATTTTCTAAACATAGGCTTTGGAACTGGACTTGTTGCCCAGCTTTTCTCTCATGCAGCTTTGAGATGAGTCACAGGAACGAGGTCCTATGTGGCACGTCTGAGGAACATGCCTCACAAATTTAGAGCACCCATTTGAAGTCCTTTAGGTTGGCTGAGCACTTTCAATATTGCACAGTCTAAACTGAAAGTCTAAATACACCATCAGATTTTAAAGATAGCACCAAGGAACAAAAAACACCTCGTAAACGGCTCTCTGTAACGATGACATGTCATGTTTCAGATATGTTTTGTTTCAAAAGATATATTAATTTTTATTTTGCTATTTTAATGTATCTTCTATAAACTTAAAGTTACATGTGGTTTGACTATACTAATTTTAATTTTCCTAGATCTAACTTTCTAATTTTATTTATGTTTGCTAAACATAATCTTTACTTTTAAAGTATAATATAAAAGCAGCAGAGAAAAAATAATGAATTCTAAAAATTATCTAGCTGATCTTAAAAAAAAAGGTTCAAAACAGCATAGCTAAAAACAACCCCAAATATGAAATAAAATAGCATACTGAAGAGCAATAGTTTCACTGGCTAGAGCCAGAATAAGAAGAAAAAAAGGCAAAACAGAACACAAAGTGAGAGGTAGAAACACAGCAAAACAGTAGTGAATGTAAATGAATGTAAAAATATACTTCATTATAGGTAGTTACCAGAAAAACATAAATTTCAATAGCTGCAGAAAAAGCATTTTATAAAATTATCTGATTTCATGGCTATAAAAACAACTACTAGCATACAACAATGTATCTACATGTATTAATGCTACATATGTAAATAGTATCAAACCCATAAAACTCCAAAGTTTATTCCTAATGAAACACAAAGTTATACAAAGCATTGTTTAGAGAAAATAAACACAACCAAAGTGTGTGTGTGTATCCATTTATATGTTTTATATATCTATGTGTAGAGAAAACGTGTGTGTGTGTGAATATATATGTATATATATACACATATAACACACATATATATATATATATCATACTCATGGACTATAAGACATAATGTTATGTAAGACATTCATTTTCCTCAGACTGGCTTACAAATTCAATGCAGTTTTAATCAAATCCTTTAATATGTAATTTAAAACTAAAACTATACGCACCTGTAAAGGACCTAGAATTGCCTCAACAATCATGAAAAGAAACAAAAGTGGAAGACTTACATTTTCTGATTTTGAGCTTTACATAATTAAGACACTAAGGAAATATAAACAAATCCTGGGAACAGAAAAGAGACCCATTTTATAGGCCTACAGGTTCTGGAGCAGATGGCCAGAGCAACATGAGAGGATATTGGTGGCTGTTTTCTTGGCAAATGATTCCTAAATAGCTAGATTATGATTAAGAAAAAATGACCCTCAGTCCTCACATCATGACACATACAAAAAGGAATTCCAACATGGATGACGGGCTGAGCAGATGGCTGTCCAGCCCTTGCCTTCACTCCCCAAGGCTGGGCATGGAGGCACATGCTGACTGTCTCAATACTGGTAGGGTCCCTGGGGAGGCAGATACAGGAAGCTCCTTGGGGCTCTTTGGCCAGGCAACCTAGCCTACATGTATAGCTACAGACCAGGAAGAAATTCTGTCTCAAAAAATAACATGAGTGGCATAAGGAAGACCACTCAAGATTGTCCTCCAGCCTCCACATGACTGTATACCTATGCACACATGTGCATATACACACACCATAAATGTATACATGTACACACACCAATTTTTTTTGAAAAAATTCTTTTGATTGGTAAGATATTTCCCCATAGCAGCAATAGGTTTGAAGGTCTGTTCCTGAACTACTTCCACTTTGCTTGTATGTATATTCTCTAGAAAGCAGAATTCCCTGTTTTCATTATACCACTCTAAGATCAATAACTTAATCAATTAGAATGGGATGGGAAAATATAAGAGTGTTTAAGTCACACAGTTTTCACTATGTGGAATGTGATGTCAAGAGCAAGCTAAGAAGATCAACTTACATATCATTTGAAATACCTATGATGGGAAAAACAGTCTAGAAACTAATGAATATAATAAAACTGTAGCTGTCTTACCTAGTACTGGAACCACTGCATAACAAGATGCCAAGAATGCTTCTGTGGGAATGCCACTGTCTTCCAGAAGTTCAATGTCACTAAAGCTGAACAATTTGGTGACATGGAGAACGGAAGATTAAAACCACATCAGAACTCTGCAGTTCAGAGATGTCACAAAAACATTTTTTTAGGGAAAACCACTTTGCCTGATTTCATGAGTAGCCCCAGACATTATTTTTCTATTATGAAACAATCCATTAACATAATTATTTGGAGATAATCCACTCTCATAATCCAAATATGCCACCACAACTGATTTCTCAAAAGGGAAACTGGAGTCTGATTGCCAGGGAGTTTAAAGGGCCTGGAATACCTGGCACTCATGGCACTAAAGAAAGTTGGGATAACTTCTTCGCTGTCTTCCCAGACGAATTCTGGTGAGCAAACTGAGTCTGATCCAGGCTGTGCCAGCTCACTGTCATGATTCCCCAGGTTTTTCTCTCCATCTTCCTTCAGTATCTCACCTTGGACTACAAAGTAAACAATGCCTATCACTAAGTTCTTATATATTTAGTATAAAAATTAACACATAATCAATTAGTAAAATTTCTAAAACATAGAACAGGAAACGTATGTACACACATGCATGCACATATGCACGCACGTATGTGCACCTGAAGAACAGATGTATATCTTGTTTTCAGTCATCAGTGCATAACCATTACTTCATTATTGTTCAGTACTCTTCAAAAACATGATGTATTGTTTATATATTTTGTATATGTGTGAGGTCAGAGGACAACTTGGAGGAGTGGGTTCTCTCCTTCCACCATATGCATGCTAGGGAATCCAACCTGGATCATCAGGCTGAGGGGCAAGTGCCTTTACCCACTGAGTAATCTTGCTGGCTGGCCCCTGAAATGTGATTTTAAGGACCTCCTGGTACCAGTTATAGCAATTTGAGAGGTATTTAGTGGTTTCTAATATCTTTCTCCTAAAAATATAGACAGTCCTGGTTGTAAGTATATTCTTTGTCTGTGGATTTGCCCACTTGCTAACATTTACTTGTGACTCCCAAATCAAGACTTGTGGTACTTTTCAAGTAATCCTGAAAGCACAGGGTGGTACAAACTTAGGTGTCTGTCCTGCTTAAAATCTCAAACCACAAAAGCCTTTATTTACTGCCATGGTTTTGCATGCATGTGCCTTTTGTTACTAATTTTGTAATATAAGAAGGCTCCAGGCAGTAATACTGACTGAGGTGCAAAAATACAAGAAGTCTGAGATACATCTCCATGGAGAGAGTATGTGTGTGGAAAAGCTTCATTTAAACATGAGTTACAGTTGATGCCTGATGCCTGCTCTGAGCTCAATGTTTATCTAGACCACATAGGTGTTTTTAAATAGAAAAGGGCATTAGAACAATGTTATTCATTGATTGGATAATCAAAACCACAGGATTGTAGAAAGCAAACTACTCCCTTAGAGTACTCAGATTATTTGCTAATCAGTGTTTGGATGACTTTACACAGTATAAACATAACACATGAAAACTGTTATCATGTCATAAAGAACCCTGTTCAAAGGTTTCCCTTTAAATCTGACTGGTCTGTAACCATAGATTCCTACAGAGAATCTTTACTCAAGAGATCAGACTTTTAAGGGTTGTATGTTACTTTTCTTAGATCATTATCTAACAGCTTCTAGGATTAATACAATTAAAAAAAAGAAAAAAAACTTGACTGGGCTAGAAAAATAAGAGAATCTTTTAAGACAGCCAGAGAAGAAATTAACTTAATTTGAGTTAAGTACTCAGACTTAAAATCATTTAGTAAGCACTTAACACACAACTACAAGTTCTAGTATAGTTAATCTGGCTGACATGAAGACAGAGCTTTGTGATTAGTGCCAGTGCAATTAGTAAATTTGAAAGGACATTATTCCCAACTACACATGTATTACCTGGAATTTGGCTTGATTAACTCACAGAAGTTTGGTAGTTGGTAAACTGTGACATCCTCAGGCCCTACTAGAAACCAGGAGATTGAAAAACTTAGCTGCTCTAATGTTACATACCAAGTCTGACATTACAGTCTGGGTTCAAAAGACTGAGATATTGTGGGAAAGTCAGTGAACCATTTACACCCACCAAAACACAGCCATGAGCATCAGTGCCAAGAACTCGGTATTTCCTCTAAACAGTGTTGGATGGAGTAACAGAATGCTGTACAGTTATGTCACCTGCAGTAGCAAGCTCCCTTAGATCAGCAGCACACTGTTTGGAGGTTAATCTGATCGGTGCCCTCCTGTGTGTTAGGCAGACCCTAAATCTATTGTTCAATACAGCCTGCCAAGCTTTCTTTTGACATTACCTGTCACATTATCATCTGTATTTTCTTCACTTGACATGCTGCAATCTACCTCTGTGGATTTCAAATACAAGGAACTCTTGGTTTTCATTAGAATTTCTTCATCACCATTTACTTCCATATTTAAAGATCCATTTTCACAGTTGTTCAATTCCATCTGCCTAAAACATATGGTTTAAAAGAAATTGCTGTGATTTGCCATAGGTTGCCCAGATATTACTCTAAAGGATGGGAAGATCCACAATCACCAAACACTGATTAAAAACAGATTTCTTAAACTAAGCCAAACCTCTCAGTCTCCACAGACACCAAGGCAAGTACACTGTAATTCCTTCACTTAGGAGGTGGAGGTAAAAAGACTGCCATCATCCTACCCTATAGATTAAGACCCTCTTTTTAGATAGATAGATAGATAGATAGATAGATAGATAGATAGATAGATAGATAGATAGATAGATAGAGGAGCCTTACTGGCTTTCCTGTACCATGTGACTCAATCCCCTTGCTTCCACTAGCATCAGGAAATGCTCAGGGCAGCTTTTTAGTGTGCAATAAGCTTTCTCCAGGTGCCACAGTTAACACTTAGTTGACATTCCTCAACTTCTCCCTGGGAGGTTTTCCTCATCACACTGGCTACTTAAACATGTTTGCTTAGCAGTTAACTGTCTGAAGCTCCAGCTGTGGCCAGCATAAACTTCTCCTGTCAGCAGGAGGATCAGTGCATCCGAGGGACTGAGTACCCATCAGGGGAGCAGAAAAAGCTGTTTAACACTTAAGTGAACCAACTGATTCTGTTAAAGGGATGCAATATACCCAGTCAAATTAAAGCAGTAACAGGACAGCATCCAAGCCACATAATGATTCTAGCAAATCTAGAAAAAAAAAATTATTTCAAATGCATACACAAACTCACAGTTCAAACTGTGGACATACATAGAGCTAAAGTCTCAAAAGAAATAGAAAGTGACAAAAATGTTTCTAGTAAAAATATCTGAAAAGGAAAAAATTAGCGACAACCACATTGAGGACTATCTTTGCAGTAACAAATCAAAACACATACACACATGCACATGCACACGAACACACCATATATCGACAGCATATAAAGGGATGAACTATTAACAATTTAAAAGGATTATTTGTACTATGTGAATTCATGGGAGTGCCTACACAACTTTACTCTTGATGAGTAAAGACCCTGACAACTGTGTAATGGGAGCTTTTCCTTTCTTGGTGGTGCTGTAGATAGGACTCAAGGCCACACACATGCTAAGTGAGCACTGTACCACTGAGCTACATAAACTTGCACCCCGTGTATACATTTTTTAAATCAAAGAATCATTTATAGTAATGATACTAGTCTAGATTTTACTAGCAAGTTACCCATCAACTTATAGAGCTATTTAAGATTCTCATTTCTAAATAAAACAGAGGAGGAGCACTAGTTTTCCTGGGGAAAAGCACATTGCAGCCAACATTCAGCTCTTCTACAAGACCCCTTCTAACTTTCAGCAACTCTAGACAGACTAAGTCAGCGGATGTGATGGCAAGACTCGATTTCCTAGGGAAACAGCCACATATGCCCAATTCTGCCACCCCCACTTGTAGTTTAGCTTCACACAGAGGGAAGTCAGGTAGTTTGCTTCTGGTACCATCTCAAATCACCATCACTATACCACTGCTTCTTTAAAAATAGGATCACAGTGTATATAGATTTCTAACTTCTAGAAGGAAGAAAAACAAGAGTTTACTATACCTTTCCAATGAATTATGAATTGGTATGACAGGATGTTTCATCTTTAAAAAAAAAGCAAAGAAATGAAAGTTCATGTGTTAAATTGCAGCAGTGTTATTTAGAACATCATCACATAGGAAAGTGGTCAATACAGCTATAATATATATTGCCCTCCTCAAAGAAAGAATTCTAGGGTCCCTCCAAACAAAGTGCATCCAAATATCTTAGGAAAGGAAGATGGGGTTTTGAAAGACCTCATTATCATAGCCAAATTCCTAGTGATTAACATTTTTTGTAATTTGTTAGCCTTATTCAGCATTAATAGATAGCAAATTATGGTGAAGCATTATACCCAACACTAGAGGCATGAAGGTAAGCATTACAGACATTCCTGCCCTTAAGTCAACTTCAACAGAAGTTAGGGAATAGGGAAGTGAAAGAGAGGAGGTGTTCTTAGTCCAATATAGGGACTGATGGAAGACTTAATGGAAGACGAGTAGGGGCTGATCTGGGAGAGAAGCTGAGAGAGCATTCTCAGCACTGGAAAATGGCATAAGGAACAGTACATTCAGGCTAGGCACTGTCAAGGGGAAAATGGGTGATACAGGAAGGGGCTACAAAAGTTTTGGTCTGAGCTTATAGGTCATGAGGGAATGATTGCAAGGTTTAGATAAAACCCAAATTACACTTCATTACTGTTGACTAATGGAAGGGCCAGGCTGACTATGACTAGTAAGGGTAACGGTATTCTAGACAAGACTCTTTGGGGTCATAGAAAAGAGGCTACAGTAGAGAAGTGTATGAAGAGTCAAACTGCTAAAAATAACCAACTAGACATAGGGGACCAAGGGCAGATATGAAAGTGTAAATAAGGCAAACTGCTCTAAAAGCAGTATTAACCCTGAAAGGATGTGTCCTTTAACTTTTAACATTCCATAATGTTTCTGGAGAGAAACTGAGCTGGGTGGTTTTACCTTGTTGGACTTAAGCACCGCTAGCTGAGGGGATCCTGGGGGCGTATGGTAGAGCAGTTCCGAGGTGAAGGCTGCATTTGCAATCTGCATGCATTCCTCCAGGGTCTTCAGGAATGTGTTGCAGGTTGATTTCAGCAGCATTCCCACATCGATTCCCTCCTACATAACAATCAGAAATAGAGTCTTTTGTCTTGCTACATAATGAAAAACTCAATTGCATTATCTCTTGTGAGCTTTATATTCACAAAACAATACTAATGAACACAATCAAGATGTTGCTGGATAAATATGCACATGATGATAAACAACAGTAATGAACTGGCCCAAGTTATCTGTTATCATACACAGCCTCACTGCTCCAGCTAATGGCAACTTCCTTTGGCTCTGCACTGTAAGCTAGTACAGCGCTAGGTACGGGGCATAGATGCAGGCGCTATGTACTGTTTGCTCCCAGTGTGGGTGATTTGGTGGGTGTTATGGTAACTGGAATTTATTTAAACACCTAATAAGTACTTTTTTCTTCTAAAGTAGTTTACTTGTCTGGGTGTTTTGCATCTGGATATTGATATGAGTAAGGTGTTCAAGAAACTTCTGGAACCACACTCTTGACTAGAGATTGGGGAGATGATATGTATTTTTAATAAAGGTCCCAGGCGGTGCTGTTGGTTGCAATCCGTATTTGTTATCGAGTTCTCAAGGCTTTCACTGTGAGCACTTTCTTCAATTACAGACTGCTATGTTCACAGTTTTCCTTCTCTCTAGATCAGGCTTCTACGCTGGCACCACTGAGACTTTGGGTTAGTTAGTATGTATGTGTATGTCTGTGTGGTGGTTTGAATAGGAATGGGCCTATAGGCTCATATATTTGAATGCTTAGTCATCAGAGAGTGGCACTACTTGGGAAGGATTAGAAGGTGTGGCCTTGTTGGAATAGGTATGGCCTTGTTGGAGGAAACATGTCACTGGGAAGTGGGCTTTGAAGTTTCAAAAGCCCAATCCAGGCCCAGTGTCTCTCCCTTCCTGCCACCTGTAGATCCATAAGCAGAACTCTCAGCTACTTCTACAGCACCATGTCCATCTACATTCCCCCATGCTCTCTGCTATGATGATAATGTACTAAACCTCTGAAACTGTAAGCAAGCCCCAACCAAATGCTTTCTCTTATAAGCTTTGCTTTGGTCATGGTGTCTCTTCACAGCAATAGTATAATGACTAAGACAGTCTTTCTGTCTGCTGCTTGCAGGGGTGAGGCAAAATTCTCCTGCTCATCGTAAGATGTTTAACTGTACCCCTGGCTTCTAAACACTATATACCAATGGCATTTCCTCAATCCTGACATTCAAAATGTCCCCAGATATAGAACCTGTAGATTGGTAGTCCATGCTCTAGAATATAAATCCTGCAAGAACAGGAATGAAATGGCTTTTGGTTTTTCTGTTCCTTCATCCCCACAAACACAGTATCTAAACACAAGGTAGCTGATGAATGAGTATAAGAAGCCAAAGAAAGTAAATGAAAGTTTTATTACAAAGACTTCCAAACAGTATTAGTGCCATGGTGTTCTAACACCTAAGAAAATGAATTGACACTCTTAGGCATAAGCTCTGGGTTCCTCAGAGTAGCTCATAGCTGCTGTGAGGGCACTGGAGAGACCCTCTCTTCCTCAGTGAATAATTTCACACAGCCTAATGGATCTTTTTCTGATGTTTTGAGACAGTAAAGGGCAACCTCATTAACAATCCTCAGCTGGGCATGGTGGCGCATGCCTGCAATCCCAGAATTCAGGAAGCTTCACTAGGAAGGTTCAAAACTAGCCTGGGCTGAACGGTGAGATCCTGCCTCTAAACAAACAAACAAACAAACAAACAAACAAACAAACAAACAGTGAACCTTGCTGGTGATGGCAGAACAAAGCCACGTGTCCACCTCTGAAAGCACGGGGCTGTTTCAGAGCACATTTACTGTGACAGAGTACAGTCCTGTCAATCTCACCAAGAACGACAGACAGCATTGACAGACATCATGCAGACATCTCAGTAGGCACACGTAAGCAGAGTTCAGCTAGACAGGGAAGACTAGCTATTTAAAAAGCAGTGCAAACTGGGAAGAAACATACTTCATTAAGGTCTTTTTTTTTTTTCTTTTTTATTAATACTAAAGCTAAAAATCCCCCATATTATGGGGTTTTTATGGATTAATCCTACATTCCTTTGAGGGTGAGAAAGTGTGTGCTTCTAAGCACTGCAATGCATGCATTTCTGTGTGGAATTCTGCCACTTTCTTCTAAAGAACAGTCAATTCCAAGATAGTCAGGAATTAGTAGAGAATAAATGCCCATAGGCGATCTGACATTACTTTTCTGTAGCATGTCAGGAACATCGTCACTAAAATAACACTTTACCTCGGAGTCAGCAACACCAGATGTGGCCACTTCTTTTGTTTTATCTACTTGCTGAACAAGGAGGTCACAGTATAGCCTTAGTTCCGACATTTTGGTTTTCAAGTTTTCAGTGTTTTCTGCAAATTCTAAGTTAACAACAACAAGAAAAGGTAAAGTAGTTACCAGAAGGAATAGCCATTCCCTAGTTAGTAAGCTGCACAGAAGTGGAGAAAGTAACTCATGCCTCAAATGAGGTTTATCGTACTTGTTTTAGATATGATAGGTAAAGATATGGGACGAACGAAAATAGAAAGAGGGCATATCCCAGCTATTTCTTGAGGTAATGTACTGAACAATCAATCACAGGTTCAGAAAGAGAAGAGTATGGGGAGGCTCTCTCCTGAGAACTGGGAACAGAGCCAGAGCCCAGAGTTCTGGTCTGAGTTCACCTCTCTGTAATATGGGGTCATAGTGATCTGCCCACTGGAAACAGGGTTCTGTCTGAGGAGTGGTTCTACATACACCCACCAGGGTTAATGGCACCTAGCTGTTACCAGTAAGGCTCTGCAACCACCTTGGTGCTAAGGGATCAGAAACAATTGCTGCCACTTCTGTTTTTTCATAAAAGTGTTACACATTATCACCTGCTTTGTGTCCAGCCAACAGCTTCAAGAATTTGTTCCTGATTTAGCACCAAAACAACTAAGGAAGAGGCCACTTTATTGTGTCTACCTGAAGAGTTAGGAACTTCTCCATCTGTCACATGGAAGGCTCCCTCAGCACAGCCAATCTCTTCAAGTGTACACACAGGCTTGTGGATCTGTGACAGTAGCAACCAGGGGCTAGGAAGTAAGCCTTGACACTCTTAGCCAGTGCAAGGAAGGCCTGCCATGGTGCCCAGACCAAGTGATATCAATGAGCATTAAGCAGCAGCAACATGGTAATTAAGTATCCACCCACCATAGAGGAGACAATAGAAAGCACCCTGACTCTAGGCTTCTCTGGATCGCCCACTCTACACCAAATTTTGTGATACCCATTTCATGTCATCACCAGACCTCAGAGTCATCGGTCCATGGCAGAAACCATCACCTTTGCAAAGATGAGGTGAATGAAGCTCAGAAAAATCAAGTGACCTGTGGCAGAATCACACAATTGTGAAGTACTGATACATCATTCAAGCCAGGTGTGTCTGGCTCCAAAGTCTTCATGTTTTCTACCACACTAAGAAAGCAGAATTAGAATTAGGTAGGGACCCTGGTGTAAGTTCTGCTTAGACACATAGCATTCCAACAATATCAAATGCTGGGTGAGGGAACCCAGAGATGCCTCTGGGCAATTCCCAAGGTTCTCAGACAAGGGAACCATCAGTACTTGCCTTTTTCCTTCTGGGTCCTACTATCTGTCAGGCAGGCCTTAGCAGACCCTAGGGCCACCAGCCACCGCTGTCTCTCTGCCACACTTCTGGCTTTTAGGTAGAAATACTGTTCCCCAGGGATGATCAGGTCCATGCGAGTGTTATCCACAGAATGAACTAGGAGCAATGAAGGAGGGGATCAGACTAGGTAAGAACTGCCTGGGCAGTTTCACCCCAACTTTCTGTTTTATTAAGATTTATTATGCACTTATCTGTGCACTTATGTGTGCACATGTGTGGGGGGTGCATATGCCTGTGTGTATGCCAAGGCCAGAAGAGGTCAGCTATTCTCCTCTATCACTCTAACTATTCCTTTGGGGCAGAGCCTCTCCCTGCACATGTGTTCTCATAGCTAAGGTAGCAGCCAGCAAGCCCCAGAGACCCTCCTGTGTCTGTCCTACTCAGATCTGGGGTTACAGCAGTATGCTGGATGCCTAGCTTATTACATGGGTGCTGGGATCTAAATTCCAGTCCCTATTATTGGGCAGCAAGTGCTTTTAACCACTGAGCCACCTTTCCAGCCTCCTGAAGCTTCTTCAGAGACGGGTCAGTCCTTACCAACTCTTTTAGTGACATTAAGTTCTAGACAGCTTTGTTGATCAGGAAGGGAAACCTTGCAGGGTGTAGTAGCATACACCTTTAATCCTAGCACTTGGGAGGTAATTACACAGTTCTCACGGGGTTCCGATTAGTACTTGAGGGGGGTCATTATACAGGAACAAAGCCTCCTCCCTGGTTTCTCTGGCTTCCTATGTGATACCTGCCTTCCCTACAGTCTATCATCATGATGTCATCTGCCATGGTATGACCTACCCAGTGTGCTCTAGCCAGAGTTAGCACTCTTCTATTTTAGACTTTCATATTCTAATAGTATTAGATAACTAAAATGATTTTCTTTACATTACCCATACTTGAGTATTTTATCATGGCAACAGAAAACAGAACAATATACCTTTAATGAGCAAGGGTACAATCTTTATCTCCTTGTAGTTACTGGGAATCAAGAACCTATTTCCCCTTTTCTACTTTCCTTCAGCAGTCAGGCCTAAGTGTGGGTCTTAGAACCCCTTCCAGAGAAGAAACTAGCAAAACATGTTCTCCTTCACTTTCCCCAAATTCCCATAGAATAGTTTTCTTCTCAGCCACACATCTCACTGTCCAAGAGTCTAAAGCTAAGAAGTAAAGGCTATGTGTTGGCCCTGTAGGTATTTGCTTATTTTGATTGGGAGGAGGGTTGGGCAGATGGGTATGTATGTCTATCCTGATTTAAACACAAAAAGCATTTCATGTTACAGTAAAATCACCGACACCTTACAATCTCCAGCCCCAGGTGAGCAGGAAAGGAATGGGTACTGTCTGAGTGTGAAACTGCTGCTCTCATTATTCTGACTTAACCCATCCTGAAAAGGCTGGCTGCAGTTTTAGATTTCTTCCCGAGGCTCTGCTGCAAGGACACTGTACCTCACAACCCAGTGTGTACTACAGGAACAGCAGAGAAAGGCATGCAGGGCCAGGACTTTGTCATTCTTCTAGGGAGGTATAAAGAAAAATACAAGTTGTAAGCTGCTTGTCACTCACCTTGAATCTCACAAACTGCCATCTGGATGCTCCCTTTACAACCCTTCCAGGCATCTTCAGGAGAATCGTAATAGGACAGTATTCCCCCACAAAGAAGGAACCATCGAGGCTGCCAACCTAAAAACAGGGGAAAAGCCGGCACAATTACTGCTGGTGTGTAAGGTGTCAACCCAGGCATAAAAATGGGACCTAAGTCCAATGGGACCAAGTCCCAGATGTGAAGCCTTTTTCATTGCTTCTAAGAAGGACACGGGTTAAACAAGACTTGTCCATTTTAACCTATTCTGGTAAAATGAGAAACAAACAGTCCTACAGGTATATACTTTAGTCACATGAGATAAAGAAGTTGGGAAGGATCAGGAATAAAGAAGTGATGGTGAAGTCGGGCAGTGGTGGCACGCTTTTAACCCCAGCACTTGGAAGGTGGGGCAAGCAGTTCTCTGTAAGTTCAAGGCCAGCCTGGTCTACAGAGTGAGTTCCGGGACAGCCAAGACTGTTACACAAAGAAACTCTGTCTCAAAAACAAAAAGTGACGGTGATATGTAATAAGACTTACACAAGATTTTTATTTTCATTCCCTGCCTCCACCTTTAACACAGTTCTAGTAATCTGTGATTCTTAATTTTTTAAGACAATTACTGTCCTGAACATCATTGTTCTCACACATCCATCCCCTTTGTCTAAGAATTATCAGGAGCTTAGAAACTGTGCAACAAAGATTATGGTGACATCTCAGCAAAGGGGATGCGGTGTCCAGACTAGTGAACCTGTCTACAGAGCTCTTAGCACAGATTTCTCTGACCATTTAGTATTGGCCAACCAAAGCACAGAAACCTCAAACCCTCAAGACAAGCTATATACAGCAGAAGCAGGCATCTTAGCTTGTCTTCTCACATGCCCTGTAATTCCAAACAAACCAAACTGATTTGCAATGAATCAAGCTTCATCTTCCTCATAAAATGCCCTATTTTGAAACACACACACACACACACACACACACACACACACACACACACACACACACACACACACACACACTACCTTTCTCTCATGTGACTTGACTATGGCTGAGGCATCCAGAGAGAAGTTTGTGGGGACTTTGAGCAGAGCTCCAAGGACTGAACAGACAGATATCTGTTCTTGCAGAGGACCATAGTTTGGTTTCCAGCACTCACATGGTTCCAGAGGATCCAACGCCCTCTTCTGGTCTCCGTGAGCACTAAGCAATGCACAGCAACATACGTGCAGGCTAAACATTCACATGCATACAAAAATAAAAACTTTTTTGTAGTATGGGTACAACACCAACCGCTGTCCAAAAGATACTTATTTATGTTTGGTGAGATGCTGTACTTCCGGAGCCACTCCTCTCTTCCTCGTTTCCCCCAGGCTAAGTGGTCTGCACTAAATCTAAGGGAAGGAGTTGGGAGGGCAGGTAGGATGTCCCTCCCCTCACCAGGGCCTGCTTTTCTAAGAACCACACAAGACACAATCCTGCCAGGAAACACTTCTCTCACTTCCTTAAATAAAACTAGATAAACATTAATTCTCAATGATCTACTCTTCAATAATTCATGAACTGAAATATCCTGACATATGATTTTTTTTTCTCACCAAAGATAAATATTCTTTCAAAAATTGCAGCTATTTCTCTTGTTAGCCTTTCTGTACTGAAAGTTTCTGCCTAGAGAGGAAGACCCTTTATAGACTGTAAGGCACCCTATGGTCTTATCATGGCCATGCCCACAATCCTAGCAAACTTGTTGAGATGAATTCATAATATATTTATGTTGAAAGAGAATACTTTGTAATGTCAACTTCAAGTTCTATATAAACTGGCCACCACCCACACAAACCAGTAAAACCATCCTTCATCGGAGTACACCGCGGCTCTCCTGGCATCACCGAAGCATTACACATCTGCAAAACAATCTGATTATCGACGCCACTGTTTAGGCCGTTTTGCCCTCACTGAAACGAAGTTTCTCAGAATCTGAAAAGGGAAGAAGTCTTTGAAATCACCTAGGCCAATCTGTTCAATTTATAGATAAGGAAACCTATCCCAAGGCACATACTACACACAAGAGAACTAAGGAGAAAATCATGCCTTCCTATATTGCCCCTGTGCACACAAAAACTCCTAAGCTTTGGCTCCCTGTTGGTAGAAAGCCATCCTGATACGGAACAGTCTTTTCACTCAGAGCTCAACTCCTGCCACTCTGATTTGTGTGGACACTTCCTGCCTCTGAAACATACCACACTTTTTGTGTAGAAAGCATTTGAGACATACCTGATAACTATTTCATCAAGTTTAGGACTTTTGCTTTAACAGTCTCCAAGAAAAAGAGGCAACAGGATCACATATTGACATACCAAGTGAATTATTATAGAGAATCAGCTCATCCCAAGATCTGCAGTCAGCAAAGTTGGGGCCCATGGAGCAGGTTTCAAAGAAGGTCAATATCCCACCCCATTCATTCTAGCTGGGCAGTTGGAGTCCCTTCTTACTCAGCCTTTTTGTTTTATTCTAGACTTTAAGCAGCTAGGTGAGGCCCTATAAACATGATTGGAGGAGCATTCTATTTAATTGATCTACCATTTCAAAGGCTAATATTATTTAAAAATACCCTAGGCCCATCCAGAGTGTTCCCCCAAATGTCTGAGGATCTGAGCCCCTCAATTTTCCATTACTATGACAAACATCCTAAGATAAATCAACTTGCAAGGAGGAAAGGTTTTGGCTTAGTATTTTACCAGCTGTTTCTGGTCATGGTCACTGGGACTCCCACTCCTTCTGGACTGTGGTGAAGTGGTACATGATGATAGTGGCCAAGAGCTTGTTGATACAAGATGCTCGCCTTATGGTAGCTAGGAAGCAGGAGAGGGACCAGCATCCAACTTTTCCAGAATATACCCCTCAGTAACCCCACTTCCTTTTCCTAGGCTCCTCATAAAGTTTCTACCACCTGCCAACAGTATGAAGCTGAGGACCAAGACTTAGCACATGGGCCTTTGAGGAGCATTCCAATATCCAAACTACGTCAGCCCCCTGTGGCTCAAACTGACACTAAAATAAACCACCACATCAATTTCAAGAGCATTTTCAATGTAGCAAAGAATTTTTAAAAGCCTGCCAATTAAACAAAGATAAAACACTAATCACAATGTGATTCCAGATTCTGTGATAATAATAAAATAACATCTTGAAATTAAAAAAGAATGTACTAAGCTAGCTTTCTCTTACAGGGATCCTAAAATGCTGAAAGTCCTCCCCTCTCTGTACAGCCCAGCTGCAGTGAGCTTTGAGACTTGCTGGTGGCCTGCACTGGTGAAGGCACAGAGGTCCTTGTGCTCATAGAGAAGCACTAAGAGAGCCAGGAATGTTAATCACGCAGGGGTGTCTCCTCAAGGGAGGAGATACAAATCAAATACCTACATTCCATCCAGAAAGCTGAGAATGGACGTTGTTAACGACCTAGTGACCTTTTTGCTATCTGAAGGAACAGATGTCACCCTAATTCCCCAGAATGATTAATCCAGACTCTTCCCTCCCTAGACCATTACCTATCCTTAGGGGAGATGTCACACATACTTTATGGCCTGCTGACCTCTATGCTATAGGTCAGAGACCACACTAGGTTCTAAGCCTTTTAGCTATAGAATCCACCCTCATGGTCACATGTACTTTGTGAAAGAGTTTCTGTGTAGTCACACCTTAAACTTCATTGTGCACCTGGAACTGCACTGATTGGACTGATTGTTGCCTGGAAACATTTCTCCAAATTGAACTACGTTTTAAATATGCTGACCATGAATGGCCTGGCATTAGACTCTCCAAAGTCTGATCCAGGTTGACAAAGTCAATCTGCACCGGATTTTCATTCTTATCTCTTTGAGTGGTTCACTTCTCTGAATAACACCTGCAGGGACCCCCTCACTGCACTAATGACTGAAGCAACTCCTTACTTAACGTAAATTGTGTTTACCTGGGGGGAGGTGTAATTATTCAAGGGAATTTCAATATGTCACCATTTTATTCTTTAACTGGAACTATAGAAACTGTGACAAAGAAGAGCTGTTTTAGAAGCTCAAGGTTCCTGAAATCTCAAAAGACACATTAAGAAACCCCATTCCTGTTAGACGACATTAAATGCTGTGATGGAAAGTCCGATTAGTGCTGGACACACTGTTCTCTTTAGTGCCCAATGCTGACAAACTGGGCTACCATCCAGCAAAAAACGAACTGTACAAGAAAAGATGCATGGATGGTGGGGTGACTATGGATTTACTTCATGTTTCAAGATATTCTACAGATAGCCTGGAAATGAGAAGTAATAAAGACTCAAGGTAATAAAAGACTGGTGGAAACTATGGGTCTATACGATTCCCTGCTCCTTATCCTGCCAACTGACTATCTTCCTACCTAACCCAAACCTCTTTTTGCTATCCTCTATTAAGGAGGGAACATGTTTTCAAACTACATACATGGAAGGATGGACCAAGAAACTCTAGAGTTTTAGCTTACACCCTCTGTTATCACCGGAGATGGCATTGGGGGGGGGGGACAATATACAAATGCAAATTCGTGCTTTGTATAATTCTGGATTACGTCACTGCAGAAAGTACACTTGACATTTACTTTTTGGAAATTCAGCATTCACCCTGCATATTTCCATTGCTGCAAACCCCTTTCTCCACACTTCACATAATTTGGGTGAAGCTGCCCAGTTTCAGGATAGGTATGTGTATGCAATACAGGTGTAACTGGAGTTTCACATACTCCAACCTCAGTGAGTTCTAGAATGAACAATTGGCCCAATGAGCATTCTGGGAACTTCCTATAGGATCAGAGAAAGACAGAAATTACTGGAGACTGTCCCTTTTTCCTGGACTTTAAGGATACTTGGAAGCCATTTTGTCATTACAAGGTACCTAAGCATGACTGTCACATAAGGGGAAAGTGAGGTAAAAGATTTGAGGGGCAGAGAGAGAAGAGGGAAATGTGGATGCTGTTCAATCAGAGCATGTCATGCTTGAAGGGAAGACACCCTTGGATTTCCAGGTAAGTGAGGTAATCAATGTCCTGGTTGTTGTTGTTGTTGTTTTTTCGAGACAGGGTTTCTCTGTTTAGGCCTAGCTGTCTCGGAACTTGTTCTGTAGACTGGGCTGGCCTTGAACGCACAGAGATCTGGCACCTCTGTGGTAGTGCACATCTTTATTATTTTTTGTTGTGTTTTGCAAGCTTGGCTGAATAGGAATTTTCTTCAAACAAGAGTTCTAAAGAATCAACTCACCAAACATACAAAAAGCACTTGACAAAAATCTAAAGTCCCTTTCATGATAAAAAAGAAGAAACAAACAAAACCAAAACTAAGACTAGAAAGGGCTTTCCCACAATTAATACGCCCAACAGTGAGAGATGGAGAGCTTTTTTCCCTAAGATCAGGGCAAGATAGGGTTCCTGCTCTTGCCATTTCTACTGAACATTGCACTGGAGGTTTTAGGTGGGACAGTGAGTGAGAAAATGAAATAAAAGGTATCCATATGAGATAGGAAAAGGCAAATCTAGTCAGTTCAACAAGATTCAATATATTAACACCAACCACACTTCTGTAGAGAAGCAATGAATTTGAAAATAAAATTCAAGAACCATTTACTGTAACATCAAGTAAGCTACTCAGAAAAGCAGTTCAACAGAAGTGTAAAACTCTGAAAGAGACAAGATACCACTAAAATTTTGTTAAAGTTGCTGGGCATAGTGGTGTGGGCCTTTAATCCCAGAATTTGGGCAGCAGGTCTCTGTCAGTTCAAGGCCATCCTGGTCTACATCATGAGTTCCAGGACAGCTAGGGCTACACAGCAAGACCCTGTATTAAAACAAAACAAAACAAAACAAAAAACTAAAGTCCTAAATACCACCACTCCCAAACTACAGTCTACTGTCCCTTCCTCACACAGCAGATGCTTCCTACACTTAATCATCAGGCAACCATCTGCAGTTCATACTTTCTGAGAGACAGGGGTTTGCTGTACAGATCAGGCTAGCCTCAAAATCCTGAGTTCAATGAATCCTTCTGCCTTGCCTTCCAGAGTAGCTGGAACTACACATGCCATCATACCTGGCTAAAATAAGCAGCCTTTATCTTTAACCAAAAAGCTTTTCAACTCAATTATTATTGAAACACACACGCACACGCACGCACACATAATTTTCTTCAAAATATGTACTTACATTTAGATGCAAACTTATATTGCTTGTGCTAATTTGGCACTTGTAGCCAGAAGTTTTCTCCAGTCCTGTGGAATCTTTCCCACCCGCATCCTGCAGATGCTTGGTCCCAAATAAACACATAGACTTATATTATTTTTAAACTATGGCCATGGCAGGCTTCTTGCTAGCTAGCTCTTATATCTTAAATTAACCCATTTCTATAAATATTTTCTTTGCCGTGTGGCTTGTGGCTTACTGGTCGGTACTTTACATCTTGCTTCTCCTGGCGGCAGCTCCCAGCATCTGCCTTGCCTCTCCTTTCCTTTCCTGTCTATCTGTTTGGATTTCCTGCCTGCCTTTAAGCTGCCTTGCCATAGGCCAAATGGCTTTATTTATCAGCCAATCAGAGCAACACATTCACAGCAAGACACCCACAGCAGGCACTAAATTTTCTTTTTCAATATTCTAACAGAACTACTACTTTATTTATTTTTTTTTTTTATTTTTTTTTATTTTTTTTGGTTTTTCGAGACAGGGTTTCTCTGTGTAGCTTTGCGCCTTTTCCTGGAACTCACTTGGTAGCCCAGGCTGGCCTCGAACTCACAGAGATCCGCCTGGCTCTGCCTCCCGAGTGCTGGGATTAAAGGTGTACGCCACCACCGCCCGGCCAGAACTACTACTTTAAAATCAAAATTTCTAAACACAAATGTTCTTACTTCTTTAAAGAATCAAACTAAAGAAGAAACACATGAGCCATGTCTGAGTAATGCATGGAGATGAGTATGCTATACAGTGTATGATAAGCAGCTTATCTGGACCACTCTGAGGAAGGGGATGCCTCATTAAACAAGCACCTGAAATACTTTAAAATTTATATCAAGTAAAATGTATCCTTTAGGAAACAAGTCCAAGTTTCAACAAATGCACAGGTCTCTAATAGTACAATAGTCAAGGGACAAACACTGTCCTTTCCCAGATTTTCTTGGGCTACTCTTTAAGGTCAAGTCTCCCCTGGTGTCTTAGTCACTGTTCTGTTACTCTGAGGAGAGACACTATGACCAAAGGAACTCATTAAAAAAAAAAAAAAAAAGGCATTTAATTGGCAGCTTACTTAGTTTCAGAGGATTAGTCCATTATCATCATGGCAGGGAGCATGGAGGCTGGTAGGCATGGGGCTAAGAGCTTACATCTGATCTAAAGGCAGGGAGGCAGAGAGAGAGAGAGAGAGAGAGAGAGAGAGAGAGAGAGAGAGAGAGAGAGAGAGAGACAGAGACACAGAGACACACAGAGAGAGAGAGAGGCAGAGACACAGACACAGACACAGACACTGGGCCTGGCATGGGTTTTCGAAAACTCAAACCTCCTCCAACAAGGCCACACCTCCTAATCCTTCCTAACTGGTTCACCAACTGATGACTAAGCATGCAAATATATGAGCCTATGAGGACCATTCTCATTTCAAACCATCACACCTGACCAGCCACTGATGTGTTTTTATTTTAACTTTAAAGTATTTCCCAATTTAATTAGGGACTTCCTTTTTTGATCTTGTTTATGTTACTATGAAGTATAATGTTTAATTTTCTCATATTTGCGGATCTCTACATCCTTTTAGTTATTGATAGAGTGATCTCTGTTAAGGACACAGAACATTTTTTTGATACCACTTGGCAAGGTTGAGTGCTATGGCCCAGTATGTGGCTAATTGTGGTGAGTATCTGTGGGCATTTGAATAACTGCTGTATTTTGTTTTCTTTTCCACTGTAACCATGGGAAAGGGTCTAAAGGGGACTCCTCCTTCTTGGCCCAATAATGATTCTCTTAAACAAGTGAACGGCAGGAGGCCATCAGGTGAAATGGCTACCTTATGCTAGAGCAAGGCTTCTTACACTTCCATTTATGTTTCTTTTTATGTGTAACTTTAGCATTTACTGATAATAAATTATTAAGAAGTTTATTTTAAAACAAGTCTTTTAGTATACATATAATCCTACATAAAAGGTGAGAAGTAAATTTGCATACTAATAAGCAATATATGCTGGTTTCCTTTTATATAAATGAAATCTTGGCTGACTATATGACACTGCAGGACAAAGCACTGTCAATGTTTTTTAGTTAATTACCTTTTTTTTGAGATAGGGTCTTCACCATATAACTCTGGTTGGCCTACATAGAACTAGTTATATAGATCTGGACAGCCTGAAACTCACAGAGACCCCACTATGTACTCAACTTATTTTGATTTTTATAATGGTCAAGGCAGAGAATGCCACTTTGTGTAAATACATCATAGTATAAGATGACAGAAGTGTTTCAGGGCCATTTTAGACACTGCTGAAAATTCTGTTCTACCAAGCCAAAATTCATTGACTGGATTTTATGAAACTCAAGTTAGAAACTCAAATAGGAATTTTGAAAATCTGAGGCTAGAGAGATGGCTCAGCAGTTAAGAGCACTGACTGCTCTTCCAAAGGAGCTGGGTTCATTTCTCAGCACCCACCTGGAGGCATACAACCATCTGTAACTCCAGAGGATATGACACCCTCTTCTGACCTCCCCAGGCACCAGGTACACATGAGGCACTTATGAGGTACACAGACATATATGAAAGCAAACACCTATACCCATACAATAAAATAAAATATAAAAGTAAAATATATTCTAATACAATTCAATCCAAAGATAATACTAATTTGATACATACAGGCAGTAGGAAAAGAATTAAGCTGCTATGTATTTTTTATGTTTTTATTTACTCTTTGAAAGTCTCATAAATTTATACAGTGTATTTTGGTCATAACCACCATCTTCTCCCTCCATTTCCCCTTAGTGCTCCCACATTTCTCTCCCAACTTCATGTCCTTCATGTTTTGTTGTTATTGATAAGCTGAGTCCAAATAGTGCTTCCCACATGTGCATGGGTGTAGGGCCATTCACTGAGGCTTAGGCAACTTAGTAGCAGCCATGTCTCCAAAGGAGTATGATTTTCCAGCCCTCAGCAACCATTCACTATATCTTAAAGAGCAGAAAACCTGATATGTCTAGTAAGAACACTCCAGTTCCTAGTGACATTAGTTTTAAATCTAGGCTGAGATGTTTCAGGCAGCATCTGTAGACAATATGTGGTATGGCAACATGCACAGTGTAAATGCACATGTGTGTTCAATGGAATGAAGGTCTGACATGCAACACAGGTGAGCGCATTTGATTCTGAATTGATTCCTGGACTGTGGGCAAAAACCTTTTTACCTTGGTTGCAACTCCCTCCCATTCAATTATACAACTCTCTACAAAGTTGAGACCCACAGTTTTAGAAGCTGGGTGCTTGGGCACATCAGTCCTTCTGCCTATAAACTCACCAGCCTGCCTTAAAAAAATCTGCCAATTAAGGTGTTAATGGGAACCAAGTGTTTATAATTTCACCATTAGCAGGAAGAATCATAAAAAGAAAACATCGATTCATTGTGAGTTTTTAAATTCACAAGAAATGCTGCTGTATAGAAATCCAAGGGGGAAAAAGAGAAGAGCATTATTTAAATAATTTACTGAAAATAAAGCTAAAAGCAGAAAAAATGTGAAGGAACTGTACTTTTTGATCAATAAAAGGAGAGGCCACTGACTACAATAAATGGGCCAGACTGGTGGAACAAAAGGCAGAAAAACCCCTTAACTAAGCCCCTGAGCCCTGAACTAACCTCTTGAGCCCCTGAACTAACTTCCTGAGCCCCTTAACTAACTTCCTGAGCCCCTTAACTAACCTCTCGAGCTTCTTAACTAACCTCCTGAGCCCCTTAACTAGCCTCCTGAGACCCTAAACTAACCTCCTGAGCCCCTTTACTAACTTCAGCTTTAGCTTTTCCCGCAAAACTTCCATTGAGTTTGAATGTTTCCTAGTAGTTGCTGCAAGTTTTTAAAATATGTAAATCTTTGCCCTCATAGAGAGCAACAGAAAATTCAGCTTTTCCCTAGATTATTAAGGCCAAGTGACTAATGTTAAGAAAATAAACTGAAATTAAAATTCTTAAAGGATTGACAAATTTTCTGAAGCAGTAAGCCAAAATTTAACTTTTACCATAAAACTATAGTTTCCATGTTTTTAATCCACGTTATAATACAGTGTTGTAGTGGTTTGAATAAGAATGGCCCCATAGGCTGATATATTTGAATGCTTAGTCATCAGGGAGTGGAACTATTTGAGAAGGATTAGGAGGTGTGGCCTTGTTGGAGGCAGTCTGTGTTGGAGAGATGGGATTGGAGGTTTCAAAAAGTTCACACCAGGTACGGTGTTTCTCTCTGTCTGCTGCCATGCGTGCCGCCATGTTCCCACCATGCTCCCCCACCATGATAACAGACTCACCCTCTGAAACTGTAAGCAAGCTCCTAATAAGTGCTTTGTTTCCTAAGAGTTTCTTTGATCATAGTGTCTCTTCATAGCATAGAACAGTGGGTAAGACAAGCATATATTGTTTATATTATATATGTGTTAAGAATGAACCATTTTAAACTAAAGCAAAGCATTTGCTGATCTCAAGTAACTCTGACCTCCACAACAACCTTGATGGCTTTCAGCATCTGGCCTGGCACTCAGTCACACTAGATCTCAGAACCCACCTATAACTCAACATCTCTAGCAGAGCCCCACAGAGAAGGTGGCTAGGAAAGCCTTGGGCTCCTATGCCAGGACAGTCAGTAACTGAGGAGGAAGGAAGAGAGGGAAGAAACACCCCTTATCATAACAGGTAAGTTGTAATTAGCCAAATTACAGGCTCCTTAGTAACAATTAATTATCCACAAAGCATGATTTTAGCAGTTAAAATTGTCAGGCTTAGAGTCTGGAGAAAAGACCGTAGACCTCAAGAGTGACAGGCTTACAGAGGGTGGGTATGCATAGTGGGGGCTAAGTATAATCACAGTTATTCAGAACTCTATGGAGCCTCTGTGGAGTCTGCTCTGTTACCTCTCTTGTGTACACTGGGCAAACAGACTGCATACTTATTTATCGTGTATTACATGCTTTCTTCATGTACTACCAGACTAGAGTGAGAACATTTTGGCATAAGTTGAGACTCCTGTCATACAGAAGAGTCATTGCTGCAAGACACTCATTGCTCTGAGCCTTCTTTGCAACTAGTTAGCAGAGGCAAACTAAGTAGTTTCGAAGTTTCCTTCCAAACTGGTAACATCATCTTTCCTCTCACTTGGTGTCTTTCTGAACACATCTTGCATCACCATCCAAGCTGTAAGCAGAAAGCCCAATTCTGCTTCATCCTCCAGGTCAGACACTGAACCCCTCCACTCTCAGTATTTCTGTGTTTTCAGCATCCCACTGTGCCACACTGGGACATGGAGTGTGAGGTCACAGACAGGATGGTAATGCAGAACGGCTCACTGTATTAAGTTATTTATCATGTGAGCCTAGGCTTACTCATCAGTGGCAAGGGAATACCGCCCTTCTCCCCTTCTCCCCACCTCCACTTCACTCTAACTCACTTGTCATGTCCAGCCAGGTTAGTCTTCCTTGAAGACTGTTTTTTACCCACTCTTTCTTCCTATTCTGAAGTCCTGAGTGACTGTCTACCATACAAACTCCACAGTTTCCAGCTTAGTGTAATAATCTCTCTCCTCACACCCCTCTAATATTCCCTCCTTTTGGAAAAGAACGTGTTTTGGTCCTGTTTCCAGTGCTGTGCCTTACCTGTGTCCACACCAAGTCTACCCTCCCTTGCATCTTACCTCTTTCAAGATGCTTTTCTTTCATCGCTGCTAAAAGGGCGTTCTTAACATTTGTTCTTGACAAAATGTGCCTGTTTCTGTTAGCTAATTTTATACTTTCCTTTTTTTGTTCTTCTTTTTCTTCCTATTTTCTGGCTGCTTACACTGGTGTCACGGGTAGTGTAGTGGAATATTATTTTAAGATGTGTTACTTTTGTTTATGTTGCATTAGTTTAACTCTGTGAAGCCATGTTACTGTGCCTGTATAAAACACCTGGTGGTCTAATAAAGAACTGAATGGCCAATAGTAAGGCAGGAGAAAGGATAGGCAGGGCTGACAGGCAGAGAGAATGTATAGAAGGAAAAATCTGGTAGTAAAAAGGTAGGCGCCAGAGAAGGAGGAGGACTTCAGCCACCCAGCTACACAGCAAGCCATGGAGTAAGAGTAAGAAAACGAGAAAAGCCAGAGGCAAAAGGTAGATGGGATAATTTAAGTCAAGGAAAGCTGGAAAGAAACTAAGCCAAGCTAAGGCCAGGCATTCACAAGTAAGAATAAGCCTCCAGTGTGATTTATCTGGGAGCTGGGTGGCGCCCTCCCCCCCAAAAGATCCAAAGATCAAACAACAACAGCTAGGGCTGATCTCTCTATATAAGAGGTGAATGCAGGCCAACAGAGGGAAGGAGCAAAAGTCACCTGCAATGACACACCAGATGGCCCAAGATGCCTACAGTTGAGCCATCAGAGGCAATCCAAAGTTGCTGTTAAAATCTCAGGAAAGCCACTACAGTGAAAGATTAACACCTAACTTCCTCTAGAGACAGTTATATTCCACGTGATCCACCAAGACTTGGGGAGTCACAGCCTGGGGGCAGCCACGTAAAAATTTGTATGTCCAAACACACACTCAAGTGGAAGTGAATTTCCATGATTGAGAAGGTCCTCTGTCAGACTACAATCTCTTGAGCACAAAGACTCTGTCCTGCTCCAAACAGGGGTCCTAACACTCTCAAAGAGTCTGATGGATGAGAAACTCAAGCTCAATATGGGTCTCTCAGATGAATAAATGAAAAGGGAGTAATAGTGTTGAAAGAGATTTATGAAATCATTTCGCTGATTTTAAAAATAAGGACAGCTTCTTGTCTTAAAACATTTCTAGCTGAAGGAAATGGAGTGTATTTTCAAGCAAATATTCAGTTTCCTGTGCTAGGACAGAATACTGAGAACAGCTCTCTGTAGCAGTATTTTCCATATATTTCACATTTCTTGATCTTTTCAGATGCTGCCACATACTCCACAAGCCTGACACAGGATCCAAGAAAACAACCAGGCATTGTGGCATTTAGATGTGCCTTACTTGTCTTATATATCTGCTGGTACACAACATAAGATCATCTCTCTCAAATCTGGTTCTACTGGAACTTGGCTGACTTTTGCTCATTCTAAACAAAACCAAAGTGATGATAACAGGAAATGATAAGGACTAAACACCAAGAACGAAATCTGAGAAAAATGATCCCCAAATTTTCTTCAGTTCACAGTTCTGATCACCCCCAATATACCCAACCACATCATACAGCAAAATGAGAGAGTGTGGCACTCCTGGTGGGGAGGTCACCACCATATATTATGCTGCTAGGCTTATTTTATTGTCACAACTGGATGTCTATGACATAGGAATGTCCTTTTAGAGGACTGTAGGACTGGTTTGTTTCTTGGCCATGAAGTAAATGATCTGCTCTTCCATACACTGCCTCATGATATGCTACCTCATCACAGGCCCAAAACAACAGGACCAACAGATCACAGACCAGAACTTCCAATATTACAAGTCATTTTCTTTATAGGGCTATCACATGGATTTCACCACAGTAGCAAGAATTGAATAACACACTCTGTCACTGAATCTAAGATTCTGTGTGTAAAAGTTAATCATTAGACATTTACATGTGAAAGAATGTCATCTACTGAAACAGATATGCAAAACAGTGTGCAGTGAAGTATTATTTAGTGGTAAGAAATGAATCAATACATGCCATGACATAGATAAACAAAATAAAATCCTAAAATCATGTGATTTGTTTAAACAGTTGGAATCCAGCTCTTCAAACTGTTCTGGGAAGTTGTAGAACCTTCTGAATGGGACCTAGCTGGCAGAGGTGAGGCTTGAAGATAACAGGCCAGCTCCACATTTGATCCAAGTTTCCTACCTTTGGACTGCCTGGCAATGTGACCAGCTGCCACATGCTCTTGATGCCACAGCCAGGGCAAGCTCACACTGCCATGCCTTTCCAGGCATGGTGGACTGTGTTCCCTAAGCTGTTAGCCAGAATGAGTCCTTCTTCCTTTAAGTTGTTTCTGTCAGCTATTCTGTCAAGGGCAAGGAAAGTAAATGACATAGAAAATAGCTAGACTAGGCAGGTCTACACAAATGGAACAGAGGTTGCTACATGCAGGAGGAGGCAGGGCCGTGAAACTGCTCTAAAATGAATGGTAGTAATGGTTGCACTGTGTGTGTGTACACACAAGCTACTGACTTGTATATTTTAAATGAGTGAATCTTATGGTATCTGAATTATTATTTCAATGAGGATGTTGCAATTACAACAATAGAAAAGCATGAACAAGTAGCTGTGAGACCATGACCCCTACTCTGGGTCACCATGTTCTAGATGTCCTCTTGGCAATTATACAACATAAAGATACAGGGCAAGAGTTACTTCTACCACCTGGGAGAAACATCACAGTGCCTCCTCACTGGCAGCCACCTGGCCAGCATGATGCAAGCTTTTGTTGTTTCTGGAGTGCAGTGCCACAATGTGTTTGTGCCTAACCTGCTCAAGAAACTTGCAACTGGTTAGAGCTTGAGGTAACAGCTCTCCTGTCTGCTAAGTGGGCAGGAAAATGGGTAAAGCAGAAAACACAGCTGGAAACTCTCTATGGTTAAACATATGCCAAGTATTCCAAGTATTCCGTACTCAAAGCTTCCCTCACTCCTCAACTCCTCCCTAGCTCCTCCCCTCAAATAGTCCTGCATTCTAGGTCAAACATGCTTCAAATATAGGTACATTATGAATCAGCTAGCATTATATAATGATCAAGCCAGAGGGACCTTTGACAGTATTATGTAAGGGAGCAATGACTCTGGTGCCACTTATTAACTGTGTGACCTTAAGCCCAATCTAATGCTGTGATTCAAAGCCTTCATCTCAAAAGGAAATGATAAATGTTTCTCAAAGTTCTTGTAAGGTTCAAACGCAAAATGTTCATAATAGCAGGTATCACACTGTAAGTGCTGATGCATTTTCAAACAGTCTCAGAATTAAACTAGTAAGCCACATTCTTTTTATGGAGAAAAAAGACACTAAAGTTCAAGAAAGGTCAAGTGACTGGCACTGGCAGTGATGGAGCTGCTGTCCGAGTCCAGCTCTCACTGACTCTAGCCAACAGCCTGCTCGGACGTTACTGACCACATTTTAGGTTGTAAAAGATATGAACAATGAGAAAACAGTGCCTGGTGGTTGTACACTGTGCATATCACAACACATATTGATTCCTTTTAAATATCCCAAATTAGCTGGGCAGTGGTGGTGCATGCCTTTAATCCCAGCACTTGGGAGGCAGAGGCAGGTGGATTTCTATGAGTTCAAGACCAGCCTGGTCTACAGAGCAAGTTCCAGGGCAGCCAGAGCTACACAGATAAACCTTGTCTTGAAAAAAAAAATCAATCAATATCCCAAATTTAATTTTCTAACATCTGAAAATAAATTTCAACAACAAATCCCTGAATGTCTAATATTCTGTACTTTAAAGAGAAAGATGGCCCTAAAGCTTTTCATTTTTCACTTAAGCACAAGGAGCATTGAATAAAACTGGTAACTAAGTGAAAGTGCTTTCTCTTCTGTTCCTGTCTTCTTGAATCACATTCATGCTAGAAATTTACATGCTTTTCTCAAGACCTGATGCTTCTAACTTTCAATAATAGACACCTATAAAATAATGGCACTGTTTGTCAAAACACAGAAGTGCAGTAGACACATGCAAAGAGAGAAGGTCTTACCATGCAGCCCAGGCTGGTCTACAGTGTCTCAGGATCCTGAGTGCTAGGATTACAGGCATGTGCCACTAGCACGCCTGGCAAAAACAAAACACTTGGATCTTATATGCCTGATAGGCAAGCTTTTCCACTGAGCTATGACCCCGGACCTGTAACTGGAAAACTTTGAATGCTGCAAGCAGAGTAGCTCATTTAAATTTCACACACTTGCACACTTGTGCATGTACATAAACAGTCACACCACACCATACCACACCACACGGCTTACACAGGCCATGATAAGGCTTCCCCAATACTCTAGCATATCTGTTGTCTCCTCCTCTTCCCACAGACTCCTGGTCCCTATCTGTTTGAAGCCTTCACACATCGATCGCTCCTGTGTCAGATTCTTCCGCACCACCCTCTACTGCTGCGGCACAGCTGTCTTGGTCCACGTGCCTAGGTAGGTTGACTCACCTTCTGGCTCTGTTTAATAAAGCAATTTCCCCCAGCAACCCAAACCAACCTCCTAGCTGTCCCTGAGCCCACATACACATTTGGAACCTGCTTCCAACTAATCCAATCTTTCTTACAGGCCAGACCATAAGGCACAAGCAGGGCAAGAGAGCTGTCTGCCTGTTCAACATTACTTCCCCTGTTCCTAGCGTAGTGCCTATGAGTAAGCAGTTGGTAAATGAAATCATCATCAGGGACTGCAGATGGTAAGAGCATGTACCCAGCAACACTGGGCCTGGGTTGATCCCTAGCACCACAGAAGAGTAATTAATACATTCTCCAAAGATTCAGTGGCTGAATGGATATACTAAAGTTTTCCATTCAAATTCAACACCTTCTTTTTGTTTGTTTGTTTGAGACAGGGTTTCACTATGCAGCCCTGGTTGTCCGAACTCATTATGTAGACCAGGCTGGTCTCTGAACTCACAAAGATTCACCTGCGTCTGCCTCCTGAGTGCCAGGATTAAAGGTGTGCATTACCATACCCTTCACCAGACACCTAGTATCTCTTATCAAGCTTTTCACAAGCAGAAATACACAAGCTACATAAAAGGGATAGGTTATGAGCTCTTTTTGGAGAAAATTTCAGAAGACCTCGGGATTATATATATATATATATATATATATATATATATATATATATATATATATATATATTAAAGTAACTATATGCAAATCATAATCAAAAAGGTTTTTAAAATAAGTTTCATATACCACTTATTTGAGTAACAACACAGTAATCAAGCTGGTATTCAGCTTCATCCTACTGGCTAGCTTTCCTAGCGCTGGAGGGTGCTATGCATGGGAGTAGAAGAAAAATGTAATCTCCAGTCTCATTCGGCTGTGACCCCTATGAGCTACAGTAATGACTGACTTGACAAGATATGCCCCCTGGTACAACAGTGGCATGAACGCTGTGGACATAACTAACCACTTTCTGATCGCATCTAAAGCCTGCTCTGTGAAATGGAACTCATTCCTGGCACTGTTAATAAGACCAAGAATTTGTGGTTTGATAGGTAACAGGCCCAAGAGGAGAACCTAATATTGTTATCTACTAAAAGGACATAGCATTAAACCAACTTTTAATGACTTATTCCTATACCCGTAGATCAGTGCATTGCTTAATACTTATCAGAGAAGTTTCTCATCATTGTGGATGTCAATGAACACAGAGACCCTCAACTGGTCGATGTGTGGAGACTTAAGAGACTGGAGTGCTCAGTCCTAAATGGAACAAACATATCACAGCCTAACCCTAAGGCTCAGGCATCTTAGTGGAAGAGTAGGTGAAAAGACTGTCAAATTCAAGGATGGTAGATAACATCAAGGACACAATGGGACAGTTGCTCATATGCACTCAGTGACTGTGACGACACCCACAAGACTTGCCAGACAAAATCCCAGCGGAACTGGGGGCAGGGCATGAAATCCCAGCACAGAGAAACTGCTGGCATCTGATGGTGGCTAGGAGAGGGAGAGTCAGTTTTCCTTAAAGGTATGATCCCCGCCAGGCCCCCGCTGGAGAGTATTTGGGCAACACTAGCTGGAGGAGGAGGGGGAGGAGGAGGAGGAGGGGGAGGAGGAGGAGGAGGAGGAGGAGGAGAAGGAGGAGAACTTCAGGTTGTGTAGGGAGTATTGGAGGAAAGGGTGGATTTGGGAGGAACTGGAGAAAGGGAAGCAGGATGAATATAATCAAAATAAGTTGTGTGACATTCTCAAAGAACTAATAAAAATATTTTAAAAACCAAAGCTTCAGAAGCAAAAAAGGAGTCACCTCTCCCCTGAAGCACATCATTCACACTCCAACAGCCCTCTGTGGGAGACCAACAAGCCAAGGAGAGCAGAGGAAACAAGGACCACCGTGACCTTCCTAAGTCAGACCCATTCTCTCCCAAAGTAAGTTCATTGTCCAGTGAAAGACAATGTGCTGAACCACAATTCTCAGTGTATCCAGAGGAGCAGCCAGGGGTGTGAGGGCTTTTAATGATGGGCGAGCTGGCTGGCAAGCCAGAAGAACCAGCAGCTATGGCTCCAGTGCCATCCTTCGGCTTCACCCAGGAACCACTCAACAGTACTAAGACTCTAACTCGGGAGAAAAAAGTAGACTCAACGTCAAAACAGATGCTATGGGCATCCCAGAACAAAGATTCCCAAAGACTCTTCTAGAAAAACCGTGGCCCAGGGAAGGATATGGGGAGGGAGAGGGAGCATTTTATTACCAAAACTTTCCATACAGAAAGGGGAGGAAAAGGAAGAAGGGAATTAAGTTGGGGCTGGAGAAGAAAGTGCTGTGTGTGTGTGTGTGTGTGTGTGTGTGTGTGTGTGTGTGTGTGTGTGTGAGAGAGAGAGAGAGAGAGAGAGAGAGAGAGAGAGAGAGAGAGAGAGAAGGAGACAGAGACAGAGACAGAGACAGCAGGGGGTGAAGTTGATGTAAGGATTTACCATTAAGATGCATACACCACCTCTCAGAGTTTAGGACAACCTCAAAAGGAGAATGTCCGGGTCAAGCCTCCTCTCCTCAGATAAGCAGCATGCTAATGGGCTCCCAGAATTCATCATACTGAAGTCCATTTTGGAGTAATCCGCATCTAACCTAATCTCTCTGCTGACATCACTGAAGATCCTTGAAATGAAGGCCTTTGTAAAGGCAACGCCTCCTATCACTCCCTCTGGCATTGATTAAAGGAGAAATAACTCAGTGCTAATTACTGCGCTACCCAGAGAGAGATTTCAGGTACACGCCGACAGGTGTACTTCCGCCTGTACTGTGCTGTGACCTCCTCAAAGGTACAGTGCCAACTCTTCCCAGCCCCGTCTGTCCTTACAACAGAAGTGCCCCATCAAAGCGTGGTGGGGAAACTCCAACTCTAGCTGGGAAGATTTCTGGTTCCTGCCTTCTCACTGACACGTTCCATGTTAACCCATTTCCCATAATAAAAAGTTTAACTTTAAAAACGCACCCAGCGCAGTTCATATAGCATGTAACTTATTAAATATTATTTGCTGATCAGATGAAAGCAACGCTCACTGCGAATCATCTTCACGGCTGGTGAATAAATAGTTCTAACTTCTAGATAGTTGCGGAAAGTGCTTTCCAAGGGGGCAGGGTGCTATTTTTAAGCCATTGTGCTGGGCAAGGCAAAGGACACGGTTGCTAATATCTGCATTCATTTTATGACAGAGTCTGGAACAAAAGAAATACTCGGAGAGAAAAGCCGAACGCCGGCGCACACTTCGGGGGCTTCCGACTGCGGAGCTAGAGCTCCGCTACCTCGGTCTGCAGGGGGATGACCCTGAAGGTGCGCAGGGAGAGTCTGTGGAGACTCTAGAATACCAGGGGCTGCTGGCACTCCCTCGGCACCCCGCCACAGGCCTCCTAGGGCCCAGGCGAGGCCGCCCCCACCCCCCACCCCCGCGCCCAATTCGCGAGACTGGGGCGGACCCCGTGGCGGGCCCCGGGTGCCGGCTGCACCCCAATGTCGGTCCGGGCCGCGAGCCGGCGGAGGGCGCCGCCTGGCGCACCGCGCACACGGAGGCCCCGGCACTCACCGCTCAGGTAGTTGGTCCACTTGTACAGCACGCCCTCCATGGCGCCCGCGGGCCCCACGCCGCCCCGGCCCGCCGCGGGGACACCGGACCGGCCTCACATCCTGGGCCCGGGGGCGGGGTCACCGCGACAGCCGAGGAGCACCAGCTTCGGGGCCGGGGCTGCGCCTGCGCCTGCGCCTGGCGCGGTCGGTCGCTGTGGACGAGGCGGAGCGGCCGCCGGAGCGAGGCGAGGGAGGCGCGGCCCCTGAGGCGGCGGTCGCGGGCAGGCGCCTCTCCGCGGCCACGGAGCCCACAGCGCCCGCCCCGGCGCGCTCGCGCATGCTCATTGCGCCGCGCGCGCGCGCGTGCGCGCTCCCCCAAATCCGCGCCGGGGGTCTGGCCGCGCCGCCGTGGGGCTGGAGGGCGGGGCGCGGATGCGGACGTGGGTAGCGGATCACCCCCAGGATTCGAGTCCCCAGGGGTTCAGCTTTGAAGGTCAAGATTGTCAGTGTAGAAGGATTCGGGCCGAGACCCGGAACCCTCGGATGAGTCAAGTCTGCACTGCGTTTCCGGCTGCCCTCCGGGGCAAGGCGCTATCCAAACTGCAGGGCCTCTTTCTTGAGCGGTCTTTGGACAGCTGGTGTTGACTTCGCCTGGGGTTCTGTTAAAAGTACCATCTCGCCCGGGTTCCAGACCTTTTGGATCAAAGTCTGCATTTTCGCAAGCTCCCCAAGGGGGATGCCTATGCACATGAAAGTGTGAACATGCGTCGTTATTAGGTTTTTTAGCCAAGAAAAGTGTTAATCACAGGTTGAGTGGAAGGGAAATGTTATAAAGAGCACAATCCAACCCAAATGCTAATGCCACAGAAGTATGCTCTGAAGTGCTAGGGTGTGGGCATTTTGTTTCTCCTTAATGTAAGGATGACAGGTTTAGTAAATAATATATAACTTAATTGGTTATTTATTTGAACTGCACACCTTGCTTAATGCCCTATTCGCTTTTATTTTAATCTAGAGATCCTTGTTTGATGATACCCAGTTTCTTCTCGGGCCACTACAATGGACTAGTCAGGGCAACAATGTAGAACTAGGAACTTGAAGCTGTGTAATTTAAACACGAATGCTAGTTCTTCTTTAAAGAGAGGTGCCCTTAGCCAATATTTACTCAATGCTAAGGCCACTCAAGTGATGAATCATAGCAGTCATTAACAGTGATGTTTGTGGAATGAATCAGGTCTAGTCTTAAGGTGGAGTGCAAATTCTTTGTGGCCAAGTGGCCTTAAGCAGGACACTAACTTCTAGCCTAAATTTGTTTATCTTCTGTCCCAGCTAGTTTTATGCCAGTTCGACACAAGATAGAGTAATTTGGAAAGATGAGCTCTGAACTGTCATAAGATTTGTCTGTAGGCGAGTCTGTAGGGCATTTTCTTAACTACTGATTGATGGGGGAGGGCCCAGCACATTGCAAGTGGTGTTATCACTGGGCAGGTGGTCCTGGGTGCTATAAGAAAGCAGGCTGAGCAAGACTCACTGCAGCATCCCTCCATGGCCTCTCTATTAGTTCCTGCTTCCCGACTCTTGTCTTGAGTTCCTGTCCCGATTCCCCTGGATGATGGACTGTGATATGAGGTGTAATTGATAAAAATCCTTTCCTCCCCAAGTTGCTATTGGTCATGATGTTTTAACACAAGAATGGAAAGCCTAACTTAGACACTAAATGGTAAAAACAAAAAACAAAAAACAAAAAAAAAAAACAAAACATGTTAAATTAGTGAGGATCTTGCACCAGAAAGTGCTTATGAACTTTAGCATTCTTACTCACCCTTAGAGTTCACGTTCTAAGTTAGTAAGCCACAGTACTGAGACATTGTTTGTGACATCTTGGAGGTGGGTGCTCTCCAGTATCCGGTCTTTCCAAAAGACACTTGTCACCTGGCCCGGGGCTCTTCAGTGGCTCAGTTGGAGCCCTTTACGAAGCCCTCCCCCAAGGAGTTTCCTGATAGCTCTGCACTAAACTGCTCTCCCAAGGTGGGAGAATTTCTTAATCCGCAGGCTCTAGGACTACTCGGAGAGGCTGGATCCGGCGGTCTGACCCAACACCACACCGAAGCACTAGACTGTTGCAGCGCCATTGGTTGGAGAGGAGCCTGATGGACAGCACCGCCAGCCAATGGAAGAGAGCTCTTCCAAAGCAGCCGCCTTCTCAGAGCCAATCACGTAGGGATGGGGCTTTAACTCTTGAAAGGAGAGTTCTCAGTGTGTGGGAAAGTTGGTAGTAAAAGTGCCACGTCTTCTTGGGAGGGTTGAGGGAGTCCTGAACTTACCGAGGCCGACGTCGCTTTCGGCACATTTTAACTCTATGAAGTCGGGGGCCCTTTCTCTGCTTTGGTAACATGAGGTTTTTCTTGTGGAACGCGATCTTGACACTGGGGGTCATGGCTGTGAGTGGAGCTTTGATCCCGGAGCCAGAAGTGAAAATCGAAGTTCTCCAGAAGCCATTCATCTGCCATCGCAAGACCAAGGGAGGGGACCTGATGTTGGTCCACTACGAGGGCTATTTAGAAAAGGACGGCTCCCTGTTTCACTCCACGTAAGTAATTATGCCTCGTAGGCAGAACGGTAAAGGACCCACCCAGTCACACCAGCCCTCCTCTTGTAAAGCTAACAGTTCCTTTACCTCAGAAAACAGAAAAAAACTGAAACACCTGCTTACCTTTGGGGGGAAAATTGTCAAAAGCCAGTTCTAGAGAACAAGGCCTTGAAAGAATTTCTGGAAACATGTAGTCTTCGTAAGTTAATTTCCTTTAACTTTATTCTTTATAAAATTAGATCTAGAATATTTGAAGTTTTACAGAAATACTTAGGTTATAATTAAGCAGTAAGTAGAAAAGGCTTAACAGAATTTTCTATTTCAAACTCCATTCCTTAGGTAAAAATATCCGATTCCACTTTTAATTGGGCATAAGAAATACTAAAATGTGTCATTTTGCTTCAAGAGCAAAATGCACAATCATCTATTTGCCGGCTTCTAAAAGATGCACAAATGCTGTTTCATTGACCTGTTTAACTTTCTGGCAGGTGGCACAGGATGGTGATTTCAGGAGTCATTCCTTTCTTCTAGAAACTCAGGCTTCATTGATGGAGTAGGTGTGGTTATAGAAGTCATAGTGGGAGGATTTCCAGGTGCTTTGCGCTAGCATTTCTTTTCCAAAAACAAAGAAAGGCGGCAGGTAATGTTCACAGGTGTAATGATTTCCATTCTGAAAGTATTTAACGAGCACTTCCTTAGGGACAACCAGAAAGTTCACCTTCTAACCATCTGCATCCATCCATTCATCCAGCCTGTAAACACTCACTAAAAGCTGCATTTCAGGTCCCGGAGATGCAAAGTTTGCTAAAAACAAGTTTTGGTCCTTCCGCAGTACTCCATGTGTAGGGAGGGGGAGATAGGAAAGGACTCAGTTGGTGGAGAGTGCAGAATGTTGAGAGCACTGGCAAAGTGTGGGGAGGGTAAAGACTGCATTCAGAACAGAAGAATAGCTGGGAAAGTGATGAGTGGAGATTATCATGGCAGAGCTGGAGGAGGACTTTGCAAATGAGGGAATCATATGAGCTAAGCCCCAAGCTTTAACTCACCTTAGGTCCTTATATTTGTTTTGTTTTAATAAACTGCTTTGAGATATGGTCTTCTGTGAGGCCTGAGGGTAGTGAATGACGCTTCTCTCTGAACACTGTTCTGGTAAAAGTTTCTGGAAACAGATTGCCATCGCTTTGTCCTTGCCAGTAAGGCCAGGGCACAGCAGTTAGTAACCGATACTGTGACATTGCACTTCAACATTTCAGTTACGTCCTTGCTTTCAGTTTGACCTCTTTCCTGTCTAGCCTAATTTCTTTCCCATCTCAGGGCCAACAACCTGTGCAGATACTTTGTAGCAGTTCACTGCTAATGTTCTGGTACTTGGGGAGGGGACTGTTGTCATACAGCCATTGATGTAAAGTCTTAGCCCTGTGTTACCGGGTATAACTGGTATATCTAATGGAGAAATACCGTTAAATAAGTCTCTGAAGAGTGTTTTGTGTTGCCAGAACCATCATCCGTGTGATGACTAGCTTAGCTGTAATAAATGTGGTCAAACAGATGATTGCGGCTTCTCCATTCTTTTTGCCCCATGATCATGAAGGAACATGCAGTGCCATTTACCCAGAAGGAATGCCATTTACCCAGATTTCGTAACCATGGTACCCATAAACCTAGCACAGGGGCATTTTACTCACACCAAAAAGTTATCTTGAAATAAAACACTTTCCTTGCTCTCTAGTAGTTGAACTAAGCTGGTCTCTCAAGATGCTAGGACATCTTCCTGTTCCTTTCCCTTCCAGAACTTGAGGGGCTACTGCTCCCGGATTTTCTGAGTAGCCCCATCGTAGATCTTTGAAGAGGATCTGGGTGTTAGTGGAGATTTAAGGGGAAAGCAGCCTTTTCCATGCATCGGAACCATCAGTCAACTGGCCATCACGAAGGCTTGTAGACAGGAAGGAAGATATATCAGGGCTGGAGAGATGCCTCAGTGGTTAAGAGCACTGGCTGCTCTTCTAGAGGATTGGGGTTCAATTCCCAGCAACCACATGACAGCTCACAACTGTCTGTAACTCCAGTTCCAGGAGTTCTGACACCTTCATACTAATGCACATAAAATAAATTTAAATAGATTTAAAAAGAAAGAAAGGACTAATTACTTTGTAAAGAAAAAAAAAAAACAAGGAAGAAAAGAAAAGAACAAAAGATATTCCTTTCTCTGTGTCTGGGTGCAAATGGACCTTCATGTTTTAGCAGTAATTCTCCTAGCCTTTTATCTTCCTTCTCAAATTCAAGACATTCCCTGAATTTTTCCAAAAATATAACTTTGTCATTAAGACCTTGAACTGAGGAGTTAGGTATATCTGAAGTCAAATGCTTGTACACTTAACCTCCATTTTCTCTGTACAAAGAGTTAATACTAGATTAGCTGGCCCTCTGTCTGCAGGTTCTGTGTCCCTTGATTCAAATTAAGTATAGATCTAGAATATTTGAAATATGTGTGTGTATGTATATATGTATTGAACTCTTGCAGACTTTGTATTGTCATTATCCAATATAACAGCTATTTATATAGCATTTACATTATAGTATGTATAATCTAAAGATGGTTTAATGTATACAGTAGGTTATGTGCAACTGCTGTAGATTTGAGCTCCTTGTGGTTTGAGAGACAGAGGATCAAATCCTGGGGACAATCTTCTAAGAATACTTATCAACAACAGGATTATCACTGAAATTAGAGACAAATTTACAATACTTGCTTTAAAGTACATGTTCAAATTAATTGTTATTATTATTTTTACTATTTCCTCTGCCCTTCTCAGGCTGACTCAGTTTATGAATTTTGCATCAAGAAAAGTGAGCAGGGAATTAATTGAATTGCTATGAAGTAGACTTGGGTATGTGTGTTTCCAATCCAAGAATGGCTGTTTTCTTTAGTTTCTGAGGTCATAAGCTTAACCACTGGTGGGTAGACAAACTGAAGCATAGCAGTGATCTTTGTTTTAAAGTCACGAAAAATATCTCTCATGTATGGAGTACTCATCTAGCATTCATGGGACTCTGGCTTAAATTCCTAATAGGGGATAAAAGATCCAAAATGATTTAAATTCGAATGTGTTTTCTTTCTGGTAGCCACAAACATAACAATGGTCAGCCCATCTGGTTCACCCTGGGCATCCTGGAGGCTCTCAAAGGCTGGGACCAAGGCTTGAAGGGGATGTGTGTGGGAGAGAAGAGAAAGCTCATCATCCCTCCTGCCCTGGCCTATGGCAAAGAAGGAAAAGGTAAAATTGTGTAACCATCACTGTTGTGAGTCTCTGAATGTTTCCTCCCTCCCAAATGGAAACCCACCAACTCACTTTAACAATGCAACAAGAAAGGCCATCCAACAAGTGTCTTATGATTTGGACCTTTGGAATATAGATTATTGGATACAATTTGATGTGTGGCTGTGTGTGTGTAAAATATATATATATTTTACAGCCAGGCAGTCTTCCACACCGTAGATTTCATTGGGAGTCCTTTCATTTTTGCTTTTAAATGTATTTGCGAAGTTTTCAATAGCTTATTTTAATTTTACTTACTTATTTTTGTGTTTTCAAAACAGGGTTTCTCTGTGTAGCACTGGTTGTCCTGGAACTTGCTCTGTAAACCAGGCTGGCCTTCTAACTCAGAGATCTGCCTGACTCTGCCTTGTGAGTGCTGGGATTAAAGGTGTGTGTCACCACTGCCCAGCTCAATAGTTTATTTTAAAATAATATATTAACATGAATTAAAAATAATTCTCCTTGTGTTACAAGCTGGCTGGCTGGTCCACACAGTTTTTGTGCCAATTGGATCCAAGGCACAGACATACCTGGTGTTTAGGTTGAGTTTATACAGCTCTCCAAGGGCTGTTTGGTGATGCTTATCAGCTGGCCCCAGATGTCTCTTCACTGAAATCTGCTCTGAGCCAATGGCCAGATCTGAAGAGACAGGTTAGTGGACCAGGATGTCTACCACTGTGTTGTTTTTTACATTAAAATGATTGAAACCAACCTGAGTGTTATCATCAGAGGTTAGCCAAATATGAGTTACATATGAAATGTGTGTATTGTAAAAGTAGCAAGTAGATTTTCTGTATGACTAGCTTTCCCTGTGAGTATAAGGGGGAGTATATGCACACTGAAAGTGTATCACAATGAATAAAATATTCATAGTGTATTGTGATTCTGAGAATTATATTCATTTCTGATTCTATCTTCCAAATTCTCTGTGAAGAAAATGTAGTACTTATACAGTGGAGAAAAAATTGTAAGAAGCTATCAGAAGCAGATAGAGAATCACTCTGATGTGGTTTAAACAGATTTCACACCATTCTTCAGCAAAGCATTTCAGTTGACAAAGTAGGGACCAAGATTCCTTGCCCCAGTTTCCTAATGAGGTTAAGTACTGTATATGAATATGATGTACTCCAAAGTAGGACTAGCTATCTAAGCCATGGTCCACAGGCTTGGTTATTAACCAAATTCAGTTCTGATTATATTCTTCACAGAAAGAAATCCAGTAGTTAGGAAAAAAGGTGGCTAGATGTAGTCTTTCTTTCCTGTGTCTTTGTTCTTTCACTATTAACTTTATGTATGCAGCGTGGTCGTAGTTGTCCATGCATTAACTCAGCTGTACTTCATAGCATGCAGTCATTTCCTCCAGTGTCATGAAACTAATTCTTCTACTATGTATTTGCCACTAGTTTCGTAGTGTTTTAACACACGCTTGCATGCCTCCTTGGAAAGATACCAGCTTTCCCACCGACTTAAGTGCATGTCCCTTCCCTGTCTCCAGCACGATGGTAAGCTTTGGCTCACACTGTGAGTGTTGTCCTCTTAGAAACTTACTAATGGCCTTCCATGGAACTTTGAGGAAAGTTCCATGGGGACATAGCTAAGACTTGTTTAATGAGTGTGCCCAGACCTTTCTATTAAATAGAATTATAAGAAAGCAAGTTTGAAAGTTTGGGGGGAAAATGCCCAAAATTACAAGAAGGGTTTGTTTCTTTGATTATTAGTTGGGCTTTTTTGTTAGTACCTGAGATTTTAACAGTTTTTTTTTTTTTTTTTTTTTTTTGTTTTGTTTTGTTTTTTTAAACTCTTGAAGATTTGTTAGCTTTCTTTACAGAAGTTCATTTGGATTTTCCTTTTCTGATGAAATGTCTTCAACAAATGCATAAAGTTCTATGTCAGGGAGGTATTTCCTAAGTTGTTGAAAATTTTGAATGTTCCTTTATTATTTTTAAGGCCTGTAAGAAAATTATATCTTAATAATTTATATCAGGCTCTTACTATTTATCATGAGTAATACTCAGCGTTTTATTTTTGCATAAGTTTTTACCCTTTATCCTTCTCATGGACTTCTAAGGCAGAAAATGTTATCAATCTCATTTTACAAAGAAGGAATTGATGCCTAGAGGCAGCAGATGTGAACAGAGCTCACACTGTTCTATACTGCCTCCCAGTGGTAGGCACGGCAGCACCAACCCTATGTACTTGAAGGTCAAGACTTTCTGATCTAAATTAGTAAATCTCTTGTAATATAATTAAGTCTGAATTGCTCAAAGCCCTTTAAAAGTCATTCTTGACATGTAACATGAAGGGCCTTAATTATATTTGAAACTTAGCATCGGGAACATCTGCATATGTGCATATGTTTTATCACTACTCCACACTAGAGTCCTTTGTTCTGCCAGTTTGCGTAACTCCTCCTTTGAGTCTGCTTTTCTTTCCCGGGTAAAGTGTAATTATAGAATGAGTGATTTCCACCGCCTGAGACAATCCTAGAGGGCCTTTTCATTTCATGTAGTTAAAATGTCTGTTACCACAATTGATTTTGTTATGAATACTTTCAGATCTTCTAAATAAAAATTTCCTTATCTCCTCATATCAGGCAAAATCCCCCCAGAGAGCACACTGATATTCAACATTGACCTCCTGGAGATTCGAAATGGCCCAAGGTCCCATGAATCGTTTCAAGAAATGGATCTCAATGACGACTGGAAACTTTCGAAGCATGAGGTGACGCTACCCTCTGCCTCTGTGCTGTTTTTCTTCTACTTTTCAGAAATTCATTCGCTGCTGGGAGAAGGAAACTCCGTTTTCTTCAATGGAGTGACATTGGGTGTGTTAGCCGTACTCCAGGGCAGGCCCCGTGCTCAGGAGTAGTGGCCATCACAAGTCAGACTCCATGGGTTTTAGTGGCTTTGTTCTTTTTAAGAGAGAAAAGGAACATGAAATTGGGTGGAGGGAGGGAATCGGAGAAGGGGTTGGGAAAAATATGATAAAATATACTATATACAATTCTCAAAGAATAAGTAAATAATAAGGAAAATTTCTTTTTATTTAGATAAAAAAATCTATTCACAGCCTTTCCTAAAGTGCTTCGAAAGTTGCCTTTTTTGTGGGCAACCGTTGCTTAGGGAACTGTGTGTACTGAGAGAGCACGTCCAGTCTCCAGCCACTTCCTCTTTCCCTCTGCTTGGTGTTGACTGTGTCTTGTCTTCACCCCTGACTCTTAGGAAGTTTTGTTTTTTCATGACTGTTCTGAATGTAGGAGAAACACGTAAGTCCCGGGAAGTTCCTCATGTGGACAGTTCCTGTTCGAGATGGTGGACTGGCTGTGAGTGTGTTTCCTAGTACTCTGCAACACGAAGTTGACGTGACCAAGTTTATTGTTAAGTTAGCTCTGGATTTTCCACAGGGGGATCTTCCTCAGCCATCTGAAGTCCTAACCTTTGGGATGGGAGGAAGAAAGATTTCTCCACATCCCAAGTGTTTTTACTCACTGGCTTTTGTAGAGAAGGAAGTGGAGGCAGACACATGCCCTGCGGTTCCTACCATAGTCCCCAGTGTGCCATGTTCAGGTTGATGCTCAACCTTTTTATTTTTATTTTTATTTATTTATTTATTTATTTTTGTTTTTCAAGACAGGGTTTCTCTGTGTAGTTCTGGTGCCTGTCTTGGATCTCGCTCTGTAGACCAGGCTGGCCTCGAACCCACAGAGATCTGCCTGGCTCTGCCTCCCTACGAAGCTCAGTTATTTTTAAATGTTTTGGTGAGTTTCACTCTCGGAGCCAGGAAATGATGGTGTCTCAAACAAAGTTGTTGGGAGCCAGGAGATCTTTATGGACACCAGTGGGTTTGTTTCTTTGTAATTTTGTTTTGCTGAGTGTTGTTTTGATTGAGATAGGAGCTCCGGGTGTTCAGGCATGCCTTGACTTGGTGAACCTTCTGCCTCGGCTTCGTAAGCACTGGGATTTATAATCCGTGTCACTGAGTTTCATATGATGTGGTGTTAACAGTTACATACCTCCCCCAACATCCAAGATAAGTTGTAAAATTTTCTCTCACTAAAAGAAATTATGTAACATATTCTTGTGACTTAAAAAAGAATCAACTGATACAAGTTAATATATATTAAGAAGTCTTGGGCTAGGCATGTAACTCAGTTGGCCAAGCATGTGCTTAGAATGTACAAGGCTCTGAGATCAATCCTCGGCACCTTAGAAAACAAAACACAAAAAAATGTGTTTATTGCGCCCACATCATCTTCATCCTTCACTGGATCCCTCCACCCTATCCAGGTTTATTAGTTTCTAATGTATCTTTCCGGTGTTTAGGCAAATATTTATCATTAGTTGACTTACACAAAAGGCAGAAAAAATGTACATACTATTTAGTAGTTTCCTTTATTCACAGACCATATCCTGAGACGGATATAATAACTTCTGTTTCCTCCTCCTTGCTCCCTTCACCTCCCTTAGCCCTCTCCTTACGTTCATTCCAAGTACATGACATCACTTTACCCTAAACAAATGGCATCTGTTTATATGTCAGAGTTTACGGAGGGAGGACTGAGATCACTAGTCCATGGTGGCGTGGGGATGTGATGACAAATGATGGTACAGGCTGGGTTGCATTTTAGTGATTCATGGGGCTTGCAAACAGCATTTTGGTTATATGTATATTTATGTGTCTGGTTTGCATATATGGTTCATGCCTGTAAATGTGCGGTGTGTACACCCATGGGTGTACATGCAGAGGCCAGAAGAGCAGGACATTGGGTGTTCCCTCTATCACTATCTATCTGCCTTATTACCTTGAGATTCTTACTGAACCTTTGGCTAGGCTGGCTGGCTAGCAAGCTCTTGGGATCTCCCTTTTCCTTTCCACAAAACTGGGTGCATTACAGGTACATGCAGTTTCTATAGTGCCGGGGATTTGAACTTAGGTCCTCATGATTACACAGCAAATGGTCTTATCCACAGAGCTATGTCCCCAGCCTTTGATTGTGTTTTTTGTTTTTTTTTTTTTTTAAGATTTATTTATTTATTGTGTATACAGCATGTATGACTGCAGGCCAGAAGAGGGCACCAGATCTCGTTATAGATGGTTGTGAGCCACCATATGGTTGCTGGGAATTGAACTCAGGACCTCTGGAAGAGCAGTCAGTGCTCTTAACCTCTGAGCCACCTCTCCAGCCCTTGATTGTGTTTTTAAAGACAATAGGGAATTATAGCATAGGCACTCCTAGGACTGCTTTGGTTTTCAAGTTTACAGGGTCCTGATTAGATCCTGCTGATGTGGCATGGTCACAGCCAGGTACACAGTTTTTCTACTCATAGCCATGGGTTCAGATGAAAAGGGAGAATATCATCTTATTTTAGAAGGCATGTCTGGACTTCTGACTCAGAAACCAGTGTATCCAAAGGCAGCCATCCTTCAGGCGCCCAGCGTTGTTTGGATTCTGACAGGGGCGGGCAGTATGCACTGTTGACCCAAGCTGGCCGAGGAACACAGCTACAGGACAGTTTGTCCCAATGGCCACTGTGCCGGCCACGCTGCTGACTCTGCCTTATTTGCTTATTTACTCCATCAGAGAAAGCTCTGTTCCTTGGCAGCTACTTTTGACAAAGCTCTGGTTATTTGCAGTGAATTTCGGAGAAAGGTCTATTGAAGGAAAGCCAGAAATACTTAGAAGCTCTCTGGGGAGAATACTGGAAATGACAAAATATTTTTTTTCCACAACTGTTATACAGGCATTAGGTGAACTTAAGCCAAGCTCTTGTCATGTCATGACTCGCTTCCAGAGGTTCTCTGATAGGGCCAGAAAAGCATAGAGTTGAGGCACCCATACACATGTTTCGGGGATCCAAAGTAGAGAAATTTGGAGACGTTCCAAATGGATATGGCCTTCAAAATCAATTTCCTTATACGCCTAGTCATATATTGGCGTGGGAATTCTGCTGGTGAGAATGGATGCATTGTCTTCACGGTGCACGCTTCTTACAGAGCTTTGCCCGGTGTGCTGCTGCCCCTTTGTGGAGCACAGTGGCACCTACGGAGTGTGACCTTGTGCCCGGTAGATCTGCGTTGCCTGCGTGTGGCCTGTGACAGGCGAGGGCCAGCTGAGCTTTCTGTGGATAAGCACATTTTAGAAATTGGAACCAGAGGAGCGGTGGGAGAATTTGATGAGAGAAAAGAGGTGACCGGGCAGGGGCGAAGGGGGAGGGGAGGAAGTAGAGGGGTGACTTCTGTGATGAACCACTTAGAAATAAACCCTGGACAGACTTGGATGGGGCACAGATCTAAAAGGAAAGTTGCTTCTGTCAAGCATATTATGATATCTTTTTTCTCTCCTAAAAATTGGCTTTTCTTTATGTGATTTGATTCTAGCACATAATTATTTCAAATCTCTTGATTATAAAAGCTTAGAACCTTTCTAAGAGCATTTTCTGATATGTATATATAATTTATATACATTTTAAAACTTAGCTTTTGATTAATATAATATTTTTTGTATTTTTTTGTGTTTTTTTTAATTTTTGTTTTTTTTTTTGTTTTTTTAATTTGAGAAAGGGTTTCTCTATGTAACTAGCCCCGATGGCCTAAACTTACCATGTAGACCACGCTGGCTTCACATTCAGAGATCCATCTGTTTTCGCTGGCATCAAAGGCATGCACTATCATGCCTGGCGGTATAGTATTTCTTATTACACACTTATCTCTTATTTTCAGCAAAGTGAATTATAGCATTCAAGTAAGCCAGGAACCATGCAGCATAATTTGTTTAAAGTTTTCTTTGGTTATTGAGAGTCAAAAACAAAAACAGTACATAAAAACTTTAGTTCACTCGCTGGGCAGTGGTGGTGCACGCCTTTAATTCCAGACTGGGGAGGCAGAGCCAGGCGGATCTCTGTGAGTTGGAGACCAGCCTGGTCTATAGAGCAAGATCCAGGACAGGCACCAAAACTACACAGAGAAACCCTGTCTCGAAAAAATAAAACAACAAAAACAAGAATGTGTCTCTTGGGATGGAGAGATAGCTCGGTGGTTAAGAGCACTGGCTGCTCTTCCAGAGAACCCAGGTTCAATTTTCAGCATCCACATGGCTCACAACTGTCTGTAATTCCAGTTCCAGCTGATTCAATGCCCAATGGCCTCTTTTGACCTCTGTGGCATCAGGCACGCATGTGGTGCACATACAGACATGCAGGCAAGCACTCATAAAATAAAAATAGATCTTAAAAAATCCCCTCTTCTATAAGTTAAACTTTAAAAGAACATTAAAAAAATCAAATCTCACCAACTTCTGGAAGATTTTATGATGCCAATAATCTCTTTAAAGTATATTTTATTCAGTAGTTTTAGTATAATGCTGTGAAAATATTAGCTAAACCTAGTGAACAATGTCAGAGGCCTGGCATAGTTAACATTTTTAAAGTTCTGTCAGTTCTGTCAACACTTTAAAATGCTGCCCAAACATTTTTCAAAGCCTACATTTTTATTTTCAGTTAAATCTATACAAGAAGCAATCTGAAAGCCGAATTGAATAAAACACCAAGACAAACATGAAATTTCATAAAACTTAATGTCCTGTTTCCCCTACTTTCAGTGAGTGGATGAGCACATTTACCATAGGCATCCCGCGGCGAGCAGATCAGTCAGGCTAGTTCACCACCGTGTTTGGTTCTCTTGAGAACATGAGACGTCACACGAAACGCTGTGTCAACGAGACTGTACTGTGTGGAGTTAATAAATAAGGCATTTCTGTCCTGAAGAATAGTAATAAATACCATTCAGAGTCAGAGAGTATTGGTAGATAATCCAGGACTTAAAAATGCCCATAGATGGGAGATGAGGAGATAGCTGTCGCTGAAGTGCTCGCCACTCAAGCATGACGACTTGAGTCCCAGACCCAGAATCCAAGGGGGGACAAAAGTTGGGTGTGGAAGTGTGTGTGTATGATCTCAGAGCTGGCAGGAGACCGGCAGATCCCTGGAGATTGCTAGCCAGTCCCAGTGGCTGACTCTGTCGTTCCAGGTGAGAGACCATGTCTCAGAAAACAAGATTCTGAGAAATGATATCTGAGGTTGACTTCTGGCCTCTGTACACATGCATACACATGTGCATACATGCACAACCCCACTTGAACAAGCACATGCACAAACACCTCAGAACACGCACAAATTTAAATGAGCTGTGAAATCAACATTCTTAAATGTTGACTTCTTAATGTGCAGCTATGAGAATGAAAGTGAACCCGGCTTAAAACAAGCAAAGGGGCTGGGGAGGTGGCTCCAGGCCTCAGGTGCTTGCCGTAGAAGCATGAGGACCTGAGATGGGATCCCTAGTACCATGGGAAAAGCAGAGTGTGCTGGTGCATGCCTGCGATCTGCCTGCCATCCCAGCACCGGGGAGGCAGAGAGACAGGGAGCTCCCTGGGACTTGTCAGCCAGCCAGGGTGGCTATCAGTGAGCTCCAGGCTCAGTGAGAGACTGCATCTCAAACAGTGAGGGAGTAAGAGTGATGGAGGGACACACACATGCACACACACACACAATTTAAAAAAAAAAGGCAAAAAGGCAGGTAATAGGTTTTAATAAAAACGTTGTATTTGATACAAAGAATATGCAAATATATATGTGTGTGTGTATATATATACATAATATAAGCATTATTTTCACTTCTGAAAACTATTTGATATCTCCATCATACCTGTAAAGCAAAGGTTGTTTTAACTCCTTTAGGCATGGGTCACAGAGTTGTTTTGTACTTGCTCTATATCATTACAATGATATAATGTGTGTGGATTATTAATGAGAGCTGTTATTTTGTAGGTTAAAGTGTATCTAAAGAAGGAGTTTGAGAAGCACGGTGCAGTGGTGAATGAAAGCCACCATGATGCTTTGGTGGAGGATATTTTTGATAAAGAAGATGAAGACAAAGATGGATTTATTTCTGCTAGAGAATTCACCTACGTGCATGACGAACTGTAGGGACACACCTGCCATTGTATATGCGTCCATCTGTAAAGGGAAGGCAGCACCTTTAAAGGAAGTTGTAATTTTAACATTAACATTCTGTTCTTGCTTTGTTTTTAGTTTTGTACTATTTTCTGTTATTTAAGAAACCCCATAGACTTTGTAAATATCCACATATTTCTGGTAAGTTATTGGAAAGAAACAGTCATCTTTGAGTGGAAGACTTCTGGGCCATTTCCATGTTCACACGAAGCTTGTTCGCTTGCTTCCTTCTAATGGTGACGTATTGCAACTGGAAACATGCTGCAACCTATGAACAGGTTGGAGCACAATCACTTGCCTGCATTGCGGCCTCTTTCTGTTTCCTCTAAGTTAGATGACTGATGTGTTTAAAAGCTTTTACAATAGTCCAGGGCTTGCTACTTTCATGTTATAGTGAAGTAGCTTTTTCTTTACCTGCCTTTGAGTCCCTGCTTGAGGAGCATATGGTGGCCCCTCATTCCTTAACAGTTATGGCCTCACTGTGGAGATGTGCAATGTTGGATGAATGAAGGAGTTAGCAACTCATGAATAGGTGCGCATTGAAACGTTCTGCCATAGTGGCTAATGGCCTAGTAAAATAAGTAAAATAAGTCAGACAAATAATTTGTGTGTTTGTTTCCTTGTGATCAATGCTTCAACTATGGTAGGCGTGGCAGGGAGGTGTATTTAGAGTCAATGTTTACTTTAAGGCTACCGGATTAGCCTCCTGGTTCTTCAGTGTGTAAAGTTTACAGCTGGTATATTACTTTGACGGAACACTGCAAATGAGGCCAACCTATACCAACTGCTATCAATACACTTATCCTCGGTTTGAACATTGATGCTTATCATTTTATCTCAAATTGCCTTCTAAAAAATGATGACTAATTCTGTTTTTCAAATTGATTTTAATCAAATTGGTTGTTATCTTTTTTAAAAAATATTTATTTATTATATATACAGTGTTCTATCTGTATTTATGCCTGCAGGCCAGAAGAGGGCACAAGATCTCATTACAGATGTTTGTGAGCCACCATGTGGTTGCTGAGAATTGAACTCAAGACCTCTGGGAGAACAGCCCATGTTTTTAACCGCTGAGCCATCTCTCCAGTCCCATGTTATCTCAAATACTTACAACAGACTTCCCAGAGCTCCATCTGTTAGAAATAGTTTCTCCTAGTTTATAAGAACAGATCAAGTGCACTATTGTCCAGCTGTTGTTCTGATGCCCATGGGAAGCCGCTGGTCTTACAGTACTTCTTTCTGGATGAGAGGAGCTGTTTGGAAGTTGATTGAGGAGCTCAGCACTGGTGGTTAAGCTGTAGATGTGTCTTCTGTCCCTGAGTTCACTTTTCTATTTTCTGCTATGGAAGAAGAAGCTAGTTCGCTTGTATCTGTTGGGCCCCATTTCCTTTGCGTCTTTACCTCTGGGGACAGTTCTGGCTGTTCCTGGCAGATCACAGCTCTCCTCAGGTTTCAGGAATGTCTCTGTTTTCATAGAAAAATTGTCACATTTGCTCTGAATTGCCTCAGTCATCCTCCACCCCCAGTGACCTGTGAGAAGGGTCAGATATATGTCTTAGTTCACCCATTCCTATCACTTCCTATTGTTTGTAGAAGTTACTAATTGTGCATTGACATTTTCCCCACCAAAACATGCTATTGGGAAGAATATACTCTAAGACCTGTTCTTGCAGATGTCAGGTATAACCATAAAATGGTTGTCAGCACTAGCATTTTTCTGAACCTGGGGAGGTTGTGAGAAGGCCCGTGACTGTCATGACAGGACAGTGGTGTGTCTTGAAGGCTGCTTTTCACCAAAGCTGCCGCCGCCATCTGTGCTGGAGCAAGGACAGAGAAAGAATCTTGATTACTCAGTTGTATAAATTTGTATCAGTCCTCAGCTAAACATTCAAACAAGTATGAAAGAAAGATATACCAGTATTAATGGTTGTATAAGCCATCTGCCTTTTTTTATAGCAATATTTTTGGACCCTCCCATTAGTGGGAAAAATCAAACACCAACTGTGACTTCACATGTATGTAATTTGACTCATAACTGTTCCATGTGTCATATTTAAATTTCTATGTCTATGTGATGCTCTTTGTGAAAATAAAGTTTATTTGGGAAATAATTGGTTTTGTAAAAAAAAAAATGTTTTGCATATGTATGTGTGTGTTATTTGTGTATTTACATATGTTGAGGGCACAGATGTGTGTGCAGGTGCAAGTGTCTTCCTGGATTTTTCCACCTGATCCATGAAGGCAGGATCTCTCACTGAACCTGGAGCTCTTTCATGTGGCTATCCAGCTTGCTCCAGGAGTTCTGTCTCTGCCTCCCATGTAGCAGGGTTACACCTAAGTCGCTTTGCCCACTGGCCTTTGAATGTGGGTTCTGGGAAGCTGATGTGCAAGGCAGGTGCTTTACCCTCATTCATCCCCTCAACCCTGCTTTTATGAAAAAAAGAACAATATTAAAGCAGCTTTGCAGCTCCCTCCCTGCTTTTTCCATGCTAAGGATTGAGCCTCCTGTATGCTAACCCATTGACCTACACCCATAGTTCCTCTCCAATGTTATTCTAGGTTTCATGATAGAGTGGGAAAGATGGACAGTGGCAGGAGATGGGTAGAGGGATGCGGTCTGTCTCCAAGCAGCTGCTGTGTTGTGGTTTGCCAGGAAAGCTGTTCCTTCAAATTAGCATTAAACCTTGAGCATTATAGGCAGCCGTTGCTAGGAATGTCACGCAGGGCTTATGGTAGGGAAGACAGGAGGGTGGGTGTGATCACTGTTGTTTAGCTTTGGCACTTGATCATGTGTGTAGCAGGTGGACATGACTTCTGCCTATTGAGTAAATTAGTGTTATCAGATGCCTTATGTGATTACACGGAATGCCTGAGTTGACACAAATAATAAGAAGCAATGATTTCTGCTGCAGATGAAGCCATTAGCTGTTTGGATGTTTGCTTGTGCACATGAACTGTACTTATTCATGAAGTAAATTAGTTCCACAGTGCTGTTTAGAGGTCTGCATGCTCCCTCTCTCCACAGAACTGAACAGTGTGTATGTTTGTGTGTGGGGTGGTTGGGTTCTTGGTGCTTAAAAAATTCCAAGAAGGGAAAGAGTTGATTTGATGGCATGTTATAGGGAAATTCCTCTCACCTTTCATTTAAAAAAGAAAATTAGCACTGTCATGAAGCCTCTAGGGAAAAGTAACTTCTTTTCCAAAGATACAGAACACTTAGCAGTGGTCTTTTTGTTTTGTTTAATTTTTACCCACTTTAGCTTGAATTCCATTCTAAATTGTCAGCCATTATTTTAGATGTGTATGCCTTGTACAGGACTATGCTGTAGCCAAACTGCTTCCATTTTCCAGAGTCCAACTGGGCCTGCCCACCAAAGATCATCACAGCTGGACTTGTTGACTATTACCTACCTTCCCTCTTGGAAGGATGGGGCAGGAGGATCATGGGACCCTCACCTGTCTATCCAGCCACCACCACCACCCAACCAGTTGTATGCAATTATAACCTAACTGGATGTGGCCTTGGGATCTCTGGGAGTGGCTAGAGGATAGAGGGTGGGAAGGAGGAGGGGAGGTTTCATCTATGTCTATGCAGCTTGCGGAGCCATCGTCCTTACTGGGTGCACATCTCCAGTGTGGCTGCCATGCTCCTATCCATAGCCCCTCACCCATTGCTTTGTAAGCCAGCCTGATAAAATTATTCATTGGTACCCAGGTGAACTTTGATGGAACTGTACCTCAGTTTGTCATTGGGACTTTAGGAGAAAGGGTAGGTGCTCTGTATGTCTCTCCCCAAGGGAAGGAATTTTGGCAACATGCTTCCCTCTCTGGCTATCTGTAGTATTCATATGAATATGATTTCTGTATTCCCTTTAGTACGATAAACCTCACAAACGCTAACCCATATAATAATATAAGTTAACATGAGTTTGGGGTCTATTTGATGGGATTCTTTTTCTGCTGTCTTAGGGATAGGATAATGGAGGGACAGCTGAGCAGCAGAGTGCTTTCCTGGCATGTGCAGGGTCCTGGGTTCGATTTCTGGAACCACAAAGAGTTAGACAATGATATTTTTCTGTCTTTCCTCTTTACTCCTGTTCCCTCAAGTTCCTTGTGTTAGAACTGCAGAAAGAGCCTAGTTTCAGAGCTCAGTCCTCAATACAATGAAAGGCACCCCTCTTTCCTAAAGGTGGCAGGAATCTAACAATGGTTCCTTCCTGTGGGGTACATTATCATATGTGGCATTTTAAAAGTGAGCATTGCTGATTCTTTTCCTAGGAATTTTGATTAGTTCTTGCATCTAAATTTGTGTCTAAACCCCCTTACTAGCAGATCCCAATGAAGAAAATCCAAAAACATTAACTGGAGATGATGAACTTTACCAGATCCTTGCTCTTGAATGTAGACTAGATTTTTCTCTCCTACAAATAATTTGTCTCATATTTAGAAAGCAGTGTTCAAATAATAGTCCTGAGAATCAACAGATGGCCAAAAGGATAACCAATGAGGAATTACTCTTTTCCCAGAGCTAAAAGTATATTCTAAATTTCTAGAGCAAAAATTAGATGGCCAGGGAGGAAAAAAAAATGATCAGAACATTAGCTTTTGTGAGCATCATCCGTGAAAGGAGACAGTAACAAGCATTGGGCTTTCCTAAACTTAATATTCTCCTTGAAATTATCGACAAATCATATCTCTAGAAGAATGCATAGTCAGATTAACAGAAAAGTAAATTATTCTCTTAATGTGGGGTGTGTGTATGTGTGCATATCTGTGTGTGTATGAATGTGTAATATGATGCTAAAAAGTTTAGGATTTGCGGTTTGGGTTTTTCAGGTTAGGAATGCTCAATTGGTAAAGACTTTGGAAATGTTTAAGATTTATTTATTTTTATGTGTTTATAGGTGTGTTTTGCCTGCATGTGTGTCTGTCTATGCACCAGAAGTGTGCCTGGTACCCTCAGAGGCCAGAGGAGGCCATCAGATCCCCTGGAACTGGAGTTGGAGTTGCAGACTGGTGTGAGGCACCAACCATGTGGGTGTTGGGAACAAAACCTGGGTTCTCTGCAAGAGTCGCCAGTGCTCTTAAACACTGAGCCATCTCCTCAACCCCGTTACATCAACCCATGAAAGCTGAAATACTTCAGATCTAGAGCATTTCAGCAAGGGATACCCAACCTATAATGTGAAACATGCATGCTGTCTTTTACCAAATATGATAATGGACTATTCTCTTTTGACATGATTCCCTCTCTCTGAAAATGTGTCCTTATTATGCAGTTAGCATTCCTTGTGTTTCTTAGCACCTATCATTCCATGCTAGGCCTCTGTTTCTGTGTTTTAATAACACATAAATTATGCTAGAAGCAGTTGCTTTAATTCTGATGCCAACAATGGCTTCTCTCCTTAGCTTGGGCTGCACCGAAAGGAGCCACTCCTTTCCATTTCCTTAGATTATTGCAAAAGAAAGGGTTAAAACCACCTGGAACACTGAGAGAACCACAAAGCAATCGCCCTGGGGAATCTTTGTTTACCAGTTCCCTGTGTCCCTGTGCTGCTGGTAAAACTTCTGATGTAAAATGGATGGCTTAGTGCATTGAGTCAACCACTAATGCATAAACCAATCTTAAGTGCCTGCAAGCTAGACTAACATCAATTTTGTTTTATGGTCTGAAGAGAAATGACATAAGACCTTTACTGACTTATTTTTTCCCCCGGCAATTCAGAGTAAAGTAAATGGGGGTCCCGTTGGTCTCTGGTAACAGCTAAATTATCCCCTACTCTGGTGACAGCTAAATTATCTCCCACTAGAGGATTTCTGGGAATTTATAGGGCATTTCATTAATTGAAAATTCCATGCTGTAGTAGGAAACAGATAATTTCTTTAGTAAACAGCTGCAGTAAAATGGGTGTGAGCACAATGTAAAGCAAGTACTGAGGGCCAATTTCATTATCACAAAGAGGGTGCAGACACCCTTTGTGGTTAAGTTCCACTTCTTATGTAGCGTTTTCATTTATTTGCCAGCTCTATTCTTGCAAGGTGTATGTTATGTTCATATAACCCCGAGCCTGTGTTTTGCCTCTGGTTAGGAGACTGGAATATAATGGTCTACTCTGTGTTAGTGGCTTCTTCTCATATGATCAAGTGTTTTCTATAATGGTCCACTCTGTATGAGTGGCTCCTTCTCATATGATCAAGTGTTTTCTATAATGGTCCACTCTGTATGAGTGGCTCCTTCTCATATGATCAAGTTTTCTGGAATTGTTATGCAGTTATTTTTCTGGCAAATGCAATCTGTTTAAGGTAATTTTCAGGTGGCCCTTCAGCAGCTAAGTTTAGTGAAGTCAGTGACTAAACTTACCGGGATGGGGAGATGGCTCACTGAGTAAAATGCCTACTGTGCCAGCCCAAAGCCCTGACTTTCATCTCCAGCACCCATGTGAAGGTGTAGTGCCATAAGCATATCTGTAGCCCCAGCATTAAGAGAGGCCAGAGACAGGTGGATTCAGGGCACTTGCTGCAGCCAGTCTAGCCAAAAGGGTCAGTTCCAGGTTCTGAGAGAGACTGTACCTCCAAAAAATAAAGTGGAGAGCAAGAGAGAAAGACCAAAAATGGACCTCTGGTCTCCATACTACTATACATGGGCAGGTGCAGCTCCTAACACACACACACACATACACATACACACACACACACACACACACACACACACACACACACAGAGAGAGAGAGAGAGAGAGAGAGAGAGAGAGAGAGAGAGAGAGAGAGAGAGAGAGATGCTAATAGTGATTAAACTGTATAGAATAACCAGGAGAAATAATAGTACAAAAATGAGATTTCCCTTTAAGTAAGATAACATTTTACATGCAGAGAAACTTTTAAAAGCTCTTGCAATTTAATCCCCATCTGTAATAGCCCATTATCCTGAGGATCCGTGTTAGTTCTCCTGCCAATGGTTCCTTGAGACTATTTATTAAAGGTTCTTTCCCCCTGTATTATTTTGGCTGAATTTTATGAGGTACAGATTCTTTCACAAGATGCCCTACATTTTTTTTCTTGCCTCCTGTGGCAGTAGCCAAGGCTTTCTGCTTTGTGTCCTAGTCTTTAAAGAGAATTAAGCAGCTTGCTGAAGTTAATTGATTCTTACATTAAGACTGAGCAGTAAATCAACTCTGATTGAATTTTTTTCTAACATTTTATTGCTATGGCAACAATATCTCCAAAACTATTAACTCTTTGTGGTTCATTTCCTCGGACCTAGGCAATGTTTGTTGGTTTTCTAATATTTCTTTTTTGGAGAGTTGAGTTATTTTTTAGTAAAGTTAATATGTGCTGCAATAGTTTCCCCCCTCAGTGATAGGTGCATTGCTCCCCAGTCCTTGTTTTATTCTAATTAATTTGCTTGACAATCTCATCCATGTATATAATGCATTCTAGTCACACTTACCCCTCCACCCTCTTCTCACTCCCAACCCGCTTCTTCCCACCCAGGGAGGTAGTGGTATGAGTGGGGGAGGGGTCTGCTTGAGGACAGGAAGTCATTGTCTTCTGTGATACAGAACTGGAGAGTTACTCACATTTCTGTGGCCAGCTCCACATGCATGCCCACGTGAGTGGCCTTTATTAAACCGAGTGGGTCACAACAAAAATAGCCTTTTTCTGTATGTGTGACAGGATCTTGCTGTATAGCTCAGGTGGCTTTGAAATCATGATCCTCTTGCTTTTCCGTCCTAACTATGGGATTAGAAGTGAGTACTGCTATTCTGGTCATGAGCTTTCAGCAAACCAATCAACTTTAGGATAGTCATATAACTCTATAACCGTCTACACAGTTACAGGACATTTTATTTTATTTCCTCAAAAACAAAGCCCCACATGATCTGCAGCTCCTGTCCATGTTTACAGATTCCCCCAGGACTAAGCAGCCACCAATCTGCTCTTTCTGTGGATTTCAAGCATTTACAATAATTCTTAGAGTTCAACCCTTTCTTTCTATTCAAAGTAAGAATAGGTTATCAGCCGGGCGGTGGTGGCACACGCCTTTAATCCCAGCACTCGGGAGGCAGAGGCAGGCGGATCTCTGTGAGTTCGAGGCCAGCCTGGGCTACCAAGTGAGTTCCAGGAAAGGCGCAAAGCTACACAAGAGAAACCCTGTCTCGGAAAACCAAAAAAAAAAAAAAAATAGGTTATCTAAGAAACTCATTCGATAGTAGTTTCCATTTTAAATTTTATTTTAAGATAAGTACTAGTTGAAATTTAAAGGTTAACTAGCTATGAATCCTGACCCTAAGGACTAAATCACTCTACACAGTGAAATGTCAGACTCTGCATGTAGAAGCACTAGGACCTGTGTGTGTGTGTGTGTGTGTGTGTGTGTGTGTGTGTGCGCGCGCGCGCACACACACATATACAGAGAGACAGAGACAGAGACAGAGAGTACACATGTACACACACACACACACACACACACACACACACACACACACACACACTTTATGCCAGCAAGGAAGGGTTAGGATAAAACCTGAAGTTCAGTTTGAAGTTTGACTGGGTTTTGATCATTGAAAGACTAGGTCTTAGCAGCATCCCTTCAAATTATCTGTACAATTAGCTAAATTCATGAATGACTCCTGTGCTGGTTGGAATGAAACTTGTCTTCTGTAGATTCACATGTTGGAACACTTGGTCCCCAGTTGGTGGCGCTCTTTGGGGGGCTGTGGAATCTTTAGAAAGCAGAGCCTTGCTGGAAGCAGTAATCACTGGATGTGCCCCATACAATGTAGGTTGGATCTTGGAAACCTGACCTGAGCTGTGAGGGAATGAAGAAATGATAGACAGACATGGAAAGTTGGAGTCAAGTTGTCTGTGAGCTTTGATGGAGCCACACTTAGTATTTCCACAGAGAAGTTTCTCTGTGTGTTTACTCTGTAGAGCACAGGGAGGGGCTAGCTACTCTTGCAGGAGGTCTCTGCAGGTGAGCCATCTCGGGCTGTACACACCCAGAAGGAAGAAGCTGCACTGGTTAGTTTTTATCAACTAGTCAGTCTTTTGTAATCACTGGTGCTTGGACCAGAGGAAGAAGGCTTTGCCAATTTCCCATGAGTCTGAGGCCTTGGTCCTTGTCATGGCTGTGCCCATGTCACCAATACATATTCACTCAGGATCTTCTTCCCTCTGCTCCGTACAGGGGTGGGTTCTGAGAGTTATGGCTTTGCCCCACTTCTTGTTTGTTCTTTCTGCTTCCTGCGTGTAGATGAGGATGTGATCTCTCAGCTTCCTCTTCCAGCCACCTACTGCCTCCCCTGTTATTATGGACTCTCCTGAAACCCTAAGGTCAACTAAACTCTCCCTTCCTTAAGTTGGTCATGGTATTCTATCTCAGCAACCAAAAGAAACAGACCCAACTCCTAAAGGTGAAGCAGATAACAAGTGTGTTCTTAAAACTAGGCCCAGACTATTTATGAGCTATATTTTGTTTTGAATTAATTATGAACCATTGATTAAAATATGGCCTTTCGCCCAATGTAATTTACGTCTAAAAGGCTTGATGGATTATTTAATTCCTAAATGTGATTAAAAATAGAGTTTAACAACAAATGCTTGTGTTCCCTATGTTCAGTGTGCACAGTAATTCTGTAAATTGCTTTAAGGGCATCCTAGAGGTCTGTTGCTATGGTAACCGTCTAAGCATGGTCCTAAGCATGGTGGGGGTAAGATGAAGATGGGTGGCTTTTGAATCTTGACTAGTGCTGTTCTTTCTCATCTTTCCATGGCGTCACTGCCAGCCCCTTCCTTTGAGTCCTCTAAGCTTGCTCACAAGACAATTGTGAGGCTTTCTGGCTTGCACCTAACTGCTGCCTTCACATGAAGTCATTCGGCTCATCCTCGTCAGATTTGCACAGCGACAGGTCTATTTTTCTCCCCTCAGCTATCATACATAAAGGAAGCACTGAGCAGAAAAGACCCCCTACATGCTTTGTGCGAAACGGGTTTCTAACTTGCCTGTATTTCAGACCCTTAAAATCAGAGCATAGTGGTTTTTAGATAAGAAAAGGCCAAATTGTCAGGGATAAGTTTTAAGTAGTCAGTGTGGGTACTCTTCATTTATGACCATCTTTTAAACTTGTTTATATTTCTCAATATACTTGTCTGTGTGTAACCCTTATATTCCCTAAACAGCACATACAATAAATATATGCATACAAAGACAGTCTCTGTGTCCTCAGGCTTCACATCTATGGATTCAAATAAACAGGGTAGGTTGTTCTCTCTGGTTCTTTTCTATGTCCCATTCCTCTCATATTATGTGTTTGCTTCTAAATCCCTAAATATATTCATATTATTCTAATACTGGTTTTAAAGTACTTTATATGTTAACTCCATTATTTCTTTTAGTTTTAGTCTCTTCTTATTGATTACTATGTTTTCTCCTTGTCTTGTAATTTAGATGCTAGATTTGTTTTATGTTGATTGTTATTGCTGGGAATGACAGGTTTTTAGAAACTCCTTTCGGAGGTGCAGGACTTTGTTCAGCTCTGGGGCTTTGTTACGCTTCCTCTGCAGGTGGGTTGCAGGCAGTGTCTAGTGACTGTTCGCACAATCCACAGGAAGAATGTGTTTCGTGGACGTGTGAACACTTCCTGGCATCCTGTGACTTCTGGGACTTACTTAAGCTCCCCAGTAATGGCCTTCCTTGTCAAGTGACTCTGTGCCCAGCCTGTGCATCTCACCTCCCGCATGCACAGCAGATGTCCAGGTGTTACTTCCAGGGAGCCTCTTGAGAAGCTACAGTGCACCCAGCTCTTTCCTCCTTATTGGCTCCTAAGTAGAAAGCTGGAGCATTTTCCTCCTGCTTTGTCTGTTGTCCACTGTCTGACAACAGCAGGTTCACATACTTTGCCTGGTTGTCTGGTTACTTAGCCTGGCTAGCTGGTTTCCTGGAGTTTCCCTTCATGGGCAGATGCAAAAGTATAGACAGTAGTCTCAATGCCTCTAAGGAACTCAACATCCCCAAACAGACTCAACCAGAGCTATTATTTTAAGAATATCCTCAACATACTAATTCAACAAGAAGTATTTATCTCACATCCGTGCTGGAGACAGCTGCCTCCTCAACTAACACAGTCAAGTAGCCATGGACGGAAACTTTGATGGTATGGTCCAAAGTAAAACTTTCTCTTCGCATGTTATTTATGTTGGTATTTTGTCACGGTGATGGAGTTCTGTGTAACAGGAGAAATGGAAAGGAACTGCCTTGTGTGAGTTTGCAGGTGTAGCACTCGAGTGTGCCCGATCTCATCTGAACAGCAGTAATGTCCTTTCTGACTCATCCACAGCCTGCATGTGCTTGATTCTTGAGTAACAGGAGCCACGGGAAGGGACTGAACACATTTGTTTGCGCTGTTCCTCTTTAGTGCTGTAAGGAGGTCCTGGCAAATGCAGATCAAAGAGAACTAGAGAGCACATACATCGGAAAGGAAGACCTGCAATGTATTTGAGCTCACCATGGTTTCACAAAGAGAGAATTCGAACCAGTGACCTAACGTGTATGTAAGTGGTAAATGACACTTCACAAGGTTACAGTTTGCTTTTTGTTGCTGTGATAAAGATCATGTGCTGGTTTTTGTCAACATGACACAAACCTAGACTCATCTCAATTGAGAAGATGCCATCAAAGACTGGCTTGTAAGCAAGTCTGTGGGGGCAATGATTGATGTAGGAGGGTCCAGCCCACTGTGGGTGCTGCCACCCCAGGTTAGGTGGTCCTGGGTGGTATAAGAAAGAAGGCTGAACAAACCATGAGGAGCAAGCCAGGAAACAGGGCTCCTCTATGATCTCTGTTCAGTTCCTGCCATAACATCTCTCAGTGATGGAGTGTGACCTGGGAGTTGTAAGATGAAATAAACCCTTTTCTCCCCAAGTTACTTTTGGTCATGGTATTTTATCAAAGCCATAGAAGCCCTATGGAAGACAGAGCATAAGGAAGAAAGTCCATTATGCAGGGAAGTCAGAACAGGAACCTGGAGAAAAGATCTAAAGAAGACACCATAGAAGAATGGTCTCCTTTTGGTTTTGCCTCACAGGAATTCCTTATGTTTGAATCCAAGTCAGGAAATACACCAATCATTGATCAAGAAAATGCCCCACAGACTTGCCAACAGGCCAACAGATGGCGGCGATTCATCAGCTGAGGCTCCCTCTTTGCAGATGATTTCAGCTAAGTTGATTAAAGCCAACTAGCGCAGTCAACGAGTATCATCCTTCATGATAGTTTGAATTGAGTATTTCTTGGGTTTTTTTGTTTTGTTTATTTGTTTGTTTTTGAGACAGAGACTCATTTTTTGTAGCCCTGGCCTGGATCTTGCTATGTAGACCAAGCTGGCCTCAAACCGACAGAGATTCACCTGCCTCTGCTTTTCGAGTGCTGGGATTAAAGGTGTGCCTGACTGATTCATAGTCTTTTGACTTGACAGTGAGAGTGATACACACGGACTAGAAAGCACACTTCAAAGCTGAAGTCTCTTTTCCCAAGCTGTGATCCTCAGTATCAGCTCCCAAAGTGACATTCAGCCAGGCCTTGATGATGTAGGCCAGGTGTAGTTAAACGTATTTCCTACTTATGATTTCTTTTGGCATAACATCATTTTAAGTGAAAGAGCAGCTGTGTACAAGAGTCAGTGGTTGGACAGGGGAGATGGCTCAGTTGACATAATGTGTGTCTTGATGACGTGAGAGCCTGTATCCAGATCTTCAGGACCCACATAGAAAGCCGCGTGTGGTGGCATGTACCAGTAATCTCAGTGACAGAGAGATAGGAGGTGGATCCAGGCAGATCCCTGAAAGCTCAAAGGCCAACCTAGTCTACATGGCCAAGTTCTAGGTCAAGGAGAGACCCTGTCTCCAGAAAAAAAGTTGGGGGGGGGGACAGACAGCACTTGGGGACTAGCACCCACAGTTGTTCTCTGACCTCCATGTACACACCAAGCATGTGTCTACCCACACCCACACAACACACACATGTGAGACATCGAGTGCTTTAAACAGTAGTGACAAACAGGAGTAGAGCAGAAAATTAGTAGTTATAAGAGCATCAACAAACATGGGATACTTACTAAACAAAGTCTGCTTAAGACTTGCTGCTGGACACTATAAAAATCTGGGAAAATTAAAAGACAACTTACATGAATGGAGAAATATGTTCATATATTAGGAAACTCAGATTAAGATGGGAATTTTCTCCAAAATCAGCTGGATATTAAAGGTAATACCAGTCAAGATTTTAATAATAGAAACTGATGAAAAGATTCCAAAATTTATTGGGAAGTACAAAGTACCTAGAACAACCAAAACAGTTTGAAAGAAACTGAAGTTGGAAGACTTAAGCTCCCTGACTTTAAAACTCACTAAAAAGCTACAGCAACCACGAGAATGTACTGTTGACATAAGATAAATACATGGAACAATACAGCCAAAATAGATTTGTATTTATACAGCCAATTGATTTTTTTTAACAACAGCAAAGTAACTCAGTGGGAATAATCAAATGGTATTGAGCAACTGAATACTCACATCTAAAAAGTAACTGGCCTATTCTTCCCTTTCACAGAAATGAAATGGGAATGGATCAGGGTCCTAAGCAGAAATTTAATGCTATCAATCTCTGCATGCAAAGACAGGGGAAATTCTTGCCATCTTAAGTAGGCAAAGATTATGTGTATGAATATGTAGGGTGTGTGTGTGTGTGTGTGTGTGTGTGTGTGTGTGTGTACGTACACATGCCATGGCACACATATAAGGTCTGAGAACAACTTGCAGGAGTCTGTTCTCTCCTTCTACTATGTGGGTCCTAGAGATTGAACTTAGGTCATTAGGTTTTGAAGCAAGTGCATCACTATTTAAGCCAGCTCACTGGCCTCTGTGTATGTTCTTAACAGTAATCCAAGTGGGGAAGAGAGGTTATATCAGCAACAGTTATGATGTTGTTGAGATTGTACATTATGCAGTTTCCCAAATAATTTCCATCTTAACTGCTTATCTATAACACCAGAAGTACACCCATAGGGTTTTCTCTAAAGAGTTTTTATGAATGTCCCTCATGACAATGCATGAAGGTTAGACTCACTACTGTACCCCTACCTTCCCTTTTTGGTCCTGGAGAAGAAAAAGCTTTGCCTACTTTGTGGAATAAAGTGCCATACAATGCACTGTTATTTACCAGCTCTCAGGCCTCTGAGCATGCCGGATAGACTATAATTGACTATGTGACAATTGTATGTTATTTAGGAGATTTTTGTCCATGTAGACTAGCTCACAAAAGCCTTGTAATTTGCACACAGCTAGACTTCACATGATTAGTAGAGACCAGTGATTAAAGAAAGCCCTAACTGATATTTCTGGATGTTTTTTGTATCTGTTGGACTGTTCTGTTCCCTTATTTCTATTTATGTGACTTAACTGGCAGCAGAATCTGTCTCTCCTATACAAAGCCAAGGGGAAAAAAATGTCTTATTGATGCTTCATAAGTGCTACTAACACCAGGGAACAGTGTCTCTGTGCAGCTTTGGAGATAAGGGAGACACTTCAAACAGCAGCAGCTAACACCATGGACACCATGGAACAGTGTCTCTGTGCAGACTCTGGAGATAAAGGACACACTTTCAACAGCAGCTGTCAAGGTTTGATCCACAAGGAGAAGCAGAAGGCTGGACAGAATGCAAGTTCCTTGGCCTCAGCTCTGTAGACTAACTTCAGTAGTTATGGCAAGATTCTGATGTTGATTAACCACACACATTAGGCCACAGTTCTTTGTTTGGAGTAAATAAACGATAAGGCACCTTTGTGTTCCAAGTCTGTGAACCAACTGTCTGTTCTACACTGTCCACTTCCATTCCCTCATCCTTTCCCCACTGTCTGCTCACTGACCCGACAAGCTCCAAGTACACACACAGTTAGGAGACATGGTAAAAAGTCTCCTTTCCTAGCAGCCAGTCACCCAGCTCTCCTCCACTGTGGAATCCCCAGTTACAATTTCTTATGACTCCTTCCAAAGGTAGCCTATGCATTTGCAAAGGGAAGTACAAGTGCATATATTATTTTCTGCACACACACACACACACACACACACACACACACACACACACACACTGGCAGTCCATGGAAGTCTTGGATCAGCACTTACTTATTAAAGGATGTAATTGATATAACACACTCACAAATACAGAATGAAGGAGTGCCGCTGCCTCTTCACCCACCAGGAAAGGGGTGGGGAAAGGTCCAGACCAGGTCACCAAGCCATGGCATCTGGAAGACTTCCACCATCCTAGTGGCTGTGTGACCCTCCCCCCTCCATTCCTAAAGCATTTGGTATCTTCAGAGAAGACCGTGCTCATCAGGCCAACCCACCCCATTCCATTGGTCATTAGCCAAATGGCCAAATTCCCACCACACACACACACACACACACACACACACACACACTGTTCTGCACCTAACTTTTCCCTGCTTTAGTCTTTTATTTGGTATAGGTTGGAAGTCTTGTATCAGTACATAGACACTGTCCTCATCTTTAAAATATTCTGGATAGCATTCCATGGTATTTATAGGCTGAATTTTATTCAATCTTTTAATTTATTTTTTGAGACAAGGTGTTACTATGTAGACTGGGCTAGCCTCCAACTGGCGCTGCTCCCTCAGCCTCCCTAAAGATAGGATTACAGGTGTGTGTCACCACACTGACATTCACTTCTAGCCATTGCTAGTACAGATCATATGCCACGGAGGACCTCCTGCTCATTTCACACTGTACTCTTCCCTCTGTGGGATAAATTCCTAAGGTGGAATCAGGTGAAAATCTACCCATGTTCTTATTTTGAGAGATATTGCCAAATCCCTCCATAGAGGCTATAAAACTTCGATTTGTGTTCCTCTGATTATTGGAAAATGCTGTAGGTCTTCTCCCGCAGCGGATCTACTGCCTTTCTTTCTTTGTGGACTTTCTTCTCATAGTTTGATACGGCCTTTTCTTATCAATCTATTCAAGGTCAATCGAGTCACGGCCCCAGATGCACTGTCAGTAAGGTGGGCATCATCCTCTCACCCACAAAAAGTTTATTAACCCTGGTGTGGAATCTTGGCTTTGTTACTTGCTGTATACCCTTGGTCTACAAAGTGTGAGCATGGTGCACAGTCTGGCTTAGGAACACGATCGGTTAAAATCAGGGAACAACTTGGACACAAGAGTCAACCAGCTGCAGAACACAGATCTCTGCAGGGAATTCTCCCCTAGGCAGCAAGGCCCAGACAAGCGACCAAACACCAGGGTCAGTAAAAATGTTGCCAGGAGGAAGCTGGGCCTGGCTCCTTAAAGGTCTGTTCTTCCCTTTGAGAGAGCGCAACCAAGAAATAAAAATCTAGAAAGGAGGTAGTCACTTTCTGATTGAGTCCCGCCCTCTCTGCTGCTCTTGGGGGCTTCTGGTCCCCTCCCTTCCCTGGCGGGGCAGGCTCTGAGGCCGTGACAGTCAAACACAGTCTAGTCCTGGGGCCCAGGGCGCAGGGAGGCGGGAGGGTGGGCCCGCAGTCACGTGACCCAGCCAGCTGTTAGCAGGGGGCTGGAGAGCTCGGAGTCTGGAGATCGGGAAGCGCCGGCGGTGGCCTGCTCTACTGCTGCTGCAGCCCCTGATGCAGACGCAGTAACCCGACCGCCGCAGCGCTCCCAACTCGGCAGTCTCAGCATCAGCACCACAGGACCCGGCCGGAGCCCGCTGCTTTAGCAGGTGAGCCTCAGGCTACGCGGGGAGCTCGGGGCGCGGGCTGCTGCTCTTTCCCTGGGTAGTCACATTTCCCATTGCCGTTCTAATGTCCCGTGCCTCCCCTCCCGATTGCAGGCCGGGAGAGAGGAGAGCAGTTGAGAGGTGGCCTGGGTCGGGCGTGACTCAAGACCAGGGACTGCCGGGGCAAAGCTACTGCAGCCTGGTCAGAACCCGCTCCTGCTCTCCACCCCGCATCCTTCCCGCATCTCCCTCTCAGTCTTACAACCCCCGGGCTGATTTTCCTGTGCGCCAAGTTGCAGCGCCGGGTGAAGTGTCTCGTGCTTCCCCGGGCGGCTCCCAGGGTTTCGGGCTGGCGGGCGCGGCTAGCCCAGAAAGCCAGGCTCCTTCCCGGTGTAATGCACCTGCGGCGCCTGATGGGGCTGCTGCCTGGGCCGCCCCCGCAGAGTCCCGGGGTCCGCGGTCGGTCCCAAAGGCCAATGCACTGGGACCTGACACTGCTCCCCCCGCCCCCGCCCTCGGCATCACCCCTGCATTGGAGTTGGGGGTGGGGTGGGGTCACAGCAGGTGTCTAGACCCTTGCTAGCAGTCCACCCCAGTTTACCTTTATCTCCTCGTTTTGTTATTTCTGTCCCGACATAATTATTTAGCAACAACTGTGAGGTCTACAGGGCGAGAGGGATGCTTGAATTTTAGAGAATCGGTTAGAACTTAGGAATAAAAATGTCGATCACACCCATTTGTATTTAAGGCAACTTATTATTTTCTGTCTCCCAAGCTGACCTAGTAGGGTTCCGTTAAATAGCATGTTTTTTCTGTGTAATTGTAGCTTGTTAAGTGCCTCTTCCTGGTGTGTGTGTGTGTGTGTGTGTGTGTGTGTGTGTGTGTGTGTATGTGTGTGTGTATACTGTGCTTCACGCCTGCCTAAAAGATCATCGCTTGCTGAGGAAACCTATGCTAATTCAAAATGGCAGCATGAAAAATCAGGCCAGGCGGAACCCTAGCAGACCACAGCCAACAGCAGCCGCGGGCCCCTGACTTGAGCTGCGGAGAGAATCAGCGGGAGGAAAGGCTCTCCTGGGTGTAGGCCGGGAGTGTTCTTAGAGCTGGTTAAATTTGAGGGAGCTGCAGTGCCTGGGAGAGCAAGTGGGAAGTTTGGGGATCTGCCGCTGTTTTCCCTAACTTGTCAAGAGCTGGTACAAACCTAACCGAAACTCCGTTTTGATCTGATTTTCTTTAGGCTCCTTTCAAGTCCGCTGTGCAGCTTACAACTGTGCACAGCTGACATACTTTATACCTACAAGTGGCTCTTAGGAAGGGCGGGTGTACAGTGTAAATATCACCGGAGAACTGTACGCATAACAAATACAGTGAGTTAGTTTCTCTAGGAGGACTGACTTAGCATGACAGCACCCAGGCCCGAGGATGATGATTGCAAATTCTTGAAAGGTGACTCATTTCAGGATTTTTTTTTTTTTTCTCCATAAAGCAGCTTATCTTTCCCTTTTCACTGCAGGGCTGCCAGCCATCTTGAATTTTAGGAAAGAGGAAGTGCGGGAGGAAGCAGGTGCTTTGGGGGATCGTGAACAGAGAGGAAGATGATTCCCAAGGGTTAGGGGTGGCAGAGCTGGAGGGAACCGATTGATTGAGCTTGCCGCCGGCTGCAGGGCAGGCTGCAAAGCAGGATGAAATGGATAACTGAGCTCGTGCCTATGGCTGCAGCTGACTGCCAGGACTTAGCCAGGTCTTGCAGCTTTCCTGTTCGGAGTCCCACAGGCCTCATTTTCCGAAGAGGCGAGCAGATTGGGCCTGAACATCTGAGCAAAGGGAAGCAAACTATCAAATTTAAAAACTCAGGTGTTTAAGGGATTATGCCTCCTCCTCCCCACAGTCCCTCTGTAGGCTAACCAGGCCGGTTTAACTTTATGAAGGTGTCCACCTTATGCTCAGCCCACTTTTTCTAGCGATGACACTGCATGTCTATGTAGGAACCACAATTTTAGTTGTAACCAAATCTCTGAGGTGGGAAATAGATCCTTTGAAAAAGTGGTAGCTTGTCTTGTGTTGGTGGACAGCTATTAGACGAATTTATTTTTCAAAGAAACAGAAGTGGCCTTATGTAAAAATACTTTTATGTAAAAATAAATGACAAACCTGTTTTTAAATAACCGTAGAGCTGTTCTGTAGCCGGATTTTTCTGTAACTTGAATTTTCTGAGTTGTGAATCAGTGACCCTGGGTCCACGAGAGCAGAACTAGGTCCTCTGAATGGATTAGCATCCTGTAGGGTGGTGAGGGGATGGAAATTCTGCCATTCTGTTTTCCCAGCCAGTCATCACAGAGAAGAGGGTAGCACTAGACGGGGAATGGAGCAATGAGTTGAAACAGTCGGGTAGACAGGAGCCAGGTATGGAGAGACGCCACCGTGAAGACAGACACAGCCGTGACATGTGCCACCTAAAACTGTTGGTTGTATTAGAGCATGAGTGTGAAGACATATTGAAGAAACTGGAAATAACAAGCTTTAAAAGTTTGTAGCCTTAAGCCAAGTAAGGTTTTAATCCTAGCATTCAAGAAACAGCTGGATCACTATGAGTTTGAGGCCAGCCTGGTCTACATATTGAGCTCTAGGCCAGCCAGGGCTACATGGTGAGATTTGGCCTCACAACAAACAAACAAACAAACACTAACCTAAAAACAAAAGCAAAAGCACAACTTGGGAATGTAGTTCTGTAGCAGAGCCCTTGCTTAGACAGACATGCATGAGGTTTGCTTTTGTTGGAGAACAGGAAGCGTAGAAGTGAGTAAATATGATTTTAAAAACTCACGGGGGCTGGAGAGATGGCTCAGAGGTTAAGAGCACCGACCGCTCTTCCAGAGGTCCTGAGTTCAATTCCCAGCACCTACATGGTGTCTCACAACCATCTGTAATGAGATCTGGCACCCTCTTCTGTGTACATAATAAATAAATAAATCTTAAAAAAAAAAAAAAACCTCACGGAACTTCTAGTTCCACGCTGTCTAGTATGGTGAACATTGACTTTGTGCCTTTTAAGCATTTAAAATGTAGCTAGTCCAAAAGAGATGCCTTGTGAGTGTAAAATTTGTACCAGATCTAAAAAATTTATGTGAAAAAGAATGTAAAATTTGTCATTAGTAATTTTTATATTGATAGGACATTGATGTAATATGTTATAAATATTGGATTAAGTAAAGTATGTTATTACAAATGTTCACCAGCTTCTCTTTACCTTTCAAAATGTGGTTACCATACAGTATTAACCTTATGTGCCCATGGCTCATGTCTGTCTTGTATTATATTGTTGGGCAGTGCTGGTCTGGGTCATTGTAGAGTGGAAGGTTAGCAAGAGGCTCCTGATATTGCTTGTAACACTGGCTATAAAGAGACAGGAGGAGGAGGAGGAGGAGGAGGAGGAGGAGGAGGAGGAGGAGGAAGATCAGGTGGAGACTAAACAGGATGAGTGATTGATGACATTGGACGAGAGGGAAATTTGTGGTGGCCATGAACAACTCAGGAGATTCATCTCTCTCTCTCTCTCTCTCTCTCTCTCTCTCTCTCTCTCTCTCTCTCTCTCTCTCTTTCTCTGTTTTGTTTGTTTGTTTTCTGGTGCTGGGAATCCAACCTGGAGCCTTGTGCACATTGGCCAGGGCTCTGTTTGAGTTTCATTTCCGTTGTGATAAAAATACCCCAGTGGCAAGCAACTTAAGGGAGAAACGGTGTGGGGAGGTCGAAACCACGCAGCCTTGAAAGAGCCGGTCACGTCTCATCCACACTCCAAAGCAGAGGGAAATGGATGCGCATGCTCACTTGCTTGACTGCTTTTACTCAGCCTGGTTTTGTTACTCTTATACAATTCTGGGACCCTTGTCTAGAGAATGGTGCCACCCACACTGGGCTGGGTCTTCTCATGTCAATTAATTTAATTAAGGCACTCCCCTACAGATCTGCCCATAGGCCAACCCAATTCCTCACTGAGACTCTTTTCCCAGGTGTTTATGTCAAGTTGACAAGTACAGCTACAACCACAAACTATTCCTGAGCTATGCCCCGGCCCTAGGAGATCTTTTGAAATAGAATAAGCAGACTGTGCAGAGTCCCTTAACTTGGAGCCCCTGGAGTGGATGCTGGCAGATATTATGGTGCTTAGCAGGGATGGACTGCTAATACTCCTGTCTTGTCCTCAGTCTAACCTGTCAATCCTGATCTGGCCATGTTCACATGTCCACAGGAGGGGAACTGCAGCCCAGTGCAGAAAGGGGCCTGAACTGCAAGTTGGAGTGCCTGGGTCCTAGTGCTGGCCCTATTCTAGTCAGGTGTATGTCCTTGAACAAGTCACTCAGTTCTTGTTTTGTCTCCTTTGGAAAAACAAAACGAGAATCTGCCACCTTCACATGGCCTGCTCTTGCTCTTGCTGACTGCATGGACGTTGACTGTGTTCTTGCTGCATTCAAGGATGTCTGGGTAGAAGTCTGTAGTCTGTCACACAGACTGAACACAAGGCCTAAGCATTTGAACTGAGAGGACTGTTTCTTGCCGTCTGCCATTTCTCTGTACCTGGTGACTTCTTGACTCCTTTCTGCTCTTGTGTCCCACGTTGTCCAACTAGAGGGTGAAGCCACAGTAAACAGGCTCACAGACATGAGGCTGCAAGCCGAGCACCAAACACGGGGCCTACTTTCTCCCTTAGTCTGAAGAATAGAGTAATTTACACTGTAGTGTAGATTGATGGATAGGCCCAAGGTGTCATTTTTAGCTCTAAACTACAATTAAGTAAATTAGATTTTACCAAATTATTCAATTATTTTCCCCACTCCCTGGTCAAGAATGAGTATTACCAAATTTTAAACACTTTGTAACCTTTTATATTAAGATGATTGCTGTATTTTAGTTTATAGTTCTTCAGTAATGGGTACAATTGAATTTCTTTTAGAACATTTCTTGACTCTTTGTATTTGTTGATCTGGGATCTAGACTTTGCATATTTTCTTTTTAGAAGTGGGTTTTTCTTATTGATTGATAAGAATTCTTTATAAATTAGGAAAATTAGCTTTTTTGGTGGGTGTTACAAATGTGTTTCCCTGTATTTTTTTTTAAAATTTTGTCATATGAATTTTAAGTTATGTTATAAATAAGTCTGTAATATTTCTCTGTTTCTTACTGAATAATTTATTCATTTTTTTTGCTTGCTTCCTGTGACAGTTAGTTTTAATAGTCAACTTGACAAAACCTAAAGCCATCTGGGAAGAGAGTCTCAATGAAGGATTGTCTAGATTAGGTTTGCCTGTAGGCAATTCTCTGGAAGATTGTCTTGATATCTTAATTGATGTGGGAAGACCAGCTCACTGTGTGTGGGCGGGGCACTATTCCCTGGGTTTGGGTTAAGAGTGGAAAAATTAAGTTGAGTACTAGGCATACATGGAGTCTACCTGTGACTACCCGTTTTAAGTGCCGGCCTTCCCTTCCCGACCGTGATGAACTACTATCTAGAACTGGAGGTAGAGTATAAATCCTTTCTCCTTGAAGTTGCTTTTGTCAAGAATATTTTTTACCACAGCAACTGGGATGAAACTGAAACACTTAGTAGGCTTTTGCTTCTTTAATATTATTTTCATAATTTTAATATGCATCCAGACATTGTGATGTTACAATTTTTAAAAACAGCTTAGACTTGACAGAGTCAATGATTTTCAGAACCTCTAAGGCATCCTTTCCCTCACTTTCAAACAGATGTCAGCGCCATGCACGGCTACATGTCGGGACCCTCCAGTCTGTTCTATTTGGGTCAAACCATCCTAAAACCGAAACTTTGTCATGTAGTTTAATATCATGCAGGGCTAAACCGACTTCATTGATTTTTCACTTCTGAAACTTCTACATCAGTCTCCCCTTTCTTTTGTAGATTTTGGGGGTGCTCCAAGAACTGAAACGAGGCTCTGAGCATGCACTCCATCACGGAGCACTCAGCCCTCAGGTCTTCAAGATTGTTTTGGACACACTTTGCCGTAAAGCCCTATTTAAATGTTGCTTGCTGCCATGTTGAATCTACAGATTCATTTAGGGAGGATTAACAGCTCCGAGTAACACTGGATGTTTACAGCAAAGAACTGGAACATTCCCTGCCCGTTAGATCTCCTCTGTCCACATAAAATCTTACAATTTTGTTTATCTCTGAGGTCGATCAGCCACAGCCTAGTCCTCATGCCTCTGTGAGGGTGCTAGGCATAGCCTTCTTCTGTCCTGTACATCTCTTCCTCTCTCCCTCCCACACTCATCCCCTACCTGAGCCTTATAAGAGCTTTCCTCTCGGCGGCGGGCGGCTCTTAGACATGGTTACAAGGTTCCTGTTGGTGGCATCACCAAGGCCACATGCTCCCATTCCCTTCGTAGCAGGTGAGATTCCTGTGGTCCAAGAGGGTAAGAACTTAGGTGTGTGTTAGTCATCTCTGCCTGTCTCCACTCCCCAGCATCACTCCCCTGCATCACTCAGGCTGTCTTTCAGTCAGGATGACAAGATGATAGCCCAGCCCCACCTGAACCCAGGAAAAGGAGTTTGAGGTAATTCTTCTGTTCTCACTGACTGTATGCTTAACCTAAGTCTCCCTGTTCCTCTGCTCCCTTGTGTGAGCAAGATGTCCGGAAAACTCCCCAGGGATTTGATCATTGTTGAAATCAGGTTACTACCCTCTCTGGTCACACAGGCACACCTTCTCTATGGTCACACAGGCATATTTTCTCTCTGCCCACACAGGCACACCCTCCTCTCTGGTCACACAGGCACACACTTCTCTCTGGTCACACAGGCACACCCTCCTCTCTGGTCACACAGGCACATCCTTCTTCTAAAGACAAAGACCTTGAGAACACCCTGGCTTCATGTCCCCTGAGCTGAACATACACTTGTGAGGGGTTATAGGCTCGAAATACATGTTGGCAATTCATCTGACTGAAAATTCCTAATTAAAATGTAGCAATCAGGAGCTGAGTATGATCTTGAGGCCCTCGTGTGTTTTTTGATTGTATTCAGTAGTGGCCTAGTGACCTGAAATATTTAATGGAATATCTTAAAATGTCTTTCTTACTCACCGAATTAATCTGATTTTTAAAAAAATTGAAGGACCAATAAAGGAATATGGCCTCACTATTTAAAAAAAAAAAAAAGGTTAAGGCTGCATAACCAGATAAAGTGAAATTTAAAGTTTCTGTTCTATATTACACCTTTACGCTCAACTCTGAGTTATAGTCTAATCCTTTCAGGTCACTATCTGTTTGTCTATGTATATATCTATCATCACATATGCTTGCATTTCTATGCATATTTATATGTATGTGTACACATGTTTATTTTTGTGCATATAATACTAATATATGCACATTTAATATAGAGATTATTTTTTGATAATAAAACTGGAAAAAAATTGTTAACGGTAAAACCCAATAAATAGTTCCAGCACTAATAGATAATTACAAGAAGTTTTAAATTTCATTTTGTTGATTGTAAAATCATCTCATTTCATACCAGCAAGATCTGTATTATTTATATACTAATATACATTATTTTATGTCTTTTGTAGAAAGTGGATATTTAAGCCATTTGCTTTACTGTGAGAGTAAATTCTAAGCTTCCATTTTAAGAACAATGGGGAGGATTGTTTTTAAAGCCCCAGTTTACAGAGTTACAGGTAGTGTTTCAAATCACACTAATGGCCAAAGATTAGAATAGACAGCACATTGTTTAGATGGAGAGGAAGACAGATGGTGGGATGGGAAGGTCGTGATTCAAAGCAACCTGCCAAATCAGTGGACACAGTGACAGCAGTGTTGGGAAGGAGATCAGAAGGGGATGAAAGGGCCTGGAGGTGGCTTTCATGGTTGCTCTTGGTGTTTCCCATGGAGCGGGCTCTAGGCAATGACCAAGGGCCTCTGCGCTCTCAAACACACTTCTCCGCCTTTAGCCCTAGGACTCTGTTCTTAAGGTAGTCTTTTTCTTTTCTTTCCTTTCTTTTTTCTTTTTCTTTCTTCTTTTATTTTTGAGACAGGGTTTCTCTGTGTAGCCCTGGCTGTCCTGGAACTTGCTCTGTAGACCAGGCTGGCCTCGAACTAAGAAATCCACTTGGGATTAAAGGTGTGCACCACCGTGCCTGGTCCGGTATTCTTTTTCTTAATGGACTTTTTTTCCAAATGGATCTGCATATAGCTATGTATGATTGACATCATGGTCCGTGTTACATATGAAAAACTTAAGATATTCAAGAACAGAATCCAGAACGTGGGTCTGTCTGACTCTCTGAAGCAGCCTTACTGTAGCTATAAAGTAATTATCCTGACACTGTGTTTCTAACTCATGCCATTAACGTCTTACATTCTTTCCCTCTCTGCTCTCACTCCCCGTTCCATTTGAAAAAAGGGGGAATTACTTTCCAACCTGCCATGTATAAGAGAATATCTTCCTTTGAATGAACTTGATTTGACCATATTTATCTAATCTCCCTGGCCTGGGTCCCACTTAAATTGTGTGTCCACTCCTTCCTGAATTAAATAATAATGAAAAAGGTTGTACTCAGTTTATTTCTCCTCTTCACTTCAGAATCTTTTTAAAATAATTATTTTTATTTTGTGTATGAATGATTGCCTGCATGTACGTAGGTGCACAAAGTGCATGCGATCCCATCAGAGACCAGAAAGGGCGCCGGGTCCCCTGGAGCTGAAGTTACAGACGTTGTGAGTGGGTGCTGGGAACTGAACCGGAGTCCTCTCTGGAAGAGCAGCCAGTGCTCTTCACTGCTCACCAGTTGCCATCAGAGTCTCTCCCCTGTCACGAGGCCATAGTTACCAGCTGCAGTAAATTGAGTGACAAATTACTTTGTTGCAATTGTTCCACTGAAAACTTGTGTGGTTCCAGGTTTTTCGATGTCATGTGGAAACACTGGAAATGCTTGGAGAAAATCCACTAGAGTACTGTCTGTAGCCCTGTGCACTGTGTACCTCTTCTCACCACTCTTCCCATTTCCCTTACATTTCCTGAGGGTTATTTTCAGCATCTTCTTAGATAACAACGATTTAAACCATGTCGTATTCGTATTTGTGTGAACTCTTGTCATTTCAGTAGCTTTTGCCCCTATGTATTTCCTAACTTTCACACACACACACACACACACACACACACACACACACACACACACACACACACACGGTGGGGTATAGGAAAGGTAGCCAGACCTGAGTCTCTACTCTTCCCATAGTGCATGATCATTCCAAGCCAAATGAAAGTCCCTTCCCTATCCTTCCTGTCCCAACATTTCTTCAAGAAGGTATTTGAAGGTATTTCAGGGTGAGGACACCCCCTAAATTGTAAGTACACACTGTAGGCAAGCATCCCTTCCAGTGGATCAGCCCAGTGTTTCCTCTAACCTTGTAAGAATTCTAAATATGTGCTTTGCTTTTATATTTTTATATTTTGGACTTTGGAGACAGGGTCTCACTATGTATCTGCCAACCTGTGATCTTCCTGTCTCAGCCTCCTGAGTGCTGGGATTATACGCATGCACCGCCAGCCAGCCTTACTTTTCTTGAAAGGTTGCCTGTTCTAAGACAATTCAAGAATCCACAAATGGAAAGGGGGCAGTAGAACAGACCTCATGTTCCTGCCCATCACCTAGCTCAGCTTTTATTTCAGCCATTTTTGTTTTCTCTGAGCACTACCTCTGCATCCCGAATTATTTCCTCTATAGCATTTTACATAGTATGTGTGTTTCTATAAAACATGTGCTTTTTAGATGAGGATTTTTTAAAATCTTCTCTCTCCTTTCTCAGAGTCTTGCTATATTGTCCAGCATGATCTCAAATTCTTAAGCTCCAATGACTCACTCAGTTCAGCCTTCTTAGTTACTGAGGCTAGATGGTGTTGGCCATTACACCTATATAAGACATGGGCTTTTAAAAATCATTTGTTTTTAAGTGGAGGTCATCACAGTATCATGACACTGTATAGGACATTAACAATCATTCCTTGATATCATCAAATATCTATTTGTTGTTCATGTTAGCCCAATTGCCTTAGAAGATTTTTGTATGATTTATTTAAATTAGGATTCAAGTAAGTGCTGCTCCGTGTAATTGCTGGGTGTGTATCTTAAGGAATTTTGTCCCTCCATCTGTGGGGTTTTTGTTTGTATGTTTGTTTATTTTGGGTTTTTTTTGCATCTTTTTTTTTTATATCTTTCTTCGTTTATTGTTATTGTTGAAGAAGCCAACTTTGTTCCACAGAGTGTTCTAGAATGCTAGTTTTACTGATGGCATCCTCTGATGTACTTTTATTTCATGTCATTGGATAGTCAGTATGCTTAAGTTGGACTTTGGAATAGGAATATAGCTGATGATCTAGATGCCAATCACTACTGAGAAGGGTGCTGTAGGATTGGTGATAATTAGGATTATTATCACCACTAAATAATGGGAGACAAGAAGTAAGCACTGATTGAGTGCTCACTGTATGTAGTCACAGTGCTAGGTATGTTCCATTACCTCTCATAAACGTGTGTGCTATGCTGGTAGAGGGATTGTCTTCATTTCCAGACAACACTGTTTTAGACTCAATCAATGGAGTCAGGACAGGAAACAGGATCTGTGTGTCTCCACAGCATGTCTGTCTCATGCTCTAGTGCACATGGGCCTTCAGGGCTAGACAGACCTTAGAAAAGAGTACAGTTGCACAAACCAGATCCTGTGGATTTTTGACTGGCCCTGGGTTGGGGATGGAGGGATGCGGGGACAGTTGGGAGAACCCTAGCCTGTCTCTCCCACCCAGTTCCATTCTTGGAGCCATGCAGGATGTGAATAGATCTTGCCAGAGCTTTGAGTTGTCAGAAGAGGCCAAACATCTGAATGTCTGTCTTCAAATGTTAGTTGCGAATTCAGGATTTTATCTAAAGGGCAACACTTCAGCTCAAACCGGTAGCCAGTTTGCAGGCCCATGTTGTACTGCTGGGAAGCATGTGGGCCGAAGACCCAGCAGTTAACTGTCAGAGGCAGATGTTTAGGCTCTGGCATACACCCTCTAGCTCTTGCCACAAGTTGGGAAGAGTTCATGGCCCCTCATGATTTCCTAGAGAAGGGACAGGCTGAGATTTGAGGTGATGTGGGCTCGTAACCTGTTGTTGCACTGTGTAGTTAGTGTCTGGTGTGTTCCCCCAGTCCTCCATGTTCCCAGCCTGTGGCACTACTGAGAGATGGTGGAATTTTTAAGGGTGGGCCTAGTCATTGAGAGCTGCTGGTAACAAAAGTCCATGAGAGTATACAGCAGTGACAACTAGAGTTCAGAGGGTCAAACTATCAGAACCAAGGGTTCTGTGAGAGGAAACCACCACACAAGGCATTGTGGAATTACTGCCTTTTGAGTGAACTGGCTGTCTCTTGTTGTAAACTTCTTGTGCAATAACAGCTATGACTCTCCCCATTTACTGTGCATTCCCATGTTATGTGTACATGTAATCTCATGATTGCAACTCCATCTTATGGGCACACATATTTGTGAATAGTCAAGAAGATGGTTTCTTATTTAACTGTACAATTTTTATGAATAGAAACATACTAAAATATGGTTCATAACTAGGTCTGTTGTTCCATGTGAACTGTAGACACTTAGAGGTCTTGTTCTCCATCCTTAGCCACTGACAAGGTAAATATTGGCTGGACAAAGTGTCTTTGTAGAACTTTCACAGAGTGGAATTGCAGGTGCCTGGCCTTGTTACATCAAAACCCCTCAGAAGAATTGTAATGAACCAGAAGTGATAGTGCAGGTGTCTGGCCTGGGTATATCCTAGTCCTTCAAGAGATCAATACCACCTATGCTGCCCTAAGCTTCCTCCACCAGCACCTCCCTACTCTGATTAAAAAAACAACACTTTGTACTTATTTCTACATCAGTTTTAATGCAAGATTTTAGCTCAGTAGACTAATTATATATAGGTGCTGAGATTCAGGTGACTAACAGAAAAAAGGCTGTTAACTGACTAACCATGTCTGGATATTATTAATCACATAAAATGGTACATATATCTTTGCCTTTTCCTTAAATCTCTCATTGGTTTAATTTCTTTCCTTGTAACCCCTGTAGCTATCCCTTTAAGAGATAGAACTTTTTACAACCTACAGCTGTTGTCAATCACCAATTAAGCTGACAAGTCTTTGCCAAGTGTGACTCTTATCAGAATACTTGTCCCTGAGAGTTTACTTTGTAGTTTTTACTAACAAGTTGTTAATGAATGGATCTCTATACATATATGCTTAGGGAAGTAAAGAAGAGAAGATGGAAAAGACCTAACAGATATGAGAGAACAGCAAGAAGAGGATTGATTGAGAAGAACAGAGAAGAGGACAGAGATGGAAAGAACTAGATAGAGATAAGAGAACAGCAGAAGGGACTGAGCGCAGTCGGGACTGAGAGGAGCTAAGTAAGAGAGCAGAAAAGAAACTGTGCAGATAGAATTGACTGAGAAGAATAAAGTGAACGGACTAAAGAACTCAGTGTGCTTAGATTCATTCGATAGCCCTCAGATTAGAATCCTCAGCTGGTTGGTAGACTTCCATGGGCCCTGGGAGCAAACAATATAGGCTGGACCTATTATTGTTTGTGTTACCTAGTGGGGAGTAATGGGTCACTGGGCGGGGTGGGGGTTGGGGGGGTCTTAATGCAGCAGCAGGCTCAGCCTCTTCCTCTCTCTTTTTCATTTCCAATCAGGAAGTGAGCAACACTGCCTGCCATAAGCCTAATCATGAGCTCAGAAGCAGTGGGATCTGTAGGCCATGGACTAGAACCTCCCAAACGATGACCCAGAATAGCTCCTCTGTTGTTCTGAGTTGATTATAGGGGTTGTTGTTTTGTTTTGTTTTTCAGTGTAGGAGAGCTGGCTACACACCCAGTTAACACCTTCTGAGGTCTCTTTTTGGTAGTCCCTCCATCAAAGCCATGCTACTACGGTCACATACCCCCGGCTGTAGAGCTTTATGCTATAGCCTCCTGAACTCCAAAGGACCACATAAAATCTGTCTTCTCGTTGGCAGAGCTTGCTGAGTCTGAGGTAACTCACACCCCGATTTTTAGGTAACTCCTTTCCCAGACATGCCAGTAGTCCTTCTTATTTCAATAGCAAAGCTATAACAGAAGACTCAGTTTATAAATGAGTATCATTTGTCTCATTTTCAATTCAGCAGCAATGTCAATAATTTTAAAGATGAATTTTTCCACCGAAAAGATCATTTGTTGGCCTCTCTGGGAAGTACTATTTCACAGACTTTGAATTCCAAGTTCCTCGGAGGGTGGGGAGTAGGGAAGACCCGCTGGCCATTGGCTTTCATTGCAGTATGAGGAAAGGCAGTCTGTACAGTTATTTGCACGACAACTAACAAGCTACAGCTCGGATGGACAGTCATTTTCTTCCTCTCCAGTAACTCGAGGCTTTCTTATCATTGGCTGAGGTGACTGATGGGGATCACTCTAGCTTGGTGGAAATAAAGGGCCAGGGCAGTTTGGCAGCCATACAAAGAACCTCCTGGCCAGGCTTGGGGCATTCATGTTTTCAATAATCCCTCCCTGAGCTTGAGGACAAAGCCCTTTTCTCCCATGCAGCTTCCTCCCTCCTTGTCTAGACATTCTGCAGCGGTTTCCTAGTTACAGGAGCACAAACCCAGTCCCACAAGTCTGCAGGCCAGCCTCCTGCCACCAGGCACAGGCTGAGTTCTGGTAGAGGCAGCAATACTGAATGAGCTCTAGTCTTATCCCCAAGAGGAAGTCATGAATCCTAAGGAGGTCCCAGGGCGGGTTAAGGGCTGCGCCTAGGGAGTCTTTGCTTAGCGATGGCAACAGATCTGAAGCTGTCCTGGGGATTGAAGAGCAAGCACATGCAGATATTTATAACTTTAGAATTTGAATTGTGGTAAAATATACATACAATGGTCCTTGATGTCATCTCTAATTGGCAGCATTAAGTACATCCACTCTGTCGTGTAACTGCTATCCAGGACTTTGTCCATCTTGTAGATGCAAATGCTTTCCTTCCCTGTTTTGATCAAACCCTGCGATCCCCATTCTCCTTCCTTCCTTCCTTCCTTCCTTCCTTCCTTCCTTCCTTCCTTCCTTCCTTCCTTCCTTCCTTCCTTTTAGTTTATTTATTTTTATTTTATGTGTGTTGGTGTTTTGCCTGCATGTACGTCTGTGTGAGGGTGTCAGGTCCCCTAGAACTGGAGCTACAGATGGTTGTGAGTCACCATGTGGGTGCTGAGAATTGAACCCGGGTCCTCTGGAAGAGCAGTCAGTGTTCTTAACTGCTGAGTCATCTCTCCAGCCCCCAGTCTCCCCACTCCGCTCCCCCCCCCCCACACACACCCCTGCCCCATGGTTCTGTTTTCTATTTCTAGGTGTCTGGCTGTTCTGGTTCCTTGATGGGACTGAAATCATATAGTACAGGTTGGGCACACCACATCTGATATTTTGGTTTGAATATGAAATATCTCAGCTCCGCTCATATGTTTGGACACTTGGTCCCCAGCTAGAGGATGGGCCTAGCTGGAGGAAGTGTGTGACTGGAAGCAGGCATCACTTTCTGGTTATTCTGTTTCCTGACTGAGAACCCAGTGTGACCAGCCACCTTGTGTGTGTGCCTGTCGGCATCCCTTCCCCTCCATGATGGACTGGATCACCATAGAACTATGAGTCAAAATAAACCCTTTACTGCTAGGACGCTTCTTGTCAGGCCTATAGTGACATCTTGAGAAAAGCAGTTAATGTACCCAAGAGCGCAACTTTCCATGTCTGAACCAACTCCAGAACAGGAAATTTCATATCCGCCCTCAGAGGATAGGTCCATCAAGACAGTCAGACTATGTGTATAAGGTGTGTGGGAAACGTCACACAGTTTGTATTTAAAGTTTGGGTCCCTCTAAAGCATTTCATCATATATTCATGTCCAGTAATCTGAAAGTAATCTGAGGTCTGAAACATTGGGCAAAGGGATACTCATGTATATTTGTGTTTTTCTGATTTGCTTATTCATTAGCATACAGTTGGCTGCTGAATTTTAAATTAAATTTTGTTTTGTTTTTGTTTGTTTGTTTGTTTGAGACAGGATTTCTCTGTGTAGCCCTGGCTGTCTAGATCTTGCTCTGTAGACCAGGCTGACCTCGAACTCAGAGATCCTTCCTGTCTCTGCCTTCCGAGTGCTGGGATTAAAGGTGTGTGCCACCACCATCCAGCATTAAATTAATTTAAAAATATAGTTCCTTAGTTCCACTAAACGTATTTCAAGTACTCATTAGCCACAACTGGCTAGCTACTACTAATATCCAAGGAAGAGACTTCCAACTGCTCAGAAAGAGCTAATTGGACAGAAAGCTGCTGGCTTACCCTGATAACTGGCTGGGAGAAAACATACCGGATATTTTTTCACACTGAGACATCTAAGAACTAATCAGACTTCCTTTCTCTACCTGCCACAAGGCATTTGTATATTTCTGAATGGGATACTTATCCCAGCTTCCTATCTTTTAATGCCCCCTCTCCTCCAGTGCACGGCCATTAAATAACTAATTGAAGAACTTACTCAGAGAACCTGGAGAGCACAAATGCACTTTAAAGGGTTCCCAGCGTGGACTTGGGAGATGCCGGTTAGCATCGCCATTGATGGGAGTTAAATTGGAGTGTTTCATTAATTAGAACTGAATTGCTAACCTGGCAAGAATCCTAATTAGCTTTTGCCACAAAGCAGCCATATTCAGTAGGCCTACCCTCAGCCAGCTGCTTTTAAGGCTTTTTCCCTTGAAACCCACGGTGAATGTGGAACGCTGTGTCAATCCAGTGTCTACACATATGTGTCTGCGCAAATATATACAGCCCGCTTTGAACTGCTTATGCCCTTACTGTGTGCGATGCACCATATTCCATCCTGTAGCCCACAAGAGGGCCACAGCATGGGGTCTGGGAAGGGCTGTCTTGGTGGCACAGGGATGCCACCTTTGCCACCAGTGAGTCTCTTCCTACACCTCACACACACAGCTTTAAATAAAAAGATTATAATTACAACCTTTCTACCTTACCCCTCCCATACCTCCCATATATAGTTTTTCCCGCTCTCCTTCAAATACATAGCCTCTGTTTTCACTAATCATTATTGCATGCATATATATCTATATATTTGTATATATATATATCTTCCTAAATATAACCCACTGAGTCCGTATAATGTTACTTGTGTGTGTGTGTTCAGGGCTGACCGTTGGCACTGGATAACCAGTTGGTGTGCTCTTCCCTGGAGGGCCACCTCTCCTGCTCCCAGCTTGACTCAGTTGCTATAGTTCTTTGTGTAAGGCTGAGGCCTCATGGGCTTTTTCCTGCACACTTAGCACTTTTTTGTGGGCTAGGAAGCCAAGCCTGCTTAAAGGAAGTGGGTGGAAGTTTGAAGGAAAGAAAAAAATGGAGGCATCAAAATCACTCATAAACCAAAGAGAGGAAGTAAACAAAACGTTGCAGGTTAAAATGAGGTCGTCTTCCTTGTGGACTCTGCCTTAGCACCATGATATTCGCATCGCGGTAAAAAGAATATCGGTTCAGAATGTCTAGTGCCTTCTCCAGAGCTACTGTGACCAGTTCAGTTGCTGCTTCCTGACGTTTTCTCCAGTCTCCAGAAGCATCCCATTCTTCTTTCCTAATTTTAGCAGGGGTGGGGGTGGTGAGGGTCGGGGTGGTTTGTTTGTTTTGTTTTGGGACAGGGTCTCACTATGTAGTCTGGGCTGGCTTGGAATTGGTTATGTAGACCATGCTGGTCTTGAACTCACAGAGTTCCTCTTTCCTTCAGAATGCTAGAATAAAAGGGGTCGGTCTGCTACCACGCCGTACAATTGGCAATCATTCAGTTTTAGTGGCTGATCACATATTTAGTCACCGGGCTAATGGGGAGTGTTTCCAAAGTACTTTGGGATTAGCAGAAACCTTGATGTGGAAATCTCCATGTCTGGGTTTCTTTCGGAAATAGTATGGCCACTCCACCTATCAGAGTTCTTAGATGTCACATACGGCAGCTGAAATGTAAATTGTTAAGCCTAGTGGTCACCAGGGACTGGAGACTTTTCAATCATCAGCTGGTCTAGGAGTCTTGCCCAGTCATCTCTGAGGCTAGCAGATGGGACTCAGGCACATTAAAGTGACAGTTAGCTCAGCTGATGGTTGTGAGGTAGTTTGTGGGTTCTTCTAGCTAAACACACACACACACAAGGTGGGGAGGTTGGGAGAGAGAGGGAGAGAGAGAGAGAAAGAGAGACAGAGAGAGAGAGAGCGAGAGAGAGAGAGAGAGAGAGAGAGAGAGAGAGAGAGAGAGATATTGATTGATTGATTACACTACCTTCTAGAATTCCTTGATGTCCCCAAAACCCAATGAAAAAGCCAGCCTCCCTGATCCCTACCTTCCTTGGCTGGCTTCTGTTGTCTGTGTCCTCTTCATGGTCACTTGACCCAGTGACCCAGCTGACTTACTGAGCAAGCAGAAGAATAGTGCTTGCTAAAAAGCTTTGGGTTTTGTGTATTCTGCAAATACCTCTTATAAATGAAAGACCTGTGTTTGGAGTAGCCCGGGCATAGAGCTAGTAAGGTAGTTTCTAAACATGGCTGACTCTGAGACTTGATTGCTGTAGGTGTGAATGAAGCTAGTGAATTTTGACTGACTTGCTCAGGGGAAGTTTGGAGTGCTGCCCTATTTTAAAAGTCAGCCCCCATGGTATCTTCTATTTACACAGCCTTTAACATTTACAAACTATGTCTTCCGGGTCATTTACTTGGACATTTGTAAGAAGCGTGTGAGGTGAGACAAAATATTTGCAGACGAGAAACCAAGGCTCAGGGAGGTAGATTGGTTTGCCCGTGGTCACACAGCTGGTAGCTGGTAGCTGGTAGAGCTGAGCTTTTAGTCTCAGTCTAGAGCAGTGGCTCTTAGCCTTCTTAATGCTGCGGCCCTTTGATACACTTCCTCATGTTGTGATGACCCCAACTATAAAATTATTTTTGCTGCTACACCGTAACTGTAATATTGCTACTGTCATGAATAGTAAATGTAAATGTCTGTGCTTTTTAATGGTCTTAGGGTCCACTGGTCTGTGAAAGGGTCATTTGGCTCCAAAGGGTCACAAGCCACAGGTTGAGAACTGCTGTCTAGAGCTTTTGAGAGGCTGCTGCTTTACTTCTGTTGAATTCTGGACTCATAAAATACGATACATTTAGTTGAGCAACTGATGGCCCAGACAGAAAGTGGACTCAGTGAGTGTCTTTAACGCTGGGCTTGGAGAGGGGGCCACTGTAATTGGGTGGCATGGGTCCTGTCCTCAAGGGCTTTTTTTTTTTTTTTTTTTTTTTTTGAAGCAGATGAATAAATATATTTACAAGCAACAAATGTATGTTATTCTAGAAAAAAACTGAGTGTGTTAGAACTCACGGATGCTGATTAATTAACCGAGTTTCTGGAACTCTCCTGGAAAGAAAGCAGCTTTGAATCAGGTCCTGCTGTGCAAGCAGACCAAGGAAAAGTCTCTGAGGCCAGGTGCTGAGGCTGCATGGCAAAGCAGACACTTGCAGACAGAAACTCCAGCTTGTGGAATGCTAGAAAACAACAAAGGGACACTTGTTTATTGAAAACCTACTCCACACAAGACAGGGTGTGGATCTGGGTTTGTAGCGGCGTGTTAAGAGACTTGAGACTTTCATTTTGTGTGTGGTCTTTAGAGAGAGAGAGAGACTATCAAGTGTTGATAATGAGATGGTTAGAGAGGTATTTCAGATTGTGGTTGTTACTTCAAAAGTAAAGGACAGGCATTTGTGAGAGGTGTAGCGTGCTCCTGTGAGTTAGAACGGTGTTGGAACTTAAATGGAAGCTTTGAGAATTACTCAGAGACATAGGGAGCACGGAATGAATGGGGTGAGGGTGGGAGTGGAGCAGAGGCCCTGGGATGTTGGAAAACTGGGAAAAGGCCTGTGCGCTGCTGAGGGTGGAGGGTGAGCAGTGAGGTGAAGCCGAGGCAGGGGAACACATACTGATCAGACCTTATTTATCAGGCTTTTGTTTTAAGAGCTGTCATCAACTTTCAAAGTATGTAAGGCAGAGATTACATGATTGGATGCGTTCTTTTTTTAAAAGTTGCTTTGGCAGCAGTGTGCAGAACGTTTTGAAGTGGGAAACAGGCTTTTCAGAAATTCCTGAAGGGCTCCCATGTGATCATGACTAGAGATGATGGTGTGTATGTGTGTGTGTGGGGGTGGCAGCTGGGATGAAAGGGAATGGCTAATTCCCAGAGGGCTGTAGGAGATGGTGAAGCAGATGGTAAGGATGATTTCTGAGTCCTGGCGCTCTAATAGGATGGATGGTGGAGCTGGTCCTGAGATCTGGGACAAGGTACCAAGTTTGAGAAAGATCAGCCTTGGACATCAGAGAGGTAGCTGAGTGGAGGAGATGGAAACTCAAGTTGAGAACTGAGCTGGGCTTAGCTGTCCGAGTTATTGGTGCAAGGAATCTCTGGGCATGTTTGCATCCTACCCCCACCAGGGGAAATGAGAAGAAGCCAGCTCAGGAGCCAACATAGAGGTGGAGGAAAACCCAGAGTACTTGCATATTATGCCATTGAGGCAGAGTAAACATTATTTTAAAAGAGTGGCCATACCTTTCAAATCTCCAAATCATTTTCCTCATAATGCCCAAATCTGTTAAGGGGTGGCCACCATGCATCTCTGGTCCAGGGCGTTTCTACAAGGGACAGTTGGCTCACTGTGTCATTGCTGGTTCTATGTGTGTGGGCTCAGACAACTGAGGGACAGAAATACAGCACGGGGGAATTACATCTGAACTCAACACGCACAGGCGATTTCATCTTATTACTCTCCAAACCATTTAGTATATGAATTATTTATGTAGCATTTACATTGTGTTAGGCATTCTAAACAATCTAGAGATGACTTAAAGCCTGCAGGAAATGTGTATAGGTTATAAGCAAATACTGTACCCTTTTAAATGAGGGACTTGGGCATACTGCAGGGTCCTGGCATCAATCTCCTGGAATACCAAAGGACAACTGTATATCATTTATTCATTTATTCATGTGACAGATTGCAGTGTGTGTGTGTGTGTGTGTGTGTGTGTGTGTGTGTGTGTGTGTATGCACATGTGTGATGCCAGGAATAATAACCTCTTTTCCTTTCTCTTACATCACTGCTCTTTTTCGGCTGCCACTATGGCCTGTTGCCAATTTGAGTTTACTTAGCCCCACGAAGGACTAAGCATGCATGGTCTCTGCAACTGTGCAAATTCTGCTTCAGATTCCCCAGATGAATGCCAGCCGGGATCCTGTTCTGAGTTAGTTAGCTGCAAGCGGTTCAGCCGTCAGCCTGCATCAGCTGCTGATGTGCAGGTCACGCACAGGCAGTTGGAGTGTCCCCTGCCCAGCCTGCTGCCGTAGCCTTCACCGCTCTTCTCTTTGCAGGATGTCTGGCGCTCCTCCAAGTTACTGTTTCGTGGCTTTGCCACCTCGAGCTAAGGATGGTTTGGTGGTGTTTGGGAAAAATTCCGCACGGCCCAGAGACGAAGTGCAGGAGGTGGTGTACTTCCCGGCTGCTGAGCACGAAGCTGAGAGCAGAGTTGAGGTGAGTGATCAAGTCCCGCCGCTCCTCCGAATGTCTTCCGTCCTTGCCGCTAACCACCCGACTTCGTCCCTGGAAGCCTGCTTACCTTTCAGATGGCCATGCCATTCCTACCAATTCCATTTTTCATGCTGATGTGCTCAGAGCCTTAACAACAAGGGCGCACGGAGAATTCTGTGTTCACTATGGTCCTTGTTTTATGGTTAAGGAAAATACCTAATTCCAAAGATGACTGTGTAAAATAAGACAGATCCATTTAAGTCCAGCTTGCTCCCTTATGGCTTTCCTTTCTCCCCATAGGTAACCTCATTTCGGAAGTGGTTTTGTTCTTTTGTTTTGGTTGGTTTAGCCTTCTGCATTGGTTTACAGAGAAATGTCCTGCATCGGTTCATAGGTGAACAGTTGGTCCCCAGTTGGTGGTGGTGTTTTGGGAGGTGATGGAACCTTTACAACGAGCAGCCTCGCTGGAGGAAGTATGTCACTGGGGGCGGGTTTTTAGTGTTTCTGGTTCACTTCCCTTGCTTCCTGTGTGAGATTGAGGTGTGATCTCTCAGCTTCCTGCTCTAGCCATCTGCTGCCATGCATCCCCTGCCGTTATGGTCATCTATTCCTTGGGGACTGTTAGCTAAAATAAACTCTCTAAGTTATTCCGTGTGTGCATGTTCATCCTGGTTCCTTTCCTATTAGATTAACGGCTAGTAAATCACACACAGTGTGTGTTCATCCCCATTCCTTTCCTATGAGAGTAACAGTAACTTACTGTGCATAGCCTGCCTCTCTCTCCTTTTTCTTTTCTTCCCTTTTCCTAAGGCAGAGCCTTGCTACATAGCTGTACTGGCCTTGAATTCACAGTCTTCTTGTCGTGGCCCCTGAGTACCAGGATTACATGTGCATACCACTACAGCTGGCTTTTTCCCCCCCAACAAAATTCATATTGTGGTATATCCATTATTTCTCTGTTGCTGGGATAAAACACCGTGACCAAGCCAAGTTACAGAAAGAAGGGTTTATGATCCAGAGTGGTAGGAGTCCATCATCATTACAGTGGGGAAGCCTGGCAGCCAGGCTGCATGGCACCCAGAGCAGCAAAATGTGTACTTACATCTTGAACTGAAAGCCAGGAGCAAAGAGCACGCTGGGAATTGCACGTGGCTTTTAAAACCCCAAAGTGACAAAAAACCCACCCTCTGTAACATATTTCCTCTCGTAAGGCCATGCCTTCTAAACCTACCCAAACAGTGCCACTGAATAGGGACCTAGCATTCAAACATCTGAGCGTGTGGAGACATTCTCATCAAACCCACCACATTTGGAGATCAGAAAATACAGTAGACGCGGCATACACTTCAGTATTCTTCATTGTGTAGTGTTGCATCCAATGGCTGTGCCAGTTGACTAAGTTAACCACCTCCACATTGCCACTGGGTTATTAGTTCTGGGTTGCTACCAGCAGTGCCGGAGGAGTGGTAGTCATTTTTATCTACCACAGTGTCTTGTCTCTTGTATGTCTATTATGCCAAAGATTGCTCATCACTTCCTGTTTCGAATGCTTTAAAATTTCATTTTTATTAGCATTTATTTGGGATACTTGACTAGAAATAAGATTCTGGGTCACAAGCTAAGTAAACCTGTAACTCTGATAAATATAATCACACCTCTTCTCATAGGTGGTTTACTACTTTGCATGCCCACCGGCAATGCATGACACCATATGTCTCTCTCTATACCTAGAGTGTGTTATTGGTATTTCATGATGCTTATCTTATGTTAATTTTGAATTCTGCTATGTTACTGAATTCTTTTTCAGCTGTGCCAGCTTTTGCCATGGATTCTTTTGGAGTTTCCAGGTGTCCTATTATGGCCCCAAAGTGGGGGTACTTTGATTCTTCTCATATCTCTGATTATTTTCTTGTCTGATTGTGTTGGCTTCTATCTTGAATACGAGGGAGATAGTGATGTTCTTGCAACTGGGCCTGATTAAGTGGAGATGCCTATAGACATCCCACATCAGGATGCTGGTGTCAAGATTGAGACTTGTATAGCTTTATTATAATAAAATCTCTGCATGAGTTCCTATTTAAATGTTAAAAAATAGCTCCGAGGCATTGGTAGATTCTGTTGACGATCACTTTTTCTTTCTTTCTTTCTTTCTTTCTTTCTTTCTTTCTTTCTTTCTTTCTCTCTCTCTCTCTCTCTCTCTCTCTCTCTCTCTCTCTCTCTCTCTCTTTCTTTCTCTCTCTCTCTCCCTTCCTTCTTTCCTTCCTTTCTTCCTTCCTTCCTTTCTTCCTTCCTTCTTTCCTTCCTTCCTTTCATTCACCAGTTATGGGGAGGATTGCCTAACGCCTTCCTTTCTTTTTTTTTTTTGTTTTTTGTTTTTTGTTTTTCGAGACAGGGTTTCTCTGTGTAGCTTTGCGCCTTTTCCTGGAACTCACTTGGTAGTCCAGGCTGGCCTCAAACTTACAGAGATCTGCCTGGCTCTGCCTCCCGAGTGCTGGGATTAAAGGCGTGCGCCGCCGCCGCCACCACCACCCGGCTCATTCCTTTCTATTTCTTTGGCAATTGAGTCATGTTTGCAGTCATGGGTCCTGCTTCTTAGTTACGGTGTATTCATTTGTGTCTTTAAATTGTAGTTGTTAAATGATTACGAATTTGTAGAGAAAAACTAGGCTAGTAAAGAACAAGTTCCTTCTGTATCTATACTCCTTAGTGTTTGATGGTGAAAAAAAAAATACAAGATTTTTCTCCTGTCCTGCTTGGTTTAAAGGCACTGTTACCAGTATATCTAGTGTTTTCTTTTCTGAACACTGTTTCTGCTTCACTCTTCTCATGTGGACATTAGCACCAAAGGCTACAGACCCCAATGAAGAGTTGCCTGTTTTGAGGAGGGCAGAGTTGAGTGTACCCTGGTGTAGCTGTCTATGTACAAGATGGTGGGAGACTGTGTCCCATGGAGCTTTCAACAGGACCGCTTGCTTCTTGAGTTGAGCCCTTAGCTAGTCCACATCTCTTCAGTGGGATGCGTATGGAGGTGAAGAGAAATGTGAGTTTCTCCGGTGAGTCAGAGTTCAGCGTCTATTCCTCAGTGAGTAGACATCAGTGTCATTCGGGTGTGAGTGTCTCTTCCAGGAACAGGGCAGACTGCATGGATGAAGTTTGCTGGCTCGAGTTGGTGTTGCCTTCCCTCTCCTGTCTGCTTTTATGAACAGTTAACTCTCCAACGTGATGTCAGAGATGTGGGAACTGAAACGGTCCTGTGGTTTTTTTACAGGATGGATTCAAACCCCAAAGCCAGTGGTGCCCATTTCTATCCCTCATGCACTTCTTATTCCTCCCAGACAGAGGGATGGTTGGGGTCTGCATCATTCACTCTGACCATTGGCATGAATGAATCTCGCTGAAGGCTGGTGATTGCTCTGACTGGTGGTTCATGCAGAAATGATACAGAGTGGTTCCCAGGACTAGATAATAAGATGTAGTTTTTTCTGTCTGTTTATCCTTGTCTTTCTGGACTCTACCCTAAGAACTCAGCCATCTGTCATGATGGGATATATTAAAGTAGTCCACATACATAGGGCAGGTCCCACATGGACAAAACCCAAGGACCAATAGTCAACTATTAGCATGAACTACTGTCAGCACGTGGATGAAAGACCTCTTGGTGATCCAGCCTCAGACAGTGGTGTGGAGACACAGTGTCTAGCTGTTTTCTATTCACATGTCTGAGCCAATGAATCTGTGAGCACAGTAAATGACTATTAATACCACTTAGTTTAGGGGTAATTTGTTAAGTAGCCAGAGTGCCCATAATATTATACACAAGCCTGGTGTAAACATGTCTGAAATAAGAATTGTATGGGGCTGGAGAGATGGCTCAGCAGTTAAGAGCATTGGCTGCTCTTTCAGAGAACCTTGGTTCAAGTCCCAGCACACACATGCCCCCTCACAACTGTCTATGACTCCAATTCCAGGGGACCTGATGCCCCCTCCTTGTCTCTTCAGGCACCAGAGAAGCTTGTGGTGCACAGCCATACACACAGACAAAACATACATGCCATTTAAAAAATAGTTAAAAAGAAAATTTCAGAAGGTTTTTCTTTCTTGATGGACAAGCTAAGCAGCTCTGGGCACTGTGCTCTCATATCCAGAATCATGTCAGGAAGCAGACGTGATTCTGTTCACTGGCTTAACCCACAATATGTTACTATTCAAGTATGCCATGGGTTGACTCATGAGCTCTTGCACAGACGGATGATAATATCCAGCAGTCTCCCGGATGCCCCTGGCCTCCTCCCCGTGTCCCACACCTGTGTTGTGAGCTGCCTCTGTACACACGTGTGTTTGGCAGGTAAAGTTACACCCAGGTAAAAACCACACTCATGGTCTCCATTCCACCTGTCTCTGCTGTCTGACCACACCACTGTACACACACAGCTTACACCGGAAGCCAAGGCAAAGGCTGATCTTCCCTTTCCCACATCCCAGGATGCACAGGGAGAGCTGTCACTGCGTCTATTGTCCGGACACTCTCTGGCGTCCCCATCTCCTCCCCACCATTCCTGTCCCATTCATACTGACCTCATCTTCCTTCTGTTATTCTCTTCTTATTGGCACTGAGTTCTCTCGGTCTTGACGCTTCTTCTTGAAGGATTACCAGAAGTTTCTTTACAGAGCAAAGCTGTCCTACCTTGTTGGAATGTTTGGTTGGATGATGGTCAGGGCTGATACGTATGCTGTGTAGAACTCTTCTCAACTGGCACCCTGTCTACTTCTTTCCTTTATAAAAATTATTAGAATTTTTAAAAAGAGTAGTGCTGTGTTTATAAGAATATGAGTAGAAAGTAGAGTTCCCAGAGCATCCTCCCCATCACCAGCCTCTGATGGATGGATACTGACATGGGCTACATCATCTCCTTTGTGCCCCCATCCTCCCCATCACCAGCCTCTGATGGATGGGTACTGACATGGGCTACATCGTCTCCTTTGTGCCCCCATCCTCCCCATCATCAGCCTCTGATGGATGGATACTGACATGGGCTACATCATCTCCTTTGTGCTTTCCTGTCTTTATTCTTAGTTACCCATTGAGCCTGTACCCTAGGCCTCAGCTACACTGAGCTCTTGCCATTTCTTAGACGAACAACTTGTATTTATTTTTTTGATCTTCCTGTCATTGCTGGGAATGTCCTTCCTCTCTTATCTATTTGGTAGACTCCTGGTCGTCCTTCAAGGTCCTGGTACCAATATGTCCTCTTCCTGTTACTCTGTGATCCTCTACGGACATGGAACCTGTTGTGCGTGATCCCCCATTGTAGTCAAGTGACACTTCACAGTAACCCGAAGCCAACACAATGAGTTCTGACCTGGTGATGGATCCTGGGTTCTTGTCCCGCTTTCTGCTTTACTGTGTCTTTTGATACTCAGTTCCCTTATTTTCTGAATGGAGATCATGACTCCTTGCAACCCAGGATGTTATTATAAGACATATGAACGAAAAAGCCCTTTGTAAGCTTAAAGCAGGATGTTTTAAGAAAGGGATGTATCTATATCTACCCTACTTCCCCTTTTCTTTATCCCTCCCACAGCTGTCTCTGACTAGCATGGAGACTTTGTGGTGCTGGGCTTATCACAGTTACATGTTTTAGAATAAAAATTTTTAATTCATTTTATTTTTGGCGGGGGTTGGACAGGAAGTGTACATGCCATGGTGTGTGTGGTGTGTGAAGAGGACAACTTGTGGGGTTCTGCCCTCTCCTTTAACCATGTGGGCCCCAGGGGATCAAACTCGGGTCTTCAGGCTTGGCTGCAAGTCCTTTTCCACACTTAGCCCTCTTGCTGGCCTACGATCTGAATCTCAAATGACCTCAACTGCCCACGTGTTGAAGGATTGTCCACAGCTGGTGGTGATGTTGAGAAGCAGTGGACACTTGGGGGGCCTGGTTGGAGGAAGTAGGTCTGGGGGGGGGCCCAGTCCCCTCTTTTCCTCTGCTTCCCGGTCACCATGAGGTGAGCATCTGTGCTCTGTCACACGCACCCTGCTGTGATGCTCTGCTACCCCACTGGCTCAGAGACAAGAAGCAGAGTGACCACACACGGAAGCCTCAGAACCAAAGCCAAAGTGCACGGCTCCTCCTCTGAGCTGATTTCCTCGGGCATTTTGTCATGGTCACTGACACAAGGTCCTAGTGCCTGAATTGTCAGTGGTGTTTGTGTCTCAGCCTGCTCTTCAGCCTTCCTCTTACCCCTTTAACTCCTTGTAGTTATCTCAGTCTCCATTTTTTCAGTGTCACAAATACGGAATGGCAATCTCTTTTATATATTTGCCCCTAGGAGCCACAATCACTATCATGAGACTTCCATAGAAACACTCTTGACCATACAGACTTAACAAAACAAAACAAAAAGACCTCAGAGCTTCTCATAAAAAAAAAAAAAAAATCAGGGGCTGGGGAGATGGCTCAATGGTTAAGACACTGTTGCTCTTTGCAGAGGACCTGGGTTCAGTTCCCAGCACTCATGTGGTGGTTCACACCTATCCATAACTCCTGTTCCAGGGGGATCTGATGCCTTCTTCTGAATTCCTCGGGCACCAGGCCCACACATGGTGCACAAGTCCATGAAGGCAAAACACTCATACACATAACATAAAGGGAATAAATCTAAAACGACGCCGGGCGGTGGTGGCGCACGCCTTTAATCCCAGCACTCGGGAGGCAGAGCCAGGCGGATCGCTGTGAGTTCGAGGCCAACCTGGGCTACCAAGTGAGCTCCAGGAAAGGCGCAAAACTACGCAGAGAAACCCTGTCTCGAAAAACCAAAAAAAAAAAAAAAAAAAAAAAAAAATCTAAAACGACACCCATCTCATGCTCTTTCAAACACACAGACCCTGAGGTTTACTTGCAGAACTCATACAAGCATGTTAAAGTGGCCTCCTGACAGACAGCTCGTCCACCCTTCCACGTGGCTTTCCTTCCACTCTGTCCATCCAATCCACCCACCTTTCACCTTCCTACCAGTCATTCCCATCTACCTGTCACATTGCTTGAGATGCTAAGAATAAGAAATGAGGTTCCCCAGCACAAGATTCTCAGTTCTAAAATTACACCGAATGCTTTTGTTCCAATGCACAGCTGGAGGACTGAAACATCGGAATTGATATTTTTAATTTTTCCATGTGGGTTCTCAGTTTATGACAACTTCTCTTAGGGTTGAAGAATAGGGTGGAGAAGACTTTTTCTTTTCTTTTCTTTTTCTTTTTCTTTTTCTTTTTTACCATGTGCAAGGACCATGCTAATCTCCATGTGATTCTAATTTTAGTGTATGTGCCGCTGAAGCGAGCACCTGTATTTATCTTTGGAAGTTCCTCCGTGCTGTCTGGAGATGCTGTATTGCTGAGCATCCCATGATTCACCTCTGTCTTAGACATGTGTGTGCAGCTCTTCCTGGATGGGGAGAGGAAGCAGATGAACAACTTCCTGGGTAATGTTGTGCTGTTTGTGTGTCTGTGTGTATGCATATATGTCTGTGGACACATGTTTGTTCTTATATGGCTGAATCATCTATTTAGGAGAATATTGTACCAACATTAGAATACTGTTTCAGAAAAATAATGAGTTTTTAGTAAAGTTCACATTTATACTTGTTGCCCATGAGACTAATTATTTTTTATTTTTATTTTTTTTTTGAGACAGGGTTTCTCTGTGTAGCCCTGGCTATCCTGGGACTCACCCTGTAGACCCGGCTGGCCTCGAACTCACAGAGATATGCTTGCCTCTGCTTCTCGAGTGTTAGGATTAAAGGTGTATGCTATCATTGCCCAGCAAGACTAATTATTACTAACAAAACTAGATTCGACACATAATAATAATAATAATAATAATAATAAAAAAAAAATTATTGATAATAAATCTCAAGCCATTATTCTGCTGTTTGTTTCTTTTGTAAAAAATGAACATCAATTAAAATGGACCTTCAAAAAAAAAAAACAAGGGAAACATCTTTCTGTTTTCTTCTCTGCATCTCTAAGGTCAAGGTCTGCCCTGGGAGAGAAGTCTGATGCTCACAGCTTTGGGAGTGCTTGTGGCTTAGTAGAGAGCTTCCTTCCCAAAACCCCTCCTCAAGCCAGGCCTCCACATTGTCCATCCCCAGAGATCTGGCAGTCTCAGGGAAATGCCAGGCAATTCTGAGATGTGCTCTCTGCCCTCAGCCCCTTCCCTAGAATTCACTGGTAAGTCAAATTGGAGGTGGGACCCTGGGTAAAACGAGACCCTGCCCTAAACCCCAGCCATCAGAGTATTGCTGCTTTAATTGCTTCCAAGACACAAGCTTCTCACACTTCTTTCCCAAAGTACCCCAGTCTCCCAGTCTTTTCTCTTCTGCCCTTGAAGCCTGGCTGACTCATCAGCTGTCCCTCCAAGGTCCTCACTGGTGGTGTCAGGGCTGTGGTTCCCATCTGAGTACAGTAGGAAAGATACAATGGCCGCATTTCACACACTGAAATGCCTATTGTGTGAGTCTGTTCGCTTTTCACTGGGTGAAGTCCAGAAAGAGTGCGCTCTGGAATGTGGGTGGCATAGGCACCCGTGAAGCTGAGCTTGCTTTTCGGTTTTGACCCAGTCCCACAAGACGACGAAGGGCTTTGCTATGCATAGTGGTGCTGTCTGTCATTGTGTGTGTGTGTGTGTGTCGGGGGGGGGGGCTTGGAAGGCCCATCATCTCTGCCCCTTCCTCCAGGTGTCCCCCTGAAGCCACTTGAAAGAATGAGAACTCAGGATAGGCTTGTGTTGACAATGGAAAGTGTCCCTCCTGCTCAGGCGGCCTTCTACTGTTGTGACTTTGGCACCCAAGGTCACACACACTGACAGACTGTTTTATGGAAGGCAGGGTGGGAGGGGCTGTGGAGATGTGAGACACACTATTTATCCTTTTCCTTAGCGTCCAACCACCTTTGTCAAGATCCTTTCAAGTGATGGAGACTTTTCTTTTGTATATGCATGTGTTCGTGTATGTACACAATGTGTGTGTGAGTGTGTGTGTATGTGTGTGTGTGTGTGTGTGTGTGTGTGTGAGAGAGAGAGAGAGAGAGAGAGAGAGGATATTTACATGCACATGTGAAGACCTGGGATTGGTATCAGGTGTTTTTCCCAATTGTTTCCACTTGAGTTTTTGAGAGACTTTCTCACTGAACATGGAGTCCACCGGTTTGGCAAGACTAGCAGGCATCCCCCTGTCTCTGTCTTACCGGTGTCAATGTTACAGGTGTGCTCTGCGGCAGAGAGCTTTTCTTGGGTGCTGAAAAGGAACTCAGGTTCTCATGCTTAGGTGACAAGTACTTAGCTTTCTGAGGCATCTCCCTACTCTCTGAGGTTTTCGTTGTTGTTGTTTGTTTTACTGTAAATGTAACTAGGAATTTTGCCATGAGAGATTTCAGGTGCTCTTGGGGGAAGCCTCTATACCTCAAATCCTGCTTCTTCTTTCCCTTATTAATTATAGAACAATTGCCAAGGTCCATGGATTTTATTTATAAACATGACTTCCTTCAGAGTCCACGTTCTAGATGGTTGGCTCTGCAAAGCCTAGCTAATTACATCTGGTGTAAGCGGCACTTGTTTTGTGAGATTTATTTTTCATGCTGGCACTGTAAATAGCCAATCTGTGTGAGCCTGCTGGGCTCGCTCCTCCCCAGCCCCCTCCCTGCCCCCCCCCCAGAGGTAGTCATGATTAGCTGGGTTTAACTGACAATGGAGCAGAGAGGGCTTGAATAGCTGTCACACAAGGGCCCTTGTTAGGCCAGGGTTCCTGAGGCCTGTGACAAAGAGGCCTTTGGGGGCGCATGTTACAGGCTCCCCTATGGGGTGGATTTGGAGCACGGACTCTCAGGCTCAGGAGGGGCTGACTGGGCCCATCTGGCTACTTGGGTATCCCCTTCCTTCCCCATCATCTAAATCTAGCCTGAAAAGTGTCAGGTTGGCTGCCCGGATTTTAACTCCCACAAGCACCATCTGGGCTTTCTGATTCAGTGTGGGACAGATTTATCATTCAGTCCTTACTGAGCCATTGTAGTTCTGTGCTACAGTGTGGTGCAGCAGCTCCCCTCGGTGCTACCGAGGGGACTTTCTTGAACTGTGAACACACAGTGAACATACAGTTTTCTATTCTCAGGCCCTTAGTTCTTTGTGGAATCTACTGCCTGGGCCATTTTAAGATTCTTTCAAATGTCCCCTACTTCACAGTCTCTGGCCAACCAGATGTATTCTCTCCTATACTCTCTGAGACCTTGGTAATTCATCCGTTCCTCTCTCCACCACCCACCCACCCACCTACCCACCCACCCATCCATCCACCCATTCATCCACCCATCTATCCATCCATCAATCCACCCACCCTTCCATCTATCCACCCACCCTTCCATCCATCTACATATCCATCCATCCATCCATCCATCCATCCATCCATCCATCCATCCATCCATCCATCCATTCATCAAGTTCATTGACAGATCTGGAAAGATGGCTCAGAGGTTAAACACTTGCTGCTCTAGTAGAGAAACTGGGTTCAGTTCCCAGCACCCATGTGGTGGCTTACAACTATCTATAACTCCAGTTCCAGGGGATCTGAAACCTTCTGCTGACTGCAACAGGCACTGGATATGCATGGTACATATACATATCTGCAGACAAAACAGTCATCTGCATTAAATAAAAACAAATCCTTAAAAAAGCTCACCGGTGCTTACTAAGTTCAACCTTGGGATATGTTTAAAACCTAAGCAACAAAAAACATTTTTATTCATGGACTTGACATTCTAGCTGAAGGAGACAGCAGATATGTAAATAGCACATATAATTAAAACATCAATTATATGGAATAGAATAGGAAACATGGTTGATCAGAAGGGGGTCACAAGATACCATGTGTATGAAATAGGCAGCCCCTGTGACATGTCCTGAGGTCATCCTGATGATGGTCACCATTTGTGCTTGCTCCTTCTCCTTCCCAGACATAGAGCAGGAACTGGCCTCCATGATGTCTGCTGACAGTACACGGCATGAATTCTTTTTAGGCAGGACACATATGAAAAACTGAGGGGACACGGGAGGGGAGTCTGATTGAAGCCTCTTGCTATCTGAAAGTTAGAAATTCCAGCATAATTAATTTACAGCATTTGCTATGAAGGTGGCCAACATGGCGACAATATTCCTTTTGTAGGTATGTTTCAAATACATATTAAAATAGCAGTGGATCACGTCTGAGGACCTGTGATAGTTAATATCAATATCAATTACCAACTTAATAGGATCTAGAGTTGCCTAGGAGATGAGCCTCTGCCCATGCCTATGTGGGATTATCTAGGTTGGGTTAGCCTCTGGCCATGCCTGTGAGGTTAGGTAAGTGAATGGCATTCTCTGGGCTCCTGTCCTGGATTGCGTGAGAGGTAGAGAGGGAGCTGGCCCCAGGGTTCCTGGTTCTCTGACTTCCTACTGTGGACACAGTGTGAGCAATTGCCTCCAGCTCTGGCCATCAGAACTCTTCTTCCTCCTGTCATGACTGTCCTGACAGACTGTACCTTGTGACTGTGCACCCCAATAAACCCATTGTCTCCAAAGTTGCTTTTTTTTTTTTTTGTCAGGATAATGAAAAAATAACCAAGGCAAAGTCCAGGCAGATAGGGCTTCCAGTGAAGCCTTTCTCCTGCCTCCCGCCCTGGTCTGCAGCTTTCAAGGAGTCTCAGTACAGATGTGTTGGACCTCCTGGAGCTGCTTTTGTGACACAGGTTTTACCTTACCAGACTGAAGTCCTATCCAAGACACCCCGGAACCACCTTGTAATCCCATTTAAGGAAAAAGAGGAAATAGGAAGAAAAAATTGCTTCTTAGCAACCTTTTGAGATGCAACCTGACAGCAGCCAAGATGCTCTATCTGGGTACTTGTAAGACACTGAAGTGTGAGTGTCCCTTGAGAATGGAAGCTTCCCCCTGGACTCTGTCTTGTGCTCCCCTTGAGTGCCTCTCTAACTCCGGTGCTTAAGTCTCTGCTGACATCTCTTAGGAAACTCCAGTTCTGCTTTAACCTGACTTGTCCTGCAAGTCTTTTCTGTGACAAATTCAAGAATCCCGTCTTCCCCTGAGTGAGTAGCGGTCACTGGAAAGAACTCCTTGGGTCTCTGGCCCTCGCCCCAGCTGCTGCTGGCTCTGTCTCTGAGTGTAGTGGGTGCTCTGTGCCCAATTGGTAAAATGGAAATGAGTGTGTAGAAATGAACAGGAGGATACATTAATAAAACCATTTCCTATTTTAACATTGTCCTGCCTCAAAAAAAAAAAAATGGAACGATGAATCTACATGCTTGAGAAGCCACAATTCCTTCCCTACTCACTCGTGTTTTTCAAGATAAAATCTGTCATTTGTGCTCCTTGGGGAAGGAGTCTTGAAAAGTCTTGGCCGACGCCTGGGTTAGCCTTTCCTCAGCATCAGGATGCTCCCGCTAGCTAAGCTATGCAGGGAAAGGGTTTATCTGGGCTCACAGTTTGCGGCTTCCAGATGTGACTATTTGGCCCTGTTACCTTGGGTCTGTGGGAAGGCAGGTATCAGGGCAAGAGCACGTGATTGAGAGCTGCTTACGTCAAGACCCAAGGGATCAAGGCAGAAAGAGGCCAGGGTCCTATAGTCCCATTGAGACCTCTGGGGACCCAAGGCTCTCACTTGGCTGCACCTCTGAAGGATTCCAGGACAGGCACTTTGAAGCTTCTGCCCCCCATTTGGGCCCATAGATAACTGAACCCAAGAGGAAAAACTTTACTTGTTTTTTTCTGTTTTTTTTTTCCCTATGTGCCAGCCTCCTGCTCACTGCTGCTGTGGGCACGTCAGCCACTCAAGGTGTGTCTGTTTTGTGTGTGGGGGGGTGTGGGGGGGGTCGGGTCAAGAAGACCACCCTAACACAGCACCAGCAGCCAGAGGAGAAATTTCCTTCTCCTTTAGGGACTTAGGCTCAAGTGACACTGAATCCTTGACTCTGCCACAGAAAGGAATTTGGGAATGAGCCAGAGCGAAGCAGAGTTAGTGAGGTTAATAGGCGTTGAGGCAGGGATTCTTACAGGAAACAGGCAGTGCATAATCTCAGAATACAGATGTTGGCTTCTCTAAGGAGTAGGGATTTATGTGGTTGTACATTTAATCCTGGGGTTTCCAAAGTTAAAGTCCTCAAAGGATGTAATTTACAAGATTTAATGATTACGCACTGCTTAAAATGAAAGATTTTAAATTAAGGGGAAAATGTGAGATGGTGTGGTTATTTTTTGTATCAATGATTTCTCTTTGTAAATGTAATTGTGTGGTATTTTTAAAGGTGGAACTCAAGGGCACACACATTCTGGGCTTTAGTGAGCAACATTCATTGGTTTTTTAATTATTTGATTTTTATCTTATGTGTATAGGAGTTTTGCCTGCATATGTGTTTATGTACTGTGTGTGTGCCTGGTGGCCATGGAGAGCAGAAGGAGGCACCAGGTCCTCTAGAACAGGAGTTACAGACAGTTGTGGGCTGCTTGTGAGCTGTCGTGTGGAGGCTGGGAATTGAACCCAGGTCCTCTGGAAGAGCAGCCAATTCTTAACCCCCGAGCCATCTCTCCAGCCCCCTCATTTGTTGTTTTGAATACTCTTGTTTGAGATGCCTTTCAGTAAGCACATAGTCTCACTGTAGGTAATTTTGGTTTCATCAGTTGTGTTGAAGTTTGTGGGCTCTCAAAGGCAAACCAGATCTCAGAGTGGGGCCTTTATTCCTTTCTCATGTTGTTTAATTTCTGTTTTTCTATTTTGCCTTGTGTCACTTAGCCTATCATATTCCCCTTCAAGGATGAAGGCACAGAGACCATTTATTGTCTTAAACCTGAAGTCTCTCTGAATTCCAGGAACAGCAACGCTTCACAGGACAGATGACCTTCCCGATGGAAGCCAGGCTGAAGCCTTGAACAAAAGTGATCATTTCCTGAGAACCAGCTTGTCCTCATAAGCAATACATCTTTCTTAGACCACCTTGCAGAATCAGATGAGACAGTGATTAACAGACTGTACCTCACCCTTGCGAATGCCCTGTGCCCTTGTACCCCGATTCTCTCTCTATTAAAACCTAGAGCTCATCATAAGTACCCCAAAGATGAAGTTGAAGAGTCCCTGGACACTTCCTGACATTCACTAGCTCTCCTTGCTCTGTCTTTCGTAATTTGCTGCTCTTTTTAATTGGCATATTGCTTAGGTCAGCTGAGCCTAGTCTGCTGGGGCTGGTGGAGCTGGGGCAATTGCCCCTGAATGTCTGGTGACAGTAGTATTGCCCTGGGGACCAAGCCTTTAACACATGGGTGTCAGGGGACATTCCACATGAAGCCATGGCGATGCGGAATTGCTTGCTTTGTACAAGGGAGTGAATACATTTTGAAGATGGAAACTTCACTTCCATTTAGAAAAGCATGGAGGAGTATAGTTGTGAGCGTCGCTGGGCCAGCTTTTTGTTCTGCAAGGGCCGTTTTTAAAACTAAATTATTTTCAACAAGTAAATCAGGGAAAACATTTCAAGAGTGTGTTTTATTGTCCATTTGCCACACACACATACACACACACACACATACACACACATCCCTACCTCAAGGATTTCTTGGAAACCTCTGGGATTAATTACCTTTCAGTTTCTAAAAATGTATTGGGCGAAATAATATTAGTCCCTTGCTGAGAAACACCTGACGTGAGTTGTGTGGGGGCCGAAGCTGCCGCTGAAGCCGGGAAGTCTGGACAGAGCTAGCGGTTACAGGGAGCCAATGCAGAGCGCCTGTCCGGGCTGCACTCGGTTCACGAACAGCTGACTTGAACTGAAACAAGAAAGCTATCTCAGGCTGCCTTGGACCCAGTGCTTTCAGCCTCCCAATTTAGAACGTAGATGGAGCCCGCGGCTAGCTCAGTGCTTCCACACCACAGACACCATACAAAGAGCATGTTACAGGCTTACAGAAGGCAATCGTGAGGCCCCACGGATAACTAACTGAGTGCCCCAGTCCAGTCCCCTGGAGGTGGGGAGTGGAGTGAGGCCTGACGTGGGAAAGGGGAAGGAAGCAGAGCAGGCAATGATCTGAGTGCCTTTCCCACCATGCCCCTCCCCACTTTTAGTGGGCCAGCTTTTTTTTTTTTTTTTTTTTACAATTTTCCTTCTGTGCATCAGTTTGTGTAAAGGGAAGGCACTTGGTTTTTGTGGTTGATTTGCTTATTAATTTACTTATTGAAACAGGACCTCAAATAGCCCAAGCTGGCTTTGAACTTAACTATGTAGCCAAGGCTGGCTTTGAATTTCTGATCCTTCAGCCTCTACCTCCCAAGTGTATGCCACCATGCCTGATTTATGGGGTCAAAATTTATGGGGACTTCCTGGATGATAGGAAAACACTCTACCAACTGAGCCTCATCCCCAGCCCTTGGTGGAAGGATCCGAGGTTAAAAATACCTTAGTAGTCATTTGATCCAAACAAGCATCCTCATTCTTCCGGGTTAGGCCCAGGTTCTCGGAGTAGTGTGTACTGTTAGTGTAGAGAACTATGCCCCTCTGTAAAGTTTTCCTGTTGGTGGCTTCACTACCTTAGCATGAGAATCCAGTGGTTAGGAGAGGGAGTGGGGGGTGTGAGGATTCCTTGTCATGTCAAAGTGCAATGGTAGCCTTGTTTTGGGTCCCCCTATTCTACCCTGCTGAGATCACAGGTTGTCAAATGTTCCACAGACCCCAGGATCGTCAGGAGGGCCTCAGAAGCCCTGTTTTTGTTTGCTTTAGACAACACATCTTCTTACCTGCTTTCTGGGTAAAGTTCCTTTTGAAGCTAGAGAGCCATGACTTCTAGGGAGTTTGGGAACCACTGATAGAGCTGGAGTTTTGCCTGTAAGGATGAAGAACTGCAAGCGGGCAGAGAATGGCAGTGCAGTGGTCAGCTCCACACCTGCTGAGGGTGATAGTGTGAGAGGAGACACTGTGAGCAGACTGGCTTGATCAAAGCCGAAGGGCGAACCACAGGGACCCTCCCAGACCAGACGGCGGACCCTGCCAGACCAGACGGCGGACCCTGCGGCTGCCCCAGGTGTCTGTCTGGAGACTGGACATTTCAGGTCTTTTACTTCACAGCTCTGTAACTAATGTGATGTTCCAGCGTAGGTACCAAGGTTTCTCACGGGTGATGGCACCTTCTTGCTTGTCTTCCTTTTCAGTGCACTTACATCTCAATCGACCAAGTTCCCAGGACCCACGCCATAGTGATAAGCAGACCTGCCTGGCTCTGGGGGGCAGAAATGGGAGCCAATGAACACGGGGTATGCATAGCCAATGAAGCCATCACTGCCAGAGAGCCGGCTGCTGAGACGGAAGCCTTACTCGGGATGGATCTGGTCAGGTACAGAATGGTGATTCCCTGAAACCACTGCCAATGGGAGTGGGAATTCTTTTCCCCTGTACTTACTGTATTGTAAGACGTTCCATTTGATAGAAATTCTAAGATGATAGGGAAAATAGAATAGATGGTAATGGAATATTATCAACAAAATAATTAAGTACTGCTATGTGTTACAAATAGGGTCTTGAGAACATGACATACACTAAGTCAAAGACATCAGATACAAATGTCACATGTGTGAATCACAGAAGAGGTGGAGTCACAGAGGTAGAAAGTGGATGAATGCTTCTCTGGGGTTGGGATGCGGTACAGGAGTGGGTTAGGGCAGTGTCCTTGGGATAATGAAGATGTTTTAAACGTAGGTTGTGGTATTGCTTATACAACTTTCTGTATAAACTGTTCTAATAGAAACTCTGAAAACGAAGAACTGTTAATGAAAAACATGTCTTTAAAATCCCTCATTCACAAGCAAGAGTTTTGAACCTTTATAAACAGTATTTTAAATAGGAGAATATTATGGAATTAGAAATTATAATAGCATACAGGAGAAACGAATAATACAATGTATAAAATATAAAAAGACCACAGATGGCACGACCCCTTTCCTGTCAGCCCCCTGGTGGTCTTTCCTGCTTTCCCCCTTCTCCTAGACACCATGGACCAGAAAGAGCTAGATGTGGAAGCTGGATGGGCTGAGATCTTGATATCTCTTCACCCCTGTGGCACAAGTACGGGGCCTGGGCCTGGCATGTGAGGGTGATGGGTAGCTGAGTGGTGCATGAATGAGGAGACTAGAGTGTGGGAGAGAGAGAGCACTACTCCTCTGATGCGGAATCAGGATGTAGCTGAGTGAAGATGGAGCTGAGGGATGGTGGGCTTGGCCTTCAGAGTGGAGTGGACACACCAAGTGATGGTTCTTCTCTATGCCAAGTCCCCTCCGGTTTCAATACAAGGCCTATTGGATGGCACTAGAACGTCCCAAAGCTAACTTCCTAGGAAGAAGAACCGAGGTTTGTACAGTTTTTTCTCCCCTTGGGGGAAACTGAACATTTTCCTAGAAGTGCCTATGACCCATGGCTTCTGCCAACCCCATGCAGATCTGCTAGGGATGGCCTTTGGGTAGCATTTCTGTGTCATTTTCTTTTCTTTTTATCATTTTCTCTCCCTCACTCCTTCCCTTCGGAGACAGTGTTTCACTTTGTAATCCAGGCTGGCCCAGTACTGACGATCCTCCTGTCTCAGCCTCCTGAGTTCTGGGATATTAGTCTGGGTAAAATCAGAACTGGAAAAGAGGCAGACAAACTTCTATGTTTAACCAGTTTCATTTTTCCCAACAAAACATGTAGACCAACAACTTTTGAATTGGTTTTGGCATCTCCCTTACTTAGTATTTTTTTCTTTCTTTTTAAAAATGAACCTCTACATTTAGTAGAAACCCTGAAAATGAAGAATCAGCAATGGAAAACACCCCTATGAAGTCCCTCATTTGTGACTCTGTGCTAGTTTTGCGGTATGGGACCTGGGGAGATGGCGACATCTAATCCAAGAAGTTAACTTCTGAGTGTTGATGGAGAACACCGTTCCTTTCATGCTTTGCATTTTGTCTTCCTGGGATTCTCAGCCCCGGGAGCAGCCTGCTCAGTATCTACGTGCTCTTTACCCTGCTGTGCGTGAGAACGCTCAAGGCTGCAGAGAGATTGCAGCCTGCCTGCAGGGAGAAGAGAGAAAACTGAACAACACATAGTCTTTTTAAAAACCGAGTCCAGAGAAATGAAATTATTTTATAAAATTTATTATAAAAGCCTTGCAAGTAAATAAATAATATCCCATACCCATTTAACCATACCAAAAGTCTGTGCAATGTAATGAACTCTGATACAGTTAGGATTGAGTGATGAATGAGGATATAAAGCTAATTGGTTTTGTGTTAGTCCTAACTCTATCATGGATCTTTTTTTTCCCCCAGTGATGGATGCGTATGTAAAATATAACCAGTACTGAAAGTATAAAATGTGAAGCTTCACAGCTTACATTTCCAATGTCAAGTTTGAATGAACAGGACAAATCTAAGGGTGACTGAAGGCAACAGAGAGGGGAAGCAGAGGATTCTGGGATCTAACGACACCCAAGTGGCACAAAATTCCAGGGCTGTCCCTTCACAGACACTTCTGGGTGTGAATTCCAGGGCTAGCCCGCCATAGACCCTGGGTGCTTGAAGGCTCCCTGCCTGGTGCATTTGGGATGTTCAGGGAAGACATGGGGATCTCCAGGACTGAAGGATAGAGACAGAGAAGCTGTAATTGGTGGATAATTGGTGCTGTGAGAGTTATCAAGGTCTGGGGTAATGACAAATGCAGAAGTTGATGATGGCTGACCCGTAGCCATTTAAATTGACATCTCCCCCAGGCCCACACATAGCTGTTGCAATAAGAACAGTGTGACAAATACCCTGAGCATGGCAGTTTCTTGGAGGGCATGCACAGTCTGTACCTAGAGTAGATGTCTAAGTTCAGGGTCTAGTTCAGAGTCTGCTCCCAGCTTTAAACTGGCTAAGCCTAGTTTTTCATACCAAGCAAGTTCTGTGAATGACTCCTGAGCCCAGAGTCCTCCAATGTTAACTGGGGAGCTGTAGAAATATGAATACTGTAGTGGTTCTCAACCTTCCTAATGTTGCAACCCTTTAATACAGTTCCTCATGGTGTAGTGACCCCACCCCAGCCATAAAATTATTTTCGTTGCTCCTTCATAACTGTATCTGTGTTGTCTGATGGTCTTAGACAACCTCTGTGAAAAGGTCCTTTGACCCCCAATGGGGGCACAGCCTGGCCTGCAAGGTGAGACTCACTGATGTAGATCACAACCACAGCACTGTGAGTGGCAAAATCCTAGCACGGCTGTTCTCAAAGCCTGGCCTCTACAGGAACACTGCCCAGAAGCCAGCTAGAAAGACAGATTCACCACACCCCCACCCTCACGTGACTGTACGTGGGGTTGGCCCACAGTCTACCTCAGCAGGCAGGTGGAGCATACTGCTGCACAGCTGGAGATGGCCTTCCAGCTGTGCTGTGAGCATCATTTCTTGTGCTGTCCTTGTTTGTCCTCTGTGCTTGGCTGCCAGCTTCTTGGGCAGCTCCTGGAAGAACAGACTATTTATATTTCACACCCTACTTCAAGTGTCTGTGAGACTGTGGCTGGGTATTCACAGAATAGAGCTGCTGCCGTCTGCATACTCTGGTCCTTCGTGCCTCCCACCCATACCTCAAGTCCAAGCTCAGCTCCAAGAGACTGAGTGACAGCCTTGGTTTAATAGGCACCGTCTTCAGGGTAAAGGTATAAATTGTATGTACTTCTTAGAGGCATGTAGGAATGCAAGCATTAAGCCACACTTGTTATAATTTATTCTTAGTGCTAAAAGCCAAGCTGTGTCTGTTTTTGGTATTCCCCCCACTTTCCTTCTTTCCTCCTTGGCTCACCCTTCCCTTCTTTCCTTCCTTCCTCCCTTCCTTCCTCCTCCCTCCCTCCCTCCTCCCTTCCTTCCTCCCTCCCTCCCTCCCTCCCTCCCTCCCTTTCTTTCTTCCTTCCTACCCCCCATCCCTTTCTTCCTCCCTCTTTCATTCTTATTTATGGATCTCTGGTTAGTCCTCCCGCAGCCCCCCACCTTACCCCCACATATAAACACATACACATGCTTTGCTTGGACTATGGATCCAGCTGGCAGGAGCTTTCATGAGACAGGGGGTTAGCAGCTGGTGGGAGCTGACATTAAGATGGGGGGATGTTTTCTGGAAGTCAAGCTGTCTCTTACACCCGAGGTCCATTACATCTGAGGTCTGTCTGTCCTGATGATGCCTCCTGGCCTCAATCCAGATGAGGACCAGGAGGCATTTGGATTCCATTAGACAGTGGGATGCTGGGAAATAACTAGTAATCAGCTAGAAGTGGGGCAGCAGCCCGAAACTGTGGCCTTTCCAACACCTGTGGTGTAAAAACTCCAACTGTGATAGATTTAAAGGTGATGAAGGATTAGCAACCAGCTCAAAAATCCTTCAGATTTAACCTTCTGTTCTCCGAGCAGGTGGGTACCAGCCAGTTTCACAGAGCACTGCATTCTATCCATGCACTGCACCTGTCCCTTACACAACAGTTTCATCCTTTTATTTTTCTGCAGCTCAGGCCCCCCTCCCCCTTCATTTCTAATGGGATCCAAATGCCTCCTGGTCCTCATCTGGATTGAGGCCAGGAGGCATCATCAAGACAGACAGACCTCAGATGTAATGGACCTCGGGTGTAAGAGACAGCTTGACTTCCAGAAAACATCCCCCCATCTTAATGTCAGCTCCCACCAGCTGCTAACCCCCTGTCTCATGTAAGCTCCTGCCAGCTGGATCCATAGTCCAAGCAAAGCATGGTGTGTGGTGTGCATGCATGTATGTATGTGCATGCACGTGGAGGCCCAGGAACCTTCCCGGATCACTCAGCCACCTCATTCCTTTAGGGAGGGTCTCCCAATAAGACCCAGAGCCTCCCAGCACAGCTAGCCTCACCAGTCAGCTTGCTCTGGGTATTCCTCTGTCTTTGAATTCCCAGGGGCCTGAAATTACAGGTGAACACCCAGCATTACATTATATCTGAACTCAGGTCCTCTGAGCCATTCCCCTGCAGACTGACTGTTCCTGCTTCTTATTGGGTTTGATGTTGGCATTAAATTTGGCCAGTCTCAGCATTTCAGAGCATCTTATAATTCTAAACACAACCCATCAGCTGTTCCTCATATCAGAAAAATTTGGAAAGACTTGTGGTTTTATAGTAGGTGGTAAGCGAATGTAGGAGCCCACAGGTGATGGGAAAGAAGGCTCAGCCATTACCTGTAGGGGAAGCACCTGCGTAATTAAAGCCGAAATGTCCTGAACTCTTTTGGGAAACTGGCTTTATACATATTATCTCATTTAACAACCACAACAAGCCAGATAGCTAGGTCTTCTAGTTCCTATGGTAGATGAGGAAACTGGAAATTAGGGAAGTTAAGCGGCTTGCCCAACGTCCCAGGGCTAGGAGGTGGCTGAGCTGGGAATACCAGGGCACCACTTCTCTCCAGATTAGATCCTGCTTTACTTCTTCCAGGGAGACTGAAATGGAAAGGAGTCAAAAGGTCTCAAACACCCTCTCCCCTGTCAGAAGATGAAATGACAGCAAATTGAGTTTTAGATTGAGTTGGCGTTTATTCCTGGTACATGAATTAGGGCAGCCTTCATTCTGGAAAACAGAATAAGCTCTCAGCAGGTAAGAGCTTATACAGAGTGGAAGAGGAGAAACAGAATAACTTGGGGAAGAAAAAGAAACCCATTAACATTAGGTGACTTCAGGTTACTTTCCTGAAAGAGTTCCAGTTCCAGGGACTTTCTTATGCTGACTCAGGCAGACTAGAATCTATTGTTCATTAAAGAGAAGCAGGAGTGGGTTAACTCTGCCTTCAAAAGCTCCAGTTATGGGGCATTTAGCCTAGGCAGCTCAAGTTTGAACTGGTCAGCTGAGGCCTGTTGCAGGAGCTCAATCCAAAACAATTCCATACATTTTAAAGTTCAAGCTCACACAGCACCTAACAGATTGGGAGGTTTAAATGACAGATATTTATATCTCAGTTCTGGAGGCTGGGAAGTTCAAGTTCAGTGCCAACAGGTCCCATCTGAGGTACAGATGGCCACAGCAGAGAGAGGACAATCTTTTGTGTCTCTTTGCTAAGGACCCTGACGTCATCACAAAGACTCCATCCTCATGGCCTAACCACTTCCCAAAGCTCTGATTGCTACTGCACAGGGGAAGTGGATCCAGCCTTTGAAGACGGGCACAAACCTGTTCATAGCATCATCCTACATCTAGCCCTTTCTGAGAATATTCTAAATGTCCAAAAGGCCACAAACCAGTGGGACCTTGAGGATGTGTTGATAGGAAGTGGGGAGGGTAATTTGTAAGAGTCCTCCAAGGACAGTGTCTTTTGAGAACAGGGTCCTCTAGGGTGGGATATCAATTATTTCCATTGCTTGCCTCAGAATAGCAATGGTTTACTAAATTCAATCCAGTTTTTACCTAGTTTTTCTTATTTGGGGTACAGAGGGGAGCCCCTTCTAATGTACAGAGTTATAGGTATAGCAAAGCTCAGCAGACAGATTCCTAAACCAAAGTGCAGATGCCATCTGACGAACTCTCCTTTCAGGAATGGGCAGGGAAGTATGACCCGCCTGTGAGCAGGCTATGGGACTCAATTTTTTTTTCTTTCACAAAACCAAGATTTGAATCCAGGAACATCTAACTCTTAGATCCAGAACAACTTAGACAAAGCACTTTGGAAGGAAGCAGATGTCTGGATGGGACTAACGTGTACCTTTCCAACCCATCTCTGTCCTGGTCTTTCCTAGGCTAAGGCACAGTCACCAACTCAAATCAGGCATTGGGCCTGAAGCATGCTGTTTTCATTTGGAATCCTGTGCATCTAACCCACCTGGGAGGCTAGAATGGGTGGGGACAGTTTCCAACTATGCCTTAGGATGCTGAGTGATGGCCTCCTGTCCAGTGACTCATTTATACCTCTTGAGCTCAGGTAGAGAGTGTCCTTACCTGCCTCTGTGCTGTGGAGTGGGCAGTCCTGTCCTCATCTTATGGCCGGAGGCCGGGTGGGAATGGTCATGTGGGTTAAAGGCATAGATAGCATCTAACTCATGATGTTGATCTGAGAAGCAGTGAAATCGGAATTCTGCTTGCATGTTTGGATGAGGGGAAAGTGCAAATACAGAGCCTGGATGGGGTTTCAGCAGGCAGGACATCAGCTGTGCACACTAGAATTTACAGAACAGAAATTCCAACCTCCAAAGACTATTGCACACAGCCATGGTAGCATGCTTCTGGAGGGTGTTTGTGTGGGTCCAGTTAGGCATGCAGAGGCCTGAGGGCATTGAACCATGAGGCATTGTGACCAGGGATCCTGGAAAAGACTTTAGTCCAAATCCTTGAAATGCCCCTCCTTTTAGGAGATAATGGCACTGACAAAGGGAAATCTACTTAATGTCTTTTTCAGCGACTTGGTTCTTTTCATTCCTGCCAGAGGTATAGATAATGTGCCGCCTTGGAGGGAGGGAGGGATGGAGGGAGGGAGGGAGGGCTCAGACAACAGTTTGAAACCTAGCCACCCTGTTTGTGAAGCTCAAGGCTCAGGATTTTCTTTTATTACTCCCTCAAGGCCCTAGGGTTCAACTTTGTGAATTATGGCTCTGTAATCAAGTCTCCCTAAATAAATGTAAAAGGAGACCTGTCAAGTGACTTTGGATATGACGCTGTGACTATGAAATAAGCCCATTACAGGGCTCAGTCCACAGCTCGCTCTGCTCACGGTTGGATTATCCTTTCTTCTCCATGACAGCACAGTGGGGCATCCCTTAGGAAGCATTCGATTGAGAGAATTTAAGTAGTCATTACTTCCCAAGTCATGAATTTATCAAGGACAAGCTATGTTACCACCTAAGTAGCTCCGCTGCCCTCTTCGAAGATGTGAGCTCCTTCAAGCAGAGCAATAGTCCGACTGAATGGATGGATGACAAAATGAACTAAATGCATCTCACGTGCTGTTTCCTGTCATCTCAGCTTGAGGGGGAGGTAGTCGTGTGCGCACATGGCCAGGATGAGTACAAAGAGCTGGAGAGGTCCCATGTCTTAGGGCAGACTGCCACAGAGTAGCATAACCAGAGCTGGAGCTGGGCCCATGCTCTCTGGGTTTGTAATGCGCAGCGTCCCACCTGCTGAAGTGGATTGTTTACTGGCTTGGCCCTTAGTGCTATGTGTTTTCATGTTTATTACCTTATAACTCCTTGATAACCTTGACACGTTTCACAGATGGCATAAAGCTGAAGTTCAAAGCTTTTATATATGCTACCCAAAGTCATGAAGAAGGTAGTGTCTGTTCTCCCCTTAACAGACTTATTCATTGATAGATAGGGCTGGGGAAGGAAGATGCCTGGCTCACTTTAGAAGGAATCTGTGTTCTTTTGATAGCTGATGCTATAAGCAACATCAGTTGATACAGTTTGATGTGTAGGAGGGAAGAACATAGAAAAAGAACCTGTCATATTATAATTTGTTTCTGATAAGATCTCTGAGAAAATTATATACACAGAGGACAATGGCTGGCAATCAAACCTTAGATCCAGTTTTCTCAGTCCACTATAGAATACCGTAGCAAAATAAATGGGATAGTTATAAACAATAGAAATGTATTGCTCATAGATTTTGAAACAAGGAGGTTCAAGATCAAGGCACCAGTATTTAATGTCTAATGTGGATGCCTTCTGATTCGTCCACGGCATCTACTTACTGTGTACTCCAATGGTGGAATGAGGCAAGACAGCTCTCTGAGGAGGCCTCTTCTATAAAAGACACTAGTGGCACTCATAAGGGTGTCAATCCTGTGATTTCATCATCTCCCAGAAGACCCACTTCCTAATACCATCTCACGGGTGTTAGGATTTCAATGTCTTGAGGAGACACAAATAGGCTACAACAGTATCCAAAGCACTCACTGTAGAATAACGGTTGATCTAGGCTGTGAGGGTTTCCTTTCCTTAGGCAGTAGTCAGGAGGAAATCTAGGCTAGAGCTGAACTTGATGGGAGAAACGGTCAGCCAAGAGTAAGGAGGGGCTGACCCTGATGCGTCTATTCTTATGGATTGTCTAAAGAAACACATTCCTACAGTTTGTAATAGGATATGTGAGAGGCATTCTGAGTTAAAGTACTATTAACTAGTTTATATATTGGTCTGAATATTTAAAATGTTTGTACACATTGGCATGTTTCCTGATATAGCCTTGTCCCAACCTGTGGTTGCTATGGTAATGATCATCTGGTCTGAAATGATGCAGGTATACTTCTGATTTCCTTCAGGCTTGGTTTAGAACGAGGGACAACAGCTAAAGAAGCCTTAGACATCATTGTCTCCTTGTTGGATGAGCATGGACAAGGTGGGAATTATTATGAAGATGCACATTCCTGCCATAGCTTCCAAAGTGCATATCTGCTGGTGGATCGCGACGAAGCCTGGGTGCTGGAGACCGTAGGGAAGTATTGGGCTGCCGAGAGAATCACAGGTGAGGAGGTGCAGGATAGAGTTTGAAGGCTGAGATGATGTTGGTCGGACATGCTGGGCCGTCTCAGAGGAGCTAGGCTGCTGTGGTGCATCAACTCTGCACTGGTCATCAGGCTTAGGTTTGCCTCTCACTTCCAGGTATCTGTTTCTGGAAATGTATCCAGAGTCTCCTGAGTCCTGTGAAAGGATATCAAGACTCAGGAAGTACACAGCTAACTTTTTACACTTCCTGTTTGTTTTTTGGACATACCTAGTTTTGACTGCAAGCCATGACTATGATTTAGGCAAAGGAATGGGGAGTCTTCATTCATAATAACAAATCCCTTGTCACCCCCAGCTCCCTAGCTTCTCAAGACTGTTCCTCTGAAATAGAAACTTGGATCTGTGAGGACTACTACTGAGTGCCACTCAGGGCCAACCAGGTCATCCATCTGAGGCTACATCCCTAGAAGAGCATGGACTTAGCCATCTACAGGAGAAGTGTCTTTCTAGTTCATGCAGCTTCTTGCTTTGGGGGCAATACTGAGACAGTGTACCACCACCCAGCACCCTCCCTCAGATTCCCAATGGGGTAGGATCCTAGAATTGATTAGAGGGCTTCTAAAGAAATGGTTCCAAAGAAATGTGGTTAGCGGCAGCCCCCTTGCCCTCCTTGGGACAGGATGATACCTACACACTATGTGTACTGCCATTCTCCCAGCCGAATTCCAGGTAGTCTCAGCTAGTGCACCATCACACTTGTATCTTGTTGAACCTCTACGGGGCTGCATATTTTTTCCAGCATATTTTTTATTATGAGGTCTTTATTAGTTAACTATGAAAACTATTAGATATGCAATCTGTTTGCCACCCCGGTTTTTAGGTAATCAGGGAGCCAAATCTGACCTGAGTCTGGTCTTCTATGGTTACTGGGAGTCAAACCTGATTTTGTGCATAGGTTCCAGCAACCAATGCTCCCCCAAGATTAGCGTGTATTTCCTGTACAAAGTTGCCCTGCAGAGACCAAGAAGTCTAAACGGGTTTCCTGTGCGTGTAAAGACTGTGACTGCTCGTTCTCACAGTGTGTGGAACGGGCTGGCCGAGCCACCAGCAGCACAAGGAGTATTCCTACATCCATGTGCCCAGCACCCATCTCTCAGGACCTACGCATGCTCCCTTCCCAGGCCTTAGAGTGTTTGCAAAATAAAAGCCGCTCCTCCTCCAGACCTCCAGCTCTCCTTCCCTGTAGGAACTGAAAACTCCTTTACAGAAACCCTCCTAAGATAAAGTGATGTTATCAAATGGCTTTCTCGGGAAGGCCGATGGGCTGTGCTTCAAAGCAGTCTAGTTGCTTTTAAGTAGAATCTAAGACTTTTTGATCTGTAACTGCATTTCAGAAGCCAAGCTCCCTTCAAAGCCTCACTTATAAAAGTCCATCTCTACAAAATGAGTGTTGTTTTTCACTAAACATTTTTTTTTTCTGGAGCCCTTTTTTTTAAACTCATCGATTTCCTGTTCTCTGACCCCAATGGCACTGTGATTGATGTTGGTAGGAGTTAATGCACTCTGTGCTCTCAGTTCTGATTCTTAAAAACAAATGTCTACTGTAAATCAGCCCTCTAGGAAAATAACATCTGTTGTATATACAAAAACAGTTCTTTCTTTGAATGGCTTAGTATGGATGGTATCAAACTCACTTGTTTGGACCATAGCTGTTTTCTATTGCTCAATTATATTTTATATTAGTGATACCCTCTGAAAAAAATGAATGGCCAAGCAACCGGTGCCTCTCAGTCAGGAGTGCATATTTTGGAGGTGTCAATCATCAAAGCAAGGCATCCTGGGGAAAACTCGGTCCAGCTGATCTTGCTTCTAGTCAGGCAGCAAGGGCTCTTCTGTAGTGGGATTCAGGCAGTAAGTGGTCCATTGGAGCTTTTTCCTTAGTTCTTCATTCTCCAAGAATTTGGAAGCTCAGCATGCTTCCTGGGAGCAGCCTGTGTGAATGGCCCTTTTGATCTAGCAATGGTAGCCTGGCCTCTGCAGTCTAGACATCCCTTTGAAGCCAAGGGACCAAGTCACCTTCATCTGTGGGAGTGTGTGGGGGTGGGGGTGGCAGGCTGCTCCTCTAGGAGGGGGAGCCTGTGAGCGTCGTGGAGTATCCCTGAATAGCAGTGGTTCTCAGCCTTCCTAATGCTGCGATCCTTTAATACAATCCCTCGTGTTGTGGCGACCCCCAACCATAGAATCACCTTCATTGTCACTTCATAACAGTAGTTTTGCTACTGTTATGAATCACAATGTAAATATCTGATATGCAGGATATCTGAGATGCACTCCTTAATGGGGTCACAACCCACAGGTTGAGAACCACTTATGTTGTGAATCACATATAGATCCCCAAGTCTTGTGAGCACAGAAGTCCTTTCAAAGAACCGCTCAAATTCCCTGTAAACATGAATGCTTAGGGTTTATTTAGTGTGAATAAAGGGCCTTTAGTGTTTCATTTTGTTTGTGAATTTAAGATCAGTAAAGCTGATGTCCATCTAAGCTATAACAATGTCTGATGGAGACAGGCTGAACCTTTGAGGGTGTCTCCTGGATTAGTGAGGATCAAGGATTCCATGTTTCTCTTCTCAGAAATGGAACTGATTTCTCCCTGCAGTCTTGGGGTTCCCACCACTAACCACACATCCACCTCTTTGCAGAGGGGGTGAGGTGCATTTGCAACCAGCTGTCACTCACAACGAAGATGGACGAGGAGCATCCGGAACTCCGGACGTACGCTCAGAGTCAAGGCTGGTGGACAGGAGAGGATGAATTCAATTTTGCCCAGGTTTTTTCTCCAGCTGATGACCATCTGGACTGCTGTGCAGGCAAAGACAGCTTAGAAAAGCAGGAGGGTAAGTTAACCTGTCCCTTACAATTCTCCTTCTTGCACTCTTGTTCTTGGCTGAACTTGAGAGGATCAACAAAGAGGAGGAGTAGGGAATAAGCCTTGCATGTTAAAGACCCACTTCTACCTTACGTCCTGGTGTGCAGGCAAGGGGCCAGCTTGCACGTGTTACACGCAGCTTCCACACCTGTAGGAACCTGTGGGGGTTTCTATTCCTACTGATGTAAACACTGCTATCATGTGATTCTTTGTGGTACTCACTGCAGCCTTCCTTATAGCTTCAGAAACTTGGGAGATCCCCTCTTCCCTAGCCCACTTAGCCAGCAGGATAAGCCTCTGCTCACTTGGAGGTCCTCCCGTGGTGCCTGGGTATTGCTTCTGCCCATGAACTTCTGCATTGGACTATTGAACTGGATTCTCTTTATAACCCATTTAGCAATGCTGTACATTACTGAATTCTGATTAAGAACCCATATTTAGGTAAATGTGTTGAACAGATGGCTCCTTATATGTGTGAATAGAAACTGCCCCCCCCCCAGGTTCATAATGGTCACATTTTGTATTTGCTAGTTATACATGCATATCTGTCAATCAAAAGATGGCTGCAAAGTATGTCCTTTAGTAGCGGCTTCTTTTGTGAATAAAGTTTTATTGGAAAACAGCCATGCGGGCTATTTTGTTTTCTTATCACTGTAGCAAAATTCCAGAGATTAAAAAAAAAACTTATCAGGAGAAAAGGTTTACTTTGAGTTATAGATTCAGAGATTTTGGGATATGATTAGTTGCTCTGTTGCTTTTGGGTCTGAGGTAGGAACAGGTGTCATGGCAGTAGAAGCTTATTGGGGAAGCTGCTTATGTCATGATGGCCAGGAAGCAATGAGTGTGTGTGTGTGTGTGTGTGTGTGTGTGTGTGTGTGTGTGTGTGTGTGTGGTGGGAGTTGGACAGAGTCCCAATATCTCTTCAAGACCACACCCCCAAACAGTCCATCTTTCTTATATTAGGCCCTCTCACATCACATTAGCATCATAGCCTGAGCACTTGGGCCTTTGGGGGATATTTCAAGTCCAAACTGCAGCACAAACTCATTTCATTATGTACTGCCTCTGGCCACCTTTGTTCTATAGTGGTGGAGCTGAATTGCTGTGAGGACAGTGTGACAGAGAACGCATGGTCCAGAGGCTTAACATATCCCCTATCTGGTTCTTTAAGAAAATGTTTTCTGATCCTTGATGTAGAATATTGCTTTGGGACTTTGCTGTAGAAATTGTTGTATATAAAGGCGTGGGAATATTCATTTTTAAGTGAGAGCTTCATGAGAAAGTTCCAAATGTTTTAAGCTAAAATAAAACTAGTGATGAAATTATTTCTCCTGCTCAAACATCAGCCCTAAATAGGCACTAGTTAATCAGAAGCACAGGGTGGAGGAGCACGTTATAACTCCAGGGGGCACCACCTGCCCAGTCCAGACTGGGGAACCTTAGGAGACATGGAAGAAACTAAGCAAGGGAAGAAATACAAGACAGAAGATGTCAGAGATACTACCAATCTGCTAGAGACAGATTCAAATGAATATGACAGTGAGGCAGGAAATCGGGACATTGGGTAGGTAATGAAACCAAAGACATTGTTAATATTGTGTGTAAAATGTAAGAGATTTACAAAGAGGACATAAGGAATCTTCTCTCTGAGTCCATCTTTGTGCACTCAGGCTAAGAGTGGGGTTGTTGGCTTGCATGCTTGTTTTGGTACTTTGGCGAGGGGTTTTGAGGAAGAGTGAATTTATTGCAGGTTCAGACCTGAAACTTGGAGTGCACGGCTGGCCAGCTTTTCCACACAGCGGTCATGCTTTGGTTTTGATTTGGTTTAGTCTTGTATTTTGAGAAAGGTTTCCCTATTTAGCTCAGGCTGTCCTGGAACTAACTATGTAGCCCAGGCTGGCCTCAAATGAGTGCTTCTCCTGCTTCAGCCCCCTGAATGTTGAGATTATAGGCATGAGCCACCACATGCAGCTGAAAGGCTGTTTAAAAGAGTCATAGTCACAGGAGGACGTGACGGAGTGGGATCATGAGTCATCAGGGACTCAAACCCCTCATCTGAATTTGGAGACCATAGTCCTAAAGACTGGGCACTCTGAATGCTCCTCTGTGTGTTTCACACTGTGAAGTGGTCATTCTTCAAATAGTACACTTACCCCGATCAGTGAGTAGGCATGAAGGTGAGAGTGTGGAGGGCCACGTTTAGGCACCACACAGTTTCTTGTGTGTGTGTGTCTGTTCGGTCATTGCGCTAGTTGAGGTAGAGGTAAGGCTATAACAAAGAGATCTGAGTTAATATGGCTTAAAGAGATGGAAGCCATTTCTTTCCCACATTAGCATCTACATGGATAGAGACAGTCCAGGACTGGGGGTTTTTCTGTTCAACTCTGGGACGCAGTTTGTGGAATACTTGTTAACCTCTCCCAGCCAGCAGGAAGGCAGGAGGAAAAAGTGAAGGCCAGAGCATGGGTGTGACCAGAGATGTACATACGCCATTTCTGCTCATCTCCCATTGGCCAGAGTTTATCAGGGCAACTGGGAATTATATTCAGGAGTTGAGAAGTAAATAGAAAGAAGGAAATCAGTCTTGGTTGCCAGCCTTCACAGCTATATTCTCTCTCTCTCTCTCTCTCTCTCTCTCTCTCTCTTTCTTTCTCTCTCTCTCTCTCTCTCCCTCTTAGAAAGCATCACCGTGCAGACGATGATTAACATCTTACGGGATAAAGCCAGTGGAGTTTGCATAGACTCTGAGTCTTTCCTCACCACATCCAGTATAGTGTCTGTCCTGCCTCAGAACCGAAGTTCACCGTGCATCCACTACTTCACCGGGACCCCGGATCCTTCCAGGTTTGTCTAAAAAATACGTCAGGTAGGCAGAAGGCGCAAGCTCCTGGCCATGTCCTTCCCTTGGATACCTTTCTTCGTTCTCAGCCTGGGCAGTGTAGTACGGGAGCTGTGATAAGGTGGACTGCTCGCCTGCAGCCACATAATGTTCATTCTACTCATGGAACCCAGTTATTGTTGTTGAGTATAGACCATGGCCCAAGCATTGGGTTATAGATGACGACGCAAATATGCATAAAACACAGTAAGGTCCAGAGACAGGGATGCCCAAGGTTTGCAAAGAGAACCAGTTCTTGTGAGTTACTGGACAAAATGGTCCAGGGGTGGTACATGTGGAGGTACCTGCCATTTTTGGACATGTTTTGGGGAACTGCTTTCTGCCCACCTGCTTCAGTAAGAAGGCAGTACTGCACAGTGCTGAGGGCACACCCTCTAGGAGGAACAGCCAGGATTTTGGGTCTCTCACATCTAGTATCACAGGTCTGCACCACCAGAACTGGCTGGGTGTGCACCTTCTTGTATACGAGGCTGGCTATTAGGTTTCTGTCAGGCCTTTCCCTACCTTCTGCTCACCAAGTCCAGCCATGCTCAGCTGCTGGCCCTTCTCTGTGTCAGCCACTGCAGTATTCCTGGCATTCTCTCTGAGGGTGGCATTCCCCACCCCACCCCCAACTCCACCTGCTCGGCGTTGATTTTATCCCCGCCTTCCTCCATGGTTTGGCCTAGCAGATCCTGTGTTCACATCTCTTTGCATCCAGGCCCCTCCTCATAGGCTAAGACTTGTCTCCCAAGGGCTCTGTGGGCCAAGGGGCTCTCCAGGGGCAGTAAGAGATCTGCTTCTGAGCATGGAGTATTCTGCCAAGGTGTACAGGCTTTACTCTTTAGGAAACAGGTGTCTTTCGAGTAGTGGGTTTGGCTGGACCACACTCCAGGGCCCTGTTACACGGAGGCCTCACTCTAACTTTGCTTAGGATACGAGAGACTTTTCATGTCCAGAACACTCAGAGAAAGGAATCAATCCTGTTGCTCAGGCTGAAGCAGGCTGTTTAATCCAATTATAGAAATGGGTTGTGAAATCTCCTTCTGGTACTAAGTGGAAACTTTAAAGTAGTTTTAAAAGAAAATTATTCATGGTTCAATTAATTGGAAAGCCCTTCTTGAAGACGATAGTCCTTTGAGAAGACAGATCGGCGTTGTCTTCCAGGGAGAAACAGGCTGTGTCACCCACTGTGACTCAGGACTGCCGTTAGTTGTCATCCTGTTTGACGCCTCACTGCTTCTCCGTAATTGGGCACAAAGAACACTGTCTTTTGTCATCAGGTGGTGTAATTAAGGCGATCTCAGCTGACTTCTGCTAGGATTAAAATGCAGAGATGTTTCAAGATGATGACTTGCTCCTCCCAGTTGGTATATCGGGCTCTGTCTGGGGCTCCGTCTGCTTAGGTCCTTCTCCGTCATGCCCCACACATTATTTTACAGATCTTAGCTGGCTTTCACATCCGACCTTTTCCTTCATCCCTTCATCTCTCATGCCCCCTCCTGTCCTGTGCCAGGCACCATGTAAATTTGGGGGTGAAAGGAGAAGGAAAATCAGCACTTGAATGTTTGAGGGAGAGGCAAAGGCCCTTTAATCAAGCTTACCAAGGAGACAAATTCTACTGTAATGTTGCTGCCCTGCTGAGTCAGCAGGCTTTTCACTTATTGACAGGGATGCTGGTTGGCTTTGGGGAACCGGCTCTGACCTATAGGAGCCATTTCCTGAGAAATCAGTACTTGCTGATGCTCCGCGGATGTTGGCAGGCTGGAAGGGAATGAATATTTAGAAAGGTACCTTGGTTCTTTTAGTCTGTCAAGGGTAGACTGTTAGGGTATGTGGCAGCCAGAGTACTCGTGTTCATCAGTGCTAGCCCATGCACTGGGATGTCTTTGGTGGGGCCACATGGGCCCCAGAGAGAGCATTTACACCATAGAAATCAGCAAGCACCACAAATCTGAGCTTATTTCTTTTGAGAGGTGTAGTTGTTAGATTGGGACAGCACAGAGAGTCAGGCCATGGATGTAGGCAAGCCCACGCAGACTCAAGGATTAGGGAGCCCACAGGGGAAGCATACAGCCAGCCGCCTTAACAGGAGAGATGATGCCGAGAGGTAGAAGGAACAGCAACCGCCCCCTCAAAGATTGGCCCAGATTGTACCATCAGGGTAACTGTCAGCCTTAGATGGTACTTATTTGTTCCTAGAGGAAGCACAAAAGGCCTTTGGGTCCACAAGGCACAAGCAGAATGTGGAGTGGGGGGCCCTGGACCAAATGACACCCATATCCTTTTCAATTCCACTCTTTACCCTCCTCCACCATCCCTCTCTTCTTTTCCTATTATAGTCTGACCTTCCAAGATGCCTCCAGGCTTCTGACTTAGCCCACCATGTGTCTGTAGGGCCACTGGGTGCTCCTCAAGTGCAGTTCCCCTTCCCAGTGCTGTGTACAATGTCCCTTCCCAGTGCTGTGTACAATGTCCCTTCCCAGTGCTGTGTACAATGTCCCAGTGCTCCCGTACAATGTCCCTTCCCAGTGCTGTGTACAATGTCCCTTCCCAGTGCTGTGTACAATGCCCCTTCCCAGTGCTGTGTACAATGCCCCTTCCCAGTGCTGTGTACAATGTCCCTTCCCAGTGCTGTGTACAATGTCCCTTCCCAGTGCTGTGTACAATGTCCCTTCCCAGTGCTGTGTACAATGTCCCTTCCCAGTGCTGTGTACAATGCCCCTTCCCAGTGCTGTGTACAATGTCCCAGTGCTCCCGTACAATGTTTCTTTCCAGTGCTCATGTACAATGCAAACTCCTTCACTGAGGGGTTCTGATCTCAAGATTAGAGTGACATTGTCATATGACCACAGATGAGCCATTTAGAATGATACCTACAATTTGAGAGAAGCTGGTTATTCTAGGCAGGTCCCCTCCTATCCCGCCCCCCCCCCAGGGTTGAACAGATTCATCTGAGCTAGGGCCCATGCATTGTTCCTTACTGTGTCTCCTGTCCCTTGGGAACTTTGGTCACAAGATGAGCCCGGCCTAGCCACTTGGGGAGTGTCTCTATCTTCAGCCAGAACAAAGTGTGTCTGAGGTCAGACAGTTCGCTGACCAGAGCGATTGCCTTTTGTAGTAGTACATGTGTATAAAAGGCAGGTAGAGGGTCAGGAGTGAGCAGTGGTGGAGGAAGCTTACTTCACATTGAGAAGATCTGAATTCAGACACTTATTCGGAGAGCAGTTTTGGACAAAGCACTGAACTCTGCGAGCCTCACACATTTCATGTGTAAAATGGGGCCATTCCCTCCTACCTGGAAGCAGTGCGGCCCTCAGGGATACTGGAGCAGAGTGGCCTGGGAGGTACAGCCATGACCCAGAGAGGCAGTTTCACCTTTGACACCACCTCATCCTGTGACCTTGGTCAAGTCATTTAATCTCTGTGGGCTTAATTAGCACTCAAGTGCATTGAAGAAGCTGCCGTCTGAGGCTCAGGTGTGGAAAGATGCCTGCGCATGCCCTTATCTATTTAGAATCATAAGTGTGCTTTGCATTAAAGATCGGCAAAACATTTGAATGTTTGCCAGCTGCCAAGTGTCCCACATTTTCTTTGTAGAGCATGGGCCAGAGGTACAGATGATCAGACATGAATGACAGATATTTATTTCTTCAGCCAGGTATTAGCAACAATTCTTACCATTTTATAATAACTAGAATTACATAGTTTTGTCATTTACATTCTTTATCCACTCTCAAGTTTACCTTTAATCACAAACTGATGCCTCCTATGTGTAGCAGTTAAGGATGCTGATTTTTTTTACAGCCTGAAAAAGAACTCTGGGGAAGCTTTGGCAGTTCCAAATATTATGGGGACCCACTCATATTTAGTGTTTAGTTTTCAAATAGAAAGGGTGTTGAGAAGGCTAAACATATGGTACCCTTTGCCTTAGAAAAGCTACCTGGCACTTGACACCATCGTTCAGTAAACTAACTTGACATTCAGTAGGTGGTGAGGGAGGCTGACATTATACTGAGTTCCTGTATTTCACTCCATTTCCCCCTATATATTGGATGCAGAAGATAAACTTTGGTTGGCACGAACTTACTGTAGTTGGAATGACAACTTGGCATGCATCATAGAAATGGCCACGGAAAGGCGCAGGGCCAGCAGAGCTGCCTTAGGCGCTGGAAGAAACCGTAGCCACCATGTCAGTCCACTCAAGAAGCAGAGAAAAACCGCTGGCCTTACATCTGGCCAGATGTACTCCCGTTCACGGCCTCTGTCCAACTGTCTGTCTCTCCTGTTCTCACTCAGTTTAGAGCTGCTGGGCTGCCATGCCTGGTGTGACCAGTGTGTCAGAGCACAGGAAGCAGGGCAGGGTTCTCTGGAAGAGATCGCTCCTCCCTCCCCCTTGGAGTTTGGGTGGTAGAGGGCAGAGGCTGGTGGACTGAGGAGGCAGCATGTCACAGATGAGCGTCTGGTGCCGTGTCCCTGGGGTCAATGAGGATGGGAGGTCTCCTTCCAAGGAGGCTCCGCTCAGCTGCTCAACAGTTCTGCCTGTCACTGGCTCCGTTTGGTACAGCCCTGAGCTGAGTGGACTGCGTGGGCAGAAGGGTCCCTGGGCCAGCCAGGGTGCTGCTGTATCACATGCACAGACTGCAGCCATCTAAGTGCTGCTCACCCTGTGGGACAAGGAGGATGCTTATTTCTATGACAACTGTATGGTCAGAGACCAGAAGGACTGGATGGCAGCAGTCTGATGCCAGTGGGTGCTGGGCCCACACTTCTTTCTTCCTCTCCTCCTCTTCTCCCTTGAGAGGTAATCACAATTGGTTCAGACAGTGTGAATGAAGCTTTGTACTAACTCCTCCTTCACACCCAGCAGTCTGAGACGAGAAAGCAATGATCTAGTTCCAGGAGGCTGCAGGAAGTGGAAGAGTGTTCCTCTGTCCATGGGTAGCTCCCCTCTATTCTGGGATTTCCTTTAGTAATGGTTAAGTAACGCGGGGTGGCGGTGGCACACACCTTTAATCCCAGCACTCGGGAGGCAGAGCCAGGCGGATCTCTGTGAGTTTGAGGCCAGCCTGGTCTGCAGAGTGAGATCCAGGACAGGCACCAAAACTACACAGAGAAATCCTGTCTCCAAAAAACAACAAAACAAACCAAACAAACAAACAAAGGCTGAGTAACAAGGGCCCTGGAACAACCTAGCTGGCATGTGTTGTGCTATCTGGCAGACGGGGCTGAGAACTGGGTCAGGCTTTTTGTTGTTGTTGTTAGTTCTTTGAGAATTTTTGTTTGTTTTCCCCCCTATTTAAAATACTGTTTTTTCAAATGTGTATGAGTGTGTTACCAGCATGTATCTTTATGCACAGCATGCATGCAGGGCCTGCAGAGGCCAGAAGAGGGCATCTGATTCCCTTGGAACTGAAGTTCCGGAAGGTTGTGACCTGCATGTGGGCCCTGGGAATTGAACCCAGGTCCTCTGCAAGCGCTCCAGTCTTAAGCACTGAGCTATTGATCCAGCCCACCTGTTCCCTCATTTTTCATTAATTCCTTGAGAAGTTCAGGTGGACTCATTTTTGGTAAATATGCGTGTCACCTGAGAGGACAGGAGTGTCCCAGCCAGACAGCTGTCCTTAACCTGCACCACTCACTCTTCCAGCTCAGGTACAGAGGTCTAGCTGCCTCTGGCCTTCAGGTTAAGTGAAGCTGGGCCTTACTTCTGCATGTCACGATGCGTGTCTCTCCCTCTAGAGCTTTCTTTCCTACCATGGCCTCGGAAAACAAACCTAGAGGTCACTTATCAGCACGTTACCCATGGCAGTGTCCCTCCGTCTTAGGTATTATGAATCCCTTCAGGTCTTGCTAAATGCTGATTCTGATTCAGCAGGACAGGGCTGGTTCCAGGGCTCTGAGTGATGTTGACACCGCAAATCTAAGGACATATCTAAGACAGCCAGGGTGACTGGTTCATGGTCCTTTTCAGGTCAGAGTGTCCATGACTGTGTAGCACAATGGTGAGGGAGCTCTAGCCGCCTCAAGCCTCACATGTGCCAGAGCTGAGGAAGCCCACATCCCAGCTCACTTTTAACCTCTTCGTGGCTTCTTGAAGTGGGCCCACAGGTACCACTGAGAGGAGAAGAAAAGATCACTCTGTGGGGTGTCAAAGGTCCACTTTCTCATTTTTCTCCTGTTGTTATTACAAGTGGCCTTCAGGGTGTCTGCCAGAATTGCACCTCTGTCCCAGCTGTGTTTTCTTGGGCTGTGGAGGGGAGAGGGGGAGAATAAGGCTTTCTTCCAGCTGTTAACCAGCTGTGGGTATCTCTCATCCTGTACAGCTCTTTATATGTGTAGCTGCTTGGGGGGTTTGTATATGTATTTGTGTGATGCATACCCAGGTATTCACAAGTCCATGTGTGCATGTGCCCAGACTCAGCCATTTCCTCTAAGATATGCTCATCCTGCCGGGAGAATAGGAGGCAAATGGGGCAGGAGGCATCGACCACCTTCTCGGCTCAGTGCCAGCCTTCTGTTTCCCTCCCTGATCATGTCCTCTCTGGGGCCTCTGGGCTTAGCTGACATCACCTCAATCTGTCCTCCTCTAGTCTATGAGATTCTTCAAAGATTTTTCAAGTAGACCCTTAAGATCAAAACCGAAAACTGCTGCCTTCCCAGGAGAGAAAAGGGCAGTCCTCTGTGCCATTCAAATACATGGTTTATTTTCCCCTGTCTTGGAGTATTGTGTCTACTTACCCTTCTTTCCTAGCAAAAAGGGGCCTTTCTAGTCGTCTTCTCAGAGCAGCAAAAGTCTCTTTCACCATCAGCCTTTGTAAATGGCTGCTAGTTTATAGAAATAGCGACAAAAACATACAGCCGTGTGTCTCTTGGCCTGCCCCGCCTGCCTCTGTTGGCTCATCACTGGATATTCCAGGCACCAAGCTCAGTCTGGCTAACACTGCTTTCCTTTCTCTCCAGGTCCATATTCAAGCCATTCATCTTTGTCGATGATGTCAAACTTGTCCCCAAAGCACAGTCACCCTGTTTTGGTGACGATGACCCAGCCAAAAAGGAACCTCGGTTCCAGGAGAAGCCAGACCGCCGGCATGAGCTATACAAGGCTCATGAGTGGGCACGTGCTGTCATCGAGAGTGACCAGGTGAGCTTGGAGGAGGTCCGAGAGGATGGTGGAGGGCAACAGGAAAGGAGGCAGGGAGGTGATTAGCACACATGTACCTCCTCTCTAGGCCTGTAGATCTCTCTCAGAAGGAGAAAGCAGGTGTTAACTTTCCTACCAACTCTCCTGAAACCAAAGAAGATCAAGCCTCTGCTTCTGTCGTTACTCCGAATCCAGTGGGCTGATGGTCCCTTCCTCATCGCTGCTGACCTCAGAGCAGCAGAGATGTGCTAGCTAAAATCTTTGAGTACTTTTGGGGGATGAAAACTGTCCTGTATGGAATGAGTCATATGCCATTTCTAAATGGTAACTGCTCAAAGGCGGTGTGAACTTGGGGTATCACAGTGTGAGTGCCCAAAACAGCTCCCCACTCAAAAGTAGCTTCTATGCTATGAATATCCTGTCGTGATACAAAAAAAAAAAAAAAAAAAAAAAAAAGATTCTCAAGTCCCCAGTATTTTAGAAATAATTCCTCAGAGTACAACTGTTATACCTGAAAAGCTTTGGTTAATAAAGTTAGAACACAGCAACCCAATGAAGAAAAATCCCTAGCCGTCCCTAGTGTTCCCTAGCACCTGGTAAATGCCCACAGTAGCCTTTAGCCTTTAGTGGTGAATTTTCATGAAAACCCCAAGCCTATGATTTATTGAGAGGGAGAAGGAATGTAGTTGTCAGATATTCGTCAGCTTTCCCCATTGTTTGTACCACGACTTTCATAGGCCTAAGCTGTCCGAAGGAAGGAACCAGCTCTAGAAAAATTGGCGCCCACGCTTCATTGTCTTTTGTAGATTTATTTTTATTCCTGTGTCTCTGTGCACATGATTGCAGGTGTCCAAGGAAGCCAGAGGTGTCAGATGCCCTGGATCTGGAGTTATAGGCAGTTGTGAGCTGCTCCACATGGGTGCTAGGATTTGAACTCAGGTCTTCTATCAGGGTGGGGTGTACACCTAACTACTGAGCCATCTCTCCAGCCTCCCCCCCCCCCACTTTCTTCTAGTTAGTATTGTAGTTTTCTAAAGCAGATCTTAAAAGGCAATGACTGAGGCCAGAGGAATGACTAGGTAAACGAGAGCTCTTGCTGTGCCTCCATGAGGATCTGAACTTAGATCGGAAGTACCTACGTAAAAGGCTGGTCATGGCTGTGTAAGCCTGTAACCACAGTGCTGTGGGGCACAGAGGAAAGAGAACTGCTCAGGCTCCTTAGTCACCAGCCTAGCTCCAGACTCAATGAGAGGCCCTGTTCTGAGGCAATAAGCTGGAGCAAGACACCTAACATCCTCTTCTGGCCTCTGCTTCCATGCACATAACATGCATGAGTACAGGAATGCATATCTACACGTGTACACATGCACCATCCACACATACACCACACTGTCCTAATTTGCTTTCTGTTACTGTAGTAGATACCATGACCAAAAGCAATCTGGGGAGGAAAGAGTTTATTTGACTTACATGTCTGGATCACAGTACCCCACTGAGGGAAGCCAGGGCGGGAGCTCAAAGCAGGAGCCAGGAGGCAGAGACTGCAGCCAAGACCATGAAGGAATGCTGTTACTGGTCTGCTTTTTCATGCTTGCTTAGCCTGCTTTTTTAATATACCCCATGACCATCTGCCCAAGGTGGGGTGGACCTGTTCACAGTGAGCTGGGCCTTCCAAGGTGAACCATTAATCAAGAAAATTTGCCACAGGCTTGCCTACATTAAAGATTGATGTGTTTTCTCAACTGAGGTTCTTTCTTCCCAGATGACTCTGTCTAGTGTCAAAGTGACAAGAATACTAACTGGCACACTTGATCCCTTACCAGCCTGACACAGAAATACACAGCCTTTCCTATCTTGTTCATCTGTAAGATCTCATGTTAGTATAAAACACTATAACTTCACAAGTCCTAAAGTCTTTAAAAATTTTAATACTTTAGCCAGGTGTGACGCTACACACCTTTAATCTCAGCACTCAGGAGGCAGAGGCAGGTGGACCTCTGTGAGCTTGAGGCCAGTCTGGTCTACAGAGTGAGTTTCAGGACAGCCAGGACTAGCTAGAGAGAGAGAGAGAGAGAGAGAGAGAGAGAGAGAGAGAGAGAGAGAGAGAGAGAGAGACTGTCTCAAAAATAAATAAACAAATAAAATAAAATTCAATACTTTAAAAGTCTAAGTTTTCTTTAAAAACCCACATCTCTTAATTTGGGCTCCTGCAAAATGAAAAAATAAGTTACATGTTTCTTATTTCAAGAAACTAAGAACCAGAATGCAGTTCAAATCAAATCAAAGCAACATTGACACCCAGCATCATAAATTGAGTCCTGTAGCCTAGAGCTTAGTGTGGTATCTGAGACTCGCTTAAAATTTTTCCAGATTCCAAAAGGTTTGGACAACTCCATTTCTCAGGCACCCAGCTTGTCACAGGCTCAGGCCAGCTCCATTCTGCATCTGCTGGGGTCCTTAGTGGTCACACACTGGTCCCAGTGTCTTCAATAGGCTCATGGTCTCCACTGCAGCTGAGGTTGTATCATCACCAATGGCCTCCCACAGCGCCAAGCCTCAGCTGCTCTCCATGACCCCTTCCATCCTGCAGCTTCCATGCTGCCCAAGTCAGTATCACCTGGGAGACTCCTAGATATCACCAAGTTTGGCTGCCAGCTTGACATGCAGCCTTGGCCCCCCCTGGAAACCATCATCATGGAAAAAAGTGATATGGGGATATCCATGGCATGTTTATTAATTGAGCCATTTATTCCTTCAATAGACTATTTTATTTTTAAAGACTGCCTACAGTGCTCCAGGCGTCACAAGGTAGATATAAAGCCTCTTCCTCTCCAGGAGGTCAGGGTATGACGGGAGACACAGCCACGTAGGCCAGTCATCACAATACAGATGACGGCGATTATGGCAGGAAGAAGGTGTTGCATTCTGGAGGAAAGGCCTTCCACAGAAGTCTGAAGATGGGCTCAGGTTGATCTAGTGTTAAGGGAGGGAAGGGCCTCCAGAGTGCCGAGTCACCTGAACAATGGGGAGAGATTATCATGGAGTGTAGCAATGCATACAGCCGGAGGGGATGGACGCACAAAGCGAGAGGCCCTGACCACTGCTCAGTAGTCACGACTTCTGAATCGGACAGCTGGCGGCTGGGGAAGTGTTCTGAGCAGGCTGGTGATGTAACCACATTCTAGAGCAGCCCCGGTAGTGGTGGTTTGGGAACAGAGGAGGGGGTACATGGTGCTGTGAGCAGCTGGACCCTGGACTGCCGGTGTCCACTGCCATAACGCGTGCTCTTCTGCATGGCTGTGTCCTTCCTCAGGAGCAAGGCCGCACGCTGAGGAAGACCATGCTGGAGTTGGAGAAGCAAGGCTTGGAAGCCATGGAAGAGATCCTGAGCAGCCCCGAGCCCCCAGACCCTGCCGAGGTGGGGGACCTTTTCTATGACTGTGTGGACACCGAGATGAAGTTCTTTAAGTGATGTAAGCATCCTCGCCCTTACTTCAAACCTCCCCCCCAACTAAATTACCAGCAGAGAAACACTCTTCTGTTTGAGTAAAACGAGACTTACCATGTGGCCTCCTTGTGTCTAAATGTTCCCTCTGTTCAGCCTAGCACCCTCCCCGCTTCGCTATGTAACTCAACCCCACGTGCCTCCTGCTCCATTGTGTGATAAGCTTCAGGCTTGAAGACCTTCTTGTATTTCCGTGACAATGGTCACCTTAGGAGAACTAGAGTTCCCTCAGCCTTGGACAGGGCTGCAGGGCCTCGCTGGTGGGAAAGACAAGAGCTGTGAAGGTCCTGGTCCCTCTCTAGATAGTGATTTCTTCAAGGCTAACAAATGGCTTTTGTTCATACTGAAGGCTTTGATGTGTGTAGAAGGGGGAGAACCCCGCCCCCCAGCCTTCCTCCACAAAGCACAGGCTTACGTGTAGCTCCGAGTCCCCACAGGTATGTCTTGGGAAACAAAGCCAATGGGGATGAACAGAGGAGCCCTGGGTACAGTCCCAGATCTGCCCCAGTGTGTGTGACTCTGAAAGATCTGTCTTCTGTGAGCTGTGTCCATGCGCGGTGGACCAGACCTGCTTCCACATATATGTGGGAGAGCTGGGCATCCATGTTATCTGGACCTCCCCATCCATCACTGTACCCACGCGAGGACATGGCCCTGTGCAGAAATGACTTGTGACTTGATTGTCAGCACCTTGTATAAGGGTCATTAAATGGCCCTGGGCAGAGTTCACAGAGCTGCAAATGAGGGAAAGAAAAGGGACACTCTTGACTGCTGAAGGCACCTGGGATCCGGGCAGCCACTGTCTCAGTAGACACTGGAACTAAACTCGTTTGTTTCCCCACACCATTGGGTTGCAAAAAGAATTTGACTCCACAGGAGTTGTGTGAGGAAGACAGAGCAGGATGAGGACAGACAGCTGTGCCCACTGCCTGGTTAACTAGACCCCACAAATCAGTGTGCTGAGCACCTGACCTGCAGGGTCTCCCCACTAAGTTCTCATGCCCCGCTGTCCAGCAGCTGCCTTTGGCCTGGTGTCTTGAAGGAGCGAGAGGATGTGGGTGCTGATCCACTGCCCCTCTCCACTACTCCCGAAGGGGCCACGGGGTAAAGATGACCGTCAGAAGTGTAGATGAGAGGACCAGAGCCAGTGGGGGGTGCTGCAGGGCCCAGTTATCTGTTGTCGGTTTTGACGGGGCTGAGCAAACACAAACTGTTCCTCAGTGATCTCGGGCATGGTGTGGGGTCACCGCATTCTTCTTTACGGCCGTACTGTGGGCTGTGAGCTGGCGGGTACCTGGGCCCTCATTTCACAATGCAGGCCACGGGTTTTATTGGGACAAATCTTGGTCTCTTTCAGCCCTCCTTTAAGAGGGTGGGTGTGGGCTGTGAGCCCCTTTCTTGACTGTTTTGTGAGTTCCACGCGTAAACAAATGGCAAAGCATGAGAGATGGGACAAGTTCATGTCGACCAAATGACAGCTTGCAGTTGCTGGAGCTTTGGGCAGGCTGAGCCTGGCATCTAATGCTGATGAACAGAGGGGCACAGGGAGAGCACCTAAGTCGAAAGTGCCCGCAGGTGCAAAGGGGAGCGGGGTGATGTTTGAGGAGACAATAGCTGCCTGTCCAACCCCACCTGCTGAGTTATTTAAGGAAGGTGATGCCGAAAGCCATCCTGGGGCTTCCCTGTGTGGTCTCACCTCCACCTGTGAGGCCAGCTCATCAGATCTGACCTGCCTAAGACAGCCAAGGCGATTCAGGGTTTGATCAGAAGTCTAGTGAAAGTGAATAATAACACAACGACCTTCTTTCAGTACTTTGGCCAAGGTTGCAGATGGCTGTGCCGACTTGATGTCGTTACCCAGGTGGGCACTGTAGAACACAGTAGCTATTTCTGTTATTGGATATTGAGTTCAGTCCAGCATCACAGGAAAAAGGCCACCCCTCCTGCTTGAAGCGTTGTACACCTCAACCATGTTGTCCTTTTACCACTAGAGGGCGCAGGAGCCCTCTGTGGGCGGCAACCTGGCAGACCTTTGGGGGGCCTAGTTTTTCCCCTCAAACAGTGGACAGAGCTGGGAACAGAAGTTTTTCTTGCTGGGATGGGTGGGAACAGACACCAGGACAGGAAGGAATCTGGCAGGTGCCTGCATGCACTTCAGTGACTTTATCTAAATTAACAGCAGAAATGATCCTGGATTTTGAGTAGGCAGATGTAGAAGAATATTTGTTTTAAAATGCTCCTAACGGATTTCTCTTTGAAGAAATGCTTCTTACGTGGGTAATTTCTTAATTGGGGTTGGCTTTCTGAACATGGAGAAAATAGATATTCAGGATGAAATACAAATGGAATGTTTAAGATCACTCTGTAAATAACTTCCCAGAAGACCACCCTATAGCTATTAAGTCTCGAGGGTGGGGGATCGATCCTGAGCACACTTTGTGCAGAAATAAGTCATGAGCATTAAGGACAGACTGCCTGCCCCCACCTGCCCCACAGAACCTAACGATAAGCTAGCTAGTCTTGTGTGGATGAGATTTCCACCAAGTGAAAACAGCATCATGGGGGGGGGGCAGACACTTGAGTGGACATAAGTTAGTGAATAGGAAACAGTCTTTACCATTCTTGGGGGTGCCTCGAAGCTGGGATAGAATAAGGACCTGATAAAAGCCATGGAGACTTAGCCTAATACGAGACCCAGTGTTTGTGGCCGTCAGCCTCACGAGCTGCTGAAGCCGGTGTATGCCTAGTGGATCTCGGTGGCGACACTCCATTACTGCTAGGTGAATCAGCAGCTATAACAAGTCATTGTCAACCACAAAAAATAATGTCATCCCACACTGTTACAGGTGATACCACACCATGCAGGCCCACAGGGCAGCCAGGTGTGCACGTCTTGAAATCACTGGCTGCATTCTTTTATTGCAAAGGTCTCAGCTTTGGGAGAAAACACGGAGGTGGGGGGGGATCTAGGGGAGGGACCCTGGAGGGGAGGAGTGGCAGGTGCGGGCAAGCATCCCAGCTCCTCTGCGCCTCCCTTAGCTGTGCTGTGTTTTACTCCACGCGGAGTTGAGTCTTGGCTCCTGTTCTGTGGTCTGTGTCCAAATGTATTTTATCTGACTAAAGGCAGTCATCCTGAAATGTCACATGCAGAATTCCTGCAGACACCACTAAGTACATGTCCTTAATCATCTTGTGAGAACTGAAATGCCATAGCTGGAGCAGCGTCACCGAGAACCCTTGTTTCCTGTCGGGGGAACGGACTGTGTGGTCTTACAGCCTTTTGTACCAATCTCTACAAGTCAAGTAATGTCCCCATCCAGTGCTTGCCCTCGAGAGTGTCTTTAAATGCACCAAATGTACAATAAAAAATATCGATGTCCATGCCTAGGGGCCTCCTCTTGTTTGTGCTTCGTGAACACGGGCGGCACCAGTCACAAGACGAACGCGTTAAAGAGCTGTGCTTTTCTGAACGTAATCTTTAGAGAACTCAGGTACCTCGGCAGGGCCCTGCACTCTGTACCACTGTGAAGATGAATTCACTATTTAAAAATAAACCCCAGACTATAATCATATGCCGCTTAGCTCCATCAGAACAGCAGCAGCAAGAACCGACTGCCCTGCAGACCCAAGGCTGCAGGATCTCCACAACACAGGGCAACAGCAGGACACCCAGGGAGGGCCCGGCATCCATAGTGCAGCAGAAACCAGAGGCCTCGAACCAGACCAACAACTCTTTGCAATGAACACTTGCAAGTAAAGATACATGGGCAAAAGGGTTTACGGCGTGACTCACTGTGTCACATTATTACAGTTTCCATGATGAGATACCCCCCCAAGCCCTCACCCCCCCAAGCCCCCCACCCCATGGGCGCGCACACACTTTTTCTTTTCTTTTTTCTCTTAAATCTTATTGGGGAAGGGGCTTCAAGGCCAGAGGGCAGATACTCGGGGACGGGAAATGAATGGGATCGAGAAGAATGATGTGAAAGACACAAAGAATAAATAAAAAGAAAGTTAAAAAAAAAAAAAGAATCGACTACCACGTGGGGAGCTGGAGACATCATGCATGGCTAGCAGAAATGAAAATGGTCACCCATTGTAGAATACGGAGATTTTTCAACACATTCCATGTGCCCCAGCGATTCCACTTCCTAGTGTGTACCAATAGAGTTGAGGACAGGGCTGGAAAAGATGCCTGTTGGGTCACCTTCCTAGTCTGTTAGATGTTACATAACGTGGTGTATCTGTGCAACGGAGGACTAGTCAGCCTCCAAAGGAGAGGGCCATTCTGATACATGCCACAATATGTGTGAATGTTCTGGACAGTATAGTGGGCAAAGTGAATTAGTCACAAGAAGACATATATAACTCTGTTTACAGGAAATACCTAGAGGGAACAAATGCACAGACTGCTTGCTTTCCAGAGTGTGGGGTGTGCCCTTACTTAGCTCTGGGGCCCAAGTGTTCAGGGCGTGACGGTGTGGCTTCATCACTATGTGTCCACGTATACGTTTACACCCTGATTTGGCTGATGAGGAAACTGAGGCACACCCAAGTAATTTAATCCCCCAAACTCAAGAGATTCATATTCGTGCCCACCTTTCAACTCTAGTCTCAGCCAGCTCCAAGCAGAGGAAGCTCATCTCCTCGGTTCCAGGCTCCGGAGTGTCCACTAGAAACACAACGTGGAGGTGAGAGGACTCTGCTCGGCAGAGAAGGCTCTTTTGAAGAGCTTGCTGAGTGTCAGGGGAGAGCCTAAGTGCTTTAGGTTGAAGGTTTCCTGAGTGTTGCATGCCTAAGGCCCTGGATTCAGTTCCTAGTACTGCAAAATAGTTAAAAACCAAACCTTCCCCATTTTAACACACTGGCAGAATTTATAAGCAACATACTTGGCCCATACTGTAGTAATAAAACTGGTAAGTATATTGTTATCTATATTAAAAAATGCATATGCAAAGTTTTCTTCCCTCCTGCATTTTTGGCTTTTCAGATAACAACAGAAAAGGTTTCCAAAGGGGTCTAGAGGGATGGCTCAGCGGCTCAGTGATAATTGCTTAGGGCTTTGGGGGAAAATTTGACATCGTCAACGAAGATGGGAGACCTGAATGTGGACCTGGAGAGACAGGGAAGCTGTGTCAGCCAGACTGAGCCCCGTGCCAGGGGTACGTAGTGATGAGCTACCCGAGGCAGGCCAGGGCAGGCCAAGAGACACACGGCTACACGTTTTAGTCGCTCTTTCAGTAAAGCTAACAGCCATTTACAAAGGCTAATGTCGAAGCAGACTTTTGATTTCTGGGGAGGCGACTGGAAAGGGCCCTTTTCCTTGGCAAAGAGGGGCAAGTAGGCACAGTACGCTGGGACAGGGCAGAACAGGACCAGAGGACTCAAATTCAATTCCCAACACCCATGTTGGAAAGCACACAACCACCTGTCACTCTAGTTCCAGGAGATCTGACACCCTCTTCTGGCCTCTGTGGGTACCTGTGCACATGGCATACACACATAGATGCATATACATAAATAAAAATAAATATATTTTAAAGGTGCTACTCCAGAAATCGCTGGCCTTTGTTTAAGCCCTCCCAATCCTCAAAGATGTGTCTTAGTACTTGTCTAACTGTTACACGTTGCATTCCTGCACCACAGCCTCATATCACATTCCAGAAACGTGTGCAGTCATCACATGTCAATCAAAGAGGCTTAGATCAGCACTGGTGATCACAGGTGGGTTTTGCAGGGAAACAATCACAGACACTGCCACTTATTAAAGTTTATTGGACAAAGGAATGAGTCTGCAGTAGGAGACGCCGAGAAATACAAAATATAGGTGGGACACTGGGGAGTCACAGTCTGCAATGTGAGGAGAGGCAAGGACGGCAGCGACGCCTCCACATGTGAGTTCACGGTCAAGGGCCCAACCTGTACACTGCTGGTGGGAACCGGACATACCCACTAGAACTTGGAGGGTTGTAGCTTCTTCAGTGACAGGTCTGGAGGAGAGCTGCTAGGCCAGATCCCTGAGAATGCTTCCTGCTTGCTATTTTTGGTTTCTGCTTGTTCTTCCCCTCTGTCTTTAAATAGCTTTAAAAATTATTTATTGGTTGTATGTACGTGTGTGTGTGTGTGTGTGTGTGCATGTGTGCATGCATGTAAATGAAGGCACATCTGTGCACATGCCAATGGAGGCCAGAGGCCAACAACAGGTGCCTTTTTCGTTCTCTCTACCTTATTAGAGTTTCTTGCTAAACCCGCAGCTCGCTAATTTGGAGAGGTTGGCTGGCCACTGACCTTCTTGGGATCAGCTGTCTCTACTTAACTCACATGACCTGGGCTACAGACATTCACCCCCATGCCTGGCTTTTGTGTGGGTCTTGGGGATATGAACACAGGTCCTCAGCTTGGGCAGCAGGCAGTCTACTGACTGAGATATCTCCCTAACCACTCTTGAATAGTTTTCATTTCTGTCCCATTACTGTAGAACATGATGACATGAATAACTCACTGGACGAGCAGTCTACTGCACAGGCAGGTCTGCCTTGCTGATGGCCCTCCTTGCAATTATTAAAGCATCTGATGATTATTACTTCGCATGGCTGGGAGTAGAGGGGAGTGGAGCCTGACCTTTCTGCCAGCCTTCAGAACCAACACCACAAATCAGCAACATGGAAGCTTCATGGCCCTTCATGTAGTTGTTACGATGGCTTGAGTCATGTCCCAGAGAGGGGAACTTGACCCTGGTTCAGTTTCTACTATCTGGAATTGGAAAGCACAACACCATCGTAGGATGTTCGCTCCAAAAAGCAGTCAAGTGTCTGCAGACACATGGTTGAACGCTCTCCCTGTCCATCATCTCTGGATGACCTGGCCGGGGCTAATGCTCTTGTTGGTGTGAGTGTCAGAGTGGAGTGCTCCAAAGCACACGGTTGCTTGCTGCCCCTCTCCCCCTTAGCAGCTATTCTGAGCACAGTGCAGGGATCCTGTTCTTTCTTTCTCCCCTTCTCTGCTACAGCCTCCCCATTCCAGCTGATGGGAGCATCCGGGGCCTGACAAAAGAGAAAGCATGCTTCCCTCCTTGAGGCTCCAAGAAGGGTGTAAAGGGCAGCCTCAGCCTGGCTGGGCCTTCTGTCTACTCAGGGCAGCTGAACTTGCTGCATATATCTGCCTGCCGCCCCAGGTACACACCACAGAGCAAGAGAGCCGTCAGACATGCGTGCTTTTCACACGCCCTGGGGCTGACAGGTGTTCGGGGATCCCTACCAATGGACTGCTTGGTTCTTTTGTATGTGTTTGTATGTGGGTACATATGTTCCTGTGTGGAGTGTGCATGCACATGTATGTGTGAGCCTGGAGAGGCCAGAGGTCAACTTTGGGTATTGTGGCCTCAGGAGTTGCCTACCTTGTATTTGAGATAATGTCGCTGTCTGGGACCTGGGGCTCCCTGATTAGCCTGGCTGGCCAGTGAGTCCCAGGGATCTGGTTGCTCCTGCTTCCTCAGCAATAGGATAACAAGTGTGTCCCTCCACATCCAGCTTTATGTGGGCACTGGCAATTGAACTCAGATACCAACGGAGCTATTGCCCCAGCCTCATTTTGTTCTTTTTTAAATGTATGTTGTATTTCTCATGTAAATCCTACACTCAAGGTGGGGTTGGGGGCAGGGAGACCTCTGAGGTAAAAATAAGCTTATCATAGTCATGAGCTATGTACATTTGTCATCTGCAGGGGTGACAAGATATCAAAATCTCATAAAGCTGACTTTAACCCTGGCTACCAGGAAGGAGCTGGAACCTGGGAGGGGCAGAGGGAAAGCGACGGAGCCTGGGCACTAGGGCTGCTGTAAACAGTGAAAGCATTGGCTACTTGTAAAAGAATCCAGGTACAAAAGGGGCCCCTGCGGAAGGCATGTGAGGGGCCACGCCCTCTCTAATCTTTGCATTGGGATATATTTACATTAGGCAGCAAAATGACATCCCTGTACTGATAGAAAGAAGCGAGACGTGGCATCTCGCTCCCTGGAGGCTGTGTGGCACTGCGGGACCTGGGGACACACCGCTTCCTCTGAGCTGCAGTGTTTATAAGGCATTGTCTGGTTTGATTTTGCAGTTGGTATGATGAGAGTCGTGCCAATAAGAAGCCGTTGTGGATATTTATGACTTTGGGACTGCTTGAAAACTAAGGATGCTCTGAAAAATGTTTCAGAATCTAGGAAGGACCAGCCTGCAAGCATATTTTACAGTCACAGTGGACACTACAGGGTGGGATAGGGCTCCATCTGTACAAGACAGACAAATGCCAAGATGCATATTTAAAAATATTAAAATATTACTCAAATAAAAGTTGACTAAAATGGTGCTTTAAAGTTCGTGCAAATCATTATTTACAATAAATAACGCTCCATTCAGAGCCTGCCTATCAAATGAATAGAGCTTGAGTATGGTAGAGTCTTGACGAGTTATCCTGGTGTCCATCTTTCAAGAACCCCAGGACCTTGGCTTCATCCATCTTCTCACCGGAGTGCCTTGAGGGATAACTGCAGAGACATGATGGAATAATATTGAAAAGGGGTCACAAGACTCATTGCTCACAAAAGACCTGCCAGGGCTGGGATCACAAATTTTCTTGCAGGTGAAGTGGCCCCATTATGTACAAGGAGCTGGGTGTTTGTTTGTTTGTTTGTTTTTGCCTCCTCACCCCCAGGGATTGAGAATGGGAAGAGGTAACGGAGACCTGAAATTAATGGTATGTGGAGACCTGATAGTGTCTTATGAACATTTATGGAAGCAAGCACATACAATTCACTTGGCAGGAAGCTCAGGAAAAGCAAACAGCATGAAGAAGAAACCATGTGAAGGTGATAAAAAATAGGGAAATGGACCAAAGTCCTCAGACTTCCAGCCGGGGGCCACTGGACCCATCCCCACAGGTAACTACTCCCTGGCTCTGTCCACTGTCTCCAGCCCAGTGGTTTTCTTCTGCTCTGCTTTGTGTCCTCGAGCAGTGAAAAGAAATTAAGATGATTTCCAATGAGACATAAAATGGCTTGATTTTGAGATGCCTAAAGACTACAACCTCTCCTTGACTGAATTGGGGTCTTCTTTACAGATATCATAGCCAACCCATGGCTGGGAGCCCTGGGCTAGAAGCCTAAAGATATAGGTCCAGAAAGATGTAAACTATTATCAAGGATGATTTAGGTGTGTGCTTGTCCTGGGGCTGGGGACTGGGTCCTGCCCGAGGGCACACACAGCCTTGCTGCATTGACGGAGATGGCTGCTCTTGCTGTTCGGAATTTGACATGACAAACGCAGTGGGAACACCCCGCAGAGGTCAGATAGTCACCCTGGGTAACTCCTTGACCTTCAGCAACAAGTTTCCCTTTGGGGAAAGATGAGCCTCTCTCTCCAGCTTGACCATCAGGCTATTATAAAGGGTCAAACGTGAGAACACAGACAAGCTAACTGAAAAACAGAAAAAGCTTTGTACATGTAGGGACTAGGGGTATGATGATTATTTTCTTTTTCTGATCATAAAAATTATTCAATTTAGAAAGTATAGGACTAGAGAGAAGGCTCAGAGGGTAAGATCCATGACTGCTCCTCCAGAGGACCCAGGTTCAATTCCCTGCACCCACATGGTAGCTCTCAGCTTCCCACTCCAGGTGCAAGGCGCCCAGTTACCTCAAGTGCCTGTCTCCACAAATGTGCAAAACCTTCTGCACTACAGTTGCTCTTACAAGGTATTTTATCAGTGCAACAGGAAAAGTTACTAATGTAGACCTAGTCATTAGTGTTTGACTATCCAAAGGAGAAACAGAAAAATGGAAGGGAGGGAGGGAATCTCCCAGAAAGCATTTCAGCTTGAAGGGGAGAGGCTTGCAACAGTCTGGGGGAGGTGAGAAAATGATGGATGCTGACATCAGTATCTGAACCTCTGTGATTTAAAATCGTGAGGAGGGAGTGGGTAGTTTTCTTCCCCAGTGTGTACAAGTTGCTCCAAGAGGCCTTTCATGGGCGTATGGGTGGAATGGCTGGCTGCTGATGTCTCATGAGCTGAAACTGAGCAAAATTGACTAGTTTACAGCTCAAATCTCTCCTGGACATTGTTAAGTCTTGATGCCAGAATTCCAAGACAATTGCAACAGAGTATCAGAGACACCACAGTCCAGGCAGAGTGGCAGACTGTGGTGCCTCTTTCCACCTGTCAATAATCCTGCATAAATCTGTCCTCTTTCCCTTTTCCCCTCTATGAACTTGTTACCATTACACACTCACTTTTGAACCTGTGATCATCTGACAGTGGTTATATGATCCTTGGATTTCCTGTGTTTAGAAAAGGGGGTGTACTGGAGAGACGGCTCAGTAGTTAAGATCACTGGCTGCTCATGCAGAGGGCCTGGGTTCAGTTCCCAGCACCCATACGATGGCTCACAACTACCTGTAACTTCAGTTCCAGGAGGTCAAATGCCCCCTTCTGGTCTCTACAGGAACTGGCAGACACATGCGGTGCACATACAGACATGCAGGTAATTACACATACAATAAAGATAAATAGAAAAGGGGGTGGGGCCTTTCTGGGGTCAGGGGTTCAGGGCAATCACAGGACTCTAGTACCTTCCCAGCCAGGCCACTTCTTTAACTGTCATACAGTTGCTGAATGACCCAGTTCATCAACATCCAGCCTGCTGTCCAATACACAGAACTTGGAAACAGGTGTAGGCCCGGGCAGGAGAAACAAAGGATTTTTATCTTTTTGTTAGTTTGTTTCTCAAGATAAGATTTCTCTGTGTAACAGCCCCAGCTGTCCTGGAATTGACTTTGTAGACCATGCTGGCCTGGAACTCACAGAGATCCACCTGCTTCTGCCTCCTCAGTGCTGGGATTAAAGGCATGTACCACCATCGCCCAGCAAAAAGGATTTTAAAAGAGGAGACCATATCACTTGCAGTGAGAGATGCCGCCTCTACCCAGGTTAGAAAACTCACAGTATAAGTTATTTTGGCTGAGAACAAGGGCTTTCATGTGGTTTTTCCTCCTGGCTTTGACAATTAGCTACATGTAGCCAATGGCACTTAAATTGTGATTAAATTTCGGTCAAAATCAATTATAATATTGACACAAGAAAAGCCCCAAAGAACTATCTAGTCTATAGGTGAGTGAGAACACTGAATCCTATGCTACAGACGTTATGGGGTGTTCCCCAGGCTTCTAGAAGGATCAGACTCAGGAGGAACGAGACTGCAGGGTCTGAGTGAGTGAAGACCTTCTGTACGAGGCACCGACTTAAGGAAAGTCCCTTCCACACAGCAGAGTTTGAAACTGTAGGTCTTTCATTCTGGCCCTTAACAAAGGTACAACAAATGGCCTTCTCAAGGAAGAGGAGTCAGAGGGGAAGCGAAAGCCATTTGTTGAGAAGAAATCCCTGTAGCCCTGTGGTTCTCAACCTTCCTAATGCTTCTACCCTAAGTACAGTTCCTCATGTTGTGGTGACCCCCGCCACAAAGTTATTTTGTTGCTACTTCATAACAGTAATTTTGCTGCTGCTGCTGCTGCTATGAATTTTAATGTAAATATCTGACATGCAGGATATCTGATATGCTATCCCAAAGGGGTCACGACCCACAGGTTGATAACCACTGTGGTAGAGCCTTCCAGGGAGGTGTTACCTGAGAATTTCTGTTTTTGATGTCATCGGAGCTCTGCCCAGCCGCCTCAGCTTGGAGCCAGGAACCAGGTGTGCGGCCTGAGAGAAACAAGAGTGATCTCACCATCTATTGGCCCAGGGCCTCTGTACCCTGTGGAGACACTTCTGCTAAACCAGCACTTAAAAGACCGGCAGGCAGACGAGCCCCAGGCAACATGAGCCCAACCTGAAACCTTCTGCCTTCTGGCCCCGGACTGTGCGTTTCCATCATCTTCTGTGTCACAGGCCATGGGCTCAGGGAACCACAGTAGTGACGTGTGAGGAGGCCTTCCTGACAGGCATGTGCCCGGCCTCCGGGCATACTTCTCCATCTGCCATTGCGACAAGCCAAGTACTGCGCAGGTACCATAGGCTGATGTGATTCAGGCTTCCATTCAGTGAAGCCCCAACAATATACCTTTATCTCCAAGATGTCCTGGGCTTCAATATTATACAAGTCACACAGGATATAACGCCATAGCGAAGAATTGAACGGATGTAGAAGATAATGGGGGGCGGGGGGACCCACATGCCTCTTAGCCTGCATGTCCCACACTCAAGTCCAGTTTCTCATGCCAGCAGCACCACAGCCGAAAGTCTGATTTTTTTTTTTTTTAAAGATGATTTGCTCAAGTTTTAAATCCACGCCTCTAGGTGTTCTCCAATTTTCCCTTCAGTTGATGGTTCTGAACCTCATTTCCTGGGGTCTCCTTGTCCTGCCTCTGTCTGGGACTAGGGATTCCACAGCCGCATATCCAAGTGTGCCCTAGAATCTGGGATTCAGAGCTACTTAAACAGCAACGTGGTTACTGAGGACAGTCTCTGTCTGACAAATGGTTCTAGGTGCTGGGAGCTTTAGGACGACATTATGTTTCAGCAAGCAGCTGCTTGAATGTTTACGAAGATGATTTGGGGTGGGGTGAAATTGTACGGAAAGAAAAATCTAGGTTTTTAAAATCCATCAAAAAACATAATAAGCAATTTTCCCTCTTGTGTGGTAAAGTTGCCATTTAAAAAACTCTCCAACACTTTTGAGGTTTTCTACAGTTGTACATATTTGGCGCCGTGACAGTCTTATAGGATAAAGCCCAACTTTTAATGAACTATCACAAAGCGCTCTGAAACTCACAAAACACTAATCAAGGTTTAAACCAGGGACTGTACTTGTTCAAGAATAAAGATGTTTGGAGCAAATAACAGAGAGAACGTTGGCTCTTTCAGCTAGTTTGAATAAAAAGTACCAAGACACCGACATAGCCCCGATGTACTTCCACGTGAGAAGGCAGCCTTGCAGACTGTGGCCATCCTTAGCTTTACAAATGGCCTGTCTGCTACAGAGAAACCTCTCACTTGGTGTAGATTTTCCGGTCCAGCCTTCACTAACATTTTGGTTAGCTTGGTGTCCCTTGTGGGTCTGTGCTTATACTGTGGGACACTTACCACATCTTTCAGCTCTACTCACCCTCCTGGTAACTACCACAAAGGACTCTAGACACCACCTCCGGAAACATTTGCCCCCATCTGAAAACCACTGGCTAGTAACGTAGGCATCATGGGTAGGCAGTTCCCACCAGCTTCTATAGCTGGTCAGAGCAAGGAGGTAGGAGGAAAATTAGCTTCCCCATGGAAATAGAAAGCAAGCTCCACATCTGGCTGCAAGAAAAACTTCACTGCTGTTGGGAGTGAGTGGCTGGGACATCCTCAGGGGGAGTCAGGATGCTTTGAATTGACAGAGCATCTTAGAGGGATTTTCCCTTGTGAGATACCACTAGACTCTCTGGGGCCACTCTGTAAACAGTACTTCCCACCTGCTGTTTCTGCACAGACGGGCATTTCGGATTCAGTGGAATGGCAGTGCGCCCACTTCCGCTTCTGTGGTTCATAACATGAAATGTATTTCAACTCTTCTTCCCCAGCTCATGTCCCTGTTGTCCTGAGAGCCAACATGCTGCCACCTCCTGACTCACCAACACAGCTATGGATACAAAGGCACTGGGACCATGGGGTTAAAGGTTATTTGCGTTTGGACCAAAAGCCTCTGATGGCTTCTAGCCTTACTCTTTGTCATGTGTAAACCAATGTGCATTGATGTCTCTTTCTAAGCACAACCATACTTTCATATTATGAGGAAAATCTACTTATAGGCAACAGGAGGGTGGCCAGGTAGGGCTTGGGCAGGGTGCAGAAAGGGTTTACAGACTTGGGTGGCCACTAAGGCAGAGTCTGGTAGATGTGCTAACACCAGCCTCAGAGAGCAGTTCCCATGAACTGTTACATGTATTCGGGAAAGGTGGCTCCTATGAAGATCAGACGTGTCAGGCATGGGCCAGCACTGGCTAAGTCTTGCAGGAAAGTGAAGAGGTAGTACCATGAGGGACACAGAGCACTCACTGGACGTGGAGCGCAGAACCTGGGCACTAGCCTGTTTTTGCACCCAGGTAGGGACATGGACCAGCCATTTTCTTTACTATTGCCTTGATTTCTTAGCTGTATATGGAGAAATTGGGCCGGATGGCCTCAAACAGTCTTCTCAAATGGAAGGCTCTCAACTTTCCACATTGCTCACCTGGTTTTCCTCACCTTCCCCAGTTGTCACTGGTATAAAAGGGACCAGATCCCCTCAACAGAGGTCAGCCCACTTGGCCCTGAGCTGGGTTGGTCTCCTGGTCCCCATTTCCTCCTGTGCATGGACCAGAACTGGCCTAATCCTATCTACTCTCCCTATCACTTTCAACTTCAAATTAGTTTTAAAGATCAGACTGCAATATGCATCTATTATAAAAATCTGGACAGAATAGTAAAGAAAAAGAGTGAAAGCCACACAGCATTTTCCCACATTTCACATTTTCGTGTTCTTCTAGTCTCAAGTCCTCCTTTACTACATAATACATAAATCAATACATTTTTTGTAAAATGTTATATGTTCTTTTTTGTACAGTCTTGCTTGGGCTGTTTTACTGATATGGTAGCATCACCAAATATCCAATATACTGTTTTAATAGTCATAAGAGTTTTAGCATGTGACTACGCTGTAATTAATTTAATCCCATTGATGGAACTTGGTGCTATTTCCAAAATTTTCACTCTGTAGGCAGTTAGCAATGTATATGTGATGCGATATTTTTTATTTTTCAATCCAACCATTATTTACAGAGCATGTAGTTGGTCCCATCCTGGGAGGTAGAAGAGACAGAAGACAAAGATGACTGATGCCTTTGATGGGACAACAGAGCATGGAGGGGCAGTCTGGGCGCAGGGAAAGGAGAATGTTGGAAGGAAGGGGTGCCAGGCCACTCTTAACACCGCTGTGGATGAGATGTGGTGACATGGAAGTCCAGGAGTGGCCATGGCAGAGGATCTGCCATGGCTAAGGGGGCAGAAAGCCCAAGAGGAGAAAACAGGAGAGGCACTCCAGATAGAGTCGGGGCAACCAAGGAGCTGAAGGGAGGTGCGACAATTGCAAAGGCAGAGCAGCATCTTCGTGGTGTCACAGGAGTGAGGCATACCCAGAAGAGACAGCATTGGGACAAGCAATAGACAGCCAGCGGGCAGTTCAGCAAGGCTGTGGGCAACAGCGTTATCCAGAGTGGTAAGGGTCGTACCCCATTGTCACTACAAGGGTGGAACTGGATATGGCCAGTGGCCATGTGTTTTTCCTACTGAGTATCACACTCTTGGGACATCCAGTCCTTTGAGTTTAGTAAAATGAACCCCTTGGTGATGTTAAAGTTCTGGCAATGTGGTAAGGAAGTTCTGTAGCTTGTGGGAATAGTTGGATAATTGTATTGTGAGTGGCTTCTAAAATTGGATCAGACAACAGTGAGCCTTCACACGGCACTCACTGGAGTGGCTATGAAATTAAATAAATTAAAAACTGAAGGTGGTGTCAGTGAGGATGTGGAATAACTGAGACGACTGTGTGCAGTTGGTGAAGATGAAGAATGATTGACTGCTATGGAACACAGTATGGTGGTTCCTCAAACAATTAAAAGCAGAATTTCCTTATGACCTGACATTCTCCTTTGGGAGATATATGGAAATCAATTGAAAGCAGAGTCACGAAGAGACCTCTGAACACCTATGTGCTTAGTAGTAGTATTCTCAATTGCTAAAATATGGAAGCAATTCAAACGTCTAACAACGGGCAAATAGATAAATGAAATGTGATGTATGATAGATGCGTACACATATGTGTCTACCTGCAAGACTATTGAAGGCCATTCTGACTAACATGGGTGAACCTTGGGACATTCTGCTAAGCGAAATAAGCCAGCCACAAAAATCAAATAGCAGAAGCTCCTACCTACATCAGTTATTTACGATGTTCAGACCATAGAGAAAATAAATTGAGTGGTGGTTGTCAGGGGCTTGGACAGGACGAAGCCTGGAGTTATTATTTAATGTGTGGGGTTTTGGTTCTGAAAGGTGAGAATCATTCCGAAGTTTGGGTGCATAACACTGTGATCACACTGAACAGGCCAACACTTAAACTTGGTTTAGATGGGGTCTTTCATGTTTCATTTTTCTCACAATTGAAATTTCCTCTAAAAAGTAGAATTTGGGGTGTGAGCACAGTCCCATTTGAAATCAGCCACTTTCACACTGAACTGACTGTGATGGATGTAATTAACTGGGAACATGGGAATAAGATGCATGGGTGCTGTCTCCTCTCCCATCCTCCACCACAGGGTGAGGTACTCACTGGTCTAAATCTTTCTAGTGGGTGAGAACCTCAGCAAGTATTTGCTGACATAATGATGACCTTTCTTTCTGATATAATGACAATAAGCATTTGTGACCTGAGAATTTTTCCTAAAAAATTATGTTTTTTCCCCCTCACTTGAATACATGTTAGTAAAATAAAACTCAGTTAGTGACATTGCATGTGTGGGAATGTGACAGTCAATCCTAACCTGATAACTTAACTGCTTTTGCCTGCCCAGAAATGAACTGCTCTATCCCAGTCAGCAGAGTGCTCAGACTTGAGTAATAATTTACACAGGTCCCTTTGGGTGACTAAAGAAACTTAATATGGAGCCAGGCATCCCTTAAGGGCCGTTGACCTTTTGCTCTGGAATGCCTGGGAGATCCTTGTGACCTGCAGGTGAGATAAGAATAGGACAATGGGCTGGGAGGTATTAACAGCCGCCTTGGCTTCTGTAAAGCTTGCTTATCGCTATGGGGAAGGGATGGAATGGTCTTTTTATTACTATATAGCAGGAAAGTAAGAAACAGCTGAGGGAGCGAAACAATTTTCTTAACCAAAGGTGGATTCCATGGAGAGTTGAAACACATTCCTTTCTGATGGCCGCCTTTAAAACCCACCTTGGCCCCCCTTCCAAATGGCAGCACGCTATTTGGCCCTAAGGCTACCATCCCTCTGCTAGCAGTAAAAATGAGTTCATTCATCTGCATTTGAACTGAGTCTAAGTCTTTGGTTTCTCCCAGTAGATTCAGATGCCACACATGTGCATTAATGAATGTAACGTGTAACCATCACCACTAGCTTGATTATTATCAATTATTTGGCTATAGACGTTTACGTCCATGTTTTTATTTGAATTCTTTGGCATCTAAACAATGAGAAGAATTGATGGGCCATGCTGTAGTTTGGATCTGGAATGTCTTCAAAGGTCCAGATGCTAACGGCTTTGGGGTTCTATCGGGAGGTGGGGGAGCCATTAAGAGGTGGGGTCTGGGAGGTCTTAAGTCACTGGAGGACTTGTCCTTGAAAGATTGGCACCTGCCATACTCTGTCTCTCTTTAAGAATAAGAGCTCATGTCTTCATTCATCTGATACCTGTGCACACTTCACAAGGTGCCTCTGCAGGACAAGACCACAGCTGCTGTTTACCGACATTCGCCAGCTTGAGTCCTGGGCCACCCGAGCCAGGCACACTGGTCCCTCACATGCCATGGGACACTGATGATTGTGACATACATCTGAACTGTCATACTCTCTCCTGGTCTTTGCTGTCCCCAGCCTGGATGGTTCCTGCCCACATGGAAACGTGGCTTTCTCCTTACAACTTTGGGTCCCTAACTTCTGCCAACATGCCCATGCCCTACCTGGCTCCCTCACTGGCCCAACTCCAAACCTCATGCCTGAGATAACTGAGGGATTCTGTCAACAGTCATCAGCTCTCTTGTGCATTAAGAAAAATTTCACTCCTCTGACCTGCCTAGTTTTATGTCAACTTGACATGAGCTAGAGGCATCGGAGAGGAGGGGACCTTCATTGAGGAAAGGCCTCCATAAGATTGAGCTGGAAGCAAGCCTGTAGGGCATTTTCTCCATTAGTGATGGGTGGGAGAGGGACCAGCCTTGTGTGTGGTGCCAGTCCTAGACTGGTGGTCCTGGGTGCGACAACAAAGCAGGCTGAGCAAAGTATGAGAACAAGTTAGTAAGGAGCGTCCCTCCATGACCCGCATCAGCTCCTGCCTCCAGGTTCCCGCCCTGCCTGAGTTCCTGCCCAGACTTCTTCGATGATGGACAGCTTCCTGGAAGTATAAATGAAAGAGACCCCCTTTTCCCAAGCTGATTTTGGTCATGGGGTTCCATCACAGCAATAGAAACCCTAACTAAGATGCCTATCCACTTCAGAGTATGGGGTGAGCCCGGGCACCTGGCTTCTCACTGTGGCCTCTGATGTCCACAGTGTGCCTGTGGCCACCTGTCAGTTCATGTGCATGCTGCCTGAGAAGGAATGCTAGGCGGACACAACACCCACTTTCATGCACAGCTGGTTTTCACTCTCCGTCAGAACCTTGAGAAGGTTTGGCTTCTGGGGCCTTTACATTTCTCTTTTCTTACTCTTATTCAGAGGGCACACCGGGCCCCTCGTCTAGAGTGAGGTCTCACAGGCAGCAGAGAGAATTGTACCCATGTGGATGCTGAGATGCCAGCAGTTTCTCTATTGGGCACAGCAGACACAGAGCTGAGCCCCATAGTAGGGACTTTGCCAAGCCTCTGCAGGGACAGGTCCACTGAGTCTGCTGCCCCTGGACTCTGGTTTGGGGCCAGCCTTGAACATGTCATTTTCCTTTTGAGTTCACAGACAAATGACTCTGACCCGGCTTTGGTGGTGAGATAAGGACACATGCGTAGCTGCTTCTACCCTCTCCTACCTTCTGCTGTACCGAATGACCCAGGACTGCACAGGAACTGCACAGGACTGCTCAGTAGCTGCAGAACCCCTTTGAGGTCACCTCTCCAACCCTCAGTTTTCTCTGGCCTTCCTGCTGTTTTGGCCTCAAGAGGCATCCATTCAGCCTCCCTTTGGAGCCTGCCTATCCAATGAAATCAGGAGGAAGATCCCCGGGCTATGAGGTTCGACTTCAGCTGTGCACTGGAGGCGGCTGGCAGCTTGCAGCAGCTCTGACATCTGGGTCTCACTCTTGAGTACAGGCAGCCTGGCCTCCAGGAGTCTAAAAGGCTGGCCATTGCTATGTGTCGGCAAGACTGAGAACCACTGGCCTTTGGACATGTTCCATTCCATGGTTTGCCAGAATCTGATGGGGTTCTTTTCCAGTTATTAAATCTAAGAGCCCATGTCCCATTTCTCTGTTTGGGTGTCAAGTCTCCCAGCCAAAGGCCCTGGGGAAGGAAGGATGCAAACCACATCCTAGCAATTTCTAAGGGATGCCAGTGAGCTCTGGAGTTCTAGAGACACCTCTAAGTGAACCATTAGGCATTAGGACCAATGCGCCTCCTTAGGCTCGTGGAAGTCTGCACAGTACAGTGTCCTTGCTAGGGGACAGTAAAGTGACAGTGCTCTCTGTAGGTGCTTGGTGCTGTGGAGGGTCTTGGTGAAGTGGTACTTACTTCTGGGGACCTTGCTGGGGTATATCTTCTGACATGGTTTGAATTCATCTGGAGGGGGAAAGTCTTCCATGGAGTGGAACGTGAATTTAGACTCGAAGTCATCTGTACGTGTGAGAAATACGGGAATTGGAGTTTACTCAGATTATTACTGCTGGGACCCAAGTGTGACTGTGTTCAGAGGCACGCAGGTCATGCTGACTGAACACCCTGCTGGCCGCTCGCCTGCTCTGTGCAAGGGCTTTGGTGGCAGGGTTATTTCTCCAAGCGTCTGCCTGCTTTTCAAGTACTCCTGGCTGGACAAGAGGATGCAGCGGAGGCAAAATGCGGTCATCCCCCATCCACGCGCCTAAGATCCTCCGCCCACCTAAGGGAGCCGCTAAAGGAACAGAAAGAGGCTCCAGTCGGGAGGACAAACCCAGCAAAGGACCTGGGATTTGGCTCCAACAAGAGTGCTGCTGAATCCCCCAAGGAAGACTTAGAGGAGAAGGAGACATGTCGGCTTGGCTGTGTCCAGTGTGAGGCCTGGCTTCCCAAGCAAATGGGTTCTGCCCTGAAGCTCTGGTGAGGACCGAAGGGGCCCTGGCCCCTTTCTGATCTGATAGTAGCTGAGCACACAGAAGGGATGTGGAGTCTTTGAGGACCCCAGATGGCTTTCTTCCAATCTCTTGTTTTAGTTTTCCTCCTGCCTGGCAAGATGTCCATTTATTCCCTCCCCTTATCCAAGCAACTCTGGTCTTTTAGGCTTATGGACCTACCCTCCATGGATGGGTTTAGGGCTGGACGTCTTCCTTCTATTATCTGAGTCACAGGGCTAGAGAGTGGGTCCTAGACCTGCCCAAAAGACATGGAGGCCAAGTCCCTATTTCACAGATCCTGAAGGCTAATCTGTGCTCTCTGTTCATGGCTCACTGAGAAACAGATACTGTAGTGACAGCATAGGAAACCGGTCAACTGTCTGCTGCAACTGTCTCCCCTTTAATCTCAGGGTCATGGGTTCATGCCCCACGTTGGGCGTGACAGTGACCGAAGCCTCAATGGGGCTTGGAACTTCCAGATCAAAGCTGGAATGGCTACCCACTACATCCTGCCCCCTGTGGGTCGGCAGGGGGAACCTTTGGCCTGTCTTAGGGGGGCAGGAAGCCTGCTCTGCAAGTGGCGTCCTTACCAATCACGTGCTGGCTTCCATTCCGCAGCTGGCCTCCAGGCTGCTGGCTCTTGCTGGAAAGCTCGGTGGTGGGCGATCTTGCAGGTGGAGCTGGAGGTGGGTTCAGCTTCCCTCCACTGGTTCCTTAACAGAGAAGAGGGTGGCCATTCTTACACAGAAGTAGGATGGTAGATTTTAACTTTATGTGAGGAGTTCAGTGGTTAGCTCCTGCAATGTTATGTGAGAAGTAAGAGGGCGGCAGCTGGAGCCAACCTGGTTGGGACTGAACCAGTTGGCTTAATTGGCACAAGCCACATACCTTCTTTGTACCTCGGTTTTCTCATCGATACAATGCGAGTCATACCAGTCACATATATTTGTCCCTTAATTTCCTCATCCATACAATGGGAATAATACCAGCAAACATTTTCTGGAGTCGTTGAAAGGATTAAATGGGTTAAAATGCATGATACAGTAAGTGTGCCAACCTTAGCTGCCACTGTACTATCAACGATGTGATAAACCTCATGGTCGGATGTTGTAAAATGTTAAAGACGTGTTACATTCCTTTATGCTGTGGAATATTTGTTTAATAATGCAAAAACACGTTGCATTCTCTTATGTTGCATTTGTTTAACTCCGTGAAGCTGCATTACTTTGCCTGTCCAAAACACCTGATGGATCTAATAAAGAGCTGAACGACCAATAGCTAGGCAGGAGAGAGAAATAGGCGGGGCTTCCAGGCAGAGGGAATAAATTGGAGAGGAGAAAAGGGGAGGGGTGAGAGAAGGAGAAGGAGAGGAGGACACCAGAGGCCAGGCACACAAACAGCCACGGAGTAAGAAGGAAAGAAAGGAATGCAGAATAGAGAAAGGAAAGAGCCTAGAGGCAAAAGGTAGATGGGATAATTTAAGTCAAGAAAAGCTGGCTACAAACAAGCCAAGCTGAGGCCGCACATTCATAAGTGAGAATAATTCTCCGTGTAATTATTTGGGAGCTGGGTGGCAGGCCCCCAGAGAGTAAAAAATATCCAACAACAGTCAGATGACGTAGCCCCAGAAAAGCACCCACTGCAGAGCAACAGGAACTGGAAGAGGAGTCCTAAAGACGAGGGCCCGGTGAGGTCAGAAAGAGGACCTTCAGAGGGGTGGTCCTGTCCTGGGTTCTTCCCCCACCAGCTCTCTCACGCTACAAACATTGGTTCTCCTTCCAGCCTGGGGAAAATCTTCTTGCCTGCCAGGGCCCAGTTCACACCACTCTCCTTTCTCACGCCTTCCCCGGTCAGGGTGGTGAGAGTCTCTCTCCTTCACAGTGCTTTGCAGCTGCCTCGTACAGGGTCTCTAACCCACATCCTGGTGCCTCAGTACAGGCGTCCGACGGCTACCCATGCCCTCAGTGAACCTGTCATGTTCTTGCTGCTTGCAGTAACGCTGCCCCAGCATCCCCTGTGTTGGGAGATCACAAACAGCCTCTTCTGTCACACACACACACACACACACAAACAGCCTCTTCTGTCACACACACACACACACACACACACACACACACACACACAAACAGCCTCTTCTGTCACACACACACACACACACACAAACAGCCTCTTCTGTCACACACACACACACACACACACACACACACAAACAGCCTCTTCTGTCACACACACACACACACACACACACACAAACAGCCTCTTCTGTCACACACACACACACACACACACACAAACAGCCTCTTCTGTCACACACACACACACACACACACACACACACAAACAGCCTCTTCTGTCACACACACATACACAACTGGACTGAAGCAGGAGTGCCCTCATTGTGTAGCTATCTAAAGACACAGAGACAAAGGCTGGACAAGGGCCTGCAGTAGCCCAGAGGCTTGAGTCTGGAGCAGGCAGCAGAGTGCCAGGCGAAGTGCGCACCAGCTGCACCATCCTGCCTCTGCTGTACCCTCAGGGCTTCCAACTCTCCTCAGTCCCTGCCTCCTTCCCCTCCCTTCCTGCTTTCCCCTCCATAGGTACCTGAGGGGGGCACTAGGGACACACTAGCACGCCCCCCCCCCCCAACACACAAGCCTGTTGAAGGAGGTGGAGGATAAGGCTCTGATACTTTATTGGATGGGAAGCTGCCCATAAGGGACTAGGAAATAAGTCATACACCACAAGCCTAGCCATATGCAGGCCCCCATTTCATCTCATGTGAAAGGTGGCATTATTTAGAAAACACCTCTTAACTAGCATCCCTTAGACAGGGGTGGATGGGGAACCTAGGATTTGAATTCACTACAGATCCCAAAATACCTTTAAGAAACTTTCTGCACATGCGCCTGTATATTTGTATGTAGTGTGCAGACATGCGTGGTGTGCATGTGCATATGAGACCACATGTATATGTAGTATGTATATGTGTGTGGAGCATGTTTATGTATATATGTGGTATGTGGAGTGTGCACATGTACATATGTGTGTGTGTTTATGTGTGTGTGTGTATTGTACATGTATATGATGGACCTGGGTGTGTGCACATGTGTATGTGGTATAATGTGTGTATGATGGACTTGCGCGTGTGAGTGGGGTGTATACCAGTGTACTTGTGTAAACAGATGTGTGCTGATGTGTGTTCATCAGCCTGTTCATGTGCTGAGGGTTTCTGCATGCATGTCTGCATGTGTGGGTATATGGTGACACTGTCTCTGCTGCACACAGCCCTTGGCGCGCATGCTCTCTCCTCCACAATGCATGCTTCATTCACAATCTGCTCTCTGCGGAGGAATTAGTTTTGCTTTGGCTCAGTAGGCAAGCCTGTTTTCTTGAGTCCACTGGGGAATCTGCCACACTGCAGACTGTGTTCCAGGGGGTGGGCTATCAGTGCAGCTGGAAGGCGGACAGGCATCACTCGGGCAACTGAACCAGAGACCTAGTTCTGGAAACTGGCTGCACCCAACCCAGGGAGGAGGTCCAGAGCCAGGCTGACTGAAGGATAAACACTACTTCTCTAGCCTTCATTGCTGCTAGAGCCAGACCAGTGTCAAGTACCCTAGGGACTGTGAGAGACAAAAAAGTCTGCCTGCCACCCTCTTTTACAGACAAGAAAGCACAGAGAGGCTAAGTGGTTTCCTCATGACACACAGCTAGCAACCAAGGGGATCAAAGCCAGCATCTCTCTGGCACCTTCTGCGGGATCCGAGGCAGGACTCCCAGCCTCCCTCACCAGTGGCTCCCACCTCTAGACAAACAGTACGATCCCACAGAAGGGCCAGGCTTGCGTGTTCTGGTGGAAATCGGGTGAGCCCTGCCAAGTTGCCCACGCGGCTCCGTGGAACCTTGAAGGCTGCTTTACCTGGGCCTCGCCGCTTCTTCTGTAGGATGGCCTGGGAGCCGGGAGCACCCGGAGGAGTGGGCAAGGCCTTTTGTGTCTGGAAGCTTGGAGACTTGGGGGGCAGCGGGGGAGGAGTCTCGCAGCCGCCGCCGCTGTTGTTCGAGCCTGGCAAAGGGGGCGCGGGCGCGGCGGCCCTGGGGGAGCAAGAGGCGTAGGTGGGGAGCGGTGGCGGCACTGGTGGTGGTGGTGGTGGTGGAGGAGGAGGAGGGGCTGGAGGCTCCCGCACCTCCTGTGCGGGGCTGCTGGGCTCTGGGTGGAGCCCTGGGTACCCACAGGGTGGGAGGAGAGGGAGCGGGGGCGGGATGGGCGGCAGGTGCAGTGGGGCTAGTTGGGGCCTCACTGCTTTGTCACCAAGCACTGCAGCTGAGGGAAGCGGGGGCGCGGGTGGGATCAGGGGTAGAGGGGGAGGGGTGCAGGGTACAGGGGGTGGCGCCACAGAGGGATTCCCCTTGGTTGGAGGGACAGGGTGGGACACCAACGGGGCTTTGTTTGGGGAGGCCGGGGGCAAGGGTGGAGGTGGAGGTGGGGGTGGGGGTGGAGTGGGAGGCGGTGGAGCAGGCACATTGGGGCGAGGAGGGACCGGCCTGGCAGAGCTGTGTGCCTCTGAGGCATTGCCCAGCCTGGGAGACGCAGGGGCCGGAAGGGGGCCACTGATGGCTTTGGTGGGGAGCCGGGGAGAAGGCGCTCGGGAGCCAGGGCCCTGCCCCGTCTTGCCACCTGGAAGTGAAACACATTCTAGGTTAGAGCAGCAACACGGGAAGGGAAAAGTCCAGGGGAGTGGGCAGCATGCAGGCCTCACAAGCCTGATGTCCCTGCAGCTGTACAGTAAACTATGCAGGTCCATTGTGAGGCTGTCTACGCAGCAGCCTCGGCGTGTGGCTCGGCGGCAGGAGCTGTTCTCCTCCGAGACAATAATAAGCAAAACACCCTTTCTACTCCTCACAGCAGCACTGTGTTTGCCCAATTTTTAATTTGATGGTTCTTAAAATACTGAACGCCCGCTGAAGCATAAATTATTGCTGCAGGCTATGGCCTCCTAATGGCTTCAGTGACTGGATCAGGCCCTCCCGTGCTGTCTTTGAGTGATTGTGCTGGTATTCTGGCAGGAGGTGAAGTGGTGAAGTCCACTTCCGGTCCCTGCTGGGCTAGTCTCTTACCCTGACCCAGAGGACGGAGCAGGAAGTAACACTTGCTAGACTTCTAAGTTAGCTCCCTAGACTTCTAAGTTAGCTCTCTCGCGAGCAGCCCAGGACAGTCTCAAGGGATCATGCACATCTTGCTTCCCTCTTGAGACCCAACATGGCGACAAGCCCTAGACAGCTTGCTGCAGATGTGCAGATCATATAGCTCCGAGGACAACCAGTCCAGTTGTGCCAGCTGATGCCCCAGAGATAGGGGAAGTAAGCCACCTCTCCAACTTGCAGCTGTTTGCAGACGCTAAGGGAGCCTAGCTGAGACCTCCCTACATTACGAATAGACAGAATTACGGGCTAAATAAGCAGTTGTTTAAACCGCTTATACTTACATTTGGGTCCACAGCAGTGTCTAACTGATACAGTCATGGAGATTCATTACAGCTCAACACAAAGCTTGTGGACCCACAGCATTAGCATGTCTATTATGAATGGAACTCCGTCTAACCGTGACACCTTTGCTAAACAAGTCATTCTTCAATCATGATGATGTCATTTAAATAGGTGAGATTTTAAAAGATTCCCCGAGAACACTTCTGTGCTTTGGGAACTTCCAGAATTAAAGGTCTCAAATACACAGATTCATACTACACAACTATTAATAACCACATGCCCTACCTGTGGAGAGCATGAAGGAAGACCGCCAGGCTGCTGGACCCTTCCTTACCTGCCACATCCCTCTGGCCCGCTGGTCTCAACACAGGAAAGCCACCAGCAAAGAGATCTCCCAGGGCCGGGGGTGTGTTCCCTCCTCGGCCACTGCTGCCAGCACTTCCTCCATCTTTGCTGGTTGCCTTTGAACCTGAAGAGAAGAGGGGTGAAGACAGCAGGAGCAGCTGAGCAGGCTACTCTGCACCCAGCATGTCCCCCACACCTCAGCCTGCTGGATACCCTCTCTAGTCTAGTCCTAGCAAAGTGCTGGCCATGTGTGGCTCCAACCACAAACCCAACTTGGCATGGGAAAGTCTAGGCCCCCTTCACCTCGCAAAAGCCCAGGCTTAATTCTCTCAGACATGTCAACTTCTTAGCCAAAGCACTGGCCAGAGACTCAAACAGGAAGTTAAGGCCTGGGAGGGTTTCTGCTTGGGAACTTTCCTTTGTGGCTGCTTGGCTTTCAGGCCCCAAGCAGTTCGTGCTTCCCCGCACGGCTCTTTCTTCCCTGCGTACTTTTAATTTATGGGTCAGAATGTCCCATGTGGATATCACTAACCCCTGCCTTCCAGATCCGCAGAAGATGCTCAACTTAGACAAGAATTCCTGCTTTGAATGAGATGTTCCCCCCCACAGTCTCAGGTATCTGAACACTGGGTCCCCAGGTGATGGTACTGTTTGGAGAAGTTTAGGAATGGCCTTGTTGGAGGAAGTATGTCGCTGGAGGGGGGATTTGAGAGTTTACAGATTCTAGCCATTTCCAGTTTGCTCCCTGTTTCCACTTTGAGGTTCAAGATCTAAGCTCCTAGCTTCTAGCTCCATCTGCCATGCTTCTCCTCCGCCATCATGGACTCTCATCCTTCCAGAAGCGTAAACCCAAATAACCTTTTTCTTCTATAACTTGTCTTGGTCAAGGTGTTTTATCATAGCAATAGAAGGACAACTGAGACAAACTAAGGTTAACCCACAGCCATCAGGGCGTGGTGCCCACTGGAGGATGAGTGACCAGATTTCTCTGATTATATACAGTACTCATCGGTGTGATTAGGAAGTGGGTGTGGCAATAATATAAGTCTGTAATTGATCTTCACCACTTAGACAGTGAGTCTAATCAGAAATAGATCTTCATTATAATCAGTGCAGAAAGTGTTTCTTTTAAAATGTGTCTATCTTTGGGACTAGAGAGATGGCTCAGCTGTTAAGAGCATGCACCGCTCTTTCGGAAGACCTGAATTCTGTTCCCAGCACCGACACTGAGCAGCTCACAACCTGCTGCAACTCCAGCCCCAGAAGAACTGGTGCCTCTGGCCTCTGCAGGCACCTGTACTCACATGTACATATCCACAGGCATGCGCGCGCGCACACACACACCCACACCTACACCTACACAATTAAAAAGAATAAAATAACTCTTTAAAAATGTGTGTCTGTATGCACTAACACGTGTAGTTAGAGGTTATTGAGGTACAATAATAGTTACAGGGCCATTTTTGAGAATTGCCATCATTTTGAAATCTATGATGTCATAATAATATCTAACATTTCAAATAATTCTGGGTATAACATGTTAACTTTTTGCAATCTTGACCAAATGAAAAAGAGGGATGATTCCAACAGTGTTGTGAATGTTAACTTATGACACTCAATGGGACATTTAAAAAATGGTGAAATTTGTTATGTGTATTTTGTCAATTTAAAAAACGATAGTTATCATGAAGGGCTTTTTGTTTGTTTTTATTTTTGTTTTTTGCTGTTGTTTTGTTATTGAAAAGTAATGAAAGATGCTCCAGTCTCTACTACCTGTGGACTTTTGGAAAGGAAAGTCTGACTCTCTTGCCCGGTGGCACGGCCTGTCCCCTAAGCATGTCTGAGGTGGTTTGAAGGTGCTTGGGTCACAAATGCAGACCAGGCAGTGTTGTGTCTGGCTGTGTTCTCTCCACCCTGCCCTGGGCTCCCAGCAGGCTCCACGGAGCTCTCACTTACTCTCGATTTGTGGGGCACTGCGGTCATTGATCTGGGTGACTTTTCGCAGGCGCTTTCCTTGCTGGATGTCGGCCAACAGCGCACTCCGACCTTTCAGATCTGTCTTCCTCAAGCTGGGTGCCTCTGTACTAATCTGCAAGGGAATTGGGATTTGACTGTCATTGGACATAGCATTTGCAGAGAGACAAAATGCCCCATCAGCTGCACATCTCTTCTACAGGAGTTCTGCCTTTTCTGCCCCATTCCCAGGGTCAAGCACGCCCATACCATGTTCTACAATCTCAGGTCATGCCCACACCACCTCTGTCCCTGGGACAGTCTATCCCACTGCCGATCTTGAGTATACAGTCATGGTGGTCTCAAGGAGCCTCTTTATACACCTGGGCTTCCATTTTTGCATGTCTCATCTCACAGATCTGCTCACAGATTCTGAATGGGCCTATTGTGGACCATCATGTTTCTTTGCTGAAGCAGATTCAGGCTCTGGGAGCTGGTTTTGTGGGAGGTATGGTGATTTGCTATGGTGACCTTTATATGATCTTGTAGTACAGGGGAGAACTAGGAAGCTCAGAGGAAATGGGGCCCCCAAGGGTGGGAGAATTAGGAAGATAAGGAGTCAGGGGTCACAGTCTATTTTAGTGACTATGTACTCCATTTACTGGGTGGGTGGATGATTGAGTAAGCGAATGAATGACTGAATTGGATCCGGTAGGTGTAAGACACTGTGTGAACTCTCCCAAGCATACACTTGTGCCTGGGACACAATTATGTACCACAAGGAGTTAATTCCCCTACATGGCAGTGCACAGCTGAGCATTCACTGACTGTCACGGAGAGGGGGACCACAGAGTGTCCAGAAAGGACCATGTGGACCAGGTAAATTAGGCTTCCAGGAAGATGTGAAGCCTCACACAGTTCCTGATAGGGGACTGGGCTTTGAAAATCCTTGCTCTAGTCAGCAAAGGGGGGCGATATAATGTTAGGAAACGATCTCTTACTTTCTAAGCATTTGCTGGACCTCACAGCTGAGTTACTAGTACATCCTGAGGTCACTGCCATCCTACTGGGTACTCAGCCTGTTTGCTTAACCGGCCTTTACGAGAAGACCGTAACAGGCAACCTCACCTGCCTTACGTTTCCCATGTGATCAGTGTTTACAGCCTAAGCTAAGGCGTAGCTCTAATTTCAAGTTAACATATATACATGCATATATTGCTCCCGAGCCATGAGTAATGCATGCATGTATGTATGTTATGGCAATAAATGCTGAAAACAGCAAATAGGTTGAAAGCAACTTTATACACTAAACATCTGCCATAAGCAGTGGAAGCAACATATGGACATTGCTTGATAGCATTTGTTTGTTTGTTAGCTGTGTCGGTTGGAGTAAGTCAAGTGTTACCCGTCGTAAAACCCTGTTAAAGATTTCTGTAAGGTATCTCCAGTTCCTTCCTGTGTGATGCTTTCGTGCTGTTCCATAAATACAGAACAAAAGTCCTTTGTCAGGGACATGGGCACACATGCATGCACTTGTGCATGTGCGCACGCGCACGCGCGCACACACGGACAGATTCATAAGTCAGCACTGAGGCAGGCCCAGCTTCAGGATGCAACAATAGACAGATTATAGACAGGAGAGAGACAGAGGATGCAGGGAGAGACGTGGAGAATTCAAACTCCAGCTTGCTCTTGGTTAAATTATTCTAAGATTTCTTTCCTTAATTTGACACTGACACATATTGTGATTCTGAGATCACAACTAATGCATCTGATCTGACACAGAAGAGAAGAGATTAGATCCCCTGACAGAAACTCCTGAGCTGTGCAGTGCCAGAGACTAAAACAAAGGCCACTGTGTTCTGGGCGAAACGTATGGAGTCCACATTTCCACCAGTGACTATGGTGCGGGTTAGACCCTTAACAGGCTTTGAAAGGCACAAACTCTGAAGTCTGGTTCTTGTTGCCTGGATATATACTTTGTGAACCCTTACGAGAGGCTCGTGGATGATGGTCAGTAACGGAGCTATGGACTACGGGCCCCAGTTCTAAGACATTCAGTACATCTAGACATAGCTCAAATGCACTTAGGACATGTGTACAACAGGGTTATTTCTTACACAACATGGTTTTAGAACATCCAGTTTAAGCCATTAAAATCAAAGCCACTTAAAACGGGATGAGTAAAAGCATCAGGACCCTGGGCAAGGCAGATAGAAGTGTTGCTGTAAATTTGACATTACAGTCTCAGGTGTGCAGTATGGCCAGGGATAGGGGACAAGGACTGTTCTGCAATTCTCTGAGTACAAGGCAAACAGCAATGGATGTCCTATTCAACGTTGGTCTCGGGGAAGGGGGAGGTTTATAATCTTCTGTCTGAGAAGTGCTCATGCTGGTGAGCTGTCCCCATTCCTCACCACTCTCTGGAGAAATGCCACCTCACCCACTTCAGACTTGGTTATTTAATTTAATTTTTATGTGTATGGGTGTTTTGCCTGTATGTATGTATGTGTACCACGCGCTTGCCTGGTGCCCTCAGAGGTCAGAAAAGGGTGCTATATCTCCTGGAAATGGAGTTACAAAGGATTGTGATCAACTATGTGGGTGCTGGGAATCAAACCAAGGTCCTCTGGAAGATCAATCAGCCTGCTAAACCATCTCTCTCTGCCCCCCCACCCCAGTGTCTTTTATTGCCGAAAGACACCCCTGCTCTCTGATTTTGCCCATGGCGGATGTTTCAGGTGAGGGTCATGAAGAATGATGCATTGAAATCATGATTTAATTTTACTACGTATTTGGCATGTGCTTCAGTATGTGCCTGGTGATTTTTACGTGGCAGATTGGCAAATGAATGCATCCTCCAGCACATTCCTAAACATTCCTTCTCTCTTGACTCTCTCCTGCTCCTGGGTTTGCCCTGACAATTTCCCACTAGAGGGCTCTCCTGTTCCTGCCATTCATAAGGCATCTGCCAACCTTCTCTCTGTGAGCCAGGCCAGGGAAGAATTGCTAACTTCTGCTAAAAAAAAAAAAAAAAAGCCATATATATTTAGACTTAGTGGGTTTAGACAAAAAGACACACTCATTCACATGTTGACGATCATATTACACAGACAGTCATTTCTACTCACACTATAATATTTGTCAACCTTCCAACCATAATGGTTTTAAAAAAATCTACAACCCTAAGAATCCCTGTTACCATGGTTACAGGATAATGAAGCAGGAGGAAAATTCCTAAATATCCACTGGGTGTTTCACTCTCTGCCAATCCTTGTTATTGGTGACTTTACTAAAATCATAAGCACGGAGAGGAAGCAACCCTGGACACTTTCCCTACAGAAAACAAGCTCCCAAATTGTCTGAAACACCCACAATGCCATCCCTGAAAAGGCCACTCTTGTTCCTTTCTGTTAACAATGTGATTGAGAGCAAAAATCTGTCAGAGTCCACACAAAGCCTCGGTCCACTCACTCTGCTACTGTTAGCTTCAAAGGAAGCCGTCCAGGAACCTAAAGAGAAGAGAAATCCCAGAAAAGATAGACACATGAGCCCATCTCTTTGGATGAAGAGACTGAAAGCCCGGGGCCAACCAATATGAAGATTAGAAATACCCAAATCAAAGGACAGTAACACAGAGCAGAGTGGAGGAGTGAGCCGGGCAGGCGGCCGCTGTGATGTGGATGGATTGTAAAAGTCTTCCGTGTCCCTTTCCTATTCCAATAAACAAACCAGCAGCGCCTCCATTGTTACTTGGGGAGAGGAGTGACAGTCTAGATCCAAACCTTGAGACATGTGTCCTCTGCTGCACCTCCTCGCTTCCCTTTGCCATTCTGTCCTCTGTGTAACACTGGCTTCTGGGAGGAAGGTTGACACAAACGTTGCTGGTTCGCGCTCCTCTCATCAGAGAAGCCGCCTTTTAAAAGTGGTAATTTCTGTCTTTATTTTATTATGTATATGCCTGCAGGTCTGTGCACCAAGTATGTGCCCAGTGCCTGAGGAAGCCAGAAGAGGGTGTCATATCCTCTGGATCTGGAGCTACGGAGGGCTATATAGGTGCTGGGAACTGAATCCAGATCCTCTGGAGGAGTGAGTAGCCAGGACTCTTAACCATTGAGCCATCTCAATGGCTATCTCTTCAACCCGAGAAGCTTCTTGTAGCAGTTGAGGGAAGTTACCGGAGGGAACAACGAGAGACTTGATGGTTATGATAAACGGAGCTGGTGGCGGCGCTGGTTACCGGCGGAAAAGTCACTGGGCCATGGCCACGACTACCAGAGTTACAAAGAGCTTTATTAGAAAGAAGTAGGGGATAGGCGGGAGGAGAGCCAGGCCTGGACAGAAAGGGAGATGGCGGTAGCAGAGCAGAGAGCACACAGAGAGGGTGGGGGGAGAGGGTGGGGGGTCGGCGTCCGGCTTTTTAAAGCAGTACATAGTCGCCGGTGCCTGTTGATGATGTAAGATGCAAGACCCCAAGCTGCGGATGTGCAGGAGTGAGGGCAGAATCCTAACAAGACTGAAGTGCAGAGAATCAGGATCAGTAGTAGAGTTCTCCATCCTAAACAGGACATCCATATCACACTCTTTGCTCCCAATGCTCAGGGAATGTCTCAGAGAGTGGAAAGACTGCAAGAGGCAGAACTCCCAGAGGAATGGTGGCAACCTGTCTTCCAGGCATGACAGGCTGTTGTACTCATGAGCTTTAGCAGCTTTAAAAGCTGGGGATGCTACACAAACTTTTTAAAGATCAGTCTGGTCAATATCTTGGCATGCCTGGGGGTCGGGGCAGTGCTCACAAAGCCCAAGCTATAGGTAGTCAATGGCTACCAGAGGAAGTCAGGTTTCTCAGCAGTGGGTGTAGGTCCCAAGCTATAACAGACAGACCTGCACTCACCTGCATTTGAGTTATACTAATTGGACTCAATAGGTCTGTTTATAACTCCATCCATCCATCCATCCATCCATCCATCCATCCACCCATCCATCCACCCATCCATCCATCCACCCATCCATCCATCCATCTATCCACCCATCCATTCATCCATCCATCCATCCATCCATCCATCCATCCATCCATCCATCCATCCATCCATCCATCCATTTATCTACCTGTGATCACCTATCATTTTATGGAGGATAGAGGGACCTAGAACTGGAAGGAAGATGGGGGTGGACAAACCTGGGAAAAGCTGAAGCTGGGTAGTGAGGGATGGTTTTGATAAAAATGAAATGTATTCATGTATGAAGGAGACAAAAAGTATCACTGCTTGACCCAGATCAAGCCAGCTATTTTTTTCAAAGATTATCTAAACCCAATCATTTTAGTTATTGTTTTTTAAGCTAGTATAAAATCAATGCGTTTAATTAAGGTATGTCCATACATATTTTGTTCTCATTCACCCGCTCTCCTGTTTCTCTTCCCTGCCCTCCTGGTCCCCTCTTTCTGGCTCCCCTATACCCATAGCCTCTTTTTCGCTTTCAGGCCACAAGGATTTCATTCACGTCCTCCTCTTTTTCCTCTTCTTCCTCCCTTAAAGTCTCTACCTACTTCTGGTGAAGTCCTCAGCAGTTTCATGACCCACCCTCACATACACATGCAAAATGAAATCTAGGTTCTGCTTCTGAAAGAAAGTAAGCAGTATTTGTGTTTTGCAGTCTGTCCACTCCCCCTTAACACAATGATTCCATTCCATTCACTTTCTGCAGATGTCAGATTTCAGACCTTTTCTTTATGGCTGATAAGCTGAAAAGGAGTGCACAGGTTCTCAGGCACATGACCCCAGCCCCCCACCTCACCCCCGCCCCGACTTCCCCAGCATCCTCAGACTTGTGAGCAGATAGGTCTCAGCAGCCCCGGTAATTCATTGCCAAGGCTGGATCACCAGGACAGCTAGAACAGCACTGCCTCACACCTGCTGCCGTCCTTTTCGTGTAGAAGAACACAGGGAACTTTGCATCCAGGAGAGAGACTGAAATATCCTTAGGGGAGAGAAAAAAAAAAAAAAACCCATTCTCCTCCATCAGGCCTGACACAATGTTCTCTGTACTCCAAATGGTACATAAGTCATGCTGTTCAAGAACGAGGCGTTTTGCCATCACACAGTTTTATGTTTCATTTTTAGAATTCCAAATTGCAATCCAAATTCATGAGCAGAATCAATGGACTGTCTAACCCCTGTATAAGCCTGATAGCCACACCAAGGCGGCATGGACACATGCGCACCAGCGTACTTGCGTGCTTCTTACTTGAAGATACAGGATGAGCAGCCCCTTTGCTGGGGCTGCAGGACACAGGGAAGGCCGGGCCTGTTTCTTACCCCATAAAAGGTTATCTCACAACTCCAAGGACTACATGGGGCTTCTTTCCCTGCCCCATTCCAGGCAGCCACTCCTTCACAGACTCCTGCTTTGTCCCCTTTGGGCTGTGTCATGAGGCAAGCTCTCATGCTAGCTGCCCTGCCCTCCTCCACACAGCAGCCAGCGTGACCTTTACAAGGGGCATGCGGTGTCCCATGCTGATCTCCTCCATAAAATTCTTTTCTGTCTCCTCACGGCTCTTGGGGATTCGGCTCAAATCCACTGTAGCACAAGACCCTTAGGGACCAGCCCCAGGTTTCCATTTCACCAAGGAGCTCACCTCCAGACCCTGACTGGAGCTGTCTTTTTGATCTTTTTATACTTGTCTTTTGGCACTCTTCCAAGGAGCCTCAGGATCCTGGAAGGCAGAAGCAGAGCTCTGTGTTCCTACCTTCAGCAGAGCATCTGCCGCCCAAATCATGTCACTTTACTAATAACCAGCAATGGCTTTCCCTCTCACGCAGAATAAAACATTCATGTCCCTGCCTGGGCTCCCATGTTTACCCATAAGCAACAGCATTCCTAGATGAGGTCCCAAAGCACATTAGTTTAGTAACTGAGGGGACTTTCTCTTTACACTCAAGTCCTGTGAACTATTTATAAGTTCATTCATCAGTGAAAATAGCCATATATTTTTGTCTGAAATCCAATCTCTTTACATGTCTAATGCCCTTTTGAACTTGTGGCTCTGGAGTATTTGGACTGTGCCTCTGTCTGTACATGCCTTAAATTTTTCTCTCTTCACAGTTATTGCTGCTCTTTCTATCCCCAACATGTATCTTCCTACTTTTCAAATAATTTCCTACTGAAGAAGGGACTCAGAATTCATTTTGGAATTAAAATTCTCAAGATCCTCTCATTAAGTTCAGAAACTATGTCTCTCCTTTCCTGCTACCAGAGAATGCAGGTTTTTTTTTTCCTGTATAGCTGTAGGCATTTCTGTAACTATCTCTGTATAACTCAGGGCCTTGATCCTGACTCTGCAGACCCCCACCTGTCTGTTTTCAGAAAGCATGCAGGTGTGGGAGAAAGCTTCTGGTGTCCGAGGTTATTTCAAAACCCTGATTCCCTACAGTGTCTTCTCACTTACATTCTGTGGTGCTTTGACTAAGAATGGCCCCCATAGGCTCCTATAGCTGAATGCTTGGTCACCATGGAGTGACGCTATTTGAAAGAATTAGAAGGATTAAGAGGTGTGGCCTTGTTGGAGGAAGTGTGTCACTTGGGGGTGGGCTTTGAGGTTTCAAAAGCCTATGCCAGGCCCTGGCTCTCTCTGCCTCTCTGTCTACAGATCAGGATGTAGCTCTCAGCTACTGCTCCAGTGCCTGCCTACCTGCATGCCACCATGCTTCCCACAATGATGATAATGGACTAAATCTCTGCAACTGTAAGCAAGCCCCAATTAAATGCTTTTTTTTTTTTTTTCATAAGAGTTGCCGCCGGGCAGTGGTGGCGCACGCCTTTAATCCCAGCACTCGGGAGGCAGAGCCAGGCGGATCTCTGTGAGTTCGAGGCCAGCCTGGGCTACCAAGTGAGTTCCAGGAAAGGCGCAAAGCTACACAGAGAAACCCTGTCTCGAAAAACCAAAAAAAAAAAAAAAAAAAAAAAGAGTTGCCTTGGTCGTGGCATCTCTTCACAGCAATAGAACAGGGACTAGAAGTACAAACTCAATTTGAAAACCCTCTCCATTTCAATGATGCCAATATTCCTGGGATTTAAGAGTAAATTTTAAATTATGGGAAAATTTCATTTAAAAACTGATGTTGGATCTGGATGAATAATTTAGTGAATATTAAGAGAACCAAGTTTCCCTGGGCTAAGAGTCGAAAGCAAGGCAGGAGTAGCTAATGAACAATCGGTGCTTGGAACAGCACCTCTAAGGTGGGCAATGTTTCTCATCTCATCTTTCTTTAAGACAAAAAGTATGTCAGTACCAAACCAGCTCTCACCTCAAAGAGAGTAAGAGTTTATTCTGAAGCCCAATATTAGTGGCCATGGATCTAGAACACAGTCCAGGTCACCCCAAATGCCACATCCCAAAGTGGCAACAGTTCCACGATGTCCTTATAACAGCAGAACAAAGAAAACCATAAGTCAAGGCATCTTTCAAAGACATGGATGGGGACATCAGTGGGTGACAGCAGAGCGGGGAGTCTCGGCTGTAGGCTTCCAGTGCTGTCTGATGGCGTTCTCAGCCTTTGAGTTGGTGGAAACTAGGGATCTACTTGTACATCCCCCAAAGAATCTTGCCCGATAGCCACAAGGATGTTAGGTCAAACAGAAAGATGGAGAACAAATGGCCTAAGGGAACTAAAGGTGACCTGAGATAATTTGGTTTTTACTCTGTAACTTTCTATCTCTGCACGATCACAAATCTCTCTCTCTCTCTCTCTCTCTCTCTCTCTCTCTCTCTCTCTCCCTCCCTCCCTCCCTCCCTCCCTCTCTCTCTCTCTCTCTCTCTCTCTCTCTCTCTCTCTCTCTCTCACACACACACACACACACACACACACACACACACACACACACACACACACACACACCTTGGCCTGACAGAATGCATAGGTGTGGCTTTATTTTTTTGGGAACTTCATGTCACAAGTATTGCCAAAGAGAACCAGGCTCCCTCTCAGCTGATGAGCAAACTCTATGGTCCTCATGCCTGGCTCACTATTCCAGCATTTTTCCTTCTGGTAGGGGTGTTTCCCACTCACCCTAATGAAGTTCAAGGCTCTCTGTGGCTCTTTTTTCTTTCCTGTGAAATAACCACGCTTCTACAGAGACCTGGTTCCCTTTCTCTGTTCATGTGTTCTAGGCATCATCTCAAGGGCTCTGTGTGTCTCAACTCATTTTAGGGGCCTTTGAAGAACTTGTTATGGTAATACAGTATGTGATTGTAGGTACAAAGTCCAGTTTGTGGACAAGGCCCAGACATGAAACAGGCTCTGCTTCCTAGAAGCATAGAACTGAGAGATAAGCCCAGGGAAGCCTGGTTCTTTTGATACCAAGCTACTCCACCCTTTCATAATGACGTCATCCAAGAAGTGTAAGGCAGACCTACGGCTGGGACAATTGCCCTCTGGCCTGAGACCAGGGGATGTGGCTTCTCAAGCAATGTGAGAACCAGAGCAGGCAGGAGCAGGCAGGTAAGAGGTATCAGAAGGGAAAGGGACGGCCCAGGGAGGGTGAGTGAGAAGGTGGGAGCCATAGGAACTAAGTGCTAGGCCTCTGCCGGTGCCAGAAACGATGGTCAATGTTGAGGGACAGGCTCCGAGGAGAACAGCCTACTGTGTGTGTCAAATGCCTCCACTGGGAGGGTGTGAGCACTCATGGAAAGTGCAGAGTAACCCTACGCTGTGCAGATGGCTGATACCCTGTGCTGTAAGTTACCTGCACCCGACACTCCCTCATCAGGTAACCCACAGGTCTCAGGGGCCAACCTTGCTGGTCTCCCTCTGTCCAATTCTCCTCTAATGCTTCCTTGCTGGTTGCAGGCAAGATGCAGTGTTTATAAGGCTTCTAGGCTGGGGAACGGTGGGGTTTATGGATATTGTTCACGTGGAAGAAGTCAGAAGTGGAAAAAAAAATATAACCAAGGGAGGGATGACAAAACTTCCAAGAAGTTCAAGAAGTCTCATCATAATGTAGGTAGATTTAGATCCCATCCACCCCAATCACGTTTTCTCTGCATGGGCACCCAGGGGAACTTACCGGGGCTGGCATGGACTGGATCCTTGAGAAACAATGACTCCCAGATTTGCCCAAGGAGAGACCGTATGCTTCTCCTCCATTCCAGAACCTTCTCCAGGCCCTTTTGGGAATCACAAGGCCTCTGCTCCCTAACTTGGCTGACATCTTTACTTGGCTCTCACTCCAGTTACGGGGCCCTGCCAATGAAGTATGAAGGCTCTCTTTCCTCACTTGGCACCCAAACCATCCTCTCTTGGTTTCGATTAACCATCTGCCTTCCCTCTTCCCTCCAACCTTTTCCTACATTCACATCATTTTGTTTTGTTTTGTAACCCACTGAGTTAACAGTCCCACCAACTCGAGTGGGTTCCAGATCTTCTGTGTATTAGTGGTATAACTTCCGCAACTTATCTAACTTCTTCAAGTCTCCATTTTCTTACCTGCAAATTTGGGAAGAGAATAATAACAACTACCATATGCACTGTGGTGAGATTTTAATGAAGCAATCCTTGCGACGATTTTAAAACAATGCATGGCACTTGGTAACTACTCAATAGACATTGGCTATTAATATCAGCACTCTCTAATAGTTTCCAACAGACTCCCACCTTTTCCTGTTTTAAAGCTTGTGATTCCCGGAATAAAGCCAGAGATCAAAAAAGATGGTCCCAGAAGACAGCTGTGTTCATTTCTGGAACAGCCAGTTCAAACCGGAGGAGAATTGGGCCCATCCGGAGCCAGGGAGCAAGGGAAAGGCTGGAAGATGCCCAGCGACAAAGTGATTTTGTCTGCTCTCTTCTCTGCCTCTGAAAAAACACAATGAGAACCTCAAACCCCAGGAAAAAGGAGAAACTGTCTGAGACAGGCACTACCTTTGAGCAACTTAATAGGGAAAGGAAGGAGTTGTGAGTACAGTGAGTTGTGAGTACAGCAGACATTGGTCTCAAAGCGAGACAAATGCAATCATACAATCCCAATTGGCTCCATAAGACTCCTGTTTATACCTCATAATCACGAAAATAATGTTTGTCATGTATCTTCAAACTCTCAGAAGTAGTTTTAGAGTGAAAGCAGGAAGCACACAACAGAATGCGGATGTTTTAAATCCTTAAATGAAGAAGTTGATAGAGCCCAGGAATATGTGTGTGTGTGTGTGTGTGTGTGTGTGTGTGTGTGTGTGTGTGTGTACACTGCTAATCAATCAAACAAACCCATCTTATTAACAGTGTAAAGATGAAGAAAAAAAATCACACAATCACATCGTTTGATTAAGAAAAGGCATCAAAACTCCACAAAAGTCAACAGCCTTTCATGATAAGAGCTCTCTGCAAACAGAATGGAAGGGAGCTTCATTCCCACTGGGTAACCACAGACTCAGTGGTCAAGTAGCTTCTTGCTGTCAGGAATAGCAAGACTCATTTACCATCATAATGTTAATCCCAGCACTAGCAATAAGGTAGTGAAGGGAAATGAATGAGTGACCAGGCAGTGGGCAGGGCTGAAAGGAGGAGAGTCAGAAAGGAGAGTCAGCAAGGTCGTAGTTGTAGGGGGTCAGTCCACAGAAACCAAGCGAGACTGTAAACTGGGGATTAACAACTGGAAACCAAACATTTAAAGACACTTTAAAAGACCTCCAAATATAAAAGAAATACATAGCACTACGCACAAGGTATGGGTTCTGAAAACCATAGAATTCTGATGAAAGGAAGGTCTAAATCAATAAAGATGTACACTGTGTCCACCGGAGGACACAATGCAGTAAAGAGAACAGGTCAATGTATAGATTCAGTGCAATTCCAGTCAAAAGCCCAGTAAGATTTAAAAATAGACATCGCCATGGCCAGTCTTAAATTTATACGAAGAAGCAAAGGAACAAGAGCAGCAGAAACAACTGGAAACCGCTGGGACGCCCTTCAGCGGGGGCCGAGCTAACAAAATGTGGGGCAACACCCAGCAACTGGGTAAGAATGGGACAATAAAAGGAGGGTCAGGGGCTGCCAGGGACCCTGACAGAAGGAGGGTGGGGCTGCAAAGGGGGTAGAAAGGGGGAGCTGTGGAGCGGGGTAGAACTGAACTGTGGCCTGATTGGCAGCGGCGATGGCACAAATCTAAATGTGTGCTGTCATCACGGAGCTGTCACCCTCTCTGTGAGAGTCAATCTTACCACATGAAACTTGAAATATATAAACAAAATTAAAATGTGGCAGAGAAAAATCAGCAAACGAGAGATAAAGGAGAGATGGGACAGTGGTAAAGGTTCCAGTAACCACACCCTGAACAATAGAGTCAAGGCATATTGTCACATGCTGATGGTGAACAGCACAGGTGTGTTATACGGAAAACTATGTCCCTGGTGCTAATGATATTCCCAGGCAAGAAATTTGGGAAGTAATTGGGGCATGAGGGCTCTGACCTTATGAATAGGTTAATCCATTGATGGATTCTATATTTGATGGTGTCTTTGGGAGGTGACTGGAATGTTGGGAGTTCAGTCCTGATTGGAGGAAGTAGGTCACTGGGAGTTTTCCCTTTGAAGAGTGCTTTGTCTCGGCCCCTTCCTGTCTCTGCCTCTGCTTCACACCATGGTGTGAGCAGCTTTGCTTTGCCATACTCTCTTCCCACTATGATGCTCTACCTCACCTTAGACTCCAGCAATGGAGCAAACCAACCATGGACTGAAGCCTCCAAAGCTGTTGTTTGAGTCAGGGATTGTGTCCGAGCAACAGGTGACTACCACAGTACAGCACTTACACATCCGGGTACCACGAAGGAATCGAGGAGCAGAGCAGTAAAAACCACACAGAAGGAAGAAGACGGGAGGGAGAGGTGAGAGGATGCTATAAGAGACTGAGATTTTCACAGCAGCAGGTCAATAGCTGACCAATAGATGATGCTTCCATATAATAAAAACAACAGGGAAAGACCCTTGCCTGATGACAAGTTCAAGCCCTGAGAGCTACATGGTAGAAACAGAGAACCAATTCCTTCAAGTTGTTCTCTGGCCTCCTCATGCACACACACACACACACACACACACACACACACACACACACACAGTAAATAGGTGTAAAAAAGAATTTAAAAAGTTAACAGTGTGGACGTTTTAATTAGATTACAACTCCACACATCTCAGTAGACTTATCATCTCTGTTTTTCCAAAAACTGGCCCTAAAGAGCAAACACCAGGTACATACTCAAACCTCACTCATACATGCTGTTGCTCTGTTTTACCTGCCAGCTTCCTGCAGTATTTCATTTCAGTAATTGGTACATTTTTGAGATGCCATGTCCTCAAGCAGCCAGGCTCTTCCTAGTCCCACTGGCACCTTGGTGTGATGTCCCTGGGTCTCCCTGACTCATTATCATGTCACAGCCATAAGGCACTGTAGCATGATTTCTTGGACGGCATGGAGACTCACTATTAGTTGTGAATGCTCGGCCTTATCTTGTGCTTGTCCCACTGGCTCGTATAACTTAATGTAACTTGTTTTTCTTCATCTACACAGTATGCCCTATTTTTACTGCTTTCTCTGTGCCTGGCGGCTGCCTGGCTGACTGGCCCCAGGCATCGCCCTCTCTTTCTCTCTTGTTCTCTTTTTTCGAGCCTAGATTCCTCCTCCTGCTTATTCTCTCTGCCCACCAACCCTGCCTATCCCTCTCCTGCCTAGCTATTGGCTGTTCAGCTTTTTATTAGACCAATCAGGTGCCTTAGGCAGGCAAGGTGAAACAAATGTAACACATCTTACATAGTTAAACAAATGCAGCACGAACATGCGCAACACACCTTTCCGTAGTTAAGATAATATTCCACAACAGCACACCTATGATACAAGGAAATTTCTACATTCAGAGCACTCACACCTGGCATTTTCCTAAAGAAAAAGGAGAGGCATTCCTGCCAGGGTCCTCTTCGATGCCAGTCTAGTTGTCTACCAGTGCAGTTTGTCCACACGTGGTGCCAGAAGCTGATAGGACATGTTCCTGTGAGAGTTAGCCTACTGGGTGTCTGTAAGCCTCAGGCACCCATGTATGCCATGGAATGCTGGAATGACGCCACTTCCTTTCAGCAGCCACGCCAGACCCTTCCCACCACTTCCCATATGTGTACACAGGAGCACACAGAAGAGCACACATAAGCTCTGTACACCACCTGCTAGTTCACTTGTGATACACATCCCAGGAGCGTCCTTCAAGTCAACCAGACTCAAAACGAAAACCCTCTCCCTCCATAGTTAGTTTTACTTCCCACCACCTCTCCTTCCCAAAGACACCAATTCCTACTTTCCTTCTCATCTGCCACCACTTTTTTTGTGGCCACAGTCCTTTTATTTCTTACTTTGACCGCTTAGACTAGGGCTGTGATCTCAGCAGTGGGAGCAGAAATGTGGGCGAAAAGTGGGGTGTCTGGAAGTCATGGATTTGAATGGTTTCCCCAAGGAACTCTCGCTTTCAAACTTTTTCCTCTCCAGTTAAGTGTTCATGTCATTTTCCTTATAATCTTCTCATGCTTAAGGTGACCTACACTTAGGATTAGGACAAATCTTCACTGGCGTGGTGTTTAGTGGCTTCCAGAATGTGGCCATGGTGCATGTTATCATCAACTTCACTACGTCAGCTGTACATGCCAAGTTCCTTGTTCCTGGTCCCGTTCCCATCCCAGTTCTCACACATTCCCCCCTGCCTGATGCGGGCTCCTGTTCCCATTCTTCCTACTGAAACCCAATCCTCTCCCCAGGCCCAGCGGGCAGACTTTCTCCAGGAACCCACTCAAGAATCAGAATAAACAGTTCATCTTGTGAGTCTTTTCTAGACAACAGCCGTACACATACAGAGTTTGGTCCAGCGGGGCAGGAGCAGCTGGGCTTTGAGCATGAGGTGAAAAGAGACTTGTTTAGATGCCCGACTGCTGTCCATAGGAGTCTACTGCCTCAAGATTTCTGCATGGGGGGGGGGGTCTCATGACTTCACTGCCTCTGTAAGACTTCTGCTGCCCAAACTAAGGCAAAATCACACACACACACACACACACACACACACACACACACACACACGCACACACGCACACACGCACGCACGCACGCACGCGCACACACACACATATGCTCATGCTCTCACACATTCACACTCACATGCAAGCACTCACACTCTCACACACATATTCACACTCACATGTATGCACACACACATTTACACTCACTCACATGCACACACACACACACACACACACACACACACACACACACACACCATTCATGAGCACAGCAGCTTTGCAGAGAAATGGTAGAAAAACGGAAAGCCTTTTTATCCTACCTGTCATCAACTTTACACAGGTCACTGAACTTTCCTGGCCTCAGGTGGTCTCTGACAATACAACACCAGACAAGGATTTCTGAGCACATCTTACTCGCAACCTAAAGCCAGTGTTTGGATACCATGCCCATCCTGACATGCATATATCCCCTCAAGTATGTCCCTTAAGGTAGCAATTCTGTCTGAAGCCATCTTTCCAGTACTTAGCACAATGCCTTATACATGTTAAACTCTAAAAATCCACTCACATCAAACTTGTCCTTCAATGTGATAAAAACAGTGTGAATTAAAAATGAAAATAAGCCAGGCGGTGGTGGCGCATGCCCTTAATCCCAGCGCTCAGGAGGCAGAGGCAGGAGGATCTCTGTGAGTTCGAGTCCAGCCTGGTCTACAGAGCAAGATCCAGGACAGGCACCAAAACTACACAGAGGAAACCCTGTCTCGGAAAAAACATAAACAAACAAACAAACAAATACGAAAATGTTCTCCATAATAATGGAAGAAGAGGCCTGTGGGTACCCCAGAGGTATGCCTCACACAGCATGCTCTCACTCATGCTGTCCTTGATTATTTTAACTAAACAGGGACACTCCTAATCTTCTGAAAATACAGTAGCCCTGGTTTGACTGGAAGCCAGGAGAGAAGTGGAAGGTCACCACAGCTGCAGTGACTCGAAACAGAACCCGGGTCCCACTGTGCCATGACAAGGACCTCGTTGGCTGAAGCAGAACATATTCAGACTGTCTGAGGACGTGAACCGCAAGGAATAGAGAGGAATTATTTTTAGTTCGTTCCTCTCGACTGTCTTTCTGTCTTGCACCTCCTAAAATTAGGTCTGCTGACTGGGACTCTATGCAATTGGCGTGGCGTGGGCTGACGCAACCCTCACTTCCGTAACCTCGGATCTGCTGCTGTGCTGTCCTTTCTGTAGGCAGATGGATCTCTGCCTCTTTGTGAGCCCAGTGTATTTCACCCCGAAGGAAGCAGGTGCAGCCCTGCTTTGGAAAATTCCAAGACCGAGAAGCATCCTGCTGCCCTAGACGCTTTAAGGACTAGAGCGTGAATTCACTTAGGTATCAGCTGCTCTTGACCTGCTAGCTACTCCTCTGACCTATAGTACAGTTAATTTCATTTTAATAACCACATTGTACTGGCAGAAAATAAGTCCATGTCGTAATATGAATGTAAGGCACTCACTGTAGAAAACCACCACATAAACATCTTTAAGAATCATAATCTTTGGTAATTTTTCTCTTTACTCTGAGAAATGCCACTATCAAAAGAGTGATTTAAAAAATGAAGAATCTTTAAGCATTGGTAAAAAATCTGGTTTTCATTGTGGGGGATATGCTTGCAGTGGGACAGGGAGTATGTGGGGACATTATTTTCTCTTCAGTTTTCCTAAGAACGGAAACTGCTAAGAATAAAGGCTATTGGGAATTAAATCACATGCACAGTATAGTGGATTCTGGTACCTGGGAGGCAGAGGCAAGGACTCTCTGTAAGTTTGAAACTAGCCTGCTCTACATAGATAGCTCTGGAACTATAGAGTGAGTGAGACCTTGTCACAATGAAAACAAAAACAAAAGAAATAAAAAACCAAACCAACAACAACTTTGCCACAAACAAACAAACAAACAAACAAACACCACAAAAGCCAATTATAAAAAGGAGTTAGGAAGGCTTTGTGGAAGCAAGGGTTTTTTTTTTTATTTCTTTATTTTATTTTATGTAGCTGAGTGTTTTGCCTGCCTGTGTGTATGTAACGTGAGTGTGCCTGAGAAGGTCAGAAGCAGGCCTGGGATCCCCTGGAACTGGAGTTACAGATGGTTGTGAGTCACTGTGTGGGTGCTAGGAACCAAACCTGGTCAAGTATGACTAGCAGTCCCAACGTAAGATAATCCACAATAGAAAATAGATGCATACACTTAAAAAAAGAAGACAGGAGAAATATTCTTAGCTCCCCAGAACATACAAATGACCAGATGAGTCCTGGGTTTGTGGTGAGGAAAAGCAAGCACGTCTATAAAGGAGCTATTTTGTAGACATCTATCTATCTACAAATACACATAGCCAAGAAACATAAACATGGCCTAAGACTGCCAGAAAAAATAGGACACTCAAGTTTGAATTAAGCTCAATGATTATTGTATGTATAAGTTTTGCCACATTTGCTCCATACTTATTCTAAAGCAATTACTTATTAGTTGAATTTTTTTATCTTATTGTTTTCAGATAGTGTCTCACGATGTAGCCCTGGCTAGCAGGGGACTCCCGGAGATCTACCTGCCTCTGATTCCAGAGTCCTGGGCTTAAAGGTGTGTGCCACCACACCTGGCTGTTTTGGTTTTCAACTGAATTTAACTGTGTGCTTTATATTTTTATTTTCTAACTCTGGCAGCATAGACGAGGCAATGCAAGGAGTCTAGGTAGTGTGAGAAAAGGAGAAATGCAAAAATCAAAATAAAAGGAGCAGTAATACCATTTGTAAAATAAAAATAAATAAATAAAACATCATAAAAGCAGGTCCCCATCTGGTTTTCATGACTTGTGTGACCCATGTGTACTTGGCCCACCCCAGTTCTACACTAGGACCCAGTCTGTGTCACAGGTTGGTCCATCTAGGGACTCCAGTCACATCAGGGGCTCAGCATTCCAGCAAGCGTCTTCAGGAACCAGGAGATCTGGAAGAGACATCAGCAACCACTGCACAGCAGGTGAGCAGGGCCAAGTGCTCTGCCCTTGCTCGCAGATCATCTATAATGGATGCTAAGATAATGCAAGACTGCCAGGAATTGATCGGACTCTCCACATAAGCATCCAGAAACAGCAGGTATCTGTCCATCGATTCTGAACCGCATTACCGCTGAAGCACCTCCAGCATTTGAGTCTTTAGAGTCAACCGCTCCTTGGATGTAGTCTGTGTGTTTTTCTGAGTAGCCAACAAATGCAGGCAGCAAAGCCATGCACACACTTGGGGATGAGGGCCCACCACAGCACAGGAACAAGAGTCAAGTCACGTGTTCTGCCTGGGGACAGCTCAATCTGTTTCTAGAAAGACAACTGTCTCAGTGGGCGTCTCCTACTGAGTGTGGTGGGGACAGCTGTGGGTGCAGAAGCCAGGCTCCACTGAACTGACCAGGTGGTGAGTGACTTCTGCACAACTGCTGCTGCTGCTGGTCTTCAGGGGTGAGTCGGTATGCCTGGGATTCCCAAGCACTGCAACCCAAGGTGGCTCTGTACAATGCAAGGCAGGCTCTATGCAACTCAAGGTGGCTCTGTACAATGCAAAGGAGCCTCTGTACAGCTACACATGGGTTCTCAGCAGGGTAAAGGATCTACCTTCAGCAGACTCCAAATTATTCCCAGTGACCTACTTCTCTCATCTCTTTTCTGCCTTGCATGCCAAGAGAGATCATAGGACTCTGTCCAACTGTTCAGTAAGGTACTGGAGACTCCCTGTTTTGAATGACAATATGAAGGTGCTATTGTAATTGCCCTGGAAAAGTCTCCATTGCCAAAAAGAGACTTTGAGCATATCCTCCAGACTTGCACTCCAAATCAGAAACCCGGCATACTATTGTGTCTATGTCAGAGCCCTGAGAGGGCGTCTGTATTTGGTAGCAGAGAGAATGAGGCCTCTGGAGAAATGCACTGATTCTCCAGCAAAAAGGAAGAAGGCAACATGCAAGTAATATGTACTAGAAGAGTGTATCCTGACAGAGATGCCCTTTTAAAAAGTTATTTCCAACATAGAGCAAGAACATGTGTGTTTTTGTATGAGTTGTAGGGTTTTTCAAAGACTCTCACTGATTCTGTTATGAGCCCTGGGAAGGGTATGGTGCGGTCATGTCCCCATCATCCAGACTCCACCCATTTTGTATTAAAATCCATCCTTTGACAGACACATTTAAGGTCTGGGGATGTAGCTCAGTTGGTAGAATGCTTGCCTAGCATGCGCAAAACCCTAGGTTCAATTCCCAGAACTGCATAAACTTAGACGTTCAAGTTCATCTTTTGCTATGTAGTGAGTTCAAAGTCAACCTGGTCTACATGAGACCTTGCCTCAAAAAACAGAACAAAACATTTGAAGTTTTAGAGTAGTCTTTTCTTCAGACATTACTTAGCAAACAGAGGGGGGCAGGAAGGGAGGAAGAAAGGAAAGAAGGGAGTGGGGAGGGAGGGAGGGAGGGAGGGAGGAAGGGAGGGAGGGAGGGAGAGAGAATGAGAATGGGGCTATTCTATAGAGGGGCAGAAGAGCTTGAGGCCACACAGAAGGCATTGATGAGGCCGGCTGGAGAAAACAATACTAAGCTTCATAGACTTCACACACACCTAGCTCCAATGGCTTGGCTACTGCTCTTATCCAAGCTAACCTCCACATTGGCACCATCACCTAAGGAACATGGGGACAGAGAGGAGATGAGCAGTCCTGGTGAGACCCAGCAATGGTTCTACCTAGATGCCACCGATTGCCACTGATTGGCCCAGTGGTTACAGGGAACCCCTGGGATGGCAAAGCAGCTAACACCCCCATAATATCAAATCCTAAAACTTCAGCACCTTGCTGTATGGGGAAAGCTTGATACAAAGCATGACAACATATAACTTCAAGCAGATTCCTGCTGATACAAATCTCATTTTGCTAAATTAAAAAGCACCAATATTTGGTCCCCTGAACACCTCTCTGAATTAGTGTAAGCAGGCTGTACAGTCTCCTGGTCCTGCCAAGTCACAAGGGTTATTTAAGGTCTGTGGAGGTTTCTTTTTAGTTGCAGAAAATTACTACCATATACAAATGGTCAGAAGTATAGTGGCCTCTAGGAGCTATCATTTAGCTTCAACAGTGGTCAACTCATAGTCCATCTCATCTGCATTACAACCAGTTGTTTACCTCCCAATACCTTAAATATATATATAAAACTGCTTAAATATATAAATGTGTTATTAAGTAAAATAAACCAGAACTAATTATAAAACTCTCTCTTTTTTCAATAACAACTAGTACAAAGAAAATATTCTACCTGCGTTCCAATTTTCCTGTCAGTAGAAAGTAAATAAATGTTTGGCTCAGACAGAGAAAGACCAGGTCATAGCATTGGACCTCAGCTTCCTGGAGCTGCTATAGAACCCAAGGAGAGGGCTGAGAGCCAGGCCAGCTAGAATTCCCATACTGCTCTGGCTGTGAAACCGTCCAGAGACAGGTGGCCTTCCCTTCTGCTAGTGTGCTGGTCTGCTACTGCTGTTGTCCAACAACAAAGCAAAGCCTTCTCCAAATGTTTAAAGTGTTTGAATTGTGCTGTCATTTCCCTGGAGTGGGTAAGACACTCCCCCACGAGACACCACAGTGGAGCCGAGCCCCAGCAAAGGCCATGTGCTTCAAATCTGCTGTCCCAGGTGCTTCCCGGTGTAGCGTGGACGCGCGTCCACTCAACTCAGCATGAACAAAAGGGAAGGGCACTTCCGGGAGAATGGATCCACAGAATCCATGGGCAGGGCATCCTGGCAGAGTGAGTTCGGAACCACAGACAACTTCAGGTAGCACTCTTTCTTCCCCATTCTTGGACTCCTTTTGGACTAATGGCGACTGTCGCCTTGGGGCTCCCAATCTTGACCTTAACTTCTGCTGTCTATTCTGGCAACTTTGAATTGACATGGACCTTTGACCGGATGTGTTTTTGCTCTCTGGAACAGTTGTTGCTGCTACTTAGACACGTGGCAAGCAACCACTGTCATCCTCTGGTCGGATCCTCACAGTTAGCGTAGGAGTCATCCATTTGATGTGTGTTTACAAATGTCACTGTGTGCCAGGCAAGGCATGGAAACAAACAAACAAACAAACAAACAAGCAAAAGCCAACCAGACAAAAAACCCAATTCCTTCCTTCTTGAAGTTTCTGCGATAGAGTCAATGGACCCCAGGGAGTGACCATTATTATTCTCATGAATCCATGAGGCTCAGAGTTGGCATGTCATTCACCTACCACACTGCTTGGGAACGGCTCCCGTGATTCAGTTTTCAGTCTGCCTAACTCAAAAACTCATGTTTTTGCCTTTTCTACACAGCAGCCTGTGTCGTTACAGGCTCCCTGCTGAAGCCCACAGCTTCCCACAATGCATTCCAGACAGAAGGCTACAGGACACAAACACATTTTCACACTTCTGTGCTCCAACACTCCACGTGCAGGTGCAGGCGGAGTCCTGCCGTCAGCTTCTTGAAACCCAGTCAGAGGCACACACACCCCCGCCCCCGTGAATGGATCTTATTAAAATGGTAATCCATTGCTACCATCTACAAAGCAGGTGCACTGTGTGCTTTCTGTGAGCCTTAAAGTACCTCTATGGAGAGTGGAGAGCGAAGGTGCGGGGTCTATTCTCTGAGAAAATAATAACAGATTAGGACGAGGACGGTTGTGCTGAAGGATTTGTTCTTGCCTTTCAATAATCTCCCAAGTGTTCATTGTTGCTGCTCCTGAGTTGGCTCTGTCTGACATAATTGCGTTTGCTTTACAGAACATTCGTAGTGGAGGCTGGAGGTATTGGTGGTGTTCTTACACAGCATGGCAGAAAACCTGCTCTGGGCTCGCAGGGCAAAGGCAGGTGGAAGGTATGAGGCAGTGGCTAGCCAGCTCACAGCAGCCTTACCTGTGACCTCAGTGCCAACCCAGGAAATAAAGCTAGGAGGCAGGTGTCTACTGGGCATCTGGCATTGGCCTTGGCATAGCTTGCTGACTTTACGTTACTCTCCAGCTGCTGCGTGACCACTAGCCCCAAGACCCTCTCTCATTCCTCACCCCGTTCTGTCTGTTCAGGAGAGTACTCAAATGATGGGAGGAGCAAGCTTGGGAAGAGGAGGGTGACTCCTTAAGGGGCAAAGGGGCCCTTTTAAAAATAACACTTTCCAGAGGTAGGAAATAATGAAGAGGAAATATACTGCTCAAACTTCTGATCTGGGAATAGGAGGGATTCTGCTCACTACTATACTATCAATGCACCCTTGGTCTGGAACCGGGAAACCAGATCTATACTCTCCATTTCTCTGTCTGAGCAGCGGCATGCTTTGCTCTGGATTCAGGAATCTACACTTTTCTGAGGAAAAGACACAGGAGTTCTGTCAGCCTGAGCTCAGGCCTCACATGATGGCCTGGTCACAGGAAGGGACTGAGCATACTGCCGCCGAGCTTATCCGGCACTTACTGTCCCCACTGTGTGCTCATCATCCCTGGGAGCAGAGACTCGGTGCGAGCTCATCTCTAGTGGGTTGTCAGCTCCTCTGCCTTGGCCCCACCTCCTCCTCAATGGGATTCTCTGCTGCTACATCACAGTTTTATTTGGAGGCTCAACTGCTCCCCCCTTTTTTTAAATTTAAAGGAAGAAACTAATACATAAATGGAAAAATAATGGAACCACAAAAAAAAAAAAAAAAAAAAAAAGGAAAATGGGAAAGAAAAGAATAACTCCAGAAGCAGTTTGGGATATAGAAAGGAGTTGGATGCCATGTCCAAGTTTTGGGGAATGTGATCCATTAATTCTCTGATTTGCAGATTCCAGAGGGCACCAGCAGTGGCTGAGAATTCCATACCCTCGCTGCATTCTGTTCTCGAGCAAATGGCAGCTGGCCTCACACTCACACTGGAGATCAGGTCTGGTGCCATCCTGCCCGAGTTCAGACCTCAGCCTTATCAGATGAGCAGCTGTGCACCTCTGGGTAAGTTCTTAGGCCCTCTGCGCTTCTTAAAACTAGGAATAATATCACCGGGGCTGAAGAGATGGCTTAGTGGTTAAGAGCTCTTGTGCTTGAAGAAGTTCTAGGTTTGATTCCCAGCACCCACTGGGTGGCTAACAACAGTCTGTAACCTGAGTTCCAGGGCATCCAGCACCCTCTTCTGGTCCCCTAGATGGCTGTATGCGCATGGTACACAGACATACATGCAGACAAGACACTCATACACATAAAATAAAAGTTAATACATCTTTAGAGGAGGATAGCATCACCTGCTGTGAAGGCACTCTCATTAAGAACAACCCAATGGGTATGTAGCAGAGCTTAGCATCACTCCCAGCTTGCTGGTCGAGGTCCTACAACGATTTGGTGTCTCGAGGGTGTAAGGCAGAATGCGTCAGTACACACTCGGGAGCTGTAGAGGAATCCGCCTCCACCACTGAGTGTGTCTGTGACATTGAGCCTGTCAGTGCCTCTCTGAACCTCAGCTCTGAACCTCAGCTCCCTCCCCTGGCCCACCAGCGCTGGCCCTACTGAATTCTGACTGTAATGTAAGTCATCCATGTGGAGGGCTTGGCATAGGGCCCAGGCCTGGCAGCTGCTCAGGAGGTGCCTGGGCACCCGACCGTCACACGCCATCATCTTTACACAGTCTCACTCAGCCAGCCCCCCGGCAGGTCGTTGCTCATCCTTTTCTTTTTTTTAAAGGCATATTTCTTGGAATGATTAAAAATAAGAACAATGGGGCTGGAGATGCAGATCAACGAAGAGTGCTGGCCAAGCTCACTCAATATGTGAGAAAGTGGAGGAATTATTATTCAAAAATAAGCAAAAAAATTCCCTGCCTGAAAAGCCGGTGGTGACAGGCGACCCTGGTGTCTGTCCTCACGGCCTTCATCTGAGTGCACACGAGCTAGCGTGCTTTCATCGACACAACCAGGGTGCACTCTGCTGAGATGTCACCGCAATGCCTGGCCTTTTACTAAGGACTAAGGACTAAGGACTAAGGACTAAGGACTAAGGACTAAGGACTAAGTCCCCAGTACTGCTTACTGTTGAGCGTTTGTGGGGCTGTGACCCCGCCTCGGGCTTTCACACCTGGTCAGGCCGGTGTCTCACTGACAGCCACCACATGAGCAAGGAAGGTTTTGATATTTCTTTTATGACCAGAAAGGCAAAAGTCAGAGTAGCTGGGGCAAAAGACATAAGGCCCCGAAGGCTCTAGGATGTCCCTTCTTATCACAACCATGCTCAGACAAAGACAGGCCTGGGAGGATGAAATGGCTGTGGTTTTCTAGGAACAGCTAGTGATGGTGGGATTTCAAGCTCCCCCAGGCCCCAACCCAGCAGCTTGGGGTGTGAATGATGCTCTGGCCTGGAGTCTCGGCTCCAGTACCTGGCTGTATCCGAGGGCTGTCTGGGCACTGTGCAATTTTCCCTTCCCTTCCTTGTAGGTGCTGCATGGGGTGGCGCCTGCTCAGGTCAGGTCCACGTGATGAAAGCCCTTCTGGCTTGCTGGCTGGAACGCTGGTACTGTGGGCTCCCACCAGCTCCTGGGCATCATCACCGTACAACTAGATACCATACAGGCTTCTCTGTTCTGTGCCTGCCACCTGCCTACCTCACAGCTGCCGCGGAACACACACACATGTTGTCCTGAATGGCCCTTTGCAAGCATGAGTGGCAGGTCCTGACACACCTCTCATGCAGACAGGAAATCTGCTCCAAAAAAAAAAAAAACCAGCTTGGTTTTCACAGACCTATTGTTACTGCCCACTATGCAAATCCACACAGAAAGGAATCAGGTTTTTAAAGTCACTGGGAGACAAAGGGGTCATTGTGTAGACTGGTAAACATAAGAAAAAGCCAGCTTAGTACAATCCGCATAGAGCACGCACTGCAAAAGCTTCCTCCTCCTTCCAGGATCACTGGGTCCCGGGGAAAACACTCCAGTCCCCTGTTAGCAGCACCAATCAAAACACCAGCGTGACAAGAGAGCACACATGAATGACGGTATTTAAGAATCTGTGAGCCCTTCATTATTGCAAATGCATTAGTGAACATGCAAATTACCCTTTCCAGAGCACATATAATACGCAGTTCTATCAAGCTTCCTTTCACCCAGTTCTCCCCACCCCCACTTCTTCCTCAATACCATCAAACACAAGACTCCGGAGTATCTCATGGGACTGCAGAGAACAGTGCATTTCCCACACTGCTTTCCTTATCAGAGGCCCTTGCATGCCAGAGGAGGCAGGGAAATCTCCCCATGTAAGTCATGGCTGATACTGTCAACTCTAAGAAGACAACTTGGCCCACGAACCCTTAGTCCACAGGAGGAAAATGACGCCACCGAGTTTCCTAAAGAAACAACTTGACAAACAGTAAGGAGCGAACGAACAGCGAGGGTCCACTATCATTTCCCTTCAGCAGTGTTAATAAACACCGTCTTCAGAACAGGTAGGCGAAATGCATGGCACTGTGGCATCTTCTGCATCAGTGTGCTGCTGCCTGTCATGGTAAAGCAATAACAGCCAAGCCAGTTCCTCCTTGATGTTTAATTAACGTGGTATGACCAGCTCTGGGACAACTATTTCCCTCTGAGGATGTTCTAGCTTGAATGGGAACATTAAAACAAATGTCAGGAAAACCCCTAGACCTACTTGATGAATAAATACACACGCTACAAGCATAAGTGTTAGCGGCAGGCTCTGTCTGGGCTACCAATCTCCCAAATTTGTCATCTGGTCAGTGATGCCTACATTTTGTTCTGTGGGGGACCATGGCAGACAGATGAAATTCACATGTCCTTATGGAGTGTGTTCTCTCACCACATCTAATGTACTTGAACACAAAGGGACAAGAGGATTTGAAAACAAAAGTTTAGTGCAATTCTGCTGCATTTCAAATCCAAATCCATTGTAGGCTTAAAAAAAAAAACCCAGATATAAAAAAAAAAAAAACACCCTATAAACAAAGCAACAATAATAATTTAGTTATAAGTGAGTCAACACCCCCCCCCCCGCCAGGTAATTTACATGGCTCACTGGATTTTCAAGGTACAGGAAAAAGAAGAACAGCTGAGAAGACTGGAGGGGGTGTAGTTTCAGGAAAGAGTGGGAGACATGAGGACAGAGCTGCCTGGCTGAGCAGAAGCTTATCCCAAAGCCCCTGCAGCCCGCCCCGCCTTCTGCCATGACCGAGATGCACATGTCTGGAGTTGGGAGGTAGGGGATGGTGAAAGGCAAGAGGGAGAAATCTTCGCAGTCAATCAAAATTTGGTCAGGCATCAGGAACGTCTAGGCCCATCTGTGCACTTCCTTATAAAATAATCCAGTTTTGAAAAAGGACTTGTTAAATATGTTTACCAAGAACCCTGAACTCAAGATATCTGGTTGTCCTGGTTCTGACCAGGGTCATAAACTCTATCATGCCAGATTGTGTTTGGTTGGCTGGAGATGCTACTAACTAGTAAAGTGCTTGCCAAGCTCGCATAGGGTCCCAGGTTACTACAGCAAACAGATAAACAAACAAGGCAGAGAGAGTTCTCCAGAGTCTCCTTGACCCCTCCATGTTTCCTCTTGGTAATTCTTCTCCACCACCCATCTTTTCAGGCTCTTGATTACAATTTCCCATTGCCCATGCATGGCATTCAGTGCTGCGTTCAATGAGTCTAGTCTCACTTCCCATGGTCCCTGGGGTCCTGAGTAATGTCTTGTTGATTGGACTTGAACACATGGGTAGAGCCCTGTCCACTAGTTATGAAAACTTTAGCTGTTTCTTAACCCTATTGACTCAGATAGTCACTAATTTCCCGTCTCATTCACTCATTCTTCCTTTTCCTTCCTTGCCTCTCTCCTTCACTTCCCCCTCCCTTCCTTCATCCCTCTATTTCTTTCTTCCTTCCCTCCCTTCATAAGCTGACTGCCTGTTTCAAGCCCGATGCAAAAAAAAATAAGATTAAATAAATGCGAGCACCAATAAAAATAAAAACATAGTTAAAAACAATTACTGCTCCAAAGGAGGACTTTGAAAAAAGCACCCAAGCCAGTGGGGTCTGTGGACTGGACCTCTACTTTGATTTTAGTAGAAAGTTCCTACGGTGGGGAGTACCCTGGGAGAGGGGCTCAGGAGGAGCTGGAGAGGGAGGCAGGCCCCAGGTTGTGAAAGCTGGGTTGGGCCTGCCAAAGGTCATGGGAAGTCGCTGAGAGGAAAAGCAGAGGAGGACAAGACATGATAGAAGTGTGCAGAGATCACTGGTGGCTGGAGAGACACACAGGCCCGCTGGGCTGCAGGCCAGCTATTGGCTGAACAGGGCTGCTATTGGTGACTCATCCCTGGAAGGGCCTGGACAGTAAATATTCCAGGGATTGGGGGTCAAGGGGCCAAATGAAAGATAGCCCATGTGACTGTCTGTAGCAAAAGAGAAGTCATTTCCACAAAATATTTACCGCCCCAATTAAAAAACATAGCAGTAAGAATTAAATCAATTATTAACACACAGGTCCACAAGCAAGAAGGGAGTTCTTTTGGATCAAATAACCTTTTTCTTGGTTGCCACGCCAGCGCTACAGCGGAAACACAGACTCCGATGATACACAAATGGACGTGGGGATCTGTGTTCCAGCGAACTTTATTTATGGGCTAACATTCTAATATCAGGTCATTTTTATGCATCATGAAATATCTTTCTTTCAATTCTTCACCCCAGCTATTTGGCTGGAAAGCACCTTGGTCACCGGCCGGGTTTGGACCCCAGGCTGCAGCTTGCCAAGCTCTCTGTAGCTCTGCCCAGATTCTAGATGTGTGGAAGTGCTTGCTTAGGCAGATTACGACTGCCTCTCCTGCTGTGTGACAGCAGATGGCTTGTGATATAAGGTCATCCTAGTGGAGGTCCACTTTAGAGGCATAGTTCCCTGCATAATCACAAGTATTCTGTATGTAAGAAAGGGCCGTGGGGTGTGTGTGTGCTGCTCAGTAGCAGAGCCACGGTTTTCTGTGAGTGGGCCATGGGTTGATCCCCAATATGTAAGGAAAGAGATGTAAACTCGGTGTGATTCTTAGGATTTCCATAGCATTCTTCCCCATCAACTCAAAAATTATTCATCATTATTAGTGTGTGTTGTGTGTGCATGTGCATGTGTGTGTGTGTGTGCGTGTGCGTGTGTGTGTGCGTGTGTGTGTGTGTGTGTGTGTGTGTGTAGATAAGAGAACAACTTTGGGGGATCAGTTCTGTCATTCTGCTCTTCTGGGGGTTTTAAGGATCACGCTGAGGTTTGCCTAACAAACGCCTTTGCTCCCTGGCTTATCTTTCTGTCCCCCAACAACTCTGGACTGGATGCCTGCAGCTTTCCTGAAGCAATTGTACTTTGGAAATTATGTGCTAATTGGAATATGATTTTTAATGAAGATCTAGCATGCTGTTTTGTGCACTGGGAAACAACTTTTGACTCTCCAGTAGTTAATTTTTTTTTTTGCTTTCTTTTTTGGTTACTGTTATAAGTAATCTATTTATTAATGTCATATAGCTATGTATTCTTTTTTTCAGAACATCAGAAATGCTTATTATTTTCATGATTTTAGTATATATTTTATCTTTTGATTGAAAATAGATTTTTTTCATACAATATATTCTGATTACGTTTTCCCCTGCTCCAACTCCTTCCAGATCCTCTCCACTTCCCCACCCACCCAAACCCACACACACCCTCTCTCTCTCATTAGAGTACAGATACTCATCTAAAAAATAATAATCACACACAAAAAAAAGAATATGACAAAACAAGCAAATAGAAAAAAAAGAAGAGCCAAAGAAAAAGCACAAGAAACACATACAGATGCTGAGACATACACATCTATACACACAGACAACCTATAAAAACAAAATCAGAGGCTGTTAGATAAGCGAAAGATCTGTAAGGTTAAGAAAAAAAGCCCCGACGAGAACTGTGTGAGGACAAAAGCCGTCCAAAAGCACCGCTGGGTTTGTTGTGCTGGCATCTGCCGCGGGCACGGGCTGCCCCAAGGGTGGTGTGTGTACCCAGTGAGACGCCACTGCAGAAAGCTAAGTTGTCCTCCGTGAGCTTATCAGTTGGAGATAGCTGATGGGTTAGAAACGGAGGCTTGAGTCTCCCTCCTCTCTCAGAGCTGGGACCCGATCTGACAGATGTGTGCGTGTGTGAGTCTGACATCTGAGTCTGTGTGTGCATCAGTCCTGTTGTGTCCAGGGGGCTTGTTCCCTCGGTGTCCTTCTTCTCCACCGGCTCCCATCACTAATTTCCTAAAGAAGGGTTGCCTGGAGTGAAACTGGATCACAGAGTACATTCATTTTTAAGCTGTGTGATCGACACCACAAAATTGTCTCTTAGGAAATCATAGTCTAGCTTTCCCTAAGAGTTCCAAGGCCTGATTGCAACACTGTGGTCAATTCTGAAATCTCCCATGGTCAACCAAGCAGATGAATCGTGTTTTCTCACTACAGGTGGATTATTTCTCATCAGAAATGATGAGACAAGAGGAGATTCCATTTTGGTATTTTTGGGTTTTGAAATTGTTGCAAATAGATTTTACAGAGTAAGCATCCTGAATTTAAAAATCTGAAATCCAAAAATCTGAAATGTTCTAAATCTGAAAATCCTTTTACCTGTATCTGTTTTCCCATCATCCTTTTCATGCCAATCTATAAGAACTCTGTAAATACCAACATTAACTATTTCTGCCTTTAATACATATGGTAAAAATTTCCAGATTGCAGAAACTTATTTTTAAAATACTGAAATTTACACAGTTATTTTCTACTCCAAGTGACCTGTTTCCTCCATGAGACATACATTTAAAAAAAAGGAATGAATGAGAGAGACAACAAAAAAATTAACCAAAGAATTTCCTAATGAAATATTATTTTGTTTTGCTTTGTTTTGTTTTCGAGACAGAGTTTCTCTGTGTAGTTTTGGTGCCTGTCCTGGATCTTGCTCTGTAGACCATGCTGGCCTCGAACTCACAGAGATCCGACTGGTTCTGCCTCCCGAGTGCTGGGATTAAAGGCATGCACCACCACCACCCAGCATGAAATATTAAATATTAGCTTATCAATGATCTTTTCTATGATCTTTTCTACTTATGATGTAAATTACACAACAGATTTCATTATGTGCAAAGGCATGCTGTCAATAATCTTAAAAGTAATAACCATATATGTCATTTTTAATTAACACTGTGTTATGGTGCAGTTTTTAATCTGCAGTGTAACATAAAAAATTTAGTTCTCATATACTATTATTTTTTCACAAGTCTAAAATGTATTGCTGTGCATACCTTTGTATAAATTCTTTTTGGTCACTTTAGGGTTAAATTCTCTTTTTTTTTTTTTTTTTTAAACATGTTTATTAAAGGTTTCTGGGTTTTTTTTTTTTTTTTTTTTTTTTTGGTTTTTCGAGACAGGGTTTCTCTGTGTAGCTTTGCGCCTTTCCTGGAACTCACTTGGTAGCCCAGGCTGGCCTCAAACTCACAGAGATCTGCCTGACTTTGCCTCCCAAGTGCTGGGATTAAAGGCGTGCGCCACCACCGCCCGGCTAGGGTTAAATTCTTAACCACTCTTAAAAAGAAAAATGACCTGACTATGCAGTGATGCACATGGGTTTATTGTTTCCTGTCTAGAAGACTCTAGAAAGAACTGTTCACCATTGAGGAAGCTCGAGATGTGCATGTCACCAGCCGTGTTTGCAAAGGGTCATTCCCCAGATCCACTATCTACCTTTGATGTGTCTGTCTTTCTGGATGTTGCATTTCTTCAGTGTCAGCAAATCTAGGCTCCATGAATAGTTTCCCATTTGTTTTCTGTATCTACAAACTGTTCATCACCATGTGGCAATGACCTTGAATTTGAGCACTGGGGTCAAGTTCATCAATGAAACTTCAATACTTATTCCTATTCCGTCTATATTTTTCCTCCACCACGCAGTGTCTGAGGATTTTTTTTTTTATTGTCACACTTGAGGGGTGTTATTGGCATTACATAGGTAGGGACTGGGGATGTTAAGTATCCTAAAATGTACAGCTCAGCAACTCCCTACAGTTGGTCTCAATGTCACTGGTGCCGAGGTGGAATTTTTGTTCTAGAACAGAACAAAACCCTCTGTGGTCCTCTTCTAACACAAATCAAACGATTAAACTAAAAGTATGTGGCCTGGATAGAAGTAGACTAGATTCATTGCTTCAGACACAGGAAACTTCTGTCAGTGAATCCCATTTCCCTGTAGCTTTCTCCCAACATATAACTTGCTGGACATAGAACCGGGGGACCGAAGCCAGGGTATTCTCACCACCTTCTGCATGGCACCCCACATGCAACTTGACGTCTCAGTGTCTTGTGGGCCTGACCTCAGCAGGAGCCTCTCACCAGAGTGCCCAATGAGAGGGAAAGTCACTTAGGGAGACTGGGCCAGCCTGCACCATGTGGTGGGAATGGAGGGAGAAATCATGGAGACTGAAGTAAGGTGCAAATGAGATGTGTGTGGGGGCAGGGGAGAGAAGCATTTCGTCCAGGCTGATTAGACCCCAAAACAAGTGGAGCCAGAATGTTAAGGTGTCGCCTGGGAACCTGCATTGCCTGGGAACCTGCATTGCCTGGGAACCTGCATCACCTGGGAACCTGCATCACTTGGGAACCTGCGTCACCTGCATCCCACCACCAAGCTCCTGGTCAAGATCATGCCAAGGCCAGTGCTCCACAGTCAACCAGAGAGAAACACAAACAGGCCTTACCGGGGGCCCTGGTGGGGGTGGAGGGGGAGGAGCCCCCAGAGGCGGAGGAGGTGGAGGCAGAGGAGGTGGTGGTGGTGGCGGCGGCGGCGGTGGCACCGGCATATGTCACAGTGTTGGTATCTCTTGCTTAGGAATGGTCCCAGGAGAGTAGTTTCTGGTCTGCAAAAGACAAGAGAGATCGTTTTCAACTCAGCCCCATCTGTACACAGCTGCTGCAGGTCTTGTTGACACATGCCTTTGCAGATAGCTCCGTTCTTTCCCTAGTTCCTTGGTTCCTCCGACTCTTCCCTCAGTCACTCACTGAGCACTTATTGGGAGGTGGGCATGCGCTTTGTGCCGGGAGTGAGAAAAGCAGGTAGATTCTAATTTGGTGATGAAACTGATGGAATTTACTCTTGAATCTCCACAGAAAGTGAATATTTAAACACACACACACACACACACACACCTCATTCCAGAGTGATTTTCTGATGACTGACTCTTACATCATTACCAATGACCTGCAGATTTATCATTCTCAATGTGTTCTGCATAGACAACATCTTTGTAAACAGTCAGAATGACATCTGACCCTTCCCCAGGGTCCCATTCAGCCTCCCACAGGATGCCAGCCTTAAGCAAGACTTAGGAAGGGTGTTCACATCTTTCTGCCTCTTTCTCATTGGTCACCTACCCCTTTCCTTGCTGTTTCCTTATTGACATCTCTTGTGACACACACAGCTTTCGGCAAGGCTAACCAATACAGTTCTGTTTAAAATGGTTAATATCATAAGATGTCTGATCTCCAGATACATGTATTTCTCTGCAACCCCCATATAAGTGTGTGTGTGTGTGTGTGTGTGTGTGTGTGTGTGTGTGTGTGTGTGTACATCCTTAGTACTGCAGAGGCAAAAAACAACTACGCAACATGACAGTATAACACTGCAACCACTGGTATTTCTCTTTACCTTTTACGTGGTGCAGATTATGAGACAAGCTAGTCACAGTTCCCACAAGACAAGCTAGTTACACTTCCTGCAGCAACCCTTCCCAAAAGCAGGACTGCCCTTGTTTTTATAGGGACATGCCACAAGCTGCATGGCTTTGGACTTGCCCTGACTGGGGCGATGAGAAAATGAAAAGGACAGACACATGTAGAGAAAAGCTGGGATCGGGTGGGCCGTGCACTCTGATGGAGATGCAGCACTAGGAGCTGGGAACTCTGGGCATTTATTATATATCACTGATTGAGGAGGCAGGTTTCTTGTGTACAGCTGACCGAGGAGGCCAGTTAGGCTAATCTTGGCAGGAGGTCTCCATAAGGGGGCAGGCTCAGGAGGCAGTGATCGATCCAAGAAGAGAAAGTTTCGGTTGAGAGTTTCTGCATACACTGCTTTAGTTAAACCAGTCATACTTAGTCCAAAGGAAGGCTTTGCCATTCCCATGGGCCTGAGGCACTGGGGTTCTTGACATGGCCATGCTCATGCCAACTGCACAATTCACTTGGGATTTTATTTGCTCCCACAGTATGCAAAAGGACATTCAGAGAAATGAAGCTTTTGCCCCAAGTCATACACACACTTAGTAACAGGAAGACCCAGGCCTGGCTCAGTAGCTCAAATCCAATCTCTTTCCAATGTAACTGCTAGTTATTGTGGAAGAATATAATATAAAATTTACCATTTTATATGTACTACTTTAAGTATTTGATAATTCTCTGCCACTAAACAAACACACAAGGCTGTGCAAGTATGACTACTATCCATCCCCAAACACTTCTATCATTCCAAACAGAGCGCTGTACCCACTGAGCAGTGTCCCCTCACACACCCCAAGGCCTCTGGAAACCTACGTGCTGCCTAGTCTGTGTTCTCTACTTATGTGGAACCATGAACTAGTCATCTCTCTGGCTCTGACATTTCACTTAGCACAACCTTTCCTATGTTCGCTCAGGTTTCGGCATGTATCAGAAACGGTTTCCCCAGTCATTACATTGTATGTCTGTACCACCTTCTGGTTAGTCTTTCATGTCCCCGTGGACAGCTGTGTGGTTCCCGTGCAGGGGCGCCATGTGAGAAACACTGCTGTGATCGCAAACACCTGTGTAAGACTGCTTTCCGGCTTGGTGAAACGGCCTAGTGTGTGTGTGGGGAGTGACTGCCATCAAGTCTGATTTCAGCTTCTGGGACCAACTCCTGCAAGATTTTCCTCCGACCTTCACCCATGTGTCATCTCACACACACATACACACACACACACACACACACACACACACACACGCACGCACACACACACACACACACACACGCACACGCACGCGTGCGCGAGCCTTATTATTAATAACTTACTGTCAATTCTTTTAGGCATATATACAAGCATGGAATGGCTCATCGTATGACACTTGCTTCTCTTCAGCAAGGTTAAGAGTCCTCCAGAATTGCAAAGAAGTACAAATACTACAAATTGCATACCCTAGGATGACTTTTATAGTCTTCCTGGTGCGTGAGCTGATATTTTCCCTTAAACAATGGGCTTGTCAATCACTGTTACTGCCTATTTTCTTCATGGTAAAACAACAGCCAGAGGCTGAGGCCACTCACCAGAGTCTACATAATAAAGCCACAGTAAAAGAAGCAGATCTTGGAGGGCACAGGACAGTGGGAGAAGAATCAAAGCAGTGTCACTGTTCTATTCATGGTCTAGCACCTGCAACAGTGCAGGGTCAAACACAGCTGGCATTCTGCAGGCTGAGTGCTGTGTTCTATTCATGGTCTAGCACTTGCATAAGCAGGGTTGGACACAGCTGGCATTCTGCAGGCTGAGTGCCGTGTTCTATTCATGATCTAGCACCTGCATAAGCAGGGTCAAACACAGCTGGCATTCTGCAGGCTGAGTGCTGTGTTCTATTCATGGTCTAGCACTTGCATAAGCAGGGTCAAACACAGCTGGCATTCTGCAGGCTGAGTGCTGTGTTCTATTCATGGTCTAGCACTTGCATAAGCAGGGTCAAACACAGCTGGTATTCTGCAGGCTGAGTGCTGTGTTCTGTTCATGGTCTAGCACTTGCATAAGCAGGGTCAAACACAGCTGGCATTCTGCAGGCTGAGTGCTGTGTTCTATTCATGGTCTAGCACCTGCAACAGGGTTGGACACAGCTGGATTTCTGCAGGCTGAGTGCTGGCTGTGTTCTGTTCATGGTCTAGCACCTGCAACAGTGAAGGGTCGGACAACCGTGGCCATAGATTGGATATATTCTTTATATAATTTTTTTATTCAATGACAAAAATATTTTTAATAAAAATTTTGCAGCATGAAGAGTTGGCATAATATTAACAGAAGAGAATACGGCACAGCCTTGACATCTAAGGGCTTCATCTTTAACTGGGGCACACAAGAGAATGAAGATTTGCTTTCCCCTGTGAAGAATTTTTTAAAAAGTTATTTGGAAAAATAACTAAAGGCATAAAAAGTGCTGTTTACCTAGTAGTTTTGCTACTTACCTATAGAGAAATGATAAAGGTAACAATTTTAACCAAAACTACAGCAGGGCTACCTATGAAAGCTCCGACTTCATTTCCCAGCCTCATTTGCAGTTAGGTAGAACCATGCCAACAGAAAGAAAGCAGGCCTGACCTGCTGGACTTTTTGATTGCCTCAGGAGATGGGTTCCTAACTCACCTACTGTAAGGTCACCTGCCAAAGACTTCTTAAGACTTTACATACACACAAAACCAAACTTCTACGATGTTAAGATGCGAGGTGTTAGAGGTCATTTATTCTACCCGCCTTTTTGTATAGGAACTAAATGGGACCTAATCAAACCAGTACTGTAGTTGTGTTCTATAAAGTTGCCCTGGACACTGCATGTGATGGTCAAGTTCCTGGGACAGTGTGGCAGGACTGAGCGACCCCGAGATTAGTATGAGTGTCTACCAGGGTCCTTCTGGTAGAAGTAACATTGAACCCGTAGACTTAGTACAAACCTCCTCTCCAGTGGGGGTGGGCATCATGGCTTCCACCGAGGGCGGACTAGAACAACAGAACTCAATGCGGACTAGAACAGCAACACTGTAGCTGGAGTCTGAATGAAGCTTGCCTATCACACACCCTCTCTCCAAAGGGCACATATAGCTTTCTTGGGTTTCAGAACACCCTACAGCACTTTAGCACTCAGCGTGGGCCCGCCTTTCGACTGCAAGGAGCACGAAAACTAAAACGTGAGGCATTAAATAAACTGTGAGAAGGAGGCTTGTTTTGAGTGACAGAGAGGGAGCAAGGCAGCAGATGCCTCATTCAGCCTCAGCTGGGGACACTTGAGTTGGGTCCTTCAATTATCACCACTTCCCTCCTGCTTAGGCACGACCACAAAAACACCCGGGAGCGCTGGTTTCAGAGCTGAGTCAGTGAGTCTGTGAAAATGAGGGACAGCTTGAGACAGGATGCTGGTTGGTCATCTACAGATTCAACACGCTTTTGCTGCCTACCCATGTCCCTCTAACTCTCCTGCCTCCCCAGTGTGTGCCCGGCAGAGTTCTAGGGGTTGTGAACATTGCTTTATCAAGCCTTCCCACCAGTCAGATGGTACACGCCAACATTGCTCTGCAGCAGATACCCTGATTTGATTTCAGCTCATGCATTTCCCACCAACTTTCGGAAGTCCATAGATGAGCGTGGAGCTCTGGCCCAGGATTCACATCCTCACTCGGGCTGTGCTGCATCTTTCATTAAACTTACCAGTTTGCATTACTTATGTTGCTTTGATTTGCAAAGATTTAAAAATGCTTTTCAGGCTAAGAAAGGAATGAGGGCCCACGGGGTGAGAATAATTCTTGGTCTCTCCCTCTCTCTCCCTCTGTGCCCTTGTTCTTTACCTGGCTTTGTCCTGAGGAACTGGGGAGCAATTAGGCCCTACTGCGACCCAGCCTTGCTGAAATCACAGGGCATGATTCTCCAAAGTTGGCGATTAAAGGATATTTTTATGTGCAGTGCTTCATGGCTGTGGAGGTTTTCTCTTGACAGATTAATCATTAAGCGATTTTCTAGAGAGGTACTTGTTAGAATCTGACAGTTAAGAATACCAAGCTCCAGGAAGTCACAGGCTGCACCAGTGAGCTCTTGGAGGCTTTACGCTCTCCGCACCCATTAAAAGTTTTATTTTGTTCTGAAATTATTCAAAATGCTTAAGATATTAAAAAAGCCACATATCCAAAGGCTTTTATACTTTCTCTCAGCTCATGAAATAACCAAAAAGCAGCATTTGCACACATTAGCGATTTAAACATGGGGAAGCGGAGGGGAAGAGATTGCTCTGTGCTCCCTAGGAGACTCAGATACAGGGCAGCAGAGCTGGCTTGAGACTCACACAGACTGGGTTCCCAGTCTGCTTGCCCGCGCCTCCCCCCCCCCCCCAGCGCGCTACATTTTATCTGGAAAACGAGTGCTCTAAGGCTTTATTCTTAGCTTAAACAGAGTCCACAGGGCAGGTCCTACTTACAAAGAATAGCACACAGGGCCCAGCACATACCTGCTGAGCTCATCACCACCACTATGAATAGTTAGAATAACCAGCAGGAGAGGAGGATAAATGCTCCAGTGGAGGTTGGAATTGGAAGGGAGGCAACTGCATTTCAGCAGGGGGAGGGAAGCGTAAGAAATAAACCTTCGGTAGAAATGACCAGGTATTCAAAAGGCAAACAGGTGGCTCTGAGATCTGTCCTTACTAACAGGAACGACATGAAAATATGGGGACAGAAGTGTCCGCCTGTGAGGCAGAGGGCTACACTTACACAGGTTTGCCTGGTGCTCAACTCCTCCAAGTGTCTCTCAGCTGGGATGAGGTGGATGCTTGTCTTGTGGCCACCCACTATCATTAAACACATTCTTTAAAAATACAAGAAACTTCCTGCAGTATGAGCCACCCAGAAGCCAAGATCCCCTTTCCAGCGCTCCTGTAAGTAGAGAGGCTGTGGCCACAGACTCAAACAAGACTACAAAGAGGGTAATGGGGTGAGGCCTGGGTGTGGCATGGAGGCCCTCACTCAGCTCTCAATAACTGGTACTGCACAGGAATGCAAGCCCAGTATTGGCCAGAACTTCCTCTCTCTGAAAGAAAAACCACATATCCAGATTTTTTTTTTTAATTCAATTTTGAAATGTAGGTGAGTACAATTTTCCTTCGGTATATGAAAGTTGCCTTCAGTTCCAGGAACTCCCATGGAAACCAAATTCTCAGACATCCAAGTCCTCATATTTATTAAGTGGTATATGTAGTTTATTTGCATTTAACCTACACACAGCCTTGGGATATTCTAGATCTTCTCTAGATTACCCATAATACCAACTATAATGTAAATTCTGTGCAAATAGTTGTTGCTCTGCATTGTTCAGGGAATAATAGCAATGGAAGGAAAGGGTACAGATGGACAGAGAGATAGGTGTGTGTGTGTGTGTGTGTGTGTGTGTGTGTGTGTGTGTGTGTGTGTGTATACACATGCATGCTTAACACAGATGCAATGTTTTCACGTGTTCTCAATCTGTGGTTCATTTAATCAGCTGATGCAGAACACATGAATGTAGAGGGCTGTCTGCACTTCTAAAAGCATCTGCATGCCTCAGTGGGCCAACAGAACCTATGTGTCCCACAGCCCTCACAAACTGCCATGGTGCAAACTCTTTCCAACCTTACACAAGTGGTCCACTATCCTTATGTCACCCGGGGTCCCCCTCTTCCTTCCCTTGCATGGCCAGCCATCTGTGTCCATTCGGAATGAGAATTTGAGAACAAGATTTTCCTGTTTGTCTCGACACTTCTCCTTTGAGTTTCTTCAATTTGTTGGCTCATGAAACCGGATAGAAGAATAGCAATGAGCTTCCTCTGAACTAACGGAGATGAATGAATCCCAGGAGGTAATCCACACTCACACTTTGCTTCAGTGGGCCTGTCCTATCTAAGGACCAGTCACTAAGGTGTATTTATCAAAAAGGCCCTGCAGCCAGAACAGCATACTCCTAACGTCTGGGCAAACCTGATAAGATTTAGGATCCTCAAAATAACTGTGGAGAATTTGCAAGCCTGTAAATACAAATTGACAAAGGGATTTGATGATTTAAAGATGGCCTCCAGGTGACCTAGAGTCACTTCCTATTGCCACCTCATCTGCCATTGAGCAGATTCTCTGAGCACCCTCCCCTGGACCTCCCGCCAAGCCCACTGTCTGCCCTAGGACTGTCTTCCTACTGGCCTCTTATGTGTTCTCCATGATATGTGATTGCTAGGAATATTTGCCCTCTTGAGAGGTAACTTTGAGGAAGGTACATTGACCTGAGGTGGGGGAGATAAAGCAACATACAAAAAAAAAAAATCCCTGATCAAGAAAATATGGTAGACAGACACCCACCCTCCCACCCACACAAAATTTCAGCAGAAAGAACAAAGTCATATCATTTGCCGAAAAATGGGTGGAGATAATCATACTGATTAAATTAAGCCAATCTCAGAAAAAATATCGTGTGGATCCTGGATTTCATACAGCTACATAAAATCATGTATGCACAAATGACATGATATTAGGAGTAAAACTCTGTTGGGGGATGGAGAGGACTAATGGGGAGGAGGTGTGAGGAAATGGGGGTGGAGGGGAGTAGAGGGAATATGCTTAACATACAGCATATACTTGGAGGAACACTTAAGAAACCCCTGAGCTGTATTATTTCATGTAAGGGCAGCAGAGAACTCTGGTACAGCTTTCCCAGCAGGCACCTTTCCCAGAGCTTTTCACATAGTGATGCTTAGGTCACTTTATGGAACTCACACAGAGCAGCCCCCCCCTCCGGGGGGGGGGGGCTGCTGTCCTAACCCACACCCCAACTTTCTCAGCCCTAAGCTGATCTTAGTCACCTGTCTGCAGGCGACTTCATAGTTTCTGTGACACGCACTTACCACCTGAAGTTATATGTTTAGCATTTGCTGTAAATCAACTCACGTCTTTAGATAAATACGTTTATTTTGAAAAAAAATTTAAATATTGACTGTAAATGGCAAGGTAAGAGCATCTACCACAAATGGAAGTTAAAAGTAAGAATAAGCACAACCATTATCAAACCGGTGATGTTTATCTATCTGCCCTTGTAACTCATCTCAAATTTCTCAGGGGAGAATCCTTGGGAGGAGAGGCCTAGGGCAGTGGTCATACATTTTCAGAGAGGATGAACACAGAGTCTTGTTTTTAACAAACTCTCCTCCCTATTTCCCCAGGACAAGCAGACACTGTTGCCCTGGGGACCACACTCTGAGAGACTCTCTGGTGGAAGCTTGTGAGAAGGGCAGCGTCTCTGCCAGACCCACAGGATCAGCCTCTTTGGCAGCATCTTCCCAGTAAGGGATGCAAACGCTCGCTAAGGCCTCCTGTGCCTGGGATGCTGAACACGGGCTCACAGCCACAAGCTGGGTCCTCGCTAAGAAAACTGAGCTTTGCACAGATTCGCTGACCTTCAGCAGACTGGGTCCATGTGAGTGGCAGACTGTACTTAGAGCTGGAAATAACTAAGGCCGTGTAAGGCCCGTCCCATTGCAGAGAGGCCACAGGATAGGCTCATCTGCATGGATTCTAAAGTGATACACCCCTTAGCCACAATCAGTACAAAACTCAGTGTCACACCCGAAATGAGTTCACAAATCAGTTTCCTTTTATTAGACTCTTGCTGAAATGCAAATTGGTTAACAGCTCATTCATTGAATTCTTTATAATATTTGAACAGCACCTGGTGAAAGGAAAATTGGAGATATTGATAATATTCACCATGACTCAAGCTCATAATAACCATTGTGTGTGGTTCCCGAGGGTGAGAAATGTTGGTTTCCTGTCTTTTCTTTTTTCTACCTCTGGGTTGACTAAAAGAAGAACTGTGCTCATTAAAAATACATTAATCACACACTTATAAAGAAGTTTCACTTTATGTAATAGTCATGCTTCTAAAAAATGCACCTCGATTTTTGAAAAACAGAGCCTACCTTATGCATTAACACAATCAGTTCATTATTCATTATAACACAGTGAGTCACTTTATAAAATGAACGGCCTCCTCTTTAGTTTATGGTGTTAGATTTTTACTAGGAGGATACTTTTAACTCAACAGCTAGGTAGAGCTGTGTATTATGCAGAAATGCTGTCCTTTGAGGTAACAGCATTTGGGCAATGGGCACCACAGGGAACAAATCCTTTCCTTTGAGTGTCACCCATATATCTTTTCATTTTTAAGATTATTTACTTTTTATTTCTCTCTCTCTCTCTCTCTCTCTCTCTCTCTCTCTCTCTCTCTCTGTGTGTGTGTGTGTGTGTGTGTATGTGTCTGTGGGGGGGGGGTATATGCATGTGAGTGCAGGTGCCAGTGGAGACCAGAGGTGTCAGATTCCCCCCTGGAACTGGAGGTACAGGTGGTTAGAGCTGGGAGCCAAAGGAATCCTCTTAAGAGCAGTAGGTGCTCTTAATCACTGAGCCATCTTTCCTAGTGTACCCTTTTATTACAGAGAAAAGCAACGCTGGTTTTTATAACTAAGAGAGAATGATACAGCTTTGGAGACATTATCCATGCCACAGAATTCCAGAGGAATCACGTAAGACCCAAACGTTTATACCCGGCTAAACTGTCACTGCAGTAAAAAGGCAAGTGTAAAATGTTTTTAAATATGCCAAATTTGAGTTCCTGATTCGAGCTGTACTGATAACAGTATATAGGGAAAACCTGCTTCTATGGTGAACATAGCATCACTGCCATTTTTGGGGCCTACTTTCTCTTCCAAGTTCCCATTTAGCTCTCAGTTTTTCCTATATTGCATGTCTTCTCTGGTATGTGGAATCCTGATGTGTGTGTGTGTGTGTGTGTGTGTGTGTCCTGTATGTTTTTTCATCTTTAAGATTATATTCATTTTTTTCTTTCTGTGTGTGATAGGAATAGAAACAGGATCATGATGGAGAGGAAAAGATCTTAAGGGTAAGGAGAGGGTCAAAGAGAGAGGGAAATTGTACTTTGTGACTTGTAAACAGCAGGGAGGGCCATTTAGGAGGAAGTAGAAGAGCAAGAGGGGGCAGGGAGAATGGGAGAAGGGGATGAATAGGACAAAGTGATTCTAACTTTAAAAATAATAAAAAGGAAGGAATGCAATTACTATTCAAAATAGCAACAAAGAGGGATATAACCAGCAAGAGTTATCAGGTGAAAATGCTGTGGATTATGCTTATTGTTAATAAAAAAAACTGATTGGCCAATAGCAAGGCAAGAAGAGATTGGGTGAGACAGTATGGCACAGAGAGAATGATGGAAGGAGGAAGGGCAGAGCCAAGGGAGTCGGGACAGATGCCAGCCAGGCACTGAGCAAGCAGGAGGTGTAGAAAATGAGGTAACAAGCCCTAAGCCACGTGGCAATGCATAAATAGAAATAGGGGTTAATTAAATGTAAGAATTAGCTAGTAACAAGCCTGAGCTATAAGCTGGTCATTTATAAATAATAATAAGCCTCTGTGTCAGCTGTTTGGGAGCAGGCAGTTGGGACAGAAAAACTCCACCTACAAAGAAAGGAACACAAAGTGGAAAATATGTGCATATTGATTCTTTAGCTGTTACACGTAGAGTCAAAATACCTTTAAAATGAATCAATCATATATGTTCAAGAATAAAAGCATATTAAAAGATATAAATGTAAATACTAGAAAAATTAAGGGAAATGATCCTATCAGCTAACACTGGATGGTAGAAAGAGATTTCAAAAGAAATGTGGCAGGGAGGTCAGTATTTGGCATTGATTATGGAAGAAGCGATTGATATTTATTGCATTAAAAACACACAAGCAAACTATAACCCAGAGGCATTCAGAGATTAGAGTTAGCTATAGAGGCATTTAGAAAAACTTAAAAACAAAGTCTAGTTTCAGGTAGAATATGGAAACAAAGCAAATTAAAATGGTTCATTAAATGACATGTGAAAAAGCAAATTTAGCAGTAAAAATTAAGCAGAACAAAATGGAAATAAAAGCAAATGTATCCGTCCATCAATGCATGAGAATAAGCTGAACTTCCATGCTACTGAGGACATTTTCTGGTTGGACTGAAATCTGCCAATGTGCTGTCTAAAAGGTGCACACCAAATCAGCAAAAGATGAAAACAGTACAAAAACCTAAATAAATTATGGTTCTTTACTATGGCAAAGATATAACATGGAAAAATGAGTTAGCACCAGAAATATCAACTGTCAATTATCAGTAACCAAACCAATAAAGCAAAATTGCAAGCAGTCTGTGGTAGATCATTTCTATAACTCCAGCACTCAGGAAGCAGAGGCAGGAAGAGCGCAGGTTTGAGGCTAGCCTGAGCTACACAGTGAGACTCGTAAACAAGCAAGAAAACAAAGCAATTCTAGGACCCCAAGGAATGGTGGATGGAATTGGAGTTTTCATTGCAGAACTGTCTGTCTACATCAGACCTATTAGACAGGATGTTAGGCATAATGTTAGGGCTAGGGAGATGGCTAAGTACACCCACATGAACAATACACACACCAGACATATAGACAAAAGACCTATGTAAATGGAAGTTAGAAAAAAATGACTGTATGCCATAAGCATAGATTTGCTCTTTAAGCTGTCCTTAAAATGGGAGGCAGGCAGGTCTCTGTGAGTTCCAGGCCAGTCTGGTCTATAGAGTGAGTTCCAGGACAGCCAGGGCTATATAGAGAAACCTTGCCTCAAAAAAAAAAAAAAAAAAAAAAGTCCAGAAACAGTGTACTTTAGCTGCAACTATGCAAAGAAAAATCACCTTAACCAAAAGGCAGAGGAATGCAACACATAAGAGATGTTCCCCAGAATCCTAATACTGAAGACATGCAGAGAACACCTTCAAAATGGCAGCGGTAGAGCATGCTGGGGCACTAAAATAACCAACCCAGTGATCCTGAGGATTAAGGCTATGACAGATGCGACATTGCCAAGGTCAGAGCACATCACAGCTGTGAAAAATGACACAGATGGACGGAAGGACAGACAGCCCCGATAGTGACAATAGCTCTGCTGAAGGGAATAGAGAAAAAGGAACCGACTTCCCTTTGTGAATTAAACAGATATCTCGAAATCAGAAAAATGTCGTGTTATAACTTATAAATGCATGAAGTTACTCTGAAAACCAGAAATCAAAAAAGTAATCTTCCAAATGATCAGAAAAGACAAAGAACAGGAAAAGGAAAGGACTTAGTGACAGCCATAAAGATGCTAAGTTTCTGCTCTAGTCTGAAAACACAGATTAAGGTGGACAGGCTTTCTATTAAAATATGAGTTAGGAAAGCAGCCAGGACAAGAGAGGGCGGAACACAGTGGACGAGTCAAAGATCTGCCATCAATTACAGGAAGGCTGTAATGCCAGATTCCACCCAGCTGCTAGGGGAAGAAGCTAACTACAGGAAGCCAACAGACCCAAAGCCAGCCAGCCAGACCCCAAACCTCAAAGCACTGACCAGTCTCACTTATGAGTGAGAACTGAGAATCATAAATAGGCAGAATTCAGCAACATTTAAAGTACGATCCATCAACCAAGTCCAGTTCAAAGGTAAGGGCATTTCAGCTGGTCTGGTGGTGCACACCTTTAATCCCAGCACTCAGGAGGCAGAGGCAGGCAGATCTTTGAGTGTGAGGCTGGCCTTGTTTATAGGTAAGTTCCAGGACAGCCAGGGCTATGTGGAAAGACCCTGCCTCAAAAAACCAAAGGCATGCACATTTCAAGGCAAAAACACCTATCGACATAATTTCTCATGGTAGGAACACCAAAAAAAAAAAAAAAAAAAGAAAAAAAAAAAAAAAAAAAAAAAAAAAAAAAAGAAAAAAAAGAAAGAAAGAAAGGAAGAAAGAAAGAAAAGAAAAGAAAATCAGTGCCAGCAATATGGGCTGCGAGGGCGAAAACTGCTCACTGCCCAAGCCTGACAACCTGAGTGCAATCCCTAGAACCCATGACAACCTGAGTGCAATCCCTAGAACCCGTGACAACCTGAGTGTGAACCCTAGAACCCATAACAACCTGAGTGCGATCCCAGAACCCATGACAACCTGAGTGCAATCCCAGAACCCGTGACAACCTGAGTGTGGTCGCTAGAACCCAAGCAAAGTAGAATGGGAGAACCAACTCTACAAAGTTGTCCTCTGACCTCCGCTTGAGTGCTGGGTTACACATACCACACAAACCATACTTCTCCCCATACAATGACAATAAATAGAATTATTTCCTTAGCTGTCACCCAATATAACAGCACAAAATACGTCATAGTAAATGAGAAAAGACTCAATAGATTCCATTCAAAGTCAGGAATAAATCTGGTTGTCACTACCTGATGTCATCATGCCAGAGGTAGGAGTCAATTCAGTTATAAAAGAAACAAAGCATATTTTTATATACTAGTTGGAAAAGAGGCTCACTTACCGCCCCCTCAATAATATGGCAATGTACATGGAAAGCCTAAGAGAATCAGTAGGAAAATAACTTTGAATCATTAAAGGTGACTCTTCAGAACCAGTAAGCAAAATCTCAGCATTCAACTCTGTGTGCAGAAAACAGCTGCTAGAATATTGTGAGGAGACACTGTGCTTGCAAGTCGGCCTGAGAATATGGAACAGAAGATGCAAATTCGAGGTGACCCTGTAAGACGAGGCTGAGCAATAGAGAAGATGCAGAAAAAACACCTCTTACTTTCCAGCAGAAAGGACTGAACACCACACAGACGTTAACTCGGTCCATGTTGTGCTGTAAACTTCAGTGACCACAGTGGAAATACCACCGCATTTACTTCCCAGAACTGGGCAGGAGACTCTGAAGTTCACACACAAGTCCTTGGATAACCAAATGAAAAAGTACTGAGAAGAACAGAGATACCTGGATAATGAATCTGAGAGCCCCAAGCAGATCTATTTTTAGAAATTTTGGCTGTAATTCTTTTTTTAAAAAAAGACACTGCATTGTGAGGAGGAGAAAGAAAGTACATTATTCAATAAAAATTATTGAGAAAACTGGATAACAAACTAGAATCAGAGATGTCAATGTAAGGATCCCATGCCTTGCCTTAAAATAAAATTCAAAGTACTAAAATGTAAACTTCTAAAAAAGGAAACTATTATCATATGAAAAATATAGGAGATTTTAAAACTCTTCACGACAAGGTGTGGGGGAGACCGCTCAGTGGGTAAGAGCTCCAGCACGCGATGAAGCAATGGAGACCCAAATGTGTATCCTCGGCTCCCACATAAGAAACTAGTCGTGATTGTGCAGTCCCAGCATTGGAGGTGGAGACAGGAGGAGGATTCCGGCTTTGGGGGGTCACTGAGAGTCCCTGCCTCACAGGATTAAGGCTGAGAGCAATAGAGGACAACGCTGATGTCATCCTCTGTTTCTCTGTATATATACACACACAGGTGCACACACCAGTACATTCATATGCATATGTCATACACAGATGTGCCACACATACACATACATGTATGTACATGTACACCCTATACCCTATACATACAACACACACACACACATAAACTTTCAAGACCGGGTTTCTCTGTTTAGCCCTGGCTGTCCTAGAACTGGTTCTGTAGACCAGGCTGGCCTCGAACTCACAGAGATCTGCCTCCCTCTGCCTCCCAAGTGCTAGGATTAAAGGCGTGCGCCACCACAGTCCAGTCAGAAAGACCTTTTAAAAGCCATAAGAAAATGTTTCTGTGGTTAGTAAGTATATAAGTACATAAACCAGTATCAAAGATATACATCACTACAAATTGGAGAAAAATCATACCGAAATAAGCATACTACAAATTAGGGGGAAACCATAGAAAATTAAAATTACAGTAAAATGGCTTTTTAAATTTTCTATACAAAGACTTATAAATTCATAGGAAAGATTAATCAAGTAATAAAAATATATAAGGGGCCTAAACAGTTCATAGCTAAGAAAAAGTATGGATGACATTAAAACACACTCAAAGATGCTCAACAATATTCATGAGAAAATGGGAGTGAAAGCCACAGAATACTGCTATGTGCCCATCAGCTCAGGCAAGCTCAAAAACTGGATAAACACACACTGGGGAGAGTGTGGGGGTCACCCCCTCTGAGTGGCTGGAGAGTGTGGGGGTCACCCCCTCTCATGCACTGGGGAGAGTGTGGGGGTCACTCCCTCTGATGTGCTGGAGAGTGTGGGGTCACCCCCTCTGATGTGCTGGAGAGTGTGGGTGTCACCCCCTCTGATGTGCTGGAGAGTGTGGGGGTCACTCCCTCTGATGTGCTGGAGAGAGTATGGGGGTCACTCCCTCTGATGTGCTGGAGAGTGTGGGGGTCACCCCCTCTGATGTGCTGGAGAGTGTGGGGGTCACTCCCTCTGATGTGCTGGAGAGTGTGTGAGGGTCACCCCCTCTGATGTGCTGGAGAGTGGGGGGGTCAGCCCCTCTGAATGGCTGGAGAGTGTGGGGGTCACCCCCTCTGATGTGCTGGAGAGAGTATGGGGGTCACTCCCTCTGATGTGCTGGAGAGAGTGGGGGTCACTCCCTCTGATGTGCTGGAGAGTGTGGGGGTCACCCTCTCTCTTACACTGGACAGACTGTGAGGTCAAATATATCGAACTTTTGCACGTGCTTTCCAATTTTAGGACGTTATCTTTGGGATATACTCACCTATACTTGTGAGAAACAGTATTCTCTAAATAGAAAAAGACCAGAAATAAAGTGTATGCCCTCCTATCAACTGGATATTAAGTTAATTAATGCCCTATGATGATTAACTAGATAGCTGTTAAAAAAGAATCTGTAGACTCGAATGTGACAACTGGCATCATCTCCAGGTTATAGTGAGTGAAAAAGCAGTCAGCGCGCAGCAAACACACAGTCTGGGGAGGTTTCTATTTATGCTGTGTATTTATGTCCGTGTTTATGATTACATTTGCAGGAAGCGTCTGGAAGAACAGGAGCAGCTAGGTGGTCTGAGAACCCTCCGCACTGTGTACTCTTTCATACGTTCGAAGCATCTGTGCAGTGTTACCCGTCCCCAAATTAAGGCCATGGATGAATAGATTAAATAGGAGCCTTGCTAGCTTTGCCTATTTGGAACTGTGGAGGTTTTTTATGTTTTTGTTTTATTTATTTATTTATTTATTTATTTATTTATTTATTTATTTATTTATTTATTTATTTTATTTTTTTAAGCTTCATACTACCTGGATCAGAAGATGTCGGTGCCTAAACAGGAAGTATAGATGAGTACAGGGGGGAAAAAAATCAAAGCACTATCAAGAGTGTTCCTAGTGCTTCAGTTGAGCCTCACGGTCTGCTCCTCTGAGGACACCCACACAGCCACTGCCATCCAGGGGGTCAGAGGGACTAGCCGAGCATGCTGGGAAAACAGGCAGGGGTGGACTGAATCTCTCCCAGCTTTGCCCATGGCCCCAAGGTAACTTCTATAACACATGGTGAGGGTGTCTCTATTGCAGCCTTCCTAAACAGTTTCCATTTTTGACTCCTTTCCACCCAAGAAGTTTTTATACCGCCTGGGGATACAGATATATAAAAAGGGTATTAAAAAAAACAAACATTTGATGAAAACAAGCATAAAGAAACCATGACCAAAATACGCCACATGAGATTCTCAAAGAATTAGTAACAATAGTATATAAACAACAAAACTCCCTCAATTCTTTGATAATCATGTAAATTTGCCATTTATTAAGGATGAAAGCAAATTTGCATACTAATAAGATGGACTTGCTTTTTCATTTTTCCACAAAGAACTAAGTCTTGACTGAAGTTTGATACTATAGGATGTAGCTCATCTTCATTATTTTTCAGAGTTAATTGATAATTAGATTTTTGTTGTCGTTTGATTTTTTTTTTTTTTTTTTTTTTGGTTTTTTGAGACAGGGTTTCTCTTGTGTAGCTTTGCGCCTTTCCTGGAACTCACGTGGTAGCCCAGGCTGGCCTCGAAATCACAGAGATCCGCCTGGCTCTGCCTCCCGAGTGCTGGGATTAAAGGCGTGCACCACCAACGCCCGGCTGTCGTTTGATTTTTGAGACAGGGTTTCTCTGTGTAACAGCTCTGGATGTCCTGGAACTCACTTTGTAGACCAGGCTGGCCTCAAAGTCATAGAGATTCTCCTGCCTCTGCTCCAGAGTGCAATAATTTCATTTTATAATCAATGCTGAGATATCTCCTTCATGTAAAATTGTAGTAGAAAGTGCCAGAAGTGTATTTAGGGCCTGTTCTAGTTTGCTTTCTGTTGCATAAATCACTGGTCAGTAGCAACTTATGGGAGAAAAGGTTTATTTCATCTTATAGCTGACAGTCCTTCAGGAAGGGAGGTCAGGGCAGGAACCAACAGGCAGGAATTGAAGCAGAGGCCTTGGAGGAATGCTGATTGCTGACTTTCTCCCCAGAGCTTGCTCAGTTTGTTTTCTTATCCATCCCATGATCACCTGCCTAGGGATGGCACTGCCCACCTACACCAATGGTCTGGACCCACCTACATCAATCGTTAATCAAGAAAATACCCCAAAGACTTGCCTATGGGTCAATCTCACAATTGAAAATAGGCATTTTCTGAATTCATATTCCCTCTTGCCAGATAACCCTAACTTGTATTTAAGTGTCAAACTGACAAAAACCAACCAACCAAACAAACAAACAAAAACCAAACAAACTAAACAACACAGGGCCATTTCAGAAATTGTTGGAAATTTTGTCTTAATCCTAAAGTAAAATTCACTTTTATTTTATTTTATTTTTAAAGACAGGGTCTTGGGCTGGAGAGATGGCTCAGAGGTTAAGAGCACCGACTGCTCTTCCAGAGGTCCTGAGTTCAATTCCCAGCACCCACATGGTGGCTCACAACCATGTAACAAGATCTGACACCCACTTCTGTATACATAATAAATAAATAAATCTCAAAAAAAGGAAAAAATATTAAAAAAAAAAAAAAAGACAGGATCTCACTGTGCATCCTTGGGTGGCCTGGAACTCAATATGTAGACCAGGATGGCCTCAAACTCATGGATCATTACATTAAATGAATAAATCGAAACAGTAATTTTTGAAGTCAAATATTTGAACAAATTTGATAGGCACTGGAGAATAAATAAACCGGGTGTTCCTGTGAGAGCAGAAAACATTGAAACACTGAAGTTTACGACTTCACAGTGCTGTGGAATCGGAGCCGAGGTGTGTCAGGTGTCTTGGTGCTGGGTGGCAGAGTGGCAGGTGGAGTGACATTTGTGTGACCACAGCCACGGCTGCAGGAAGCTGTGGGACGCAACGCAGGCGATTGTATAATTCCGAATCAGTTTTTGGTCATTGCATGTTCAGGAACCTTTTAGTGTTATCACATTTCCACGGCTGCCGCATTCAGTTACAGGACCCACAGTTTAGAGAGTTATACTCTTACTAGACAGGGATCATTTGTGAGTCGATTCCAGCTAGGAAGTCAATCTTTGCCATCCATTAAATGAGGAACACCACAGGGTGCTAGCCACAAGACACACGGCTTGGAACTAACAATCGGCGCCTTTCTTCCTTCTCTAGAAAATCTGGACCCCCCAGTTCCCACAGATAGATATTCTGGGCTGTTGTTCTTTAGTATACACACGTACGCACAGACGTAATTTACGTGGATAATGTGAACATAACAAAATCAAACTCCATCGCTGAGAACCCACTGACCATCCATAAATGCCAGACCAGCACACAGCAGACATCAGTCCACTACACTTTTTGCCTTCTTTCTAGAATTCTGCTAATACGTTTCTAGACCTAAGAACATACACATCTGTGTAAAAAACAGAGCAACAACTAACTGTAAACCATGGAAAAGCTGTTGAAATGTAGGGAGAGCAAATTTTCCATTCAGGATAATTGTCCATCTGTCAGGTTTAGTAGTTATGTCTGAGTGATTTAACTTTACCTCTGCCTTACTGTAAAGCAGAACAATGGAAACAAACATATCTCATTCAAATATCAAGAGAATATTAGAATAAACATCAGCTCTAAGTGACAATAGACATTTAAAACCAATTTCCCTCGTTAAAAGGAAATATATTTTGCACTCTTTTCCTTGCTCCCCCATGTGTGTGTGTGTGTGTGTGTGTGTGTGTGTGTGTGTGTGTGTGTGTGTGTATGTGTGTAAATGTCTCCTGCTCCGATAGGGCACATTCATTTTTCACTATAACTCTACTCCCTGGTAGTCATGGTCAGTGTCCACTTGATGGACCTCAGTCTGGGGTGAGCTCAGTAGCAGAACACTTGATTAGCATGTGCCAAGTCCTGGGCTTGGTCCCCAGCGTGCTCAAAACAACACTGAAAGGCATGCTCTAAGGATGCTTCGCTAAACAGTTCATTAACAAGACAACAGGTCACATGTTCTGATCATAAACAGCTGTGACTTACACAAACTCTCTTTCACTGCCACCCCTCAAAAAGAGAAACCCAACTCTGCATGACAGACATACAATGTCGGCCCCAGTTCCAAGATGTGGAGAGGAAAGCTCAGACTGTAATTAACCACCATGAGAGGTAAAAGCTGCAACATCACAAAGCCCAGGACACTTAGGTCAGTGTGGTACTAGGCCTGTGCTCCTCTGCATCCAGCCTTTGCCAAGTGCATCCAGATCCATCTCCCCAGTGTCTGCAAAGGATGACACATGTGTACTGTTGCTCACTGACACACAATAACTGAACATAATTATGGGGCACAGTATAATTTCATACATGTGTAAAATGTGCATTAATCATGCTTGATGCTTACTAAACTCCCACATGGTTGGTACTGCTCTTCCTCCTCTCTCTGATTCTCCTCTTCTCCCTGCTCCTCCTTCTCCTCCTCCCCATCCTATCTCTCCTATTCCTTTTCTGCAATGATGGAATCAAAGCCTGGCCTTGTGCATTCTAGGCAAGTGCTCGATCTACTACTGGGCCACATTTCTAGACCAGTATTATTATAATCAACAAGTAGAAACAAATCTCAGGCCATCAGTTCATGGATGCAGTACTATTCGACAATAAAAAGCCATGGAAACTGATTCACACTGTACTGTGGATTGCTATGTAAGAAAAAGCAACCACTCACAAAAAGGCTGTGCCTGTATGAATCCACTAAAGAATGTCCCGAACAGGTGGATCTAGAGTGAAAGGTAGATCAATGGTGGTCAGAACTGAGAGGAGAAGCCATGGGAAAGGGTTTCTTTTTTGGATGCTGCTGCATGATTCTGCATATTCTAATACTCACTGAAATTAGATACCAAAAAGGGTGTTTTTTAAAGATGTGTAAATATCTCAGTGAAGCTGTAATTAAAAGATAGTGTGGCTTTATTCCCAGTAGGCAAGGCAGAATCCAGGGCACAGAGCATCAAGAGAAACATAAGCACTTAGGGAACGTGAAGGCAATGAAGGAACCGCTTCCACAGGTCATGAGCAAATATAAAAGATAAGAAGGAACCAGGGGTGGGCCTCCCCTGACCACAGTGGTGGTGGGCTGGAGCCAGCTTTGCCCAGTGCAGGGTGTGACATACTGCTCACAGAAACAGGCCACCATGGAGGGTGGCTATGGGCTTTATTTTGTAAGGTTTCAGCTCAAACACCATATCCCAGTAACTTTCATCAATCTGCACAATTGTATGTTAATAATCAGCAGGAAGGCAGGCAGGCATTAGGACATGGGTAGGCATTTGGGGTTTCATTCCTGGGGGCTGCGGGTGGAACGCAGTCCGTAGAGAGGAAACAGCAAGCATCATCACTAGCAAGGGAGACGGTTCAGTTGAGTTTGATTGACACCAGTGGGAAACGCTGGGTATCTGGACTTTGGAGAAGGACAAGGCCAGATAAACTCCAGGACACTCTGCCAGACTACCTTAGTGTCAGAGAGAAGAGTCGGGGAGGGGAGCACAAGCAGAGAGAAGTGAGTCTGAGTCTTTGAAGTACTGTGGCAAGGAGAAATGTAGCTCTGAGACCCAGAAAGGGGTGGGGCTGCCTGAGAGGTCTAGGAATCTTCACGCAGACCACACTTCCCTTTCCAGTACTCTGCCATGAAGATCTGGACCCTGTGACATTTAAAATGACTGAGTCACCTTCGCAGTTGCTAATTAAGTCAGGGCCATGACTAACAATGGCACTGCTAGTCGCTACCCACTACCCACTCCCTCCTCTAATGGGGCGGGCAGGGTGCAGGGAGACAGGGACTGGGGACAGGGATGGATTTACCTAGCTGAAAAGATTTGCTTTCTCGGACTCTTACACTTCAACAATCTTGTGACATCATTCTGCCCAGTGAGATGTGTGTGGAAGTCTGAAGAGGTGGTCATTTCCTGAATAAAAAGAAAAAAAAAACCTCTCTAATAGAACGACGCCAGTCTTTAGCTACTGTGTTCTCCTTGTCCTCTTAACCTAGACCATCCATGCAAAGCCAGAGATGCAGCAGCCGTTTTGTGAGTATGAGGCAACCAGACTTAGGATGAAGTGTGGCGAACTAAGGAGGGAGACGCAGAGATGGGAAGGGGCCGGTCCTGCTGTGTGAGCTCCGCGCAGCAGCCCCAGATGGCCGTTACTGGGAAGTCTGGTTCTACACAACGAATAACCCACCTCCGTGTAAGGTGGGTCCAGATGTGTGCACTCTTCCTGTTGGTTTCGGCTGCTGAATGCAATCGCCACCGAATCAAGTCATATCTGGGCATTACACACACACACACACACACACACACACACACACACACACACACACACACACGATGGGCCAAAACAATGTGACTACCAATATTTTAGTTTGAAAACGTTTAAAACCCATCACATTGTTAATTTTTCCCAGCAATCTCTTTCTTCTCTCTAAATTGGAAGCTAAAAAATGTTGCCAGTATGAGGGCAGAGGTGGGATTGCTCAGTGGTCAAAACATTTGCCTTGCAAGCATGAAGACCAGATTTCAGAGCCCCAGAACCTAAGCAAATGCCAGGCGGATGGCCAGCCTAAAATCCAGCCTTGGAGGCAGAGACAGGGATCTCCAGAACAACTGTCTAGTGAGACTAGCCATATTGGTGAGCTCTGGGCTTGATCGAGACACCCCGCCACAGTTAAAAAGATGGAAGTGCAACCAAGGTTGAGTCCCAGCCACCTTGGGTCTCCACATACATGTGCATCCATATACGTGCACACCCACACACATGTGCCCACAGACATACAAACATGCATGCACATATACCCACATGAAAATGGAAAATACTTTCAGGTACAGCAAAGCATTGGCTGCAAGTATGAAGAAAATCCACAAACATAGTCATCTGTTAATGGGGCTGTGCTCCCAAACACCCTCGGGTCTTTCCCGGTTGACTAATGTGGTTCACCTAAACGGCTTCAGCCAGAACCTGTTCACTTGACTCTGCGAAGGACTGCCATCTCTGGAAGGAGGAATCTTTCCTCTCCCTCAGGTATATGGCTGAGAAAACATCAAGTCTCTGGACCAAAGTGCCCTGGCCTTTTACACAGGTGTTCTCTTGGGCTGTGCTCTGGCATGCCATCTCCAGAACTACAGTCAATAAAGTTCCAGGAAACATGGACTGTCCTCTTCCACAAAACTCCCATTGTCTGTAGGCAAGACCATGCTGAAGACTCGGATCTCCATGGCAACAGGGCTGGCCTTAAAGACCTGCCAGGGGAAAGTTATCTCGGGTTCCAGGACCAGGAAGAGCTGGTGACTCATCTGCTATTTATCTCACGGTTGCTGTAGATTGGGTAAAGATTGGTGTTTTCCTTTTTGCCTTGGCTGCCGGGAGACTCTGACTGGCTTTTGATTCCATCTGAAAACTGCATTCACCTTATAATACATTCCTGCTCCATAGGTTATCTCTGACTTGATCTCACTTTCTACCCTATGAGTTCCTTTTAGCCCAGTTCATTATGAGTTTTCAGTTGCTCACTACCTACTTTTGGTGAACTCCATTGTTTTATGGAATGGGGACCATGTAGGGCCTATAGTTAATAAAAGGACCAGGTTGCCTTCATAACAAACGTATCTGTAATTCGCTGAGAATCACCATGAATACAACACTGTCCTATTTGCCAAAGCTGTAAGGCCTTTTCACTAGTCCCATTTTACAGAGAGAAAACTGAGTCACACAAAACTTAAGGGGTTTGCCTAAGATCATGTAGCAAATCAGTGATAACACTCAGTTTCTATTTGCAAGAAGTGGAAGCATTCTGACTTCACAGGTTGAACCTAAAAATCCACAGCCCTCACATCCCATCTCTACCATCAGGCCAGAGGATCCCGGGCAACAAATGGGACTACGGCAGGAAAAGCCAAACAGATGATGAAAAGGCTCTTGGACCACTGTCAAAAGCATTCATTCATTCATTCATTCATTCATTCATCATCAACATTTAGGGAACATCTGTCATATACTGGCATGGTGCCAAGGCCAGGAACAGAGAAAGTGGGTTTGCGTCTGCTCTCTGGGAACTGAGAGGAGATAAAGGAGAGGCAGCTAGGTCAAGGACATGGTGGGGTTATGATGAGGCGTTCACAGGAGTTCAGAGTAGAACAGTACACCATCATTTTGAGGAGTTCAGTCCTTGGCGAGTTCCCTTAAACAGTGGGAGGGGCTGGAGAGATGGCTCATGGCTCTTGAAAAGGATCTCAGTTTGGTTTCCAGCACCCACATCAGGCCTCACAAATGCTTATTATAACTCCAGCTCCAGGGGGATCCAATGCCCTCTGCTGGACTGGGCTGGTACTTGCACACACACAATGATAAAATAAATCTTAACACCCAATACCAAAAGAGTGGGAGGAAGAGGACTAAGCTCCCTGGGAAGGCTCTTGGGATGGTTTTGCATCTCTCAGACTCTTAGCTTAGCCTTGGCAGGAGCTAGTCATGGAGCTCTTAGGAACAGTGGATAGCAGCCTGGGTGCCTTGCTCTGACAGCACACTGCTCCACGGCCACCTGTGCCTCCTCCCAGCTCAGCCTGGAGCTGCCTCTAACTTCCGCTCCAAAGATGGGTCTGGCTGTTTCTTCTGGGTACAGCGGCCATCTGAAACTCATCCTGTTCCTGGAATCCATCACCCATAAAGGAGGGGATGAACAGTCCTTCTGGATGCTGCTGCACACTTTCCCAGTGGTGTCTGGCTCACTCAGTGCCCACACAGCATTTTTTACCACATTTGTTCTGTTTCACTCGATCCCACTCGACGCAGTCCCTGGCTGCATACCTGGTGTGGGGAAAGCCCCTCTGCTGTGCCCCGCACAAGAAGGAAAGAGCTAGCTCCAGTAGCAAGGAGAGGTTTCAAGTGCATTAGTAGCTGAAGCCAGGGAGAAGCATGCGGTGTGCCTGCTGGACGTCAGTGCGAGCTAAAAGGCTTCTTGGCTCTATGTAGCAGCAAAGGAACTAATCAATCATTTTCTCACCAGGCTGAACTCTGATTTACTAGTTTCCTCTTCAAGTTTGTTTTGTCATATGCTATCAGCCAAGTTAGTCAAATATTACAGTCTCTTTCTAAATATTCCAGCAGCCAGATGGCAGCAGCACTTTCGTGAGAAGGCCCAACTCACCAGGAGATAACTTTGTGACAGGCTCGCTGCTGAGGGGACCCACCCGCAGGTGCCTTGGTAGCCCTGCTCAGGGGTCTCTACCTCTCACGGTCGCAAGAAGATAAACATTCAATGGGCCGGCAGGAACTTGCAGCAAAACAAAAATGTTTCTGTGTTTCTAAGTTCGGGACTTAGAACAGATACATAAGGTCACTAGATCACACATCGGAGCAAATTTCTCAGGACTTCACTCTTTTTAAAACGTGACTGGGTCCTGAAAATTTATCATGCATGCAGGAAAATAAATTTCATTTCTTTTATTGAGTCATTTTTGTAGGTTGATAATATATTTCCCCTTCTCTTCCTTCCTTCCTTCCTTCCTTTCTTGTGTGTGTGTGTGTGTGTGTGTGTGTGTGTGTGTGTGTCCCATTGAACTCTGGAGGTTAGAGGACAGCTTGCAACGATCAGTTCTCTCCTTGTAGTCCATGGCTTCTGGGACTTGAACTCAGGCTGGGCCCCGGGGCTCCTCTGCCCACTGAACTATCTCGTCTGCCCCTTTGTAGATGTTTAAGCTTTAGCACTAATGGGCAGATATCTGTCAAGCACAGAAGGCAGGAAAAGTCGAGGCTTCCTGGGGAAAACTCTCTGTTCCTCTGTGTTAATCTCATTTGGTGTTACAGCCCTTTCCCTGGCTCTATTATTCCTTTTTTTTGTGTGTGTGGTGTTTTGGAATGACTGCAAAACCGCAACCTGTACTGTACGGCTGCTGAACAATAATCGCCTAAAAAGAGCGCTGCCAGGCTGGGCCAGCTGGCTGTCTCCCATTCCTGAAACTGAATGTTCTTAGACACACACTCCTCCACCCCTTCTGCTGCCGCCCGACTTAGTGGAGCACCATGTCACACTCACAAGTGCCTGAAAACCGAGGCTCCCGAGAGGACTAAAAAGGGGTGCGCAGCAGCTCTTCAGCTCTCGTAAGGCAGCCTGACTCCTCTGCCCAGATTAGGGTACCCAAAACTGCATGTGTATGGTGCATTTCCAGTTCGGAGTCTACAGACCTTATCCTCGGCTTCCTTGAGCAACTCAGTTAACCCCTGTGTGTATTTCTCATCTGTGAAAAGGCACAACAATTAGAGGGAACCACAGGACTCTGGAGTTAATGCATGCAGAGGCATCTAGTGAAGCATCCTGCAGCACCCGGCCATTTCCTGTAACTTCTACTGTTTTGTTTTTTTTTCTCCCCTGCCCTTCTCCCTGTTTTTCCTGGTTTGGTTTCTGTGGGTTTAAAATGCATCTCTAAAAGTACATTAGCTGGAAACCTGCAGCAGTCTGTGCGCTGCCACGGCCAATGCCCTTCGGCATCAAATGCTCACTTGAGTTGTTATTGGAGTAAAAAATGACATGAGTCGCATGCACAAATCTAAGGCACATAACTTCCTGAGGGTCTATGCATGTCTAGACCCAAAGCGCCTTGAAGGCCTGCCCAGGACAGCAGGAAGCCCAAAGGCAGGCCGGCTTCTGATCTCCACCACTATTCCAGAGAAGACAGCTTTTAGAAGAAGGCTGGGACTGGACAGTACGGGGTGAAAACCCTTGTCTTGTAGAGGACGGGGTTCATTTCTAGCACCAATAAGGTGGCTCAGATGCATCCATAACTCCAGTTCCAGGGGATCCAATGCCCTCTTTTGACCTCCAGGGGCACTAGGCACACACATGGTGCATAGACACACATGCAGGCAGAAGACTCATACAAAAGGTAAAAAGTGTAAATCTTTAAAGTAAGACTGGAGTCTTTGTGATGATTATAATACTGACTGGTGACATGCCTCTTCTGATCCTCTCTGAAGGGACCAACGATTCTAGCAAGGAGGAGACCGAGGCACGCAAACTTTTAAAGTTACACAGGTCTGCCCAACAAAGGTGCTCCTTTACACGTCAGGGCCCCAGGCACAGACAGAATGGAATACCAACGTCCAGTCAGTAACATTTCTCAGAGTGTTCCCAGAGTCTGAGAGATACTTCTAATGTGCTTAGGCCACTGGACGGGCTTCCTGGACTTTCTCGCAGAACATCTGTCCAATTAGAGGCTCTCACTCCTCATACTCAAGCTGGCACTCCAGGTGTGCACTGTTCCCAAGGAATGGTGCCAGCCAGCATGCCCCTCTCCCAAGTTTGCCCACCCCCACCCCTCACCCCCAACAAGCTCCTGGCTAGGTATCCAGGGTATTGGCCACAGTTATCCAGTCCATCTCACCTCCAAAGGACTCTAAAGACCATTTGTGGCCAGCTGTAAACATAGAGATAATGAATAAACACACACTCTCTGGCTCCTGACCTCTGAGGCTTGCAGATAAGCCTTGGGGGAGTCAGGACACCAGGGCTCCTGACCCAGCTCTGTCGCCAGGAGCTGTGTGACCTTGGATAAGTCACTTCTCAACTCTGAAATTGGCTTTCTCCCTGAGGGCTGCTCCAGTATCCTCAAGTCCCTTCCAACTGCAGGTTCCCAGATATCTCCTACTCGCCAGGACAGGACCGTTCCTAGGAACAGCCCTAACCCCAGAGAGACCTACCCTTTTGTTCTCGGGGGTGACGTGAGGAAAGAAAGCAGGGCCCCTTGGGGCACCGGGCCTAGGAAGCCTCCGTGCCAGAAGCTGCTTATGGGAGAGCGTTGTCCTGGGAGGTCACCCGGCAGCCCTGAGGTGACCTGGGAGTCGCCATGGTCCCTTTCTGACCCGGTGCGGGCGGGGAGCGGAGTGGCCGGCGCTAGGGCTGCGCGCAGCAGCGTCTGGATTGTAGTCGCGGCTGGGGACTGTAGTCTGGAGGGGTCCCTGGACACTCGCACGCGCCCAGCGTCCCTGACACCGCCGGAGGCCACTCCGCCTCGGGACTGGCCCCACCACCCCCTCGACAGCGCGGGTCTGCCACTCCACCCGGGGCCCAGACTAAGCGGAGTCGCTACCTGCAGCTAGCCCTGGCCGAGCGACCGGACTCGAGCTGGTGCCGCCGGCCGCGCCGTCCCCGCTGTCCACTCTGGGTGTGCCGACCGTGCCTGGCGTTGTCGCTGCGCGCCTGGCTGAGCCGGGCTCTGTGCTCACCGCTCGCTCCGGGCTAGGCTCTGGCGCTGCCGGGACGCGGAGGCGGAGCCGCCGCCCCCACCTGCTTGCTGCGGCCGCCCCGGAGCCCCGCCGCCTGGCGCACAGGGACGCGGCCCAGCGGGCGGGGTCGCTTTGGCACACTGGGGGCGGGTCCCGGCCGCGCAGCGCACCTCCCAGGTACAGAGTCCCAAGCGTGAGCCGCGGGGACAGCGGGGCCTAGGGCTGGAGTTCTCCGCACGCCACCTCGTCAATGTATTCCAAACATTTCCGAGCCCTCGCTAAGTCCCAGACAGCGCCATAAGCAAGGGGACAAAGGAGAGCAGGAAAGCTTTGCTGTCCTGATGAGGACGAGCAGGTACAATACAGAGCCAAGAGGATATCTAGTGTGTTCAAATAGAGGGGTACCCCATTCAGACTGGGGCTTGGGGTGGGCAGAGAAGCTTGCTCCAGGAGAATGAAAGGTGAGCACAAAATATATCCTGGTAACACGGGGAGGTAAGTAGCTTCAATGGAGGCTGAAGGGGAAAGAAGGCAGTTTGAAAACTACAATAAGCCTTCGGAGTGAAGTTGGGTGGCTAGCAAATCGCTGTCTCTCTTCACTGTCTCACGGTCCGGTACTTGGAGGATGCAGGTTTGTGCCTGAGGCTACGTGTGCACCGTGCAACAGCTCCAGGTGCAGCAATACAGGCCAGCGTTCCCTGTCTCTCATGTCTTAAGCATTCCTGCCTGCTAAGGACTCTTGACTGGCCCTTTAGTGTTTGAGACTCTTTGGTGAGCTTGTTGCTCTGCAAGGTCCTACAGCGTGCTAACTGAAGGAGGCAGGCTCTCTACCTTTAAACCCCTGGTCCAGTGCTCACAGGAGGTGTTTGGGAACACACACACATGAGGGAGTCAATGCCAGCAGCTTGCTACCACACGGGGTTGCAACCTATCTCTCTAGTCACATGGTCAAAGTATGTATCCCCAGAAACCCTCAGCTACTTCCCTAATTACTCATGTTTATAGCCTGACAGGCTTATGGTTATATCAAGGATTAATAACACACTCAGGATGTCTTTCACTTTTGTGTTGACAAGTATACAGCTTTCTCTTTTGATTTAGATGAAGAAGGGTTATGTGTACATACACGATCCTGGATGTGAGACCTGAAGGATATACTTCAACTAAAAGCCATTAGCCATTCTGCATGAATAGTTGCTATTAAGAAGTCCAAGGTCTCACTCAAGGACACTCTTCTTGGTTGTTAATCCTCACTCTCATTACCTAGCTAAGTGTGTTCTGATTCGAAAAGGGAGGGAAGCTCAATTTGCAGAGAAGATATATTTCCATGGTCCTGTAGCAGTCCCACCAGGTTGTCTATGGAGTCCCCCAGGTACAAACGAGTTGCACAGATGTAGTTACTTATCATATGAGCTGGACAGTGGCTGGAGGACACAGTAATTCAGTTTTTAAAATACTTGGTTCCAAGTGATGGGTGTCTGTAGAGTGGGGCTCTGGGGGGCTGAAAACATCATTAGGTTTTTGTGTTCAAGTGTTCAGTGTCTCATGGCACATGTGCTCCTCCCTGCCTCCCTTTTCTCTGGACATTGCAAGAGGATTAATTCCCTTAGAGGAAGTCCCTGGGAACCATGCTCCAAATCGCTAAGCCATGCTCCCCATCTTCTCTGTGGACAGAACTCAGGATGGTCGGTCATAGACTGAAGACTATAGTAACAACACCCTTCCTGATCACCTAGACTTTCTTAGCACACTTGCCTAGCTGAGTTCAGTCCCCAGGACTTTGGTATTTTGGTAATAAAACAAAACAAAAACCTCAAAACAACAACAACAAATAAAAACCTTATCAAAATAAAGACGATAGGGGCAGACGAGAGGGTTTGGCTAGTAAAGGCATTTGTTATCAAGTTGGAGACCTAAGTTGGCTTGATGCTGGCCAATGAATTGGAAGAGGGAGGTGTGTGTGTGTGTGTGTGTGTGTGTGTGTGTGTGTGTGTGTGTGTCTGTCTGTCTGTCATCTGTCTGTCTCTTTCCTTCCTTTCCCTAGTCTCTTTATGCTTCAGTACCTAGTGATACTACAACTAGATTTCAACCATGAAACAATGAGTGGGATGCCAACCACCACTATCTACAATGACAGAGTAGAAGCTGGAGACAGGGTTGTGTTGCTAGGCACCTAAGCCAAAGCCAGTGGTGTCCACCTCTGTACTATTTATTAGGTGAAAAAAAAATATCGCTACTGTTTGTTTAAGCCACTGGTTTTCTTTCTCTTCCTTCCTTCCTTCCTTCCTTCCTTCCTTCCTTCCTTCCTTCCTTCCTTCCTTCCTTCCTTTCTTCCGTCCTTCCTTCCTTTCTCTCTTTCTTTTTCTTTCTGACTCTTCAAGAACACTAGTATTTATTTACTTCCCAATCCTTTCCAAATAGAGACAGTCTAATTTGAAAAGGAACATTTATAGGGCTCCCGTTTTTATAGTTAAACGTATTCCTAATGGGAAAAGTAACTTGAAAAGAACAAGACCTCCTATCTGCTCCCACCACTCACCACTCCCCTGCAGTCGCTTGCCTGCCACACCTCGGCTGCAACAGGTCCACTTGCAGGTAAGTTTATGCCAGTTCTGGGACTTCTCGGGGTCTTTAGGAGGAAGGCACCAAAGACCCCTGAGTGCTTTAAACTGTGTTCACTTCACTTTGTCAAATGTTTACAAAGCAGCTATTACATGGTGCTTAGAGAGCAAAGATGGATTCACCGCTCTGTCCTCTGGGAGGCAGCAGCTGAGATTGCAGGAGGGGGAGAGGAGGGTTGTGATTCCGTGTGATGGATGAGCATGTCCTGGATGGAGAGCTAATACAGAAGAAGCGATAGATTCGGGGGAGGCAGCCTGGTGGGGAAGGGAGGCAGTGACACCTGAACTATGTCTCCATGCATGCACAGACATCTCTACTGTCAGGGACTGGGGAGGAAGGAGCATTCAGGGAGAGAGAGCCTGCCACTCCACATGTCACATGTCTAAAACTGAACTCAATGAACTTTATGGAAAACAAAGTTCTTACATAAACAAAACACACTCATTTGTGGTTTAATGGATACTGAGAAATGTATATTTTGAGGTACCTACAGTCTTGGTCAGCATGTAAACTGTTTCTGTCATCCAAGAAGATTCTCATGTGTACCTTTGTCACCACTGGTCACTACCTGCAGGCCAGGAAAATCACAGATCTGGCACTGTTTAGTCTTCTCTAGAGTTTTTATGTGCTTGAGCCATATATGGTGGCTTGAGACTTATCTCTGTGTTCTGTTTGGTTTGTTCCTTCATACTGCTAATTAGTATTTCATTGTATGCATATGCTAGTGCTTGTTAGTGGACATTTGGGTAGTTTCCAGTTTGGGAATATTATAAATTAAGCTACTTTGAATATTCATGTAACATTCTTTTCGTGAATAAATGCTTTTAGTTTTATAATCATTAGCATTTAAAATAAAAATTGCCTTGGAGCCATAATGAGACAATTATTCACACCCACAAAGACAGCCATAATAATGAGGCCAGGGCTTGGGGTGGGGGTGGCACACACCTTTAATCCCAGCACCCAGGAGGCAGAGGCAGGCAGATCTCTTGAGTGTGAGGCCAGCCTGGTCTACAGAGTGAGTTCTAGGACAGCCAGTGCTACACAGAGAAACCCTGTCCCATAAAACAACAACAACAAAAGATAGCCATAATGGAACATTGGAAAATATCAAGTCAAGGATGTCAACAGCTTGGAACCTTTATCTGTTGCTAAGAAGAATGTGGAATAGTAAAGTTTTTTTTTTTTTTAATGGAAGCAAAACAGTTGATTTGGACTTATGGTTCCAGATGTATGAGTCTATTGTGGTAGGGAAGCATGGTAGCAAGTGGTGGGCATGGCAGCGGCGGCGGCGGAAGCAGAAAGCTGAGCGTTCACATCCTCAACCACAAGCATGACGCAGAGAAAGCAAACTGATGTGGGACGGTATAATCTTAGAGCCCACCTCAGTGATGGACTCCTTCCAGCAAGGGTGTACAACCTAAACCTCGCCAAACAGCCCACCAAATGGGGACCAAGTATTCAAATACCTGAGCCTATGGGGGGGGCAGTTTTCATTCAAACTGCTCTATGATAGCTTTTATGCTGATAATTCATCTCAACTTGACATGAGGGAAGAAGAATCTCAATGGAGAAAATGCCTTCATCAGATTGGCCAACAGGCAGATCAGTTGAAATGGTTTCTTGATTGATGATTGATATGAGGGGGCCCTGTCCACTGAAGGCAATGCCACTCCTAGGCATCTGGCTCTAGGTTTTATAAGCAATTGAGCTATGAAGAGCAAGTCAGTAAGCAACATTCCTCCATGGCCTCTGCTTCAGTTCCTGCCTCCAGGTTCCTGGCTTGGCTTCCCTGGACCACAGACTAATGTGTAAGCTAAGTAAAACTTTTCCCTCCCAAATTGCTTTGGTCACGGTGTTTATCACAGCAATAGAAAGCAAACTAAGACAGCTTGGCTACTCCCTTCAACTGTGAACAAGAGTGACCATAGAACCCAGCAATCCTACTCCAGGTCACAGAAAAAGTGTTGATTACGTAAGATCAAACAGAAATCTTGTACAGCAGTCCTTCCTGAACCCCGAGGATATTCCAAAGCCCCTGGAGAGTCTGGAGCTGCAAGTAGTACTGAGCCCAGGAAATCCAACGATGAAATTGAACTTACAAATAAGGTGCAGTAAGATTTTAGTGACGATAGTGAAGTAATTATAACTGGACTATCTCCCAGTATTGTCTGTTAACTACAGAAAAGCTCACCTCCTTTCACACTGTGGGTAGAAAGGACTGTCAATACAGAGGAAGACAGGTGAGGAGGCCCCTCTTTTCTTTCCAGGCCTGTCACCTCCTGGGGAGATTAGTTTTCTTCACCTGTTTTCTCAGCTTCTCTGTAGCCCATAGTGCCCGTCATTCACAGAGAAACCATACCCTCAGTTGTCCCCCGCCCCATTGGTGTTGAAATGCCTATTGGAGTTATAGAGATCCATGGTTTATAAGGAATTCCCCTGTGTTATAATAATGATCACTTGGGCAAGCCCAGGGTTCAGGCCACAGCAATGAAAAGGGAGCTCAGAGGTTAACAGGCTTGTGTAAGACATGGAGCTTCTAAGGAGATGAGCTGCACACAGAAATAAATCCACCAGACTGCTGTCCCACTGCCCAGCCCACAGCCTACAGCGGCTGGATACACGACACATGAGGTCTCAGCTCAGTGGTACCCAGTAGTCCTTCATCTTGGTAGGTACTATCCCACCACAATGGAGGCCCCTTTAAGAGAATCCCATCCTCCTACGTTCCTTGCTTCTGCCAATGACACTAACATTCGGTGATTCTCTCAAGTCCCAAACTGGGACTGTCCTATCGTCTCTCTGATTTCTACCCCCGCCATCTGATCTGTCACCTTCTGCCTCCCACAGCCCTTGTGCTCTGTGCCAACTCCTGCAGCTGTTGTTGGAGTTCATGCCTGGTCTCCTGTCACCGCCTTCAACAAGGGTTCACAGGGCTCCAAGGCCCCGCAACCACCCCAATCTTTCTCATTTGCAACTTTTATCATCTTGCTCGCAAGCCTGAGTCATTCCCTTCTGACCTTGGGACAAAGCCCGAGAATGTAGTATTATCTATAAGATAAAGCCTCTGAGGCCAGCGCCATCCCATTTTCTGTCTCTTACCCCTAAAACTACACTGTATTTCAGCCAAGCCCTTGGATTCGCTGTCTGCTCTTCTGACCACCTCCACCCAGAGAGGGTCTTTATCTCAGAACACCTTCCTGCTCCTTATTTTCTCGAGAACATCTTCCTCCATTGATATTCCTTCCTTCGAGAAAGCCTTCTGGACCCTCATGGGGGATCAGGCCTTTAACATGTAAAACCCTCCTCCTTGTCCTATTTCAGCCCCCAGAGCATGGTATGGTAGCCATTTACTCATCTGTATCCTCGAAGGCAGGAATGTTGTCCTTGCCTTAGGATCACCACTACCTAGCTCGTCAAAAATCACAGGACAAGCCAACATTCAATCCTTGAACTAGTAAGCTAACCATTGCCTCTACTAACATGTCCAGAAAAAATTCTGTATAGTCTTAGAGGTGACAAGCCGGTTAATGTAGATGTTTTCTTTCTCTCTCTCTCAGTGAGACAAGGCTCCAGCTACACCGCAGGGTAGAGCCACGGCAGGGTGATAGATAGGTCATGGACATGCCCCTCCTGCAGCCCTGAGCCAAATTTCTACTGTGTAACTTTTTCCTTCATACTGGAGAAAACTTTCAAACAACAGCAGCATAGAAACCAAATGTTACCACCACGCAGTAGCCCAAGGTTATACAGACTCGTTCTAGGTCATCCAGCCTCAGGACTCTGTGTACTCACACTCCCTGAACAGGCAGGCTGTTGGAGGGAATCGTCGAGAAGTGACTGTCCTCAGAAGCCCTGCATCAACGATGACAGTGGCAGCATGTGACGCTGTGCTGAAGTGCCATTTATCGACGTCGATGGAGAGTGATGGCTGCTTTCACAGAAATGTTGGCCCATTAGGTGCCACACCCAGACCGTGGTTAGTCAGGCGCTCCAAAGAGAGCCTTTGTCTCCTCTTTACACTTCTCACAGGTGGCAAGCGCAAATATAAGATTAGCCACGTGTTTTCCTGCCACAAGGCTGGTGATTGTCAGCCAGAGACAGTGGAAGGCTGTAGGAAGAGAGGACCCTGAGGGAGAGCACAGAATGCCTGTTCGGAGAGATGCACGTCAGTGTTCCCCAGTGAATCGAGAAGGAACTGTGTGGCATGGGAACTGCTGAAAAGAGATGAAGATAAGTCAAAGAACACGTCACCAGGTGAAGGCGTTCACCCTTCTTGGCTGTCAAGTAGAATAGTCAGAACTACTGAAAAGGTTGACTGAAGAATGAAATAACATGATTCTGAAGAGAAACCGTGTGTGTGTGTGTGTGTGTGTGTGTGTGTGTGTGTCTAGGATATGACCTCCAGTACATCTCATAGGCAAGTGCTCACTGTCTCAGAGAGGAAAGGAGCCGGGTGGGCAATGTCCTAGCATGATGATAATGATGGTGAAAACTAACATTTATCAGGTAGCTCTTACCTACAAGTCAAGCTTATGACTCCCTCTTCACCATGTCCCAGACATCTTCCAAATGTGGGCGATGAAAACTACTGCTGTGTTTGGGGGCTCTTTGCCCCTAAAGTTTCCTGGGCTGAATGCTCAGGAATGCCCTTGTAGTGAGGTTTTACAGGCAGTAGGCTCTTTAAGAGAGGGGCTTGGTGGGAAGTGATTGGAGCATGACCACCCTGGTGAAGGGCTTCATGTCAGGCTCACTACAGAGGGGTCTGGAATGAGTTTATTTTCACAGAGCAGGCTGCTATTAAAGAGCAAAAGACACTCTGGCTCTCAACATGTGATCTCTCTGGTGTGTATCTGTTCCGGAACATCCACCACGTCGTGATACAGCTAAGGCACCTCATCACTTGTCAGCGCCGGGCTGTGTCGACTCTCTAGACACCAGCCTCCCGAGGCAAGTGAACTCACTTTATCTATGCATTGGCCAATGTCAGGGGCTCCATTACAGGGACACAAAGCAGACTAATAACCTTTGGTGGCAACTCCATCACCATTTTCTGTTCCTCCCTTCTTCCCCGCAGGAGGGCAGCCACCGTAACTCTTTTAAATAGAAAAAATTGTATGTAAGGTGTATTTTGTCCTCGCTGATGAAACAGTACATGTCCCCTCGCTCCTTCAGAAAGAATTGGAAATAAATTACAAATCATCCCTAGCTCTTTTGTGACACAGTATTTAGGTGCTTTTCCTGAAACCCCCCCCTCCACCCATGTAACGTGTGCCCACACATGTAACGTGTGCACACACATGCTCTGTACTTGGCACTTCACACTACATTATGGCAGATTCCCTTGCCATTAGTCAGTGGTAGCGAAGTGGAACTCAAGAATCTGAAGTGTTTTGCAGTTCACTCCTGGAAGTGAAGTGACGCTGTTGTTGAGGACAACGTCATCCTAAAATCCATTCTTAACTTGGGGTGAGGCTGGGGCCTAGCGTTCACCAGTAAGTGAAAACTCTGTATTTGTGAGATAAAATGGTAGCCCCCCCCCCCCCCCGCCCCCGCCGACAGGAATAAGGATGCTCTGAAAGGGAGGTCTGCGCCCCTCCTTTGGCTATCAGAGTATTTAATCAATGGCACTCAGGGAATTGGAATCTCCCCAGGGGTCTCATGCTAGGAGAAGGGAAAGGCTGAGGTCTGCTGCCAGTCAGAGGAGGAACTTGTCTCCTGGAGAGATCTCACACAGTTCTGACAACTTGTCAGACCACCTTGAAGGATAGAGTAGGGCCAAGACAAGTCAGCACTGGGGCCACACCTTGACCGGGACTGCCTAGTGATCAGGACTCCTCTTAACCCTCCGTTTCCCCTAAATGGTGTGTGTGTGTGTGTGTGTGTGTGTGTGTGTGTGTGTGTGTGTGCCAAAGCGTACATGTACACGTGGAGGTCATAGGACAACTTGCAGGAGTCAGTTCTTCATGTTGGTCTCAGGGATTGAACTCAGGTCCTCAGGCCTGGTGGCAAGTGTCTTTATTTGACAAGCCATCTCACTGGTCCACTTACTGTCTGTTTAAAACCTAAACCTTGTGTCACGAGTCCTGAAGATGGACTTGAGGGGCAGGGTCACTGAGCCTCTTTTCCCTCCTCCCAATGTGCTCACAGTGACTAAATCACCTTCCTCTGCTTTTCCCTATCACGCATCTGTTTAGTTGGCTAACTGAGGATAGGTGGTTGGGCCTAGCCTGTTAGGGCTGCCAGGACCCTGGCTTTGACCCTATCCACTCAGGGGACAGCTCTAGATGTCAAGTCACAAGCTGGCAAAACCAGAGAGGTTGTGGGGCACTGCCCTGATGCCTCCCTCCACTGGGGCTGGAGGAATGAGACAGTAAATGAAGGACACCAGTAGGTACACCTGAGTTACACTCGCCTGTCAATGCACCTGTGACATTGTCCTGTAGATTCTAGAAATCCGGCGTCGGGGTTCATGCATCACAATCTCAGCACCTATTTTAGTTTTTTTAAAATCTTAGGAAAGTAGATCTCTCTGTCTCTATCTCTGTCTCTCTGTCTCTGTCTCTGTCTCTGTCTCTGTCTCTCTCTCTCTCTCTCTCACACACACACACACACAGCACACACAGATGGCATTTCTGTCCAGTTTCACTAATTCAGTTTGAAGGCTTTAGGATCTAAGATCCACCAGAAAGGTTTACTAAACACAGACTGCTAAATTCCTGCTCCTTAGAAACTCAGTTTAACTGGTGATGAGGAAAAAAAAAAGCCCAGTAGCACTAATGAGAAAAGTGTAGAGAGAAAGAATCCGTCATGTTGAGTGAGGGGAGGAGACAGCTATTCCAACACCTTGCCTCAGACAGGCAGTATTTGGAAACTCACCATTCAAGGCTGTCGCTAGGAACAGGCTTCTTCAAAGAGGCCTGTTTCTCGGCTGACAGGAACAAGAACATCTGTGGTCTGTGTTCTTTCACACACGTCTAAGTCGTGAGGTGTTTCCTTTTGTGCTGGCTCTCTCCTGAAGAGCAGTTGATTGAAGAACCCCAAGACGCTTTCTCTCCTTTCAAACAATTGAAGAGACACTGCACCTTGTGAGTATGCAAAGCTGAACAACCTGAGAGCCTTTGTCCCCTACTTTACGGGCTAATTCGGGGTCCTGTGCTGGCCTCAATCAGGAGAAGGAGCAGAGAGGGTTTGTTCTGCTATAACGGAGCCCCACAACCTGGTTTTGCCAGCTTGTGACTTGACATCTAGAGCTGTCCCCTGAGTGGATAGGGTCAAAGGCAGGGTCCTGGCTGCCCTAACAGGCTAGGCCCAACCACCTATCCTCAGTTAGCCAATTAAGCAAATGCGTGATAGGGAAAAGCAGAGGGAGGTGATTTAGTCACTGTGAGCACATTGGGAGGAGGGGAAAGAGGCTCAGTGACCCTGCCCCTCAAGTCCATCTTCAGGACTCGTGACACAGGTTTAGGTTTTAAACAGACAGTAAGTGGACCAGTGAGACGGCTTATCAAATAAAGACACTTGCCACCAGGCCTGAGGACCTGAGTTCAATCCCTGAGACCAACATGAAGAACTGACTCCTGCAAGTTGTCCTATGACCTCCACGTGTACATGTATGCTTTGACACACACACACACACACACACACACACACACACACACACACACACACACACACTTAGATAAGCTAAGACAGGAGCAATCACATGGTTGTTTACTTTGTGAAAAAACGTATTTCTTAAAACAAAACAAAAATACCAGATACTGCATATAGTTCTTCTTTTGCAGAGACAACTACTCTCAACTCTTAATTTTTCATCTTTTATCTGTGTTCATATTTTTTCATATTTTTGAAATACGCATACATTTTGGTTTCTTGGTTAATTAAATTATCATCTGTTTCTCACCATGGTGGGGAGGGCTGGGCCTCTGTGGTTTCTGGTTTGTATATTTGCTTAATTTGCTCTGGCTCTGCTGCTGAGTTATTCTATCCTCCCGTAGTTTCTCAAATCTGATTGCAATAGTCTGCATTTTGTCTTCCAGACTCAAAGGTGGGGCGAAGCTGCCTTCCTGGGGATCTCCTCTCGTCCTCTGCTTGGCTCCTCTATCCCTGTGTTCTCTCTTCCTCCTAGGCTGCTCCCTCAGCATACTCTCCCACAGCTGAACTTCACCCACATCGGGTGATGGATTTCTCCAGACATGCAACTCTTGGGTTAAAGTCCCGTTCCTTGTTGGAGCTGTTCTGGGCCTTCACCCCACCCCAGTGTTGTTGAGAAGTCCATGACTGTTCAGCACCCTCATCTTCTGCTCATGAGCTAACCTTGGCTTTCCTCTCTGTATGTATCAGTCTGGAATCCTGGGTCTCAGCTGCGGATCCTTTCTTGTTTCTTAATATTATGCTTGTTACCAGGCAGTCTTTCTGTCAGGAGAGAAATTTTTCCTGCCGTTCTGAGTATTTATGAGTAGTCCCCTCCTATCCATTTAATGTTTACCTTCTTGCCAACATCCCATTAGTCAAAAGTTAGCCCTTATATTAGCTGATACTTGACAACTTAAATATTTACACCTTGCCTTCTGGGTTGATTGTCATCAGATATCCAGATGAGAAAGTACATTTCCAAGACCCTGACCCTCTTGATTCACATTCACAGCATCTCTGATTTATTGTTGCTCTTTAGAAGCAGAAAATTCAGTAGGCTTTTTCTTCTCACAAGGGGGAAGCTTAGGTGGGTGGGGTCTTGCCCTGAGGACATCCTTCCCTTTATTCCAGTGCAAATCAGGCCTCTCCTTAATCTCTTTATTTCTTTCAGCACACTCCTTAGCTCCAACACTCCTTTCCCTGGCGGTGTTCCTTTTCTACTCAACCTCTTTTTTTCTTTTGATACACCACTTGCTCTTTTTCGTTGTAGACCTGCATTAGAATGATTACTAATAACCAAACAATAGAAATAATAGTAGGCTGTCTTAAAATCTCTTCTGCCAAGGACATTAATCCAATACTTTTCAGTTTAACTTCAGAAAAATTCTTAGCACAGTGACAGAAGGCAGCCACATTCTTTGTCAAAGTATCACAAAAATGGTCTCTAGACAGGTTGCTGATGTAGCTCCCCTCTGAAGCTCTTCGCTGGGGCCTCCAGGGTCCCCACTGCTCTCAGCACTCCATGGTAGTATTCTGACCTGCCCCTTGGGAACCTGCCTCATTTTAAGGAAAATCCCCTCCCCTTCCTCTCTCTCTTCAGAGCTCTCTTTGCGCGCGCGCTCTCTCTCTCTCCATTCCCTCGAGGTGTGTACACCTCTGCTTTCCCTCCCTTCTCTTTCTTCCTGTTTCCCTTTTTCCAATCTTTCTCTTCATCTCTCTATTATAATAAACTCTCTCCACATGGATGCAGCGCCTGGGTGTGACTGACTGTTCCATGCGCCTCCAACCTGCGTCTGCCTGCCATGTTTCCCTGCACTCGTAATATATCGTAACACCACTGTCTTCCACGCTCCTGCTAGAGTGGCCTGTCAGCTGCTTTTCTAGTCCAAAGTCTTCCACGTACAAAAGTAAATAAATAAATCAGAAAAGTCAGGCCTGTCACAGCCATAACCTGTTGGACCCCAAAATCTAGGGTCTCGAGTGGGAGCCCTAAGAACACAGACTCCGATCCAGTTGATGCAACAGCAATAGGTGTTTATTAATGCAGCTGTACAATCGGGCAAACTCTGCTCCAAAGAGCAAGAGTCACATCGTATTGTAGTCACATGGGGGCTTTTAAAGGAAAAACCCACAAAAGCCATAAGATTACAATTCCCATACAATTTCGTTTCACAAGATCATGGTCTGGTTACAGAGTGATCACAGAGGGGGTACAGTTATGTCAACAGGTACATTCTTCCTGAAACCTCAAGGGGGGATATCAGGGCGGGAGTGGAGTTTACACAAAGGTCACAGTGGTCCTTCCTGGAACATCTGCAACTATCCTAGTCACAGTCGAGCACATCTCTTAACAGAAATCTCTTTACATTGTTACATTGTGGCAGGGTGGTTGAGTAGTGGCTGAGTCAGGTTGCCCTTGGAACTAGATTTTTAGTTTCTCATTTCCTGGTGCTTGAAGTTTCTCTTTTCCTGAGGCTTGGGGGTGTGAGCCTGAAGGGCTAGGGTCTTTCAAACCCACCCGGTACCAGTTTCTGTAGCAGTTACTTTCCTATGGCTGTGATAAAACACCACGAGTCAGGCAGCTTATAAAAGAAAGCATTTAATTGGGCTTCTGGTTTCAGAGTATCAGAGTCTACGACGGTGGACCAAAAGCATGGCAGCAGGAACAGCGAGGAGCTCACATCTTTAGCCACAAACACGAAGCAGAATGTGCGTTTTTTGAAACCTCAAAGCCCACCCTTAGTGACGTGCTTCCTCCAGCAAAGCCACACCTCCTCCCTAAATAGCTGCCAGTTGGGGATTAAGTAGCCAAACACATCTCATTCAGGTGATCTTTTGTTGTCTAGTCCCACTGAAGATGTTCTTGTGCTGGTTGGTAACCCTGTGTCTGTGTGGGAGACTTGAAGGCAGGCTTCTCTGCCAGGAAGGACCCAGCCCCTTACTGCGTGGTTACCGGTAGCTCTTGAAAACATTTCTCTTTTAACTGTGGAGTTTTTTTTTTTTTCCAGAGGAGGATCTAGCTCCTCAAAGAAGTGCAGCGAGCCTGACTGGAAGGTGGGGATCTGGGCAGGAAAGGCTCCTACCAAGATGTGTGTAGCCTCTGCTGTTTCCCAGCGTGACAGCACCTCTGGGTGACTTTCTTGATAATTAAAAAAAAAAATGTATACTTTATACACATGATTTTATTTTGTATTATTTTATTTTCTAGTGACAATAATATTATTACAAAGCATACATTACAATAACTATCCCTTTTGTCCAATGAGGAAAAAGTGAGCTACAAAGGGTTGGGTGAGTAACTTTGCCCTAGTCACCCTCAGACAGTGAGGACTCGGAATTTCAAAATAAGTTTCGGGATCCATTCACAGTACAAGGATGTTGTACTGCGGGTTGGTTTTTCATTTGTTTGATTGGTTTTGGTTTTTGCATTTGTGTTTTCTTTTGAATCTTATTGAGCAAGGTATTAAAAATTTGGTGTATATTTTTCTACATTATTTTCCTTCTACATGCTAATATTTATATATTTTAAAAGTAAGGTACTCTCAATTATGTTTTAAGATGGCTACCCATAAACTAATGAATTCATTCATTATTGGTAGCTCATCTTCCATATGCAGAGAACTGGGTGGGTCTCTGAGTAGAGTAAATCTCACCATATCCCCCCTTAGTGCTTATAAATTTAATAATTTGAAGATATGTAACAAGGGGACTCTACCTGTTAAGAAATGCGATGAACCATCATGGTGAGAACTTGATCCTTTCAAAAGAGGCTTTAAATTATGTCAGTTTAGAATTTTAAGAAAAGCTAAAGACCTTGCTTATTTCACATTAAAAAAAAAAAAAGTCCCATGTAAGATTTACCATCAGCGCCTACAGTTTGGTCGCAGTAAATTTACAGGCCTTCCATGTCACCCTGCCTCCCTCCCCTGGGACACAGTGGTGAAGCTAACCAGCGTCTGTAATGTCACAATAAAGAAGTGGGAGGACTCACAGGGAGTGTGTGTGAGCTGCCATGTAGATGGCACGGGCACTGTGTGAGGTGGCTTGGATTGGTGCTAGGAGAAAAGTCTCTCGGGTGAGGAGGCAGCGGCTGATTGACAGACATAACTGAACATCCCCGTATCCCTTTTGTGAAAGCAGAAGTACTCACTGAGGCCTGGAACTGAGGGACACCCATCTGGATTAGATATTTCTCCTTACTTGGGAGGGCATAGACTTACAAGTACCGAAAGCTGTGTAGGCTCCACCACTTAGGGACTCTTGGAAATCCAGGACTCCAGGAAGACACCTCCAGTGTGGAGCTCTGCTTGGTTGAGGGACAGTGCTTGGGGCTGGAGTTCTTTGGGAGAAGATGTTGTCAGCCTCAGTAGTCACAATATGTATCTTTTTTGAAGGCTTGTAAAGCAGGGGATGAGGAAGGACCTTTCGAGAGCAGTCCCTGATCTTTAGGATGGCTGGTGATCAGCATTCTGGTGATTCCAGCTCAAAGGAAAATTGAAAAATTATTGGAATTGTCTGTAAAATTGGAGCAAATTTAAAGCTGAAAGTGCAAAAAAAAAAAATAAATGCCCTTAGATAACAGCAGTTTTGGTACAGCGTGAGAGAGGGGACAGGGCCCTTGGATAACAGCAGTTTTGGTACAGCGTGAGAGAGGGGACAGGGCCCTTGGATAACAGCAGTTTTGGTACAGCGTGAGAGAGAAGATGGGGTGAAAAACTGAGACATAAATCAGGTTCTGCTGGAGAAGCCAGGCTCAACTTCCTCATTTAAATCATGGGGGAGAAAAAAAAACAAAAACTACCCCCTAGAGAGACCCCCAAAAGAGAGAGGAGGGAAATCCATACCATGTTCCATAGGAACTGGAAAAGAAGGTGCCTCTTGGAGGTTGAGCTTCAGATGCTCTCCAGTTGTCTGTTCACCATCCCTCCAGGAGCCTCCATACTGTCTGGGTTGAAATTGTGTCCTGGAATTCTTCTACTGGCCTACACATTCACACAACTTCACTGACACCATCCCCTATAAGACAGACAGCGGACCTTCCTGTTTGTCCTGGGTGTCATTACCCTCCGACCTTGGAAGGTCTAGGTAGGGATCTGACTCCGACATCTTTATTATTTACTGTTGCTGCTCAGAGGCCCTTGAAGGAGGGAATCAGCGTGATGATCACAGGATTCACTGCTGTCCCCCACACAGGGTCAGCCTCACAGAGCTTTTCTGGAACATTGCAGGTTAGATAACCCCAGGCAGGAGCCTTAAGGCACCGATTGGCAGCTGCTTTTCCCTAGCCTCAGAAAGGGGAAGTTTCTCTTTGCAAAAGAGCATGTGAGAATATTTTCCTTTATGATGAGGTCCCACTGAAGTGAGAAAGAATCTTTGTTCTAAAATTGAAAGCTTTTTAGATTTAATAAACTTAGAGGGTGAAAAATCTTACTAGCTCATAAGAAGAAGAAAAAGAAGGAGGAGTAGGAGGAGAAGGAGGAGGACCAATCTCTCTCTTTTTGCTCTCTCCTTGGGAGGTGGTCAGAATTATCCAGGGAATGAGGGCCTAAGCAGCTTAGTGGCCCAGGCTGAGGGAGCCGCACCTCAGAGGAACAGGCTGTGGATTGTGCAGAAGCCTCGGGAAGGGGTCTGGGAGTTCACCCCTCAGAGTTTCTGGCTGGGCGGACCTCTGTGGGAGAAACAAATGCCTTGGAATTTTAAGCCATGATTAGATGGCTTGTTGCCACCCGCCCGCTGTGGGGTCTTGGGCCAGCTTTCTTTTTCTGTGTCTGATTGCTGGGACAAGGACAGTCACAGCACCTATTTATTTCCTAAGGCTGCCTGTGAAAGTAATACCAATGCAGACCATGTCTGCTGTCTTATTATCGATCTGTCCAGTCAGCAGTTACAGAACGGCAGCTGAAGCATCATACCTCCCAGAGGGAACTCTTAGGTCAAGTCCTCCCCGAACAAGGCACTCACTCCCCTGTATCCCAGTCAGTGGGATATAACTGTGTCCTGAGGTCCTGAGAGGTCACCCTATCTCGGTCTTGCCACTCGGTGTAAATAAATGCAAACCCTGAAAGCCTGGCTTTGTTCTTTCTGTCTGGGTGTTACTCTTCTCCTGATCTCCTGACCTCCCCTCGAAGGCAGGGTTTGTCTTTGTTTCTTTTTTAATCTGCCCAGAGTCCAGATCTGGTCCTGCTGGTTTGGCCTTCAACTTTTCCTCCGACTCTGCCGTGTTCCCCGTCACTGGTCACCACGCTGTCCCTGCCTGATCTCCAGCCGCTCTCCCCGCCTCCCCTCTGGGCTTCTGTGCTGTCTGTTTCCCACACAGCTGCAAAGTGATCTTTGCAAAAGGTCACTGAGATGTAGTTACCCCTGCACAAAATCCTCCAGTACCGTCCCACCTCTTTCCAAGGCCTATAAGACCCACCTGGCATGCCCAATATGCCACTGGCAGGTCATGGGTCAGTATGAGAGAGGACAGCTATCAGTGCCACCTAAGATCTGGAAAGAATTGGGGGAGGAGTAAAAAATGATCACAATATGTCGTATAAAAATTTATAATTAAAAAACTGTGAAATTATTTAAAACCTTCTGAGATTGTTATGTGATATTTTTGGAACTCAGTTGCACACAGATACTGAGTGTGAACCTTGGAGATGATGTCATCGAAAGGTTGGACACATCTGTACCTATACAATCACACCTTCCGTTCTCCCCAACACCATGTCTACCTCTTGCCCTGCTGTGCCCAGTTCACAAGTCTGTTCACATCTCTGAACTGTTCACGTACTCCTCCTCTGTGTGGAGTGCTGCTCTCAGATCTCTGCCCCATTCTTCCTGCTCAAGACGATGCTGGAACAGGGGATGATTCATGACTCAGGCAGGGTGGGGCGAATAAACTCTTCTCACACCACTGGGGCCATTCATTCCCTGGACATTATCTGTAACTTCAATTTTTTTTTCACGGTATTTTTTTAATCATTTATGAAAAAAAAAGAAAGATCCTGAATTCCCATCTTCAAACTACCCAGAAGCTCAATATTTAGCCCAAATAGAGCACAGTTCTACATGACCCACCCCAGAGCCTGCCGGGGGAGCTGCATTGGATGCTAGCATCCCACGGGCCTTGGTTTCATCCTACCTGTTCATTTTCCTTAATCTGACTGAACCCAGCATTGTGCTCTGAAATGTGGGAAGCTAAGAACTCCTTCAAAGAGTGGCTTGAGGAGCAAGTGGTTGTCTCCCGGGAGATGGCACTGTTCTTCGTATGCAGAAGCTGATCGGGATACATTAGTTCTAAGAGATGTATCTGCTAAGATAGGCTTTGGCAGCAGTTAGCAGGAGCATCTTGGAGGCAGGGCAGAAGGCACCAGACATCCAGAGTTAGATGCTTCTCGGATGCGGAGTCAACAACTTGGATCATTAAGCTCGAGAACACTGCATATGGTTGCTGCCTTTCAGTTACAAGGTCACTTAATTTATAGCATCACATGCTTGCTCCAGCCTGGAAGAAAGAAGGAAGGATGTAAGGCAAAGAGGTGAAGTGCTGTGGCTGACTTGCCTCTTCTATCAGAGGAAACCACTTTACTTGAAGTGGAGCTGAGCAGATGTCTGTGCACATCTCAGTGGCAGAACCAGGCTGCATGGCTGATTTTAAACCATTTTCCACAGGCTACAGTGAGTTTGATGGCCACACTAGATGCTCTACCTGGGAGCTGTCTCCCTTCATCGATGGAGGATACATGCCAAGGTCCCTGATGAATTCCTGCAACGGCAGATAGTACCAAACCCTATTTACAGACACTGAGAGAGCCTACTAACTGTCAGTCTAATAACCAAGGTTACGACTAGTATGTAACAGGCAGGTAAACACAGGTGGATGTGCTGGACCAAGGGCTGATTCATGACTCTACAGGATAGAGCAAGGAGAGAGATTTTACCACATTCTCTGGAAAGCTGCACAACTTAAAGCCTATGAATCACTCTTGCAATTTTCCATGTGATTTTTTTTTCAGATTGCTATTAATAGGGGAGGGAGCTCAGGGAATGGACAAACCTTAGAAACCTTAGAAAGTAAAACTGAGGGACAAATTCAGGGTCCTGTGCTCAGAGGAGTGGTCACAGAGGGAAAGAAACATCAGTAGACAAGTGGTGTCTTCCAGAAGCAAGGAGTCCATTCAGATAATTCTGTTAAGAACAAAAGAAGAATACATTTCTACTTTGTACTGCAAGTTCCACACATCGATGAAGACTGACATGGTGGATGGGACACAAAAAGTTACCAACAGATGCCCCAGAAGTGGTCTGTTCTTCTTATAACTGAGTGGAAGCTCTGAGCAATCAAACAGCAGATTCAAACATCAAACATCAGAAAATAATTGACAAGAATTTTAGTGAATCATGAACTAAAGCTAAGGAAATAGTTTAGCTTGTATTTGCAGCATTACTTAATAAAACTGCATCTCTAAGTGCAGGAATATAGAAACACATCTGTATTGGCTAGTTTTACATCTACTTGACACAAGCTAGAGATATCAGAAAGGAGGAAGTCTCAATTGAGAACCTATCTCTATAAGATCAGGCTGTAGGCAAGCTTGTAAGACATTTTCTTCATTAGCAATCAAGGGAGGAGGGTCTAGCCCATTGTGGTCCTGGGCTCTATAAGAAAGCAGGCTGAGCAAGCCATAAGGAGCAAGCCAGTATGAAGTTCTCCTCCATGGCCTCTGCATCAGCTCCTGCCTCCAGGTTCCTGCCCTGTTTAAGTTCATGTCCTGACTTCTTTTGATGATGAACTGTGGTGTAGAAGTAAATAAACCTTTTCCTTTCCAAATTGCTTTGATCATGGTATTTCATCACAGCAATAGTAAGTCTAAGACAATGCGCACAAGCAGGGAAAGGGGGCTGTGGTCCAGCATTTCCAAATTGTCTTCATGATGTCATTATCTGAGTGAGAGGTTCAGCTTACTGTGAGCACTGGTAGTTTGTAAAGGCAAGGAGGTGGCTGTCAGGAGTGGGAGGAGAGGCCAGCATGAGGATCAGGATAAAATAATCAAACAATGTGTGTAAGGAAAGATCAAGGATAATTTACTAATAAGATGATAATCTGGGGCATTCCTGCTCCAGAAAGCATCATTACAGTAACAGACTATGGATCCAGACAGAGTCTCTCTTGATGAAAATCCAAATCAACATGAGAAAGTATTGTGCAGTCATGCATTTTTCAGCAATAGGAAATAACTCATTATCTAGATTGTTATTTCTTTGTTTACACCCCCAAAATAATAAAAACATGTTTGGAAACTGGAGGAAAGGTTGTTGAGCCAGATAGGTGGACCTGGACCCAAATAACTAAACAAGGGCAAAAGAAATGTGTAACAAGGACAGAAGGGCATGTGAAGCCAAGCTGGAGTATCCAACTGTACTGTCCAATAGCTAAGGGTGACCTTGAATGGGAGTTTAAGGGAGCCTCAAAATCCAGCTGCCAAACTAGTTCACTTAATAAAAACAAACAAAAACAAAAAACAAAATTCTTGGGCATGGACTAAGATGATCCACCCTTACAAAATACTACAGCCAAGACTTAACAATTATACTAAATTTTCTCAGGATCCCCAAAAGATTACTAGCACTCCCAATCAACAGGAAGCAGTCTAGAGAACTACACTCACATCCCCAAACAATAGATTATGGATGTTTGTCTTTGTTTAGGGGGTTGGTTATAAATTGCTATTAGTCATAGTTAATCTCTTTCTAAAGAAGAAAGGGGGGTATGATATAAAAATGATAGGATTAAAAAAAGGTTAGATTGTTGAATCTACTTTAATCCAAAGGACAACTGTTAATTTAAAAATATTTTACATTGGTATGTATTTTAATTTAGTGATACAAATTTATAGTTAATTTTGTTATGATGTGTGTATATTTCTATTCTTGTTAAAGGTATTAAGTTTATATAGCTCAATTAAAAATGTAATACACAATTAAGAAATACAGATTAATAATCATCTATAATAGTCACACTTATAGTCATGTTAGTTAGGTTTTCTAGGTATACAAAGATATATTTCAACAGATAAGTAATCTTCAAACACTTCAAAGACCTATAGAATATGGCATTTGAAACATTTTAATAACTTAGACTTTTCTCAACAGCAAGACACATCTGCTCCTGGCATCACCAATTACTTCAAAGAAGATGATGGGCATCAAAGCAACTCCATATGGAGTTTGTTTTCTTTATGGCAAAAGCTAGCCATGTGAACAAAGAATCTGCCCTTGCCTCAATTGCTGACAGTTACTGTTCAAACTGCATCAGTAGGACTCAAAAAAGGCAACTGCTGAACTTTGCCAAGACAGGATAGGACAGTGCTTCAAAATTTCCTGTTTCTGAAAAAGGTCTGTCAGATATACTAGGCCTATAGGCCAAAGATGGATACCCCAACATTACAGAGAAACTTTGGGTGACTGTCCAGGCAGCCTGATGTCCCTTCATTAGGTAACATTATATCCTTCTGGAGTCTTTGATGGAGCTGAAGACTAGATAGTTATAAGTTTTCCTTAGTTATGATAAAGGGTAAATTAGATATAAAACTTTAGACTCACCAAGATAAGATAGATAATTGAACGTTTTCTCTGATTTTGTCAAACACAAATAGACTAGATATTGTAACTGTAATTATTGCTTGATAACTGTTTTGTTATATGTAATTTTACTATGTTAAAGTTAAAACTTTACTTTTTGATTAGACAAAAAGGGGGAAATGCTGTGAGATGGTCCTTCTGTATGTTGTGAATATGTGTTGCTCTCATTGGTTGATAATACAGCTCTCTGGCCAATGGTGAGACAAGATAAGGTTAGGTGGTACAATCAAACTGAGGACAGAGATGAAGAAGGAGTGGGAGTCAGGGAGATGCAAGCCAGTGGTCCAAGGAGCAAGATGCCAAAGGACTAGTAAGCCATGGGCCATGTGGTGATGCATAGCTTAATAGAAATGGGTTAATTTAAATGTAAGAGCTAGTTGGTAATAAGCCTGAGCCATCAGCCAAGCATTTATAATTAATATACACCTCTGAGTGATTATTTGGAAGTGGCTATGGGATGAGACAGGACAGAGAAAAGCCTCTGTTTACACTTGGACTGGATAGATTGGTTAAGAGTACTGTCTGTTCTTCCAGAGGACCCAGCTTCAATTCCCAGCACTCATATGGGGCAGCTCTCCCAGGAGATCTGACATGCTCTACTGGCCCCCACAGGGACTGCATGCATGTAGTGCACAAAGATACATGCAGGTAAAACGGATATACATGCAGGCAAAATGCCCATATACATAAAAATAAATAAATAAAAAAAGAAACCCTACTGTTTTACTTTGGACTGCTATAATAAAAATCGTAGAATATGTGGTTTAAACAATAAACATCTATTTCTTGCAATCATGGAAGAGAGAAGTCTGAGATCAAGGTGCTGGAAGGTTCACCCATTTTTTTTTTTTTTCCTGATTTGGAGAGGGCCATCTTCAGGGTGTCTCCTACCATGCTAAAGAGACAAGACATTTTATTTGTGTCTAATAGAGGCACCGATCCAATTATTGAGGGCTGGACTGCCATGTCCTAATTACCGTCTGCTGCAAGCCTAATTTCTAATAACAGGATTGTCCCCTCCAGCAGCAGCAGCAGCAGCAGCAGCAGCAGCAGCAGCAGCGGGCAGCACTTTCCCAGCCAGAGTCCTCTCTCATGAGACACTGAGTGTGCTGGTGTCGTGATCTTAGACCTCCCATCTCTAGAACTGTGCTCAAACAACTTCAGTTCTTCGTAACCTACTCAGCCTGTGGCGCTTTGTTACAGCAATAGGCATCGACTAAGAGAGACAAGAGATAGCCCCTCCTGTTCCTCCAGAAGCGTATGTGTTTTGTTTTCCCATGTAAGTCAAGGATATGTCCCAAATAGATTACTCTGTGACTCATCACAACTTCTCTTTCTAGTAAAAACTGTCAAATGATTTAAAATATTAGGCAACTGTCTAACTCAAAGATTTATAGTAGTGTTTTCAAGTCGCGCTCCACGGGGAGGCTATCTGCTGTTTCTCTCCTTTTGGCAATGTCTCAGGCTCTCTCAGCTGGTAGCCAGGCGTGTGCTAATGCATAGGCGGCATCCTTCCTGCTTTTTCCACCCACAGTCTGGGGTCAGTTCATGTTCACAGAAGCACCAGACACAGAGGGAAATGGAGATAGACAGCCAGTCCTTAGGCTCTTTAAAGCCTTGGCCTTCCAGTTTGACGTAATTTTAAAAGTGCTTCGAGGTAGAAAGACAACCATCCCAGATTGTCTTCTCACCAAAGACGTTATCCTTTTGCTTAGAAGAAGGCGTCTCCATCTCCTTGGCCCACATCCCAGGTCCACAGAGGCCTACGGTCCTGGGTGTCCAAAAGGTGGGTTGCTCTGCAGCAGGCCGGCAAAGTCCTGGGAAGTGGGGCCGGTGACCAGTTCCCAGCTAGGCTGCAACCATTGGAAAGGCCAGGGGGAAAAAGACACTCCGACCTGGTTACAGCTCTTGTGCTGAGGAGAAGCACCAACTTAGGGAAGTCTCTGCCTCATCCTGGAGCATCCTGGCATGCTCTGCTGCTGTGCACACTCTGTCTACACCTCGGCAGGACGGTTTAGGGCTGCGGTTCTCAACATGAGGAACTGTATTAAAGTTTGCTGCCAACTCATGGTGAGTGTCACTGCCTACAGGTTCAGCAAGGTACCCAAATGCATGTCCTCACCACAGAGTTCACGGCGCTGCCCTTGGCCCAGAACCAGCAGTTCTCAGCCTTCCTAATGCTGCAGCCCTTTAATACAGTTCCTCGTGTTGTGGTGACCCCCAACCAAAACATTATTTCCATTGCTACTTCATGACTATAATTTTGCTACTGTTATGAATCATAATGTAAATATCTGATGTGCAAGATATCTGAGTCTGTGTTCCTTTGACTACACGGGGTTGTGACCCACAGGTTGAGAGCCAGGGCCCTAAAACATTCTGCTTCTCATTTCTAGACAGCTTCTTGGAAATCATTCTTCCATGCTTTGCCTAGGTTGGCAAAGCACTTTTAACCTACAGTCTCCTTTTCATGCACTTGGACACCCTGAGATCCCCCTCAGATTTTCAGGAGACACCCACAGAGGCCCTACATTCCCTCTGATCTGAATAATCAAAAAATTCCACGAACAAAGAACCCATCAAAAATATTCCAGAGTCATAGTGCTGGGTGGTTGATGAAAGAGGAGCCCTGAGGTGGCCCTGCTGGCGGCTAGGCGTGGGCAGGTGGTGGTGGTGGGCTAAGTGTGGAGGGAACATCAACAGCCCCGGGCTCCTCAGTCTTCACCAGAAAGAATGACAGGCCTGCTCCTGTTGTTTTTGAGCCCCTGGAACCAACCTCCCTCAACTTCGATAATGTTTTCTCCTCCCTCGTGATTACAGGGGAGAATAATGACACGCATAATAAATAATCAAGGCCCCTTGTGACTAAGACACGAAGTACCTGATGTTCTTTGAAGGCTTTTTTTTGTGTGTGTGTGTGTGGTTTTCTTCCCACGTTTCCTCTCTCTCTGGTACATGCATCCCACAGCAGTGAGCAGCCTTGAGATTGGTTAGATGTGTGGAGATGTTTTTGTAATGATGGGTTGTCTGGGTAGCAAGAAACACATGCTGCATTTGGTGTAGCGTGGAGCCCCACAGACAGGAACTGTGGAGAAGATTTTCAACTGCTGTTCTGATGGGTCAGAGGCAGTCAGAGCAGAGAGAATGTGGAAATCCTTATCTGAGACAGGCATGTTCTCAGGCCCCATGATTTCACCAAACTATGAAGATTACTGGGCCCTATGCTTACAATATTTTTCAAATATATACATACACACATATTATTACATATTTCATGTACGTATACACTTGCATTTATCATTACTAAAATTCCATCTTTTCAACTTTTTGGCATGATTGAGTTTCAGCATCACTACTTGTACACCATGGGTTATATTATAAAGCCAAATAAGCATTGTTTGAGCAGACAACCTGACAGCAATACTCTAGCACTCCATTGGATGACTGACCAGTAAGTGACAACGAGAGGCACACGCTGAGGATACACTGGACAGTAGGGCGAGGCTCTGCTCCAGTGGGGTGGTGGAGATTTCATCACGCCGTTTGGAAGGAAGCACAATTTCAAACTCATCATTGTTTATTTTCAAATTTTTTAAATTATTTTCAGACCACAGTAGATGTGGGCAATGGGAACCCGAGAAAGAGACACTCCAGCTAAGGGCAGGCTTGGAAGATGGCAGATAGGGACACCGCAGGATGAGAAAACAGGAAGTAGCAGGTGGGATTGCAGAGATTTTACAAACGAGAGGGTTTGCATAGTGTTTCGGGGTGATCCAGGAAGGATCTTCTGGGGGCCAGCCCGTGATGGTGCACCACCTGGCGGAGAGGACACAGAGCTGGCATCTCCGTGACAAGTCAGAATTATGTTACGTTTGCTCAGAGTTTGGCCTGAGCATCTGAAAGCCTGGTAGGAAGGCAGAACTTCCGACCCTACCAGATTGCCTGAATGAGAATTCCCAGACGACCTTATGCTTAAGTAAGGCAAGGGATCACCAAATGAAGCAAGAGGGAGAGGCAGGTGCTGTGGGTTCCTGTGAGACATGGCAGAGGCCAGAACAATTGGCCGGATGCTGTTGTCAGGGTAATAAGGTTGTTTTTGTAAGGATAAGGTGGTTCAGCCAAATGGAAGATTTTATTGATCTGTTTGCTCAGAGAATCTTAAAGGCATTATGCTATTAAAGGATTCTGATGTTTTATATTAAAATAGATCTTTGTATTTTGCCAAATGAGCTCCTAGAAGAATAGATATCAAAACATGCCTGTGGAGCCAGTAAGGGTTTCTAAATACGGGGAGCCATGAACAGTCAGAAACAAAACGACATGGTAGGCAAACGGATAGGAATTGGGGGTCTGATGCACACGTTTTCTTACTCAAAGCTTGCTTCCACACACTCAAGAGACAGGATGGAGAAGGTGGGCGGGGTTTCCCGTAGCTGGAGGAGAGAGAGCTGGGGACAAAGATCCAAATATGTAAGAGTATTTTTTGATTACACGTGCCAAGTTTGGGGATATTGAACAGCTTGGTCCCTTACTCTCAGACTGGGGAGTGTGGACTCTGTTCTGTGTGACTCAATGCAGCACGAGTTCCTTCCACACTCCGTGAGAGCAAAATTGAATGAGACTAAGTGATGAAGGTCTGGGGCGCCAGAGCAGTTAGGAATAGCTATAGGTTCAAATCCCAAGCCTGGCTCTCTGCTGGCGGCTCTTCTATAAGGATAATGAATTCTTTGGGCTTCGGGGTTCTCGTCTGTACAGTCATTCTTCCACCAGTGGCTGGTTGTAAGAAAAACCCAAGTTAGAAGTGTTCTGGAGTCATGGACTCCCACAGTTGTCAATGTATTATTACCAATTATTATGGTTGTTCTCTGGCTGGCTGGAGAAGAGTAACTACAGCTGGAGACGTTTGAAACAAGGAAAGCCTTTTCCCAGGTTCTGAGATGTGAGCAAACTGGCAAGAGTGGCCGTCACGCCTGGGACTCGCCCTATAAAAATAACAAAAGGTAGACTACTGAATCTATTATGAAAAGAAAAAAGAGAAAATATGGATATGATAAGATAAAAAGGGAGATTATGGAATCTACTTTTAAAAAGGAACTACTTGTTTTAAATAAGATAAGTAATGAAAATTTTTTGGTCTGAGTTTATCAGATGTTACTGGACTGGACATTGTTAATACATATAATGGAGTTTTTTGTCTAGATCTGTCAAATGTTAATGGACTAGACATTGTTAATGTAATCTTGACTGTATATTGCATATACTTATTGAAGATAGTTTTTCTTGTATTAGTTATAAGCTTTTTTAATTTTAGACAAAAAGAGAGGAGATGTGGTGGTATTGTGTCCACCAAAATATTGTGTACTCTAATAAAAATATCTGGGGTCAGAGAACAGACAGCCACTAGATACAAAGGCTAGAAAATGGTGGCACTCACACCTTTAATCCTAGCATTCCAGAGATAGAAATCCCTCTGGATCTCTGTGAGTTCAAGGCCACATTGGAAATAGACAAGCATGGTGACACGCCTTTAATCCCAGAAAGCCAGCCTTTAATCCCAGGGAGTGGTGGTAGAAAGCAGGAAGATATATAAGGCGTGAGGGCCAGAAACTAGGGCATTTTGGCCTGGTTAGGCATTTGGCTGGTTAAGAATTTGGCTGGTTAAGCATTCAGGCTTTTGAGCAGTTATTCAGCTGAGACCCATTCCAGATGAGGACTCAGAGGCCTCCAGTCTGAGGAAACAAGACCAGCTGAGGAATTGGCAAGGTGAGATAGCTGTGGCTTCTTCTGTCTCTCTGATCTACCAGCATGGACCCCAATAACTCATCTCAGGTTTGATTTTATTAATAAGAACTTTTAAATTCCCTGCTACACTCGCCCCATGCAGAGACAGCTGGTGTCATCCCGGGTACATGGTCCTCCTGTTTACTCGGACACTAATAATAACCTGTCCTGGCATCTGTTCCGCATGTCACCACCCTCTAGCTCCCACAGCACTGTTCCATGCATGTCCCCTGTTCTTGCTCCCCTATCCCTGCAATGTGTGTGTGTGTGTGTGGGGGGGTCAGGACCAGTGCACTCTGAACAGGTGGGTGGGAGGGTAAGGAGGAAGGCATGTGCCCTGGCCGTAGGGGTCAAAGCAACTCCTGATTCTTTTGGAGACCCTGGGACTTTGTCAAGCCAGCCCTCGCCAGCCTTGAACAGCTGTGTAACCAGAGGAGAGTGTCATGTGCCAAGACAATGCCAGGCAATCTGGCATTGCCTGGACTTGGGGGGGTCAGTGAATATTACTCTATTGCTCTCATTCTTGAATCTGCAAGAATAATCCAAAAGGGCTGACAGCCTTCCTAACGGTGCTTGCTCTGGGGGCCGAGACTGGCGGCTTTATTAAATTGGAGGTAGGAAAATTGCAAAGACAACACAACAACAACAAAACAAACAAACAAAAAAGACAAAACCAACAACAATAAAAACAACCTCTTTTTCTAAATCATGCTAATTATAATGGATTCACATGCACCTTTAAAAAATGTGACTATCCTTCGAAAGTGAATGTTAGATTACTTGCAATTCCTCTTTTAGTATGAATTTGAGGACCATCTAATTTCCTGTCAGCAATACCATTAAGGGGAGAACGGTTCTTGGATGGAGGTGGGTAGGAAGAAGAATGCGGGATGGTTTCCTAGAAGAGGGAACTGACTCTAGGGAGCAGCTCTGAGTCTTCAGCTGAACTGGGCCAGTGGTTGGAGACAGTAGCCACACACACAGTTGTAAACCTGAAGCTGCTTTGGGCACTGATGCCATAAACTGACAGTGTTTCCTTGCAGAATAAAGTCAAGGTGCATCACTGAAGGTGCACTCGTTCCAGGCGAGTTTAGCCCAGTTCACACTTACTGTCCTTCACGCCTTCATGGTTCTGAGCTCTGCTCAGAAAGCTGCCCACACGCACTCTGTGAGCAGCCATTTCCTCGCCCAGGATGCCCTGCCCCCTCTTCTTTCCCCGGTTGCACCTTCAAGCTCAACGAAAGCCTCCTCTCCCAGGGCGATGGAATAATCTCGTTTCTCAAGGGTAATTGTGTTTACCATCAGATTTTTGTTTTCTTTTCTAGCATCTACTCTTTTTTAGTAATCAATTGCCATTTATTCAAGAAAATGGAGTGTTTTATTTACATTACACATTAATGTGTGTGCTGCTGTTTATAGAGACTATGAAAAGCCAGAAGGCAGAAATTAAAGCATGCGAAGACTATTCCAACCTGTGGTGCCTCTTTCCAGTCATTGTTCTTCTCCATTTAGTAGTCATGGACACGTATAAACTATGTGTATTGATTGTTGTTCCGATAACATTCGTTTTTTAGTAATTACATGTAATGCTCATTCAAAAATATAGAAAAATAGGGAGATGAAAATCCAGCCCTCCATTCTCACTGTTGTAAGATGGAGATAGGCAGAGGTGATGTGAAAATGAAGGGAACTGAACTTGACCTCCACAGAAACAGATCACATTCTATTGCTATCAGACAAGCCACCTTCCCAAGGGCCTGAAGGTTGTTCTGGTGGGAACGAGGGAGCCGGGTTTTATAGCAGATAAGAGTGAGAGTTGGAATAGGGATTTTTCCAACCCTGGGGGATTGGATAGGCACCTAGAGCTATTCTGAAATGGAAAGTTTAGCTTGGGTTGACTTTCTTCATCAGAAGAGCAGGCAGTCTTCTGGGGGGAGGGGAAGTTTCTTGGTTTAGGAGCCAGCCTATCTTTGAACTGTATGATGTCCTTGTCTTTATTTCTTTGAACTAGGAATACTTGAGCTGTGATAGTATATTTTGAGTAACCCATGCCTCCCTTTAAAGTAGAATTGGAAATAAGAGGCCCCAGTACATCTGTCCCAGTTTTCAATTTCATCATTATTATTTTTAATGTGTTATAGTAAAAGTAGAGAATATGCACAGATAATTTCTCTGGGTATTTTGATGTATTTCTTTGTAGTTTTTCACCTACTTACGTGTGTCCAAGACTGTATTGTCAAGATCATATTGCATGCATTTTAAAGTTCAGTTAACCTAGGAATATTAACAGATCCTGATGGTATGAAAAAGTGTGCAGTTAAGGAAGCTGGGGAGATGGCTCAGCTGTGCAAACATGAGGACCTCAGCCCAGCACTCAAGTCCAAGTCAGACACAGCAGGGGAGGCCTGGAATCCCAGCGCTGGAGAGGAGAAGGACTCCTGGAGTTTGCTGGCAAAAAAAGCCTAAGTGAATCAACTGGTGAGAGATCCTGCATCAAAAATCAAGTGGAAAGCAAATGAGGAAGACATTGGTATTGACCTCTGGCCTCCCCATGTACACATACACCCCCCCCCCCACACACACACACAGGGAGAGAGAGAGATGAAAGTGCAGGGAGGAAGGAGGGAGAGAGAAGGAATTAAATAAACATAGTTGTAGGGTGATATCTACTCTTGTTCACTTTATTAAACTTCCCCAAATAAAGGACTTCCCAGAATCAGTCTTAAAATGTTTTAAAGAAGCAAAATATCATTATTTCAGTTGCTCAGCTAGAGGTTGGAGAGATGCTTGGCAGCTAAGAGTGTGTTCTGCTCTTACAGAGGACCCACATTCTGTTCCTAGCACCTGCATGATGGCTCACAACTCCCTGTAACTCCAGCCCCAGGTGATCTGAAGCCCTCTGCTGGGCTCCACAGAAACCTGCATGCACACATTTGCAGATTATAATGCATTAGTGACTGAGTCACCAATAATGCATCAGTGTCCCAATAAGGAGAGACATAAAAGCACTTCCTCTTGGAGTTGTTTAACCAAGAGCGGGTCCTGACTTGAATTCTCTCCTTCACACTCCCTGTGTCTTCTGTCTTCTCTTGTATGAATCTGCAGCTCCCTGCATCAGTACCTCTCTGTCCCTTTGTGTCTATGAGTGTCTGTCTGTTGTATAGCTGTGTATGTCTCTGTGCCTATCTGTAGTGCCTGTCTATGAGTGCTGTGACTGTCTGCGTGTGTCTCTGTCTGTTGATTGTATGCGTGTGTGTCCCTAACAAAGGGCTTCACTCTGTCTTTATGGAACAGCACAGAAACGTCACATGGTGAGAAGGAATAGGATCCTTGACAGAAATCTTGAACAGAATGTACAAGGAGTGAAGTTCCTGGATTTAACTAACCCCAACTGACCCTGACAGAAAATAGTATTGTGTATCAACCAACATCCATTACTGGTTGCTTCAGCCTTTATAGTAGATTTTAGAAAATGGCGTTTGACTTCCGTATTTGCTGCTTTCAGCAAATATACAGATGTATTGTCTGTGTCACGGCATGGAAGAGTACATAATTTAAGATTACAACTATGTGTTAGCTTAGGTTGTAAAAGTTGACTATATGGGAAATCCAAGGCAAGTAAGGTTGACTGTTACACTGTTCTCTTAAAGGCAGGTTAAACAAACTGCCTGAGTACACTGTAGGATGGCAGTCTTAAGTCAGTGACCTCAAGGTGTATTATTAACTCCGGCTGAGGTCCAGCAAAAGTTCCAGTCTCTTAAATATTCTTTGCATTGCCACACAAACATATACATAGATAAAAATAAATTGAGTCACCAATTGCTCAGCTATAAAAAGTTCTATGTAATGCTTTTTAAGGAAAAAATATGTTTGTGATGTACTTCTTCTGGCATAATGCTCCAAGAGAGCAAAACCTTAACCATTGTTAGCAAGTTCTGGAAGGACAACAGCTGTTGTAACTGCTTTACAGTCATCTAATACGTCAAGGACTTCCATCTGATTGGTTGGACGCAGACTGAGGTTCAGGAAACAGGAGATGAACTATAAAAAACGATCCCTGGACGTATGGTCTCAAGGAACATGGGTACCTCAGATGGGAAGGGAGAGTCAAATGACTAGTCTGAACTGAGGCCAGGCCAGACTGTGTTCTGAGCGTGCAGCTTGCATCTGGGAACACGCAGATCAGCTTGTATGTGGGAACACACAGATCAGCTTGCATATGAAAACATACAGTTCAGCCTCATTTCTGAAGGAGGGATGCAAATGATATTGTTTAGGAATCATGACAAGAAAATGTTCAGTACAGGCATATCTTTTTCTGAATATGTTTGATTCACAGTTGAGCCCATGGATGTAGAAATCACTGATAGAGAAGAATATGTAAAGAGATTCGTTGTGAGGAATTGGCCTGCCAGAGCATGGAGGTGAGCAGCCTCCCAAATCTCTCCAAAGCCAGCGAAGCAGGGGTATAGTTCCACTCCAGATGTGAAGGCCTGAGATGAGGGCAACAAAGTGCACATCTTGGTCTGAAGAGCTGAGAATCAGGAAAAAGACATCAGCAGCAAGGGATGGCTGTTCCTGCCCAGGAGGAGATCATCTTTTTGTTCTTTGCAGGCCCCTGATGGTTCTGGTGGTGCCAAGCTGCATTAGTGAGACAGAGCTCAGCTTCTTTACTCCATAGGCAGGTTCAAGGGCTCACTTCTCCAGGAGACATGCCATGTACACCGAGGTATGTTTTTCCAGCTACCTGGGCATCCTGAGCCCTGCCAAACTGGTGCATAAAATGAAATATCACAGAGATGGTTTACTCAGCCTTGTTGCTACCTTCTGAGGCTAAAAAAAAGCTCATGGAATGACTCTGGATAAATCTGTCTCCTTCAAACTTAAAGAAGAATAGGGCTAGATTCTGACTCCCTAGACATGGCAAACAAACCTCTCTGGCAGTATTAGGACCTTATTTTGTTGGCAGCCCCTGGCCACAGTTTCTGAGTGCTTGCCCATGAGGTGGATGGCCACAGTATCTGAGTGCTTGCCCATTGGATGGATGGCCACAGTATCTGAGTGCTTGCCCATGGGATGGATGGCCACAGTATCTGAGTGCTTGCCCAAGGGGTGGATGGCCAGAGTTTCTGAGTGCTTGCCCAAGGGGTGGATGGCCAGAGTTTCTGAGTGCTTGCCCATGGGGTGGATTTCATCTGAGACTTGTCAGACTAAAGTACAAATGGGATGGACATTCTTGGAAAGGGCCACCATGAGGGACTCTGAGGCCCCTGAGCTATCTCTGCTTCTAGGCTTCCAGCCTTTCAGACTTTTGGAAATTATTAAAATCCAACATTGACTGTCTTAGTGCCCCCTCTTTTTTTGCTCTTATAACAGAATACCTGTGGTTGGGTTAATTATGAGCAATATGTGTCAGGTCCAAAGAGAATTCCATTTCCCAAAATTCTGGTGTTTAGACAAAGCTGGTGTTCCTCAGAAATTTGTGAAGCCCTCTACCAAAAGAAGCCTTTCCCTTATCACTCGCAGAAAGGAAAAAAGACTATCTGTGGTGCCTATGAAGCATACCAAAGTGATGCTGGCCTCCAGGCTCTCTCAGTATCCCAAGTACCTGTCCTACATTATAGAATCCATGCTGGCATCCCGACTCTTCTCACCTCCTCCACTATGTAAACATCTTCAGCTCATGGGCTCCCCACCTCCCCTGCAAATCCTCCCCACTCACAGCCATTTTGGCTGTGCTCTGTCTTTTACCCAAACTCTCTTCTCAGTCTCCCTCTCTTCCTCTCTCCATCTCAGCTCCCCAGCTCTCTCCTGTGCTGTTCTCTCTCTCTTTTTTTTTCTCTCTCTTTCTGCTCCTGCTTCTCTCCTGGCCAGGTCCAGTCTGTTGGCTATGTTCAGTCTACTGCCTCCTCTGCTCTGGACTCTCCCAGATGCCCCTGGCTGTTCTCTCTCATACCCACAATTAAAACCTTCCCCTCAACCATACAATGGAACGGTCATGTTGTCAATTTGTACAATATGTTTGTTGACTCCCTGCTGCAGAGCTGAGGAGCCCAAGGCTGAGGGGTCAGCTTCTGACAAGAGTCTTCTTGCCAAATCACTACAGTGGTGAATGAGAGGGCGTGAGACTTGGGATTAAGTTCTCCATTCATAATGAATCTATTGCTGTGGTAACAGCATTACTAGAAGACCTCACCACCATTCACTAAACCCTGTTTTCCAACACACTTGCTCCTGGTCATAGATCTTTGTCCAAGCATTGAGCAGATACGCCTCTGCTTAGTCAGGCTCAGGAGGTGTTCTTAGGGGCACAGCTGCAAGATGAAGCCACCATGTCATTCAGAACTGAACAATTAAGGACACACCATCTGAGGTGTCCCTATAACAACAAATATAACTCAGCTATGAGCTTGATCTGTGCACATGTTTATGAGATCACATCTTAAATAAAATATTCACACAAAATATCCACCAGATCCAGGCAGTTCTCATATTCACAGTAGCCTGATGAATCTGTTTAAACCTAACATGGCCAGTCATAAAACCACCACAATTGGTTATGACATCTCATGAAAAAAAATTCTTGCATATGCAATTAATGTTTCCTTTCACAGTGTCAAGAAATGCTGCAAACCCCATGAAAAGTGTCCAGGGTTATAGTGGCTGAGCCGACAGGCAAGCTGGGCTGATGGGTGAATGACCCCCAAAGCTCAGGCAGACTGGTCATGTGACAGCTCAGAATTGGCTAACTCAATTTCCCTTGGGAGTAGGTAGCCTAGCTCCAACTCCACCTAAAGTTGTCACATGCTGGGTACCTGTGTCCTTTAACAGATTCCAACTCATCTGACGCCTACACTGCAATAGTTACTCATTATCTGGAAAGCTGTTCTCATATTTGTATTGTAAAAAAGATGAGGCGCAAAGAGGTCCAACCCATCCTCCTCTTGAGCTATGAATGTGCAGTGTAGCCTGGAACATAACCTTTCTTCACTGAGGGAGAGAAAACAGAGTGGGATGGGAGCGCCATGCTTTTCCTTGCTGGCCCTGTCAGCTTAGCCAAAGCAAGCCTGTCTTCTGGCTCATATGATGTGGTTAGTTGATCTTCGGTATCTGTTGGAGGATTGGCCCCAGGAATCCCCTAGGTAGCCAAATCTGTGGATGCTCCAGTCGTTTGTGTAAAGTGTGTATAGTATTGTATATGATCTAGAACTTTCACTTGAATATTTTAAATCACGTCTAGTTTAAATGCAATGCAAAGATGGTGTAAACAGTTGTTTAGAGACTTACTATATATAGGAAATGGGTCTGTACATGTTTATTACAGATGCACACTACTGCCCACACACCTCTTTTCAGCCCACGTTTGGCTGAATCTATGAATGTGGAACACAGAGGGCCGTCTTCGCCTTCATTCACTAGCTGTTCCCTTCTTGTGACTTTATTATACATTGCAAACCTCAGTTTCTTTTATCCACCTTCAAGTATTCCCTGCATAAACCCAGCGGAGCTGTGTACTTTACACATGCTTTTCTCTCCTAAGGAGAAATTGCAGACCATCCCTTCCTGGCTCTCTGGGGGAGCACACAAAGGCATAAGTCAGTGAGTACTGACAGGAGCCCTCCTGTTCATCTCACACTCGTGGACATTTATGCTTCCAAGGATGTCCTGGTTCATTGTGGGCATCCCTACCTCTGCTCTTTGTGTCCATGGAGTTGCAACGTCGTCAAAGGGCATTTTAAAGACTGGTGAGTCAGGGTTGGGGGGTGATAGTGGTCCTCTCAATATGTATCTCATACACACCTGCCTGTTGTCCCCAAGCCTTTGCCCCAGCTTTTCTAACAGAGAGGGATTTTTTTCAAGTGGCTGACTCAGCTGTCTCATACACAAAGTGCAGGGAGACAAAGAGGCATGTTTCTAAATCAAATCACTATTATCTTCAGTGACTTAGGAATCATATTCTAGAACTTTTGCTTTTCTTTGTTCCATTGAGTATGACTTTTGTCTACACCTGAAGAGACATTTCAACCAGGTGCTCAAAGGCACTTTATCAAAGGGTGTCATACCATTACCAAGATCGATGGAGATGCCCTGTTTCTACCATTTCCCACATACCTATCTTATTTCTCAGACAAATTTTGGAAACTTCTGGGGAGAAAACACTTTCTATGAATCCCTTACACAGAGGAGATTTTCAATACGTTTTCAATGATCCGTTGATTGGCTTTTCACTGACTGTTCTTTGGTATGGAGATTTTTTTCCCCTCAATCTGCAACCTAACTATGAAAGGGGAATTTTAAAGGCAGAACTCAGAGGTGGACAGACCTCCAGTTCATTTTTCATCTTTCAGATCTGTTTTCACTCTAGACAAACAACAAAAAAACATTTACTGGTAAGATCTGGATTCCCTAATTTGTTTCCTGTATGCATTTTAATTTTAACATTCAATTATTATAAACTCTGCAGCAATGTTCTACTCATTTGATTCCTAGAACTATTCATAGAATGGATTTCCCTAACTATGCAATGCCCCAGTTTGGAGGGCACCCGCTTCAGGAGCTCTCGGAATACCTGTGCTTTAACTAGCGCGGAAGGCTTACAGGAAAGCCAGATGAATGGGTCGGGGCGCAGGGACGCTGTTGTGTCGGGACTGTGCTCTGTTTTGGCAGCTCATTTAAACTTTTTCAACTTTGGGAGAGCAGGCCTAACTTCCATCCTTCCATCAGAAGTAGATCTGTGTGGCGTTCTGCGTCAATGCTGGCTGTTCCTGAGCTGTCAGAGGAGGTAGACGTGTTATGATCTAAAAATAAATATAATAAGTTTCCTTATTCAAAAATGGCAGAACAGATTTTATACAACTGTTCCACCAAATTGATCGCATGTCACTGGGTTGGGAAAGTTTTTCACCCAGAATAAAAGCATGGAAACTTTTGGGTACAAAAACAAGGGCCAGAGTGGAAAATGCATCCTCTTCCCCCTTGTGTGAACAGAGATAAGATCAGCTCTGTGCTCTGGCCAAGATGGGAGAGAATGTCCACAGCGCTTCTGGAGTTCACACGGGATCAAACCCAGACAAAACCTCCACAAAAGACAATTTGTTTGCAAAGCTTTCCTTGGCAAATGTCCAGGTATGCCAAGAAGGACTTCTGCCCATTAGCAGCCAGACTCTCGCTATTATTATTGAAACCAGTGTTTTCTAAAGAGCGTTCTAGAAATTGCCAGCTCTTCGGTGTTATTTGAACAGAAGGATGCAGGGTCATGGAAAAGTTCAGCAATCACGGACTTAAGGCGCCACTGTGCTGTTTATCAGGCCCCCCTCAATGTACTGCCATTAAAGCCTTTGAGAGTGAGCCTGTACAGAATGTAGTTAAGCTCTGGTTTCCAGTGACATTGTAAGCAGGCATTCAGAACTTCTTCTTTTTATAAAACACTGAGAACGCTTGGCTGAATACATAATTTTTTATATGCACAGTTTGCAAAAATTATGGAAATCATTGTGGGGGGGAACAGAGACAAGAAATAGTACAATAAGTTACTGATGACATTGCACTGAACTGAAAGCATTTCCAGTCACGGGGACCCAGCACCCTGAGTGTTAGCAGCCATTTTGAAGGACAGATTTGGGGCTGTGACCTCTGTGCTAGACCTGGAACCTCCAATGGCTGCTCTGCCAGGTAAGAGTAGTGCTTAGAAAAAAAAATAATTCATAGAAAAGGTAGAAGAGGGGAAATATTTTTATCCCCATCTATGTTAAGGATCTATGGAGAAGTCCACCACACGTGTAATCATAGATTACCTTGATCATCTGAAAAACTATACAACAAGGAACTAAACGGTGTGCTTTCAGACTGGGAAGCTACAGGGTGTTTGAAGCGAGGAAACAATTCCTTCTGCACTGACAACTCATGAAAACTCTCCAGTACTTGCACATACAAAACCCACTGAACAACAGGCTCGCGGCTTGGTGTGTTCAGCCCCTCCTCTGTCAGGTACACTTGCTTTCCACGTTTGCTTTCCCATGTGCTGAAATGAACACTGACTACTTGCTTACAACATTACATTGCTTACTTGTTACAACAATAACAACAAGCTTTTGACTTTGAGGTCAAAACCCAAAATTACAAAACGCTTAAGGAAATGAACTATCACAAGTTTGCAGACACGACTAATATTTTTACCCTAATGATTTTAGACATTTAAACGATTGAACATAAAGTACAAATGTAAGAAGATGCTTTTAAATTATACAAAGAAAAAGAAAGGAATCCAAAAAGTACAAACAAGGAATAGGACACCTTGAAAGAATCAGATGGATTTAAAAAGAAAAAAAAAGAATTTCTGGAAACATCATATTAAGTCAATGTTCAGATTAAACATGAGACATTGTCAAAAATAGAATTTAT